>NC_064539.1:19164732-19910589 GCF_023856365.1 Brienomyrus brachyistius | reverse complement strand
TTAAACCAGGTGAATTCTGATTGGCTGAGAGAGCAGCTGCCTGTGCCACATGTCAGATTCACAGAGTCTCCTTCACTGACTCCTTTAACCTCTTTCTGTGGGGTCATCGCCACCTTTAATTCTGAAGGACAACATTTACCTATTAGATTTATGAAAAGTCACCAATAATCATTTTATTTATTTTTGGATATTCACAGAATCACAAAACCTCAAGACCTTTCAGTCATGTACCATACAAATTTTGTTTCCAGGAAGAAAACTATCGCAAATCACAAGTTTCTGAAGTATTATTATATATAATTTTCTCTAGTTTTTTACTAAATGTTACTTGCTCTTTTTCATTGTTACATTGGCTAAAACGTTTTTACCAAGACTTACCATGAACTTTAAGGTTCATTCCAGGTACTCCACTCCATTTTCCTGCATTGTCATTGGTCATGAACCTAAATGTATACTCACCAGCATCTTTCTTTGTAATGTTCTTTATCTGTAATGTGCAGTTCTTCTCTTTGTTCCCTAAATATTCTGCCCTGTCTCTGAAAGCATCACTAATGTCTGTATTATTGCTGTGAGAGACATATGCCATTTTATTACAGAACTCATCATCATGACACCACATGACTGTCTCTACTTTAAATAAATCTGGATATTTATATGAACAGGGAATGACCACAGTGGATCCTCTGATGGCACAGAGTGGATTTCCTGAGTACTCTACAGCCCATTCGCTACGCAGGACCCCTGGAAAGCAATAATAAAGACAAAATCATGGTATTCGAGATTTTTAGAATTGTAGCATTTTCAATTTTTCTTCAGCTCAGACACAAGGGCAATCTGCATAACAAAGTCCAGCATTAATATACTAATAAAAGGATGTGCAATTTAAACTTTGGCATTTTTCTTAAATGTATTTCTTTTCTGCTTATTTTTCTGAAGCTGAAAAGGACCATTTCTTGAAATATCTCACTTACCTTTCTATGAAAACAAGAATTTTAGATTTTGAGAAGTTTAATGTTCTTGGATTCAAATATAAGTATGGAAAACTGTAAAGCTAACATGTATATAAAATAATATAAGGACGCACAATCTGAACTCTAGATATATTTCTTAAATGTGTCTCTTATGTACTTATTTTAGAGAAAATTAAAATATTCAATCATTCATTCTTGTATGACAAAAACAAAACACTGCAGGTAAAAATACAGAGTTCATCGCCCCATTCCACTACCTTTTGATAATAATAAATAATGATATTATTACTAGTCTTATCACTGATGGCTGATGCTCTTACCAGGTAATGTGAGCAGAGTGAGACCCCAGAGTACCAGAGTATCCACAGCTCCCCTCTCTGTTGCTCTTTCCATGTCGGGCTGTTCAACTGATGCCCAGTTTGCAGAACTTTCATGCAGGTCGTGACAAAAGACAAGACAACTTACACAATTTCCAGCCACTAGAGGAAGATCTTATCAGACTTCTTCTTCTTTTTCACTTTTAGAAGAACTGTTTTCTGTAGCTAGCCACACACGGCACCAGAAAAGACCAGAACACACCAGAAAGCAGGGCTTAAATGAGCCCTTGTACACCTCAGCTATCCGATCGTGACTTACTGGCCGTAGGGCACCCCCGAGTGCTTTATGGTCAATCCGGCGCCTGTAACTCCTCAACATTGGTGACTCTGCAATGGCCGCTGCTCCTGTAAAGCCGTGAGTGATGTTTAATCAGGAGGAAGTGGAGGTGGCAGACAATCCCTGGAGCAACTGGGGGTGAAAGGACTTACTCAAGAGGCCTTGATGACGTAATCACTTTGACAATGGTTCCTTACAACTAATGCAGAGTTTAGTTTAAATTGCCCATAGGTGTGCATGTGTGAGTGAATGGTGTGTGAGTGTGCCCTGGGATGGGCTGGCCCCCCCTCCTGGGTTGTTCCCTGCCTTGTGCCCATTGCTTCCGGGATAGGCTCCGGACCCCCCGCGACCCAGTAGGATAAGCGGTTTGGAAAATGGATGGATGGATGTATTTTGATAGCCAAATGGGAGAATAGTATGGACAAAGATTTTTATTAGAAAGCAATACTATTCCCAGTTGTAAACAATGCGAGAGCTTTGGTAGTAATGTTGCAGTGTATCTCAAAATTCAGATCTAAAATTGTGACATTCAGTCTCAAGCGGAAGCTGATGGAGGGGATTTGTGAGAAACTGGATTCGTTTAGTTTTTACAAATTGCCTGATGTACGCATACATGATAAAAACATTTGAATTTGCAATTTTTAAAATTATATTTAAGGCTAATAGCTTAAAAGGAAGATCTTTCCAGTTAAGTGCATTTTAGAAGATGTCAGGCTTCTGTTTTTAAAACCAATTTGCCAAATAGGTTTTAGATTTAAATAATTGTATATGCTAGATGTTTCCAAGTCTCGTCACACAAAGGTAAGCTCCACTGCTCCCAATAACATCTGTTTATCTGGTCTTCAAGTAGTATTTTTGTTCCATTCATCCGTTTATATATTTCGAAAAAACAGGCTAGGGAGCTATTGAAGGTTAATGAACTCGCTCAAGATTTTAAAGACTAAAATATGCAATATGTACTTTTGAATTTTATGCACTCCCTCTGACATTATCAAAACAATAAACAGAAAACAAGCATTAACCAAACAAAAACAACAATGAATTCACAATGGATGCTCCATTAATAGATGAGAAATTTCTCGCTTTTCCAGAAGAGGGCGCTAAACTTAAAGTAAATACATGAAACTCATTATAAATTCAGTACGCATAAAACGTTAACATTATTTTTAACGTGGAATGGAATGGGTCACCCTCAGCGCGGGAGTCAGTGCTAGAGGAGCATTAGCATAGCACTCAGCCTCAAAAGAAAAACATACAAAACATAAACGGACAAAGACACAAACATTCAAACTATACACAGTAAAACGTCCGTTTAATAGTGTAAAGAGGAGAACCCCCCCCCTCCCCCCCAGTGGAGTCTAACTTGGTTTCTCCCAGTCAGCTTTGAAAGTCCGGCTGATGTGACACATCGAACGTTATACCGAAGCCCAAAACAAAAGAGCAGAGGCTGACGGCAGGTGCTGCTCCCCGCCCCCCCCCCCCCCCCCCCCCCCCTCGATATCTAAGGGAAGCAACCAGGCTTCGCCTCCTAGCAGTCCAACAACTCTCATACTCGACAATCTTCGCTGCCGGCGACACTACAAGCTGCGAAGAGCACGCCCCAGCCATGCCGCGGGACATCAAAATCATGTCACACAGGAACAACAGCCGCCCCCTCTTCATACTCATCTACACCCTCTCCACCGCAGATATAATTATTGCCGAAACACTATGACAAACTCCTTCTTTCACTACAAAAAAAAAAAAAGGAAGTGATAACAGCACAAGAATCTAGCAGCAGCATAAAAAAATGCTTTTAGTGCAGATTTATTAAAGGCCTGTTTATGTGTATGTGGTATGGTCCTAAATGTGTGTTCCTACAGTTATTTTTCACTGGTCTGCACGAAGGGTATGATGGAGACCACAGCCCTGAGATTAATACTGTTTTTCAGTCTGTTTGATCTGGCTTTAAATCAGCCCTTGCACCTCTTATCATAACATGACAGATGAAATACTTAATACAATACTTGATATTAGTATTGTGTTCAAATACAGTGGAGCATCTTACTATCTCACTCTGCTACAAGACACACTGAAGCAAAGCATCACAAACGGAGGAAGAACCTCTCGAGCAGAGGTGGAAGGTAACTACATAGTAGTGACAGGTTGTATTAAGCTCATATCATTGTCCAAAGCATGCATAAATAAAAATGAGGCATTTTACCGGGGAACAAGTAGTAACAAGCACCAAGAAAAATCTCAAAGCTACGTTTTTGTATACCTTTGGTTCATTAAAAAATATCAAAGCAAACAAACCAAAGAACTACTGCTAAGGCGACAGAAGGCCTGGCTAAAAGCCGTCAGATCGAAAGAACTTGAAGCACAGCACTGTCAAGTGGCCAGCCGTGTGTTCTGAGCATTGCTTCGTGGGCAGAGATGGGCAGTGTCACACCCCTAGGTTTGGGACGGATCAGACGTGGGAAAGAGGGACACAAGGCAATAAGGGGACACAAATAAGCAGAAGTGCAAAGCGCTACAGTTCAAAGCGTATTTAACACTTTATGCAGAAACACCAATGTGGGTGTCAGGAGTGGCTCAGGCCAAAACAACAAACAAATCAGATGAGTAACTAGGGGCGTAAAACCTACACCAACAAACGAAAATACAGACAGTACTCCAACTCCCTTACCAGCCAAAAAGCCAGAAAGCTTTTTTTTCAGACAAACAGAAAGAAGAAAGGTACATACAGAATTATAGTAAAAAAAATCAACTTTATCACAAAAATATCACACGTACAGCACAGCAACAAACCCTCCTACACACACAAAACCCTCCACAAACTGCAGGCAAATAGTCCTTTCATTCTGGTGATGACCAGGTCCAAAGCGAGGCACGGGAGGTGTCTCAGCGGGCAGAATGCTGGCATCTTCTCAGACCGGCAGGCCCTGAAGCATGGAACCTAGAAAAGGTGCAGCCACAAACACAGACCGTAACAGGCAGTATTTCAATTAATTGTATTTAAAATGCATATTTATTTACTTCTGAGCATTTTATGATTTGTGCTTTGCTGGATGGAAATAAAATTCAGATGCCATTTGTAACAAAATACTCTGAGAGATTATATTATGTATTTAAAATATTTAAAATACTTAATAAAATGACATTTTATCTGCATTACTGTGATTGAGTCATTTTTTGTGTACTTTAGTAGCTTTTAAAATCTGTCATTTTAATTTTACTTATTTTATATCCGGTTCAGAGTAAAAAAAAATGTAAAAAAAAAAAAAAGCAAGGAAAACAAATCACAGGTCGGAAACGACTCCAGTTAACGATGGAATGAGAAAAAACACGCAAAGACGTAAATTAAGGGACACGTCAGGCAGCAGAGGTGCAACCGCAGCTGAAAGCGGCATCCTGTCTGATTCTGCTGAAGCTGGACTCCAGTAAAATGAAGTGAACCTCTGGTCATATTTATAAGATCACTGCGGCTTCAAGTGCAAAAAGGCAACAGCTTAATTATGCGGTGTAAGCCGTGTTTGCGCAGAGACCGAGATAGCTTATAAAAAAATCGACATCAAACCTGCCCAAGCATGTAGAGATAAGCTAAATAATATTGGATCTGTTGCATCGGTAACTTTGCTGAAATTAGCCAAAAATATATGGGTGCATGATATTGCTAATATGCTTGGCACTGCAACCTGGTGGCAACTAGTTATTAATTATGCTAACACTGTTACGTGCGTGATCAGAAACATATAACAGTAAACACACAGCCCCACATCTAACTACATGTCAGAGTGTGGACTGTGCCTGGTCTGTTTTACGACGTCCAACCGGCTATAAAGTAACGCAGTGAGGGGCTTGGAGAGTATCTGATATATGATTACTGATGAGTTGCATATGGAGGATGGAGGGATGTTAGTTTTGTGGTGTTCATAGGGAGCCCCGGTGTGTGTTTGGCGCTGTGAGCTGTGACTGTGGGGAAGCACCACGGCACAGACCTTCCCCCGTCTCTGGAGGAGGAAGGGGAGGCTGGTATTGCCTCACTCCGGGGGAGTCACCGTCCCCTTAACCTTTGGCATGCATGTGTGCATGAATGAGTGTCGTTGTTTTAGCTGAGGTCGGTAGCAGGAAACAAGGAGTGTGGAGCTTATTTCCTCACTTAGTAAGCTGCAGATTGTACATTGTGTCGGGTGTGATTGCATGCTTTGCTCTTCACGTGTGGGAGGTGTTGCCTTCTATTGCCCGGGTCTGTTTCGTAGGAAGGGTTGTACTGTAGCCCTCGGATATATTTTTTAATAAAGGACATTCCCTCTTTATACCTCCGTCTTATGTGTCTGAACCTCCCCAGCTAATTTATAAAACGGTGGTCACAACAGTTACCAGTGGACCCGTTTTAAGTGTAGCGCTCAGTATATATACTTCTGGGCACGCTAAACTTATTACAGTAACAGTGATTTATCGAGGATAAACATAAATATTGTTAATTTTAATTGATGACTGCAGTTGCAGTCTGTTTGGGTGTATAGATTCACACTTCAGCTGATTATTCGCTCCCTGGCAGGTGCTTCACGGCCAGGCTTGCTCTCACAGAAAGCAGGGTAGGGGAAGTGAAAAGAAACCATTATCCATTATCGTCATTGTCATTATTATTAGCTCTGCGTGTTCCACAAGTGGTCTAGTGGTTTTGGAAAATGCTGTCCCGTTAAAATGACCAGCTATTTGGAGATCAATAGAGATATGACTTCATATACAATCACATCAAACGTAACAGCTGTGTGCTTGTGCTCTGCAGTGTATCTCTGCTCCTTCAAACAGAGAGAGTATCTGAGCCAGATCTACTACAGGAAGTACACTGACTGGGCATTAGAACCCCAAACAGGCCCACTTCAAAAGGAACTTAACTATCACTTTACGGTTGTTAATTTTGGTTTAGGTTTCTTCTTCTTAATGAAGTCCACAAGGTACAGGGGAGCCTGGTGGGTAGGTTTTCAAGGCCAAGCATTCTGAACGAACATGGATATTTAGGGTATGAGGTAACTGGACTGATTTGAAGAAAAAAAAAAAAGAAAAAAAATTAAGAAAATATGACAACTGGTATTTCTTGGCAAACCATGAGCTGGTTAAATTTAGTGTTTACTTATCTGCCTTACAAAAGGCCCAAAATATATCTACTCATCATTTGTTCATAATTTGTACTTCAGTAGTAAATGAGTAATTACTATGTATTTGTGCCCCATCAAGTAAAATGTTACTGAAATTATAGAACTACATTTCTGTAGGTGTTACCTATTGCTTCCCGCACAGGTTATGATGACTAAAAACATTTTGTCCTATATTTGGGAATGTTTGATTGCATTTATCAGATTGCATTTGTGAGACATTTAATAGCAGAAAGAATGTTAACAAAGGAAGAAATAGACGTTGGTGATCTGTAGAATGAAACAGGAAATAAGAAACCCAACCTAACATGAACATAAATAGTTCTGGGGGGGGGGGGGATTGGTTCGTACATATTAGTTCTACAGTCCCTGAACAGACAGTGTGTCAGAAAGGAGATCAGCAGAGATGGGACTTCAGTACGCTCTGAATTTCTGGATACTAGCTGTTGTCTTTTTACCAGGTAAGAAAAGTCACAGCTCAGCGTGTGATAGCATCTTTTGTTTAGATTCAATTTGTTAAAGTTTCCGCAATGTAACTACAATCTAATCAATGTTATTCCAGTAGTATTATGGGCCTCAGCCTTAAAATATTTAACTTCAAATGAATATTTTTTTGAGAAAAAAGTGATCATCTCCCCAAAGGAAACACTGCAACTTGCAGATAATTCACATCTGTTCATGTCAGCGTTGCTCTTAAACAACCTTTTAAAATTTAGTTTTATATAACGTTGCCTTTTTCGATATTTTTTCCAGGGGCCCTGGGTAGCGAATGGGGTGTAGAGTATTCAGGAAATCCACTCTGTGCCATCAGAGGATCCACTGTGGTCATTCCCTGTTCATATAAATATCCAACTTCATTAAGATTAGAGACAGTCATGTGGTGTTTTGATGATCAGATGTGTGTTAAAAAGCAATATGTCTCTCACAGCAGTAATACAGGCATTAGTGCTGAGTACAGAGACAGAGCAGAATATTTAGGGAACAAAGAGAAGAACTGCACATTACAGATAAAGAACATTACAAAGAAAGATGCTGGTCTGTATATATTTAGATACATGACCAATGAAACTGCAGGAAAATGGAGTGGAGTACCTGGAATGACCCTTAAAGTTGATGGTAAGTCTTGGTAAAAACTTCTATAATTTTTAGCTAATACTAAAATGAAACAGAACAAAAAATGTTCAGTAAAAAACTAAGAACTAAAGTTATCTTTATTATTTAAAAATTATATATAACAATATCTCTCCATGTCGTCATGGGGTTTCTTCTGGGCACTCCGGTTTCCCCCCACAATCCAAAAATATGCTGAGGCTAATTTGCCCGTAGGTGTGCATGTGAGAGTGAATGGTGTGTGAGTGTGCCCTGCGATGGGCTGGCCCCCCATCCTGGGTTGTTGCCTGCCTCGTGCCCATTGCTTCCGGGATAGGCTCCGGACCCCCCGCGACCCAGTAGGATAAGCGGTTTGGAAAATGGATGGATGGATGGATGATGCTCTTGGTGGCACAAAATTTTGTGCATGAAAATGATCACTTGACCCATGGCGCCTCATACATTAATGTGGTCAGAGTCGCCTGGGATATTTGAGTCATATGTTCCAGTAATGTTGTAGTTGTTGTCAGTCGAGGGGTAAAATATTTTTGCTGCTGACATCAGCACATATATAAATAGTTCTGAGAAAGGGGCGTGTGGCAGTAATAAACATTGTTTTTAGCGTACAGTAGACCAGTGGTCCTCAACCTTTTTGCCACCGGTTTTATTCCATTAACATTTCCAGGGACCGGGGGGGAAGGACAAGGGAGGGCATGTTCCGGGATAGGCTCCGGACCCCCCGCGACCCAGTAGGATAAGCGGTTTGGAAAATGCATGGATGGATGGATGGATGGATGGATGCTAATATTGCATGACAAAGAGAAAAATTGTTTCAAGACACAGCTCTATGATAGGAACGTATCATGCTGCGTTCTTGCCTAACATATATGGTAAAGTTACCCCCTAGCTTATGTTAAATACAATGCCATCTGGCTAGTAAGGGCTCATAAGGATAATTAACCTCATCTAGCATATGTTAATTAGAAAATGCTGTGTGATGCAGTATCAGATATCACTTTGTTCTGCCTCAAAACTGTTCTTCCCAAATCTAACGGGACATTAAGTTGCCAACTTACTCACTTTGAAGAGGATCGGCCTTCGTTCCCTCACTAACTGATACTGGTACCTGTGATGCCCGGCCCGTCCGCTCCTCGTGTGTGCCACGCCCCCCTGCTTACCCACGTGTTCGTTCCTGATCTTACCCAGCTGTGCCCGTTTACTTTGATTAGTCTCTGTGCATTTAAGTCCTGGTCTGACCTGTTCCCGTTGTCCGTCATTGATGTTGGTCGATGTTCGTGCTCCGTGTCCAAATAAACCCCTTGTTTGCCCTGATTTCGGTTTGTCTGCCCGTTCCTGCCTGCCGACCCGCACGATCACCGCTCTGCTCGCTAGTGGTCGTGACAGAATGACGGACCTAAAAAGGAAGAGGAAGCAAGGGAGGAGGAGGACTCCTAAGGAGTCCATCAGTCTGGGTGCCTGCTCCCTCTCTCAAGCCCTTGGCTCCCTAGCGAGGGTGAAGAGAGGGAACCCGTCCTAAGCCCGGAGTCAGAACCACTCCGTTTTGGAGCCAGTTTCCTGACCCGACTCTGGGATCGTAGCGATGAGGAGGAGGAGCTCGTCCTAATCCCGGGTGTTGCACCGTTCCCCGGGGACCAGCAGCCGCCCCTCGAAAGGCACCAGTACCGCCCCGAAAGACTGGATAATTGGGGAGGTGTCCGCGTAGGTAGAGACGCGATCCCGCGTGTGCCCCACTTCTCAAAGGGGGCCGTGTCCATCTTTCCCTCGCCTCTGTTAGAGGAAAGAGAGCGGCTCGCTCACCAGTTCTTCGCCCTCCATGGGTTATACTGGAGGGTGTCGGACAGCTTCCCGACGCCTAGAGACCCAGAGGTAGAGCAACACCTGGCCCAGCTCCAGAAGGACTTTGAGGCATTTAACACCGCCTCTGAGCCGGCGGCCCTTGAAGCCCTCGCGGAGGGCTTACAGAGGCTTCTCCAGCTCCGGACACCCGCGGATCCCGCTCCCGTGCAGCCGCCGCCGCCCGCGGATCCCGCTCCCGTGCAGCTGCCGCCGCCCGCGGATCCCGCTCCCGTGCAGCCGCCGCCGCCCGCGGATCCCGCTCCCGTGCAGCCGCCGCCGCCCGCGGATCCCGCTCCCGTGCAGCCACCGCCGTCAGCGGACCCTACTTCCGTGCAGCCGCCGCCGCCAGCGGATCCCGCCCCCGCGCAGCCGCCCCCGCTGCCGCCTGCGCAGCCGCACCCGCTGCCTGCGCAGCTGCTTCCTTTACCTACTGCAGCTCCCGAGGCGCCCCCTCCGCCTGCAGCAGCTCCCGAGGCGCCCCCTCCGCCTGCAGCAGCTCCCGAGGCGCCCCCTCCGCCTGCAGCAGCTCCCGAGGCGCCCTCCCCGCCTGCAGCCTCCGGGCAGGCGTCCCACTGCTGCAGCCTGCAGCTCCTGGGCAGGCGCCCCCGCTGCAGCAGCCTGCAGCTCCAGTCCCTGGCCCCGTTCCTGATTCCCTTTCCTTTGTGACTCCAGTTCCCGATCCCCCTCCAATCCCTTCGGCCCTAGTTCCCAAGGTGGTCCCTGAGGACTCCACCGAAGCTCCTCCCTCTTCGGAGGTGGAGGAGCTTGAGTGGGACCCCTCGGGGACCCTGCTGGTGACTTTGGTGCCCTCACCCCGGCGAGCTGTCAGTGTCCCATAAGGGGAGGGGACACAGACGCCGGGCTAGGGTCCCTCCCGCCCTGCCCCCTGGCTCGCCCTCCATCGCCTGCGCTGGGGCTCGGGGGGCGCCTGCGGGTCCTGGCCCTCCGGGTCGGACGTCACCAGCCGGTCCCCCTCAGCGGCCTCGTCGCCCGGCCTCGCTCCCCCCTCCGGTGCCTGATCGGTCGCCAGCGGGCTCCCCGACGGCGGCTCCTCTGTCACCTGCGGGTCCACCCGCTCCTGCGGCAGCTCCCCCCCTCGCCTTGCCCTCGCCAGGGGCCCCTCCGGTTCCCTCATCCCCTTCCCTGGTGCTCCCTCCTGCTCCCTCCCTGGCCCCTCCGCGGGTCCCTCGCCCTGTCTTCTCGGCCCCTTCACGGTCCCCTCCGGCTCCGGCCTCCCGGCCGCCTGCGGCCCCTCCAGCCGCCTCCCATCGCCCGCTAGATCTCCCTCGGGCTCCCTTTGATTCCCCCTCCTTGTCTCCCTACGCCCCTGCCTTTGTCCCGCCTGTCTCTGCTCCCCCTCGCTTTGTTCCTCCCGTCTCTGCTCCTCGTGCTCCTGTGTTCCCTCCTTTCACTCCTGGCCCGTTTGTTCCCTCTGTTCCCTCTGTGTCCCCTTTCCTGGTCTGTCTGTCCGCGTTCCCCGTCCTGTGTCAGGTCCTCTCCCATTTCCTGTCTTTGTGCCTGTTCTGTCCGTCTTGTTCCCGGTCCCTCGTTGATGGTTTTGGGTTTTGTTTTTCAGGTCCTGGTCGCCTCCTCCTGGGCGCGCCTGGTGAACCGCGCCTTTGGGGGGGGGTTCTGTGATGCCCGGCCCGTCCGCTCCTCGTGTGTGCCACGCCCCCCTGCTTACCCACGTGTTCGTTCCTGATCTTACCCAGCTGTGTCCGTTTACTTTGATTAGTCTCTGTGCATTTAAGTCCTGGTCTGACCTGTTCCCGTTGTCCGTCATTGATGTTGGTCGATGTTCGTGCTCAAATAAACCCCTTGTTTGCCCTGATTTCGGCTTGTCTGCCCGTTCCTGCCTGCCGATCCGCACGATCACCGCTCTGCTCGCTAGTGGTCGTGACAATACCGACTAAATATTTTTCAGAAAATTGATTTTTTAATAATAAGGGAAATAGCGAAATATTTGTTCCAATTTGCGCTCTCCGCTTTGCGTTACATCATAAAAACAGAGCCCTGCTTTTTATGTTCAAGTCCACAAAATGCAAATACATGTTATTGGCATTAACATTGAAACTAGCAGGACGTGAATCGGAAGTTGCTAAGAAGTAGCTAGCTTAATCCACGTGCGACTTTGCAACTTTAATCAGTGTAATTTTCATTTTCTTTTTTACGAGAAACACCTCCCGTAAAGCCTTGCATTTTTTCCAATGAGCTTAAAGTCAAAACTTTATCAAAACCGAGATGAATAAACCATTACTTCAAAAATAAATGAAAAGATTATGGATGACTTTCTGTAAATCTGATAGGTAAATGTTGTCCTTCAGAATTAAAGGTGGCGATGACCCCACAGAAAGAGGGTAAAGGAGTCAGTGAAGGAGACTCTGTGAATCTGACATGTGGCACAGACAGCTGCTCTCTCAGCCAATCAGAATTCACCTGGTTTAAGGACAACCAGCAGCTCCCAGAAACACAGTCCACACTTCACTTCAGTCCTGTCTGCAAATATCACTCTGCAAACTACTCCTGTGGAATAAAAGGCAACAGACAGACTGTGTCTGAAGCAGTGAATTTGTCTGTTGAAGGTTAGTAGGTCAATACTTTTGTGTAATAAGCTTAAAGTCAAGATTTTACCAAAGCAAGATGAATAAACCATTGCTTCATGTTCTCTGTGGATTATAGATGGTGCATGGACTGTGCGTTACACAGAGAGAAACCTGTGTGCATTGAGAGGATCGACTGTGTTCATTCAGTGTGAATATGAGTATCCAGAGCCATACAAAGTGAAATCCAGCATGTGGAGTCGGAATGATGTGGACTGTACTGGGAAACCATATGTCTATCACAGTAATAATGCAGACATCAGTGCTGAGTACACAGGCAGAGCAGAACTCTTGGGGAACAACGTGAGGAACTGTACATTGCAGATAAAGAACATTAGAAAGACGGATGCTGGAGAGTATAGATTCAGATTCGTAACGAACGGGTGTGAGAAGTGTGGTGGACCTGGAGTGACTCTTCAAGTTGCTGGTGAGTCTTTACCTTCACCTTACTGCTGGTGAGTCTTTACCTCAAATTTCAGGTCATTCTGGCAAAATGTAACGAAATTACAGAGTATTTATGTTCTATATGAAATACATATTATGTTCTAAATAACATATAATATTGTATGATTTATGTTATGCTTGTCAAAGAAAAGGAGAATTTCAATACCAACAGAAGTATATGGGACAGAAAGCAAATTACAGCAGTGAGAATCTAACTACACAGCAAAGTATCACATGTGTTCTGGAAAAATGCTTGACTTTTAGTGACAGGGTTTCTGCTCTTTGCCATATTGTTTTCAGCCTGTGTCAGAAAATCCTTACATACTACTGGGGAAATTTCCGGTTATTTCTTCTTTCTCATATTATATAATTTTAGATCTGAAGGTGGTGATGACCTCATCCAGGGTAAATGGAATAATGAGGGATGGAGATTCTGTTAAGCTGACATGTGACACAGACAGCTGCTCTCTCAGCCAATCAGAATTCACCTGGTTTAAGGACAACCAGACGCTCCCAGAAACACAGTCCACACTCCACTTCAGTCCCATATCCTATCATCACACAGGAAAATATTCATGTGCTATAAATGGCAGAAAGGAGATTGTATCTAATGAAGTGAATATCAATGTTGAAAGTAAGTTTATCAACTTTAATAAAGGAATTATTTAAATTTGGCTGCAAAAAGTATGTATATGCCATTTTATGGCTACAGTGTGTATCTGACAGCTTAGCATTTGTGATTCTGATTGAGCCAAGCAACGTTTTCCTTGTTTTCTCTGTTTACAGGTCATTTTAATACAATTATTTTAATTACTGCTGTGGGAATATTATTGTTTGTGTTAATTGGAGCTGTTGTGATTATCATCTTCATGAAAAGGTGATGTATTGTCTTTAAAGACCTGTGTCACTACATTCCTTAATTTCTTTACATTTAAAATTAAACTGTGCTGCTAAGTATTTATTGTGTCTCTATTACAGGAGAAATTCAGTCAATGTGGACAAAACCGAAGAAGGAACCAAGAAAGTATGACCTGGTTTCTGATTATTTCTTAGTCACATGATGCAGCAGGTTATAATAACTTTAAATCATTTGAATGTTCAGAGAGAAGACAAGGACCTGTACAGCGATTCAGAAGAACAGGCGGATTCAGCTGTTTATGCCAATTGCATGGCAAGTCTAATCTGTACAGCTTTCATCTAAATGTATATCTATGTAAATGTGGTTTTGTGCTTTATTAATTTTTGTTTTCCACTTTAGGACTCTTCTAAAGGGAAGAATAGAACCAGCAACAGATATTCTGAGGAATCCTGTGAGGTCCCAGACTATGAAAATGTAAATATTCAAGAAAGCGTTTATGGAAACATAAATATCCA
Source organism: Brienomyrus brachyistius (assembly GCF_023856365.1). Taxonomy (NCBI): domain Eukaryota; kingdom Metazoa; phylum Chordata; class Actinopteri; order Osteoglossiformes; family Mormyridae; genus Brienomyrus; species Brienomyrus brachyistius. Next base: position 19,896,459 of record NC_064539.1, on the reverse strand, counting down.
AGAAACAGCACAATAACAGAGCTGATGGAAGAGAAACAACTTTGGTCAAAAAATATATGTGTGTTCAGGTTTTTATTGGTGTTACACTCTCAGTATCTGTGGCTACATTTTCTCTTCCCTCCTTCTGGGTGCTCTGTGTTTCCCCCCATAGGCCAAAAACATGCTGAGGTTGATTGGAGCTCTCAAACTGCCCGTAGCTGTTTATGTGTGTGCTAATCGGGTATGAATGTGTCCTGCGGTCGGTTGGTGCTCCATCCTGGGTTCTTCCCAGCCTCGTGCCCATTGCTTCCGGGATAGGCTCCGGACCCCCCGCGCCCCAGTAGGATAAGCGGTTTAGAAAATGGATGGATGGATGGATGCTGGCTTTCCTTTATACAGTACCAGGTTACCTTCATCTTTATTAAGATGTTGACTTGATATTAATATGCTATGTTCTAAAAATGCTGTTTACTATAAAACATTAATTTTATTATTGCATCTTTAAGTGTATCTTTTCCTATAATTCAGTCATGTAGGTTTTCTGGCCTTTACGTCGGGTGACGTTTAAAGCGTAAGATATAAATAGTGATTGTCAGCCCCTGGGTTGCGGCAAGTTCTGACAGGGTCACGAGGCGGAAATGGAAAACTTGTGTCAAGGTGCAAAAAATGTTGAGAACCAATTTGTCTATATCAGTTCTGACTGTGTCCAGTTCTCATCAGCTACCCTTTGGTCCCCTGAAGCCTCTGTGAATACCCCACAGGCTCTGCTTCCAAATAGAATAGAATAGAATAGAATAGAATAGAATAGAATAGAATACAATAGAATAGAATAGAATACTTTTTACAATACTTGTGTACAATGAAATTCCCTGTGCGGTTCCTTAAAACAGAAATTCAACATTCCACACATACTCACCCCCCGCCCCCCCCCCCCTCACACACACGTCCTGCTGGTACCAAAAAAATGTATGATAATAGAAGGAATAAACCAACTATGAAACCACTGATATTGCAGCACATGAAATATTATGAAACATTTCCCAGGGATTGCATTTTTGGCCTATTCCCAGCTGTGCATGCTGTGTTCTACTTTTCTACTAAGTATTAAATAAATTTCAGTACTTATTCCCCGTGTCATTTCACTTTATTATGCATTACTTAATTTCTGAATTAATATTTCTTCGCCTGTGTAGCTTACTTGGATTGTACGTCTTGCGATAGAAGGACCCAAGTTCAGGAAGCTATTCGCCGAGACACAAATGCCTATTCTGTATGATAAAATGAGAGCTGAGTCATTGAGCAATGCCTGACATCTGAGCAATGCCTAATGAGCTGCAATGACATCTGATGGCTGGACGGTCTTGTGCCACTGACTCGTGTGTCACGGTAACAACACACTACATTGGGACGACACACCACAGTCAGAGTGTTCAGTGAGGTTCACAAGGGGAATGATCTAGCAGTTTTCCTGCAGAACAGTTGCACACGTTAAATATCAAAGACAGTATCCCAGTGTTGGTCATGGATAACGCAAAAAAACATGACAGTGTGTGGAGTTGGTGTAGAGATGGACGCATCGCGCGCACACTAAGGTGTCAGGGTGTCAGAGCTACGTGAGACGCAGGCCCAGCTACACCAACCAAACCGCAAGCTAGTCCCTGATCTTCCACTGCTTTCAGCCTTGGCAAACATCCACCTGTCCATCCCAGCAGCAAGTGTATCCTCTGAAAGAGTGTTGAACACACCTGGTGACATACTTACAGCACAGTTTGCTTACCCTGATCACGTGGATCAACTGATATTGTTGAAGAAAGAGCTTTAAGTAGGACATTTGGTTTAAATTTGACAAGGAGACCGGTGTTTACATCAGCCTCTGAATGCCAATACTAATTTACCTTTTTCTTTTTACATTTGAAAGCTGTTATAAAAACCTGTTTGTGGAACATTGTTTTTATTTTTTATTGTCCATATAGAAGCAGAATCACTGCTTTCTGCTCACTGCTGAGTCTCCTACCTGCTGAAAGTGAAAAGCACACACGTCTGTGGGCAGTAGTTACAGCACATTGCACTGCTGATCATTGTTAATCCTGGGCATCCTTAAATTGTCAAAATGTTTGAGGTGTTATAAATGTGCACCTGCAGACAGAACAGGATCGAATGTCTGGTTAAGATTAGGTCTAGACCTGGTTTTGTTTTATCTTTTGTCAGAATCTTTTTTTTGTTTGCACTACAGAAACTTGTGAAAAGGCATGTTAGTGAAAGGGCCTAGTCAGTAGTTAAATAAGTAGGTTACATCACGGAATATTTTATATTAAATGACACTGTGCACTTGTTTCGAAGTCATTCAAATTTAGCCTGGCGTCAGGCATGGATGCAAAGTTTTCAAAACCTTGTTGAGGTTGACCTCTAGCGGCCACTTTGCACAAAATTATATGCGACCGCTACTGGAAAAATAACACATCATATGTCTGCTCCTGCCAATATTAAATTGATGTGTTATATTATATAATGATATAGTTTGCAGATTTTTCTGTCAACAAAATACAGTTATGAGTTTATTTTTGTGTTTCTGGGTGATTTGCAAGGTAAAATGTCATTTATTTAATTTCAAATCATTGTCTTAAGTTGGACTCAACAGTTGCCTAAGAAGATTTTCTTGAATCTGTTCAGACTATTCCATATAGGCACTGCCATTGACAGCAAGGGCCTCTATGCTTCCTATTAAGTCCTGAAAGTTGTAGCTATCAAAAAAAGTTGACAGAATTGATCTGCAGGCTTCTACAAAATAAATAAATAAATAAATAACCGTTCTCTAATTTTCGTCGCATGCCATCTTCAAATCTCTTGTTTAAACCATTTATTTTGGAATATGGCATCAGCTTTCACTGATTAAATATGATTTACATGCATCTATTGTCACGCCCACACAGGCGGGAACCACCGGGTGTGCGAGGTTAAGGTGTAATGAACGGAAGTACAAATACAGCCAAGTCACACCAGCACAGCGCGAAGTATTGAGCAGATGTTCTCTAGCCTTGCTGAGCGTTATCTTGTCTATCGTCTCCCTTTTATTCCCCGCCTGCTCCGTTTACCTTGTGTTCACTCCTTACCTGCCTCCCTTTCCTTCTCCAGACTCACTCCCGATCCTGACCCGTCTTCCCAGCCGAGCCCGGGACGTCTCGTTCCCGCTCCCGTGGTCTCGTCTCGTGCTTTTCTGTAGGACTGACTTCCCGGCTACCGACTTCTCTGCCCCTCCCTGGACCTCGCCTTTTGCCAATCCCCACCTGTGCTTTTGCCTGGCTAGCGCCAATAAACCTAGCGCTGGTTTGCACCTCTGGATACTTGTCTTCCTGTCCTTGGTTACCTGACATCTATTCATGTTAGAATAACTTTGAATTTGGATAAGCTGTAACTTTGTATATCACAAAAACATTTCTTGTTCTCTAATTTTGGTCGCTTCTGTGTGTGTGTGTGTGTGTGTGTGTGTGTGTGTGTGTGTGTGTGATCTGAGCATCTTTCCTGATCCAAGTCCGACCCAGAGCTCAGAAAGTTTCAGCTGCTGAAAGTGATAAATGGCAAGAATGAGCATGTCAGCGTCTACTGTCCTGAGGTCTGCCGCGTTGTGTCCTTGCTCAGCCCCATGGCACAAATGAAACATCATTCATGCACCAGCTGCTTCTCTCTGGCAGGGGGACAAGGCAGTTCATTTGACGCTAAACACCAGGTCCACCTTTGTGGTGAGTGGATGATATCTTACATCTAAGGTACATTTTTGTAGTTTCTCACTGTGAAGCTGAAATAGCTTGATCCTTGTTGTAAGAATTTCTGCCATTCAACCCCTTTTGCTCGCCTGCTTGCACTTTAACCATGTCTGGCCCGAGTCTGTGATTTCAAGTTTATATTTTGATACGTGACCCATCTCGTCTAATCTCATCGTGTTGTGCATCATTTGGCTCTCCAGAAACAGAAGGAGATGTATGCGAAGACAGCAGCACACTGGGGTTTGACGATGTGTGAACATCGGTTGGTGAAAAGTGCAAAGTCACTAGACTCAGGCACTTCTACCAGACAACCAGGAAGTGCTGACTTACGAGTCCCTGTCATAGGTGCTCTCTGATTAGGCAGCTGGCTCCTCGTGTTAACTCAAATAGACCAAATGAATGTAAGATCAACCAGAGCTAATGCAATTTTTCAGTAAATGGCATCTAAATATTATTTGAACCTTCACATAACACACAAATCACATCAGAACTGGATTACTAAGACCAAAAAAACAACGCTGTAGCGCACAGGATCAGTGCATAATCACAGACATGAACACAAATTTTTCTGTTATTGGTCATTTGTAATGTTTTGCACGCTAGCAACCAGGGATTGATCTCAGCCTGCTTGTGATGGAAAACCTGGCGCTAAGTGCACGATTTTCATGAATTGCGTTTACGCTATAACGTTATACTGCAAACGTAAGAAGAACCAAAGAAATCGAATAAGACTATAGCATTGCATTCTTTTACATCGGATCGAATCACGTTGAATTGAATCAAATTATGTTGAATCGCATCGCAATAGGGGTGAGTTGTACTGTATCACATTAGTAGTTGCTTTATATGTGTCTTTATGTATCAGATTGTTGGCAGCGCATCAAGATACATATCACATTTCCTCAGTGATGGAGATGTACATCCCTAGTTGGCATCTTGGTGCTTATCCAGTGAGCTGAGGGGGATGGATCTAACATGCCTTAAAACCTGTCGTTCAAAGCACTTTGCAATAAATGTGTGTAAGTGCCACTGGTCTGTAATCATTCCGACTGGTGGTGTTAATCTGTTTGGGCACTGGTATGACTGGCTGATTTCAGACAAGCAGTGTAGCAGGAATAATATATTTTGACATAGTGGAAGATTTTATGTTTACTTAGAGAATATTTGCCATGAAGGCAAAGTATTGTCTGTCTGTGTCAAAGGCACTTAGCAGCAAACAGTATTAAAATGAGCCTCTCTAATAGCTCTAGTTAAGCCACTTAGAATAAACACTCTGCACCTGATGGTTGGTGAGCAATCTGATCTCCTTTATTCAGCAATCCAGCGAAGCGCTCTGGCACCAGGTACCTTGAGCAAAAAGCGCTTTGGGCAAAAGACTGTCCATCGCATGGCGATCATGCGGAGGCTGGGGGAGATTGAGTCAACATGGGCAATAGAGGGAATCAGGCCTGTGTTCCAGTCATTATTAAAAGCGGGAGTAATAGCGCCCAACTTTCCGGTTAAAAAACGCACCAGCCCAGGGCAACCAGAATCATGACATTTTGTACAAGACCTGCAAGCAGTAAATGCTGCAGTAGAACCAAGACCCTCGAACGTCCCAATACAATATTATCTCAAATTCCACCCAATAATACTCATTTTTCTGTAACTGATCTGGCAAATGTGTTTTCAGCATACCGATATACTCAGACAGTCAGTACTGGTGCGCATTCCAGTTTGAGGGCAAATCTTATACGTATACCAGACTGTATCAGGGAAACTGTGAATCACTGACAATTTCTAACAAAGTTCTTAAACACAGCATGAGCTCTCTGTAGCTCTCACCAGTCACGGCACTCTCACAGCATGTAGATGACCTTCTCTTAGTGGCGCCATCCAATGGACAATCCTGATATGGAACTGGCTGTAGATGACTCCCAAAAACAGGACCCAGCTAGGTCAGATTTGCAGTTGTCTCCCTGCATAAAACTTTGTAGTCTGGATTTCTCCCAAGACATTATTCTGCTCGAGCAGCAGAAGCGGTGGCCTCAATGATTTACCCAGACAGCCAGTATTGCTTTGGAGTGACACACGATTTTGGGGCCCAGTGGAAGCGCAGAGGTTTCCTCACATTTACAGATAAACAAGTTGTGCACCTCCAACTGATGTGATTTTTTGCAACCTATTCTTTTACCAAAAAAAAAACAGAAATACATAAACATGAAGCTACGCTAATGCTACTGATTTTGTTTCCAAAGGTAATGCAGCCGCAAACGCGGCAGCCAAGGCAGACTCAGCACGGCCACCCAGACACACGATGGTGTGTACAGATAATAGCTGCAAAACTAACCCTGTGGTTTCAGATTTGCAGACACTTCAGTCCAGAGTAACACAAAAGGAGAAGCAGCTGTGGAACAGAGCGGGGTGTGAAGTGAGAGGTGGGGTGTGATGTGGACCCAACAACAAACCGTGTCTATCTGAATACCTGCTTCCTCGTTATGCTAAGCTGACACATGGGAAGGATCATGTGTCAAAAGGGGGGATGTATAGTACAATAGAGAGTTTGGGCACTGATCTCAAACAATACTGTGCATACCACCCTGCCGGTCGGGGGTGCTAGAAAAGGAGAACAGGACCTTGAGAAGCAAATTAGCAAAATGCTGTGAAGATAAGGGCTTCAGCTTGGTGAAAGCACTACCAATAGCACAATGCTGCATATGAGAACCAGGGTAAAAGCAAAGGTTGACATGAGCCCATTTTGAATCATTTTCGGCAGACTCCCTAATAGAGGTAAGACCCAAACCACAATCCAGAATGTCCATGAGTATGTGCAGTGATGAGATGTTGCAATACTGCACACGGGCGTCTCTGTTCTATCCCATGCACATGCGCAGGTAAAAGATGCACTCCGGAAAGCTGCTCAGGCAAAGCTACGCGACCTAGAGATGTAGAGGATCGTGGTAAAGGACCTTTGGAGGAAGAACTGGAGACCTAAGCAGTGGATGGGAATTTTTCAGACGCAGACGGCTGTGAAGGTTGGAGAGAGAATCACATGGATACGCACCTCACACTGCAGGAGGCTACTGGAACTCAGCGGGGATCAGCAAATATGTTTTATTAGATTATTAAATTATAATAATATGTTTTATCGAGTATTATTTTTATTATTATTCTTGACGGTGCATACATAATTTAGTATTATTCTATTACTTGATGACTAAAAACATTTTATCTGAAACTTGGTGAATCTGTTTGAATGCATTCACCAGATTGCATTTGTGAGACATTTAACAACACAGAGAATGTTAACAAAGGAAGAAATAGATGTTGGTGATCTGTAGAATGAAACAGGAAATAAGCTGGCGCCCAATCTAACACATATATAAATAGTTCTAAGAAGCAAAACTGGGTGTGTGTGTGTGTGTTTGTGTGTGTGTGTGTGGGGAGGGGGTTCATACATATTAGTTCTAAAGTCCCTGAACGGACAGTGTGTCAGAAAGAAGATCAGCAGAGATGGGACTTCACTACGCAATGAATTTCTGGATACTAGCTGTTGTCTTTTTACCAGGTAAGAGAAGCAACAGCTCAGCATTTGATAGCATCCTTTGTTTAGATTCAGTTTGTTGAAGTTCTCCACAATATAATTAAGATCTAATTAGTTTTATCCCAGTCGGATTAAGGGCCTTAGCCTTAAAATGTTTAACTTCAAATGTGCCTTTTTTCAGAAAAAAAGTGATTGTCTCCCCAAAGGAAACAATGTAACTGATATTGCCTTTAAACAACCTTTTAAAATTTAATGTTTGCTTTTATATAATGTTGCCTTTTTAATATTTTTTCCAGGGGCCCTGGGTAGCAAATGGGGTGTAGAGTATTCAGGAAATCCACTCTGTGCCATCAGAGGATCCACTGTGGTCATTCCCTGTTCATATAAATATGAGGATTCATTTGAAGTAGAGACAGTCATGTGGTGTCATGATGATGAGTACTGTGATAAAAAGGCATATGTCTCTCACAGCAGTAATACAAACATTAGTGATGCGTTCAGAGAGAGGGCAGAATATTTAGGGAACAAAGAGAAGAACTGCACATTACAGATAAAGAACATTACAGACAAAGATGCTGGTCTGTATACATTTAAGTTCATGAACAAAAATAATACAGTAAGATGGAGTGGAAGACCTGGGACGACTCTAATGGTTGATGGTAAGTCTTAGTAAAAAAAACTTCTATAATTTTTAGCCAATGCTACAATGAAACTGAACAAATGAATAATACATTTATTTTTAAAAAACTAGGGGCAAAAGTTATCTTTAATATATTATTTTAAAAATAGTATATACTAATAACTCGGAAACATGTGATTTGCGACAGCGTTCTTATTAGAAAGAAGATTCTTAGGCATATATGGTTAGGGGTTCTGTGAATATCCAAATATAAATGAAGAGAATATGCCTGATTTACCATAAATCCAAAAGGTAAATGTCCTTCAGAATTAAAGGTGGTGATGACCTCACCGAAAAGGGGTAAAGGAGCCAGTGAAGGAGTGAATCTGACATGTGACACAGACAGTTGCTCCTTCAGCCAATCAGAACTCACCTGGTTTAAGAACTATGGGAAGTATGTCTTGCAAAAAAGAAAATAACGATAAAATGAAAATATAATCTCCATTTTGCCATTTAGTCTGAGTGCAAAGATCACGCAGAACCTGAAAACTAAAATGAAGTAACATAATTTCCGTTTGTGGGCGGCATGGTGGTGCAGCGATTAGCACTGTTGCCTCACACCTCTGGGACCCGGGTTTGAGTCTCCGCCTGGGTTACATGTGTGTGGAGTCTGCATGTTCTCCCCGTGTCGTTGTGGGGTTTCCTCCGGGTACTCCGGTTTCCAATTTAACAATTGGAGTTGCTAAATTGCCCGTAGGTGTGCATGTGAGAGTGAATGGTGTGTGAGTGTGCCCTGCGATGGGCTGCCCCCCATCCTGGGTTGTTCCCAGCCTCGTGCCCATTGCTTCCGGGATAGGCTCCGGACCCCCCGCAACCCAGTAGGGTAAGCGGTTTGGAAAATGGATGGATAATTTACATTTTAATTTTCCATTCATGTATTAGTAATTTGTGAAAAGATTAAATTAAAACCCTATTTTGTCTTTTCAATTTCAAAATTGACTTTTCATTTCCTACTTTGCTTTCCATAGTGGAGATTGTATTGAGATTGCATTATTTTCATAATCATTCTCATTGTCTTGTTTTGTGGGTGATTTCTCTCATCAACCTCTCATAAATCTATGCATTTTTTTTTTGATAATTCTAAAGTCAAGATTTTACCAAAGCAAGATGAATAAACCATTGCTTCATGTTCTCTGTGGATTATAGATGATGCATGGACTGTGCATTACACAGAGAGAAACCTGTGTGCAGCGAGAGGATCGACTGTGTTCATTCAGTGTGAATATGAGTATCCAGAGCCATACAAAGTGAACTCCAGCATGTGGAGTCGGAATGATGTGGACTGTACTGGGAAACCATATGTCTATCACAGTAATAATGCAGACATTAGTGCTGAGTACACAGGCAGAGCAGAACTCTTGGGGAACAGCGTGAGGAACTGTACATTGCAGATAAAGAACATTAGAAAGACGGATGCTGGAGAGTATAGATTCAGATTCGTAACGAACAGGTGTGAGAAGTGTGGTGGACCTGGAGTGACTCTTCAAGTTGATGGTGAGTCTTTACCTCAAATTTCAGGTAATTCTGGCAAAATGTAACGAAATTTAATATCTTTGCATAGTATCTATGTTCTCTGTGAAATACATATTATCTTCCAAATAACACAAATATGATTTGTGTTGTGTCTGTCAATAAAGAGGATCATTTCAATACTGAAAGAAGTATATGTACCAGAAAGCAAATTACAGCAGTGAGAATCTAACTACACAGCAAAGTATCACATGTGTTCCGGAAAAATGCTTGACTTTTAGTGACAGGGTTTCTGCTCTTTGCCATATTGTTTTCAGTCTGTGTCAGAAAATCCTTACATACTACTGGGGAAATTTTTTCTCGTATTATATAATTTTAGAACTGAAGGTGGTGATGACCTCATCCAGAGTAAATGGAACAATAAGGGAAGGAGACTCTGTTAAGCTGACATGTGACACAGACAGCTGCTCTCTCAGCCAATCAGAATTCACCTGGTTTAAGGACAACCAGACGCTCCCAGAAACACAGTCCACACTTCACTTCAGTCCCATATCCTATCATCACACAGGAAAATATTCATGTGCTTTAAATGGCAAAAAGGTGACTGTATCTGACAAAGTGAATATTATTGTTGAAAGTAAGTAAACTTTAATAAAGGAATTATGCCTTTACGTTTTTAAATTGGCTGTAAAAATATGTATATCTTATTTTTATAACAGATTTATTAAGTATTTACACAACAGTGCAGAATATCAGCTGAAATCATATCTGTGAAAATGAATCGTGGGCTTTATGATGCAGGGTTATTGTCGTGTGACTCAGCATTTCATTTACATATGGAAATTACAAACATTGCTGATTCATTGTTTTTGTATGTGATGCTCCATGTTTACATTCCAACACATTTGTTTGGTTTAAGATGACCAGTATTTTTAATATTCATGTTACATATTGGGATCCTTAAAGTTAATTAGTTTATCCTATTAACATGATTAATCCCTCACTGTCAGTTCTGAGGACACTGGGCAGTAACACTGTAAAGTTACTCCATCACCACTGTCAGCTCTGTAAACAGTGTGTATCTGACAGCTTAGCATTTGTGATTCTGATTGAGCCAAGCAACGTTTTCCTTGTTTTCTCTGTTTACAGGTCATTTTAATACAATTATTATAATTACTGCTGTGGGAATATTATTGTTTGTGTTAATTGGAGCTATTGTGATTATCATCTTCATGAAAAGGTGATGTATTGTCTTTAAAGACCTATGTCACTACATTCCTTAATTTTTTTTAGATTTTAAATTAAAGTATTTAATGTGTCTGTGTTACAGAGGAGATTTACTCAATGTGGACAAAATCAAAGAAGTAACCAAGAAGGTATTGTCATGCCCGGCTCGTCCGTTCCTCGTGTGTGCCACGCCCCCTGATTATCCACGTGTGCTTCCCCGATCTTGCCCAGCTGTGTCCGATTATTTTTGCCCAGTCTTGTCTATTTCAGTCCATGTCTTGGGTTGGTTTTCGTCCGTCATTGATGTTAGTCGATGTTTGTAATAACGCCCTGCAATAAATCCCCGGTTTCCCCGTACTTCGCCTGCTTCCTGCCCGCTTGCCTGCCCGTGCGCTCATCCGCATTATCCGGCGATCCTGACAAGTATGACTACACTTCTGATTATTTCTTTGTCACATGATGTGACAGGTTTTATAGAAAAAAATTTCATTTGAATTCACAGAGAGAAGACAAGGACCTGTGCAGCGATTCAGAAAACCAGCCTGATTCAGCTGTTTATGCCAATTGCACGGCAAGTCTAATCTGTACGGCTTTCATCTAAATGTATATCTATGTAAATGTGGTTTTGTGTTTTATTCATTTCTGTTTTCCGCTTTACTGTAGGACTCTTCTAAGGGGAAGAGTAGAAACAGCAACAGATATTCAGAGGAATCCTGTGAGCTCCCAGACTATGAAAATGTAAATATTCAAGAAAGCATTTATGGAAACATTAATAATGAATTAACAGAATATGGAAATGTAAATATCAAATAAACAGCACAATAACAGCTGGTGGAAGACAAACAATTTGGGTCAAAAGACATATGGAAATGGACAGATTTTTATTGGTGTTGTACTTTCAGTATCTGTGGCTATATTTAGTCTTGTTCTAATGATAATTGTTGAAGTACATTTCATGTTATACATACTGCCATAAAGAGTGTAAACAAAATACATTTTTGGCAACTAATTAAATTTAAATAGTCATTAAATATAAGAAAGTGATTAAATATATTCGTCATTAAATATTGCACTTTATAGCTCAATAGGCCTATATATTTTGTGCATGAACATGAGGGACCAGCCTAGTTGTACATTTTATGTGAAATACTTATAAGCTTGGTAATATAAATAAAAAACTTTATTCAATTTTTATATTTTTAAATATTAAATAGTTGTGAATGAAACTCTTTTTATCCCAGCCTTCTGTCCATGAAACGCAAGGTGCTGCTATCAAATCTGTGCCCCAATGAAACACAAAATGATTCCTTTACATTTCTGTGCGCACAAGAACGTGAAGATTTTATGATTTCATAGACAAAATGTAACTTTAGTAATAATGCTCTTGGTGGAGCGGCATGGTGGTGCAGTGGTTAGCACTGTTGCCTCACACCTCTGGGACCTGGGTTCAAGTCTCCACCTGGGTCACATGTGTGCGGTGTTTGCATGTTCTCCCCATGTCGTCGTGGGGTTTCCTCCGGATCCTCCGGTTTCCCCCCACAGTCCAAAGACATGCTGAGGCTAATTGGAGTTACTAAATTGCCTGTAGGTGTGCATGTGAGAGTGAATGGTGTGTGAGTGTGCCCTGTGATGGGCTGGCCCCCCATCCTGGGTTGTTCCCTGCCTCGTGCCCATTGCTTCCGGGATAGGCTCCGGACCCCCCGCGACCCAGTAGGATAAGCGGTTTGGAAAATGGATGGATTTATGGATGATGCTCTTGGTGGCACAAAATTTTGTGCATGAAAATGATCACTTGACCCATGGCGCCTCATACATTAATGTGGTCAGAGTCGCCTGGGATATTTGAGTCATATGTTCCAGTAATGTTGTAGTTGTTGTCAGTCGAGGGGTAAAATATTTTTGCTGCTGACATCAGCACATATATAAATAGTTCTGAGAAAGGGGCGTGTGGCAGTAATAAACATTGTTTTTAGCGTACAGTAGACCAGTGGTCCTCAACCTTTTTGCCACCGGTTTTATTCCATTAACATTTCCACGGACCGGGGGGGAGGGACAAGGGAGGGCATGTTAATCACAGCTTACACTTACCTTTTAGCAAGCAAGTCCATTCGTTTCTGTTTTAATTAATGTTAGTACGCCCGGGGGGCAGCCAGTTGACCTTGGACCCCCAGAGGTTTTTTTTCTCCTTACGTGGGAGATTTTGGTTCCTGTCCTCCGTTGTCATCTGGCTCTCTTTATTTTATTTCTGATGTTACAATGTATTACAACACATTCATGTAAAACGCCTTGGACTGACACTGTTGTGAAAGGCGCTATATAAAAATAAATTGAATTAAAAAAAAAAATTATTGCGTACTAATATTTGTAATTAGCAGCGGTGAACGGGTAACAGAGGCGGTTTTTTTTTGTAAAACACTTCCATTTGTGGTCCATCCATAGATGGCGATAAGGCAACGCAGTTGGTGATTACAGTAAAATCCCGTTATAGTGGACTCGTTTATAACGGAATATCATCTATAACGGACGAGGTCCGCTGGTCCCGGCCGTGCGCGTTTGAGAACATGCAGAAGAAGCATCGGATATAGCGGACTCGCATATCACGGAATTTCCCTTTTAACGGACAAACAATTTGGTCCCCAGGGCTGCTTTTAGCTGTAGTCTTTGCCGGTGATATCCAGCTGTAGTTGTGTTCGCAGCGTGTTTCTAGCACTCGTTTGCACCTGTCCAGACAGATGCCAAACTACTTTTTGTTGTTTAAGTACAACTACAATAAAGTTGAGTCTAACATGCTGTAATCTGCTCTCGTTTAAATTCAGTCTGTGTTGTAACTGTATAGGAGTTGTTCTGGTTCATTCCCTCTGTCACTAAGGTTTTTATGTTGTTCCGTTGCATAAGACACAGCGGAGTTTAAATAGTGCTGACGTTAGCAACCAATTTATTTCAAATATAGTTCATATTAAAAAAAAAAAAAAAAAAAACTGAGAGCTACTGCCTGTACATTAGATCTGCTTTCTGCTTCTGAGTATTCAGGGTGTGAGGTTACTGTACAAAATTTTCCAAAAAAAAAGGGAAGGAAGTAAGACAACTGGTATTTCTTGGCAGGGTAGATTTACTGTTTAAGTTTACTTATCTGCTTTATTTTGGATATTGAAAGTACAGTAACACTTTACTTGATGGGGCACAAATAATATAGAGTTATGCTATTACTTATGTATTAATCACAAACGATTTGTGACGCATGTTTTATCTCAAGCAGTTACTATATTTGTCACTATATCTGTTAATTCTGTGAAGCTTCGTGCACTACTGAAGGAGCAAGTAATGAACAGCATAAGTGAAATACCGATGCAATGTTTGTTCATCATTAATGGATCATGACTATTTTTTTCTGAAATAGCAACTATATATTTGTCCATGATTTGTTCCTAATTCGTATTTCAGTAGTCACTGGCTATCTGTGCCCCTTCGCATAATGTGTTACCACAATTATATAAATACATTTCCATGGGTGATGCCTATTGCTCACTGCACGGTTTATGATGGCTAAAAACATTTTATCAGAAACTTGGTGAATCTGTTTGAATGCATTTATCAGATTGCATTTGTGAGACATTTAACAACACAGAGAGTGTTAACAAAGGAAGAAATCGCTTTTTGTTGGTCTGTAGAGTGAAACAGGAAATAAGCAGAAACCCAACTCGGCACCATTATAAATAGTTCTGAGCGAGAAGGAGAGGGGGGGGGGGGGGGGGGAGGGTTTGATTCATGTATATTACTTCTACAGTCCCTGAACAGACAGTGTGTCAGAAAGGAGATCAGCAGAGATGGGACTTCAGTACGCTCTGAGTTTCTGGATACTAGCTGTTGTCTTTTTACCAGGTAAGAAAAGTCACAGCTCAGCGTGTGATAGTATCTTTCGTTTAGATTAAATTTGCTGAAGTTCTCCGCATTGCAATTAAATTCTAATTAGTTTTACCCCAGTCGGATTAAGGGCCTTAGCCTTAAAATGTTTAACTTCAAATGTGTCTTTTTTTGAGAAACAAAAAAGGAAACAATGGAACTGATATTGCACTTAAACAACCGTTTAAAATTAAAATTTAATGCTTACTTTTATATAATGTTGCCTTTTTAATATTTTTTCCAGGGATCCTGGGTAGCGAATGGGGTGTAGAGTATTCAGGAAATCCACTCTGTGCCATCAGAGGATCCACTGTGGTCATTCCCTGTTCATATAAATATCCAGCTTCATTAAGATTAGAGACAGTCATGTGGTGTCATAATGAAGCGTACTGTGATAAAATGCCATATGTCTCTCACAGCAGTAATACAGGGATTAGTGATGCATTCAGAGACAGGGCAGAATATTTAGGGAACAAAGAGAAGAACTGCACATTACAGATAAAGAACATTACAGACAAAGATGCTGGTGAGTATATATTTAGGTTCATAACCAATAAGAAAACAGGACAATGGAATGGAAGACCTGGGACAACTCTTACAGTTCATGGTAAATCTTGATAAAAACTTCTTTAATTTTTAGCCAATACTACAATGAAATGACAAGTAAATAACATGTTTATTTAAAAGAAACTAGGGACTAAAGTTATCTTTATTAATTACAAAATAATATTTATGTAAGTATTACTCAGAAACTCTACAATAGCGTTCTTCCTAGACAATTTTTTAATGTGTATTTGACTGAAAAAAGTTGAGGTTTTGTGGTTCTGTAAATGTCCAAATATGATGAAAAGATTATGGGTGACTTTCTATAAATCTAATAGGTAAATGTTGTCCTTCAGAATTAAAGGTGGCGATGACCCCACAGAAAGAGGGTACAGGAGTCAGTGAAGGAGACTCTGTGAATCTGACATGTGGCACAGACAGCTGCTCTCTCAGCCAATCAGAATTCACCTGGTTTAAGAACAACCAGCAGCTCCCAGAAACACAGTCCACACTTCACTTCAGTCCTGTCTGCACATCTCACTCTGCAAACTACTCCTGTGGATTAAAAGGCAACAGACAGACTGTGTCTGAAGCAGTGAATTTGTCTGTAGAAGGTTAGTAGCTCAGTCTATATTATGGGAGGTATTTTCTGCAAAAACAAAAATGATAATGATAACATGAAAATACAGTCTCTACTTTGCCAATTAGTCTTTGTGAAAGATCCTGCAAAAAATGAAAAATGAAATAACACCATTTGCATTTCGGTTTTCCACTCAGGTATTAATAATTTGTGAAAAACTAAAAGATTAAAACCCATTTTTGTCTTTTCCACTTTGACTTTTCATTTTCCAATTTGCTTTTCCGTAGTGGAGATTGTGTTTTTATTTTATCTATCATTCTAATTTTCTTACTTGCAGGAAATACATCACATAAACCTCCTATAAATTCATGCAAGTTTTAAAGTTAAGATTTTACCAAAACCAAGATGAATAAACCATTGCTTCATGTTCTCTGTGGATTATAGATGATGCATGGACTGTGCGTTACAAAGAGAGAAACCTGTGTGCATTGAGAGGATCGACTGTGTTCATTCAGTGTGAATATGAGTATGCAGAGCGATACAAAGTGAAATCCAGCATGTGGAGTCGGAATGATGTGGACTGTACTGGGAAACCATATGTCTATCACAGTAATAATGCAGACATTAGTGCTGAGTACACAGGCAGAGCAGAACTCTTGGGGAACAACGTGAGGAACTGTACATTGCAGATAAAGAACATTAGAAAGACGGATGCTGGAGAGTATAGATTCAGATTCGTAACGAACGGGTGTGAGAAGTGTGGTGGACCTGGAGTGACTCTTCAAGTTGATGGTGAGTCTTTCAGCTAATTCTTGCATAATATAAACTAAATTTAATATCTTTGCTGAGTATTTATGTTCTATGTGAAATACATATTATGTTTTAAATAATATAAAATAGCGTGTTTTCTATGTTATGAAGTTGAGAATTTCAATAGACAGAATTTTATGGTCCAGAAAGCAAATTACAGCAGTGAGAATCTAACTACACAGCAAAGTATCACATGTTCCGGAAGAATGCTTGACTTTCTTTAAGTGACAGGACTTCTCCTCTTTGCCATATTGTTTTCGGTCTGTATCAGAAAATCCTTATGTCGTACTTTAGAAGTTTCCAGTTATTTCTTCTTTCTCATATTATATAATTTTAGAACTGAAGGTGGTGATGACCTCATCCAGGGTAAATGGAACAATAAGGGAAGGAGACTCTGTGAACCTGACATGTGACACAGACAGCTGCTCTCTCAGCCAATCAGAATTCACCTGGTTTAAGGACAACAAGCAGCTACCAGAAACACAGTCCACACTTCACTTCAGTCCCATATCCTACAATCACACAGGAAAATATTCATGTGCTATAAATGGCAGAAAGGTGACTGTATCTAATGAAGTGAATATCATTGTTGAAAGTACGTAAACTTTAATAAAGGAATTAATTAAAACTTTTTAAATTAGCTCTAAAAAGTATGTCATTTTTATAATAGATGAATTAAGCATTGACACAACAGTGCAGAATAGCAGCTGAAATCATATCTGTGAAAATTAATCATTAATTATGATGCAGGGTTATTGTTGTGTGACTCAGCATTTCATTTACATATGGAAATTACAAACATTGCTGATTCATTGTTGTTTTTTGTATGTGATGCTCCATGTTTACATTCCAACACATTTGTTTGTTTTAAGATGACCAGTATTTCTAATATTCATGTTACATATTGGGATCCTTAAAGTTAATCAGTTTATTAACACGATTAATCCCTCATTGTCAGTTCTGAAGACACTGGGCAGTAACACTGTAAAGTTACTCCATCACCACTGTCAGCTCTGTAAACAGTGTGTATCTGACAGCTTAGCATTTGTGATTCTGATTGAGCCAAGCAACGTTTTCCTTGTTTTCTCTGTTTACAGGTCATTTTAATACAATTATTATAATTACTGCTGTGGGAATATTATTGTTTGTGTTAATTGGAGCTGTTGTGATTGTCATCTTCATGAAAAGGTGATGTATTGTCTTTAAAGACCTGTGTCACTACATTCCTTAATTTTAAATTTTAAATTAAACTGTGCTGCTAAGTATTTAATGTGTCTCTATTACAGGAGAAATTCAGTCAATGTGGACAAAACCGAAGGAGGAACCAAGAAAGTATGACCTGGTTTCTGATTATTTCTTGGTCACATGATGCAGCAGGTTTTATAGAAGAATTTTAAATCATTTGAATTCACAGAGAGACAAGGACCTGTGCAGCGATTCAGAAGAACAGGCGGATTCAGCTGTTTATGCCAATCGCACGGCAAGTCTAATCTGTACAGCTTTCATCTAAATGTATATCTATGTAAATGTGGTTTTGTGTTTTATTTCTGTTTTCCGCTTTAGGAGTCTTCTACAGAGAAGAGTAGAACCAGCCACAGATATTCCGAGGAATCCTGTGAGCTCCCAGACTATGAAAATGTAAACATTGAAGAAACAGACTATGAAAATATAAATATCGAATAAACAGCGCAATAATTAATGTTCAGATTTTTATTGGTGTTACACTTTTAGTATCTGTGGCTACATTTTGTTTTGCCACAGTGATAATTCTTGCCATAAAGAGTGTAAGCTTTATTTAAAACACGTAACTAAAGAAACATAAAAACTCAATAAAGTTTAACTTTTGTTTATATTATCAAGTTTATATGTATTTCACATAAAATGTATAACTAAGCTCCTACCCCCTCCCCCCCATGCCCCTTACTAAGATAAGCTGTTACAGGATGGGTGGGTAGGTGGATGGATGGAATGTGTATAAGCTTTAGACCACTGTGAGATCCTGTCCAGCATAAGTGGTACAGAAGTTGGCAAAAGGCAAGGAAATCCCTGGACAGGATGCCAGTTCATCACAGGGCAAACACACAAACACTCTGGACATCTTAAATTCTCCAGTTCCAATAGCTGCATGTTTTTGGACAGTGCAAAGACACCAGAGAACCCTGAAGAAACCTAGAGAAAGACAGGGAGCTCAGTGCACCCAGTATCTGGATCCCAAGGACAGAAAACCTTCAGGTTAGACCATGATGTCAACCAGTTTGTCAGCATGAGTACTGACTGTGCCCAGTTCTCATCAGCTACCCTTTGATCCCCGAAACCTCTGTGAATACCCCACAGGCTCTGCTCCCACATAGAATACAATGGAACAGCATAGAATAGAATATCTTTTATTGTCATTGCACATTTGTGTACAGTGAAATCCCCTGTGCAGTTCATTAAGGCCCTGTAGAATCTTCCAGAATGAAGCAGAGAGGAGAGGTGACGGCAGGTTGGGTTCGATCCCCCAGAATGCCCTTGGCTCTCCGAACGCATCGTTCTCCTCCATGTGGCCAGTAGAAATGAATCAGCTGGCATGTCAGTACACTCTCTATAGAGCAGTTATGGAAGGACAATCATACATTTAAAGGGCATAGAGGAGAGGATAACACTATAGGCCCCATGTCATCAAAAGCCCCCAGCTCCAATAACCTGATTGACAACAGGAAGTTTGAACAATAGCAGAACAAATAGTGTCAATTTTACGAACAAAAAAATTACAAACTGCTCGCAAGAATAGATTCTAAGTGGGGTTAAAAAGCCGCATCAATTGATTTAAATAATACACAATATTAATTTTTATGTTTCCTAATTGCCTCCTGGAGGTTAAACAAAGACGTCCTAGATATCCACTCTGATACAATCAGCTTATCGTTCTTCCCCTGCCGTTCAGCCTCCACACTAGTGCCCTGCAGCTGTCCTGTGGTATTCTTAAGTCATGGAGCAGGTCGTCCCATGCGTGCTTTGAGAGGGGCAATTTGATCTAAAATCATTTCGCATTATGAGTGTTGGAGAAAGCGTCAGGCTTTCCACTCCAACTCTGCACACACCATTAATTACGAGACAACATACTTAAAGTTTTACTTGCACAAGGGTAACCACACTCTCTGCAAGATGAGCTACAAAGGAATGTGTTACAAAGGGTGGTTCCCCTTGGCACCTTTATTTATAGTCAATGGGGGGCAGGGGTCTTGGAGTGAGAACAAAGAAAGGACTGTGAGAGTAAGAAGAAGTTCTGGTTTTACTCAGGTGGACAACTATTTAAACACGTGCTCAGGATACGTGTAAACTAATATAATCTAAAGTATAAGGTTAAAGGAAAACAAAATAATGTATATACATATTTACACTCATTGCTGATTATACAGAAATGATAACAAATGATTAATAACAATTTCTTCAACCTAACAATGAGTTAACCTAAACGAAAAATGAAATCAACAATATTATTAGACCGGCCTTGCGGATCTAAACCAGAAAACTTCGTTTTAAACTCTAATATAATAGAAGGAGTTAAAACTTGCAAACAGAGTGAAACCCCATTTTTAGTAACGGAGTCAAAAGTAATATCCACATCCATCCTTAAAGAAAATGGCCGAAAACGGGAACAGAGCATCAAGTCACCCCAAGGCAGGAGGGGAATAAAAGGAGATGAGTGATGAGTGATCTGACACCACACGCATTGCGGCAATGATTGACAGCAGGCAGCATCTGACCAATCAGCGGTCAAATGCGCCGACAGGCAGTTGGATCCATGCAGGTGGAGAGATGGTCTCCATACGGCAATATGAATGGGGAACCAGCAAAAGAAAGAAAAAGTCAAAACAAGAGGAGGCTCGTGCTTCACGTGAAGGTGGGTATGTTGTTGAAATAAAAACGAAAAACTTTCTGGCATAAACACCGCAGCTGCTACCCTGCTAATCATGAGACAGAAGAGAGGATCATTCTGTGTAGATGTGGACTGGAGATTAAATTTTCCAGCGGCCCTGACTATCATTTATTGAATGTCTTGTTAACTGCATATACATTCACCTCTGTTGAAAAAGGAGCGGTTAATTGACCAGTTGGTGGTCGTGTGTTGTCTCAGGTTTATCAATCTATGCTAGTCTTAGGCTATTTTGAGCTTGTTCCATTGTTGAAAGAGGCTGTTCATTTGATTTGTTCCTACTAATAAAGGTTGTAAACCTAAATTGCATTTCATAATACAATCATTTTGTAATGGGGGGGAGGGGGCTCAAAATAAAATTCTGCTTAGGGCCCCAATTTGGCCAGGGGCGGCCATGCAGAGAAGGGTGAAGTGCACGTTCCAGCACATTGCTACAAATTAAATGTTTGGCAACACTTAAGAGAGACGTGCAATTTGACAAAACGCGTGCAATTTGCAGACTATGACGTGGCGCTATGAAGTACACAGGCAGCACGACAAACTTAAAGCGAGGACAATGTGAGTGCGGAGATGCTGCCTCCCCCTCAGATTCATATCTGCTAGCCCCAGCGGTGCCCCGAGCAAGAAGACTGGTGAGCAACTAAGTATTGCAACTTCTTTTTTTCCACACCCCATTTGGCTAACAGCTCTGCTCGTTCTAAGGCAATAACCGACGTCATTGCGTTTTCATTTGTAAAGATACCCAGCCGTATGTTGTTATAGAGAACGCGAGCTTCCATTACCTCCTTCGAATCACGGAGCCGAGGCTGTAGAGACCATTTAGGAAGCTATTCGCTGAGAAACAAATCCCTGTTCTGTATGACAAAGTGAGAGAAGAGATAGCTGAGTCACTGAGCGATGCCCAAAAAGCTGCAGTAACAGCTGATGACATCTTGTGCCACCGACTTCTGTGTCATGGTCACAGTACACTGTACATCAAAACCACGTTCCGCAAACCAGAGTGGTTAATGAGGTTCACACATGGAATAATCCCGCTGTTTTACTGCAGTAAACAAAAACAGCAATAAGTTCATAGGGGGTGCTCTGTTAATAGATGAGAAATGGACAAGGAATTAAGTGGATGAATTCTCGCTTTTCCAGAAGAGGGCGCTAGACGTACAATAATAGTAGAAGCTGAAGCAGATCTGCATCAGAGCTCTACAGTCAGTCTAGTTGCAGAAGCTCCTCTCCCGAATGCTGACAGGAGAGCCTGCTCATACAGAGCCTTTCAGGTGGGGTGGGGGGTCTTTAGTCAGCACAGAGCAGGGGACAGGAGTAAAAATATTTAATTTTGTCATCTGTACAGGTATATATTGGAATTCTTCAGTTTCCATATATAGGTTACCACCCTGGAGGCGTCAGGCAACAGTGCTAACCGACATATCACTGCCACTCCTTCAGTATGAGGGGTCAAGTGTCAAGTGTTCATTTTCGTGCACAAAATACATATTGAGTTACCAAAAGCAATATTTAATGATGAATATATTTAATCACGCTCTTATATTTGACTATTTAATGATACAGTAATTAATGACTTTCTTTCATTCATTGTGCATTTTGTACACAAAATGAATTTTAGCTGCCAAAAATGTGTTTTGTGAACGAAACTATCTTCTTTTTATTCCTGCCTTCCCAGCCTTCTGTCCATGAAACGCAAGGTGCTGCTATCAATTCTGTGCACAAAATGAAACAAAATGATTCCTTTACATTTCCGTGCGCACAAGAAAGTGAAGTTTTTATGCTTTCATGGACGGAATGTAACTGGGGTTTGTCTTTCTGTGGACAAAATACAGTAAGGCATCATTTGACTTCGTCATTAAATAATGCTCTTGGTGGCACAACATTTTGTGCATGAAAATGAGCGCTTGACACTTGGCGTCTCACACATTAATGTGGTCAGAGTCGCCTGGGCTATTTGAGATGTATTTTCCTGTAATGTTGTTGTTGTTGGGGGAAATATATTTGCTGTTAACATCGGCATATATATAAATAGTTCTGAGAAAGGGGTGTGTGGCAGTGACTAATATTGTTTTTACTGTACAGTAGGACCCCTGGGCTTCAGCCTGTGCATTGAAGCATCCATGTGCAGCCCTGATCAAAAGATGACAGCTGAAACATCTTAATAATATTAGTATTGTGCTCAAATGCAGTGGATAATCTTACCATCTTACTCTCATATGAGACATATAATTTAAATCATTTAAATGACATTTATGTATTAAATACTGTCACAAAGCACCCTTCATAACTTTGGGCTTGTTTTTCTGTGAAGTCGATTACAAATATTGATCCTTGCAGGTTGCTGTTTTTCTGGTTTGTTTCTAAAGTATAGTCGCTTACTTGGGCTCACTCCCATCTCCTGTCTCCACTCTGCCCGTCCACTAAAGTGAAACGGTCACATTTGTCCTGTTGAGAATGCCTGGCTCAAGCAGATCCAACATGAGAGGGAGACCACACTGTTGCCTTTGAATATTTATTGACATAAAAGTACAAAAAAAATCAATATAGTGGATAAAATAAAGATAACAACAAAGGACAATGAAGAAACATAAATCATAAAGGCGACAGGGGCAGATAAGGGCTGGTAATAAGCCCTGATTTGGGAACCAAAAATTATTGCATGTTGTTTATGGTTGTGTATGACTAATTTCGGAGAATTTTAGCATGTAATCAATCTAACCAGATAACTTTATTTACACTGACAGGGTTGCTGAGATCGCGGTTACCAAATCAGCTGATACAGGGGTTCCACTGTACTATTCTACTGAGCTTCCTAGCCAACAGTAATGTTAGCTAGCTAACCATCGAAGAGTTAAACCAGTACTAGCAAAGATCCTTATTCAACACAACATTGCAGCAAACCACAGCAACAAAAGATGGGCTGGGAAGAGGGAGGTCTGGGCATCCTTCCTTAGACTGCAGGCTCTTCGACCTAAATCCAGATAAGCAGCAGAGGATGGATGGATAGATGGATGGATGGATAGATGGATGTCTATTTACTGGTAGTTTGTACAACGACATTAAAGTTGAATCTAATGTGCTGTAATCTAATCCAATTTAAATTCAGCCAGTGTTGTAACTCTGTATAAGAGTTGTTCTGGTTCATTCCCTCTGTCACTAAGGGTTTTATGTTGTTCCGTAGCATAAGACACAGCAGAGTTTAAATAGTGCTGATGTTAGCAACCAATTTATTTCAAATATAGTTCAAGTTAAAAAAAAAAAACAACTGCCAGCCACCTCCTGTACCTTGTGGTTTCTCTACTTCTGGGTACTTAGGCTGTAAGGTTACAGAATGAAATTAAAGTGGAAAAAAGAGAAACTAAAAAACAAGAAAATATCTCAACTGGTATTTCTTGGTAAAATATAAGCTGGATTTTATTTAGTTTTTAAAATAACGAAAGAGGGAATAGTTCTTGTTGACCTGTAGAGTGGAACAAGATAATAAGCAGACGCCCAACTTATCACATATATAAATAGTTCTGAGGGGGGGGGGGGGGGGGGAGGGTTTGATTTATGCATATTAGTTCTAAAGTCCCTGAACAGACAGTGTGTCAGAAAGGAGATCAGCAGAGATGGGACTTCAGTACGCTCTGAGTTTCTGGATACTAACTGTTGTCTTTTTACCAGGTAAGAAAAGTCACAGCTCAGCGTGTGATAGCATCTTTCGTTTAGATTAAATTTGCTGAAGTTCTCCGCATTGCAATTAAATTCTAATTAGTTTTATCCCAGTCGGATTAAGGGCCTTAGCCTTAAAATGTGTAACTTCAAATGTGCCTTTTTTTGAGAAACAAAAAAGGAAACAATGCAACTGATATTGCACTTAAACAACCGTTTAAAATTAAAATTTAATGCTTACTTTTATATAATGTTGCCTTTTTAATATTTTTTCCAGGGGTCCTGGGTAGCGAATGGGCTGTAGAGTACTCAGGAAATCCACTCTGTGCCATCAGAGGATCCACTGTGGTCATTCCCTGTTCATATAAATATGAGAATTCATTTGAAGTAGAGACAGTCATGTGGTGTCATGATGATGAGTACTGTGATAAAATGGCATATGTCTCTCACAGCAGTAATACAGGCATTAGTGATGCGTTCAGAGACAGGGCAGAATATTTAGGGAACAAAGAGAAGAACTGCACATTACGGATAAAGAATATTACAAAGAAAGATGCTGGTCTGTATATATTTAAGTTCATAAACAAAGATAATAAACTAAGATGGAGTGGAAGTCCTGGGACGACTCTAATGGTTGATGGTAAGTCTTGGTAAAAAAACTATAATTTTTAGCCAGTGCTACAATGAAACTGAACAAATGAATAATATATTTATTAAAAAAAAAACTAGGTACTAAAGTTAGTTATCTTTAATATTTAAAAATATATACATATATATATAATAATAACTTTGCAACAGCAATTTTTATGTGTATATGATGGAAAAATCTTGAGTTTTTGTGGTTCTGTGAATATCCAAACATGATGAAAAAATTATGGATGACTTTCTGTAAATCTGATAGGTAAATGTTGTCCTTCAGAATTAAAGGTGGCGATGACTCCACAGAAAGAGGGTACAGGAGTCAGTGAAGGAGACTCTGTGAATCTGACATGTGGCACAGACAGCTGCTCTCTCAGCCAATCAGAATTCACCTGGTTTAAGGACAACCAGCAGCTCCCAGAAACACAGTCCACACTTCACTTCAGTCCTGTCTGCACATCTCACTCTGCAAACTACTCCTGTGGATTAAAAGGCAACAGACAGACTGTGTCCGAATCAATGAATTTCTCTGTCAAAGGTTAGTAGGTCAATACTTTTGTGTAATAAGCTTAAAGTCAAGATTTTACCAAAACCAAGATGAATAAACCATTGCTTCATGTTCTCTGTGGATTATAGATGATGCATGGACTGTGCATTACACAGAGAGAAACCTGTGTGCAGCGAGAGGATCGACTGTGTTCATTCAGTGTGAATATGAGTATCCAGAGCCATACAAAGTGAACTCCAGCATGTGGAGTCGGAATGATGTGGACTGTACTGGGAAACCATATGTCTATCACAGTAATAATGCAGACATTAGTGCTGAGTACACAGGCAGAGCAGAACTCTTGGGGAACAAGGTGAGGAACTGTACATTGCAGATAAAGAACATTAGAAAGACGGATGCTGGAGAGTGTAGATTCAGATTCGTAACGAACGGGTGTGAGAAGTGTGATGGACCTGGAGTGACTCTTCAAGTTGATGGTGAGTCTTTCAGCTAATTCTTGCATAATATAAACTAAATTTAATATCTTTGAAGAGTATTTATGTTTTATGTGAAATACATATTATGTTTTAAAAAATATAAAATATTGTGTGATCTATGTTATGAAGAGGAGAATTTCAATAGACCGAAGTATATGGGCCACAAAGCAAATTACAGCAGTGAGAATCTAACTACACAGCAAAGTATCACATATTCCGGAAAAATGCTTGACTTTCTTTAAGTGACAGGACTTCTCCTCTTTGCCATATTGTTCTCGGTCTGTGTCAGAAAATCCTTATGTCCTACTTTAGAAGTTTCCAGTTATTTCTTCTTTCTCATATTATATAATTTTAGAATTGAAGGTGGTGATGACCTCATCCAGAGTAAATGGAACAATAAGGGAAGGAGACTCTGTTAAGCTGACATGTGACACAGACAGCTGCTCTCTCAGCCAATCAGAATTCACCTGGTTTAAGGACAACCAGACGCTCCCAGAAGCACAGTCCACACTTCACTTCAGTCCCATATCCTATCATCACACAGGAAAATATTCATGTGCTTTAAATGGCAAAAAGGTGACTGTATCTGACGAAGTGAATATTATTGTTGAAAGTAAGTAAACTTTGATAAAGGAATTATGCCTTTACGTTTTTAAATTGGCTGTAAAAATATGTATATCTTATTTTTATAACAGATTTATTAATTATTGACACAACAGTGCAGAATATCAGCTGAAATCATATCTGTGAAAATGAATCGTGGGCTTTATGATGCAGGGTTATTGTCGTGTGACTCAGCATTTCATTTACATATGGAAATTACAAACATTGCTGATTCATTGTTTTTGTATGTGATGCTCCATGTTTACATTCCAACACATTTGTTTGGTTTAAGATGACCAGTATTTCTAATATTCATGTTACATATTGGGATCCTTAAAGTTAATTAGTTTATCCTATTAACATGATTAATCCCTCACTGTCAGTTCTGAGGACACTGGGCAGTAACACTGTAAAGTTACTCCATCACCACTGTCAGCTCTGTAAACAGTGTGTATCTGACAGCTTAGCATTTGTGATTCTGATTGAGCCAAGCAACGTTTTCCTTGTTTTCTCTGTTTACAGGTCATTTTAATACAATTATTATAATTACTGCTGTGGCAATATTATTGATTGTGTTAATTGGAGCTGTTGTGATTATCATCTTCATGAAAAGGTGATGTATTGTCTTTAAAGACCTGTGTCACTACATTCCTTAATTTCTTTACATTTAAAATTAAACGGTGCTGCTAAGTATTTAATGTGTCTCTATTACAGGAGAAATTCAGTCAATGTGGACAAAACCGAAGAAGGAACCAAGAAAGTATGAATTGGTTTCTGATTATTTCTTGGTCACATGATGCAGCAGGTTTTATAGAAGAATTTTAAATCATTTGAATTCACAGAGAGAAGACAAGGACCTGTGCAGCGATTCAGAAGAACAGGCGGATTCAGCTGTTTATGCCAATTGCATGGCAAGTCTAATCTGTACAGCTTTCATCTAAATGTATATCTATGTAAATGTGGTTTTGTGTTTTATTTATTTCTGTTTTCCGCTTTACTGTAGGACTCTTCTAAGGGGAAGAGTAGAACCAGCAACAGATATTCTGAGGAATCCTGTGAGCTCCCAGACTATGAAAATTTAAATATTCAAGAAAGGGTTTATGGAAACATAAATATCTAAGAAACAGCACAATAACAGAGCGGATGGAAGAGAAACAACTTGGGTCAAAAAACACATGGAAATAAATGTACAGGTGTTACTGTACATACCTGGTACATAAATGTATATTGGTGTCACATTTTTAGTGTCTGAGGCTGCATTTTGTCTTGCCACACTGACAATTCTTGCCATAAAGAGTGTAAGTTTATTTCAAACACGTAACTGAAAGAAACATAAAAACTGAATAAAGCTTTACTTTTTATCAAGCTTATATGTATTTCACATAAAATGTATAACTAGACTTCAGCACCCCCCCCCCAGCCCCTGACTAAGATAAGCTGTTAGAGGATGGATGGATGGATGGATGGATGGATGGATGGATGGATGGATGGAATGTTTATGGTTTTAATCCACTATGAGACCCTGTCCAGGATAAGTTGTACAGAAGTTGGTAAAACAAGGAAATTCTAGGTCCACATCTCAAATCATTCTTAATAATGTTGTATCATCTGCCAATTTGATGAATGTGTTTGAGGGGTATGAAGGGATGCAATCATATAGATAAAGGGAATAGAGGAGAGGATACAGCCCTGCGCTGGTGCTGAGTGTCAGACCTCAGGGCTCGAGTCTGACTGGCTGTGAGCAGTTAGTTCTAAAGGCCTTTGATCCACATGCACAGGGAATTACTGAAACGCAGCAGGTCCTTAAGTACGGCGACCAGCCTGCTGGGGACAACAGTGTTGAACGCCGAGCTGTAATCTATGAAAAGCATCCTTCTGATTAAGATGGGCCAATGGTACTTGGAAGGCTGCAGCAATCACATCCACTGTCCATCTGTTTGCTTTGTAGGTGTATTGGTGCTGATTCAGTAAGATGGACTTCATGTGCCTTGATACCTGTCTTTCAAAGCACTTTCTAATAAGTGTGTGTAAGTGCCACTGGTCTGTATTCATTCCGACAGCTGATGTGAGTCTGGGTACTGGTATGATTGTGGCCGATTTCCGACAAGCAGAAAACGAAGAGCAATATTACATGGAACAATAAGATTCCCAAAATGTGACTAGCACTCCTGAAGGAGTATAAATCTGTAGGGACCTACACTGATTTCTTACAGCATTGAACGATTTAGATTTGGGATTTAGTATGCAAAAACTAAAATTCAACATAATGCTGCAATTTGTACTCACTCTGACAAGCATTAGGAAAATAAAACCAGCAATTACCTATTTTTGGGTGTCTTGGGTGGGGTGACAACAGGTGAAAGACCTACAAGGAAGAAAATAATATTCTCTCCCAGAAGAGGGCGCCAGACACAAGAAGTAAAGGAAGAGTGTATGTAGTATCGCTCGAATGCGCTCTCCGATTAATTGAGCCCTTGCAGGTCATCTGACGCTGTCGGTTATCTCAGCTCCTGTGGTTGTCTTCATGGAGTGAGGAAGCACGCGGAAGGAGCAACAGGTAAAAATAACAATCACTTTCATAATTCCAGGTTATAGATTGGAAATTATTATAGATTGCAATCAAACCGCATTTTATAAATAATTATTGCAGAAATACAGGTATTTCTGATGGGTTCACAATCCTTTCATCTGTATTTAAGCATTGATTTATTTCGCAATAGTTAGGGCTCGTTTTTATTTTGACGTATTTAAATGTTTTTTTTCAGCAGTACGTATTTCTCCTGCCGTTGAAATCTTATACTTCGTTATTTACGTATAATTACTGTACTCATCGTATATAACCTTTTTTATTATTTGAGTGTTACTCTTAAGAGAGGGTTAAGACGATTTGATAAGACACTAACTCGACTGTTAGCATTTTTACTGCTTCACTGCTTCTGCATGTTTTAACCCTAGGATGCACAAGTGGGTCAAAAATGACCCGGTGAGGTTGTTTTCTTGCAGTATCTTTGTAATGAAAAGTTTTTATCTTTTCATATTCCAGGTATTCCTGAAATTACATGTTTTTGATATCATGTCATTAAAATTTTTAAGTTACCTCTTATACTTTTTAAGAAATTGTAATATTTGTATTACTACCCCAAGCTTCCATAAGTGGGTCAAAAATGACCCACATGCATTTCCCATACAATTTCTTGGGAACCTGTGCTTCTTATCAATTGTGGCTGTCAAGGATACATTTACTGTGGACCACACACCCTATGTTAGAAGTGTCACCGTTCAGGAAGATTATTTTCCACAGCAAGACCTGATACATGTAAGTATTATTTTTTTATCTTAGAAAAAAATATATATATTTCACCATACTTACACATTCATGAATATTATGTGAAGGATTATTATTATTGTTGTTATTAGGTATTATCAAATTATCCTACTTTATAGTTAGCTAACACTTGCTAGCTAACTAAGCTAGGTATCATTACTGTACATATGTATTGTGTGAGTGTGTGTATGGGTGGGGTTTGAGGAGAGAGTGTGTGTGTGTGAGAAAGAGAGAGAGAGAATGTGCATGTGTGCATTTATTTACATAGCTACATATTGATTGTCATTCAAAACATTCTCTTCCTTTTATGTTTCCTCATCTAGTGTCATGACTGCTAGGTTTACAGGAGATATGGTCATCCAGATGCCAAACAAGCCCACCAAGTATGGCCTAAAGATCTTCTGGGTTTGTGATGCACGCATCCCATATGCAATAGATGGGATGGTTTACACAGGGAGACAACCAGGGGAAGAAGTTCAGAAGAATCTGGGAGACAACATTGTCCGGCAGTTGTGCAGTAGATTCAGAAACACAGGTCGCAACATCACCACAGATAACTTTTTCACCAGTGTGCAGCATGCGCAGCATCTCCTGGAAATGGATCTCACTATTGTGGGGACTCTACGACAGAACAAGCCAGACATCCCTCCTCTGATGAAGGCTTCTAAGTCCAGGGAGGTTCACAGTACAGTTTGGATTCAATGGCAGCATTACCATGGCCAGCTATGACCTTCTATAACAAGACCAAAGGAGGTGTTGACACCATGGACCAGATGGTTGGCACCTACACCTGCAAGCGACAAACACAGAGGTGGCCCATGGTGCTGTGGTACAACATCCTTGACATCGCCACCCTAAATGCCTACACCTTTTTCACGACTCAGCACCCTGAATTCAACAGAGGTATCACCAATGCACGACGACTCTTGCTCAAAGAGCTCTCAAGGGAACTTATCACACCACACATGAGGAGTCGACTGGAAGGCTGCCCACAACTGCAAACCCCGATCATTGAAGCAATGGGAAGGTGTGGGGTGACAAAAGCCACAACCCAGCCACAGGACAGAAGCACACAGGGCCAACAGAAGAGAAAGAGGTGTCAGATCTGCCCAAGTAATAAAGATCGCAAAGTCAGCAATAGGAGTGGGAAGTGCAATGTGCCTGTGTGCAATGATCACAGCCAGAAACAGGTAGTCTGTCACAACTGCATGCAGTGAGGAGACAAGAAGGCAAAACAGGGACTATCACATCAAAAGCTTCAGCAAACACCGACACTTACCTGCAAGAGAATAGAAAAGAGAAAGGAACTGTCAATGACCGGACATTTACCCACATACACATAATGAATGTTCACATTGTTCTGTTGCTGTTCTGTGCAGTATTAGTTTTTTAATTATCAAAATGTTTAAAATCTGTAATAAAGTGGAAAATAATAAAATTTCAAACATGAAATCATTCTTGTGTGGTCCAGAATGTAATACAGACTATAGTACAATTCATTATTCGTAACCAAAATGTCAAAAAATGGCATGAAACACATTGATTTTTATAAGTGGGTCAAAAATGACCCACTTATGGAAGAGTGTAGGGTCATATGACTCATGCATCCTAGGGTTAAATCAATGAGCACAAAGAATCTGATAAATGTACATTGAATTCTTTCTTATAGCACTTCAGTTACCCTAAAGAATTAATCTGTGCCTTAAATTGAACTAACACGGGGAGAAAATGCAAACTCAACACAAACAGAGCAAAGATTCACACCTATAACATTGGAGTTTTGAGGTAATAATAGTACATTGGGACTCTCTAAACTCTGGGTATTTGCTAGCTATATTTAGTCATTCAACAATACATGGTAACCTCCCAGTGAAGCTAATTTGCATATACACTATATGGACAAAAGTATTGGGACACTGGTAGTAATTACAGGAATGGGCCACATAAGCCACACCTACTGCCGACATACAGGTGTATAATTAAGCAGACAGTCAGGCAACCTCCAGCATCAAGCAATAGCAGCAGAAGAGGTTAGTCAGCCCAGCACTGTTACTGGACACCACTGGTCGATTCTCCACATTGTTGTCCTGCTAGAGCTGCCCTGGTCAACCGCAAGTGAAGTGATTGTGAAGTGTGAACATCTGGGAGCAAGTCCAGCTGCAAGGTGGGGGCCACAAGCTCACAGAAAGGGACCTGATCACCCAGCATCAATACCCAACAGGAATGGCAGCAAATCCCACCGGCAATGTCCCAGCATCTAATGGAAAGCCTTCCCAGAAGAGTGCAGGCTATTACAGCAGCTAAGGGTTAGTCAACTTCATATTAATACTCTTTGAGATGCTGGATAAGCTGATGTCTCAATACTTTTATCCATATAGTCATGTTAATTACATTTACCAATTCATCCAGCCAGAGATGTCTGTGATTATGTAAAAGAAAAACGTCAAAGAACTGTGAACTCAGGAACAGCATTACGATTCATTTTTCTAATTTTTATCCAAGTAAATATTTATTAAAGTACCAGCATCATAGCTTTCCTAGATCCCATTGGTTTCCTAGTGTTTAACTGTCCAGGAAACAGCAACATTATAGAACTTCCAACAACTGCATCAGTAAGTCAGTTTGCATATAAAAGACTGTTACATAGTGTAGCCAGAGCAAATTCTTTCTCCTACAGTGAAATTGTAGTTCACTAAGAGTTTCATGCAAGTTGTTACATGTAAAATTTGTTTCATGAAAAAGATGATGCACATCAATTTGCCTTTGGAAAAAAGGATTAGCTTTATTTACAGTTTCTTCTGGATTACAATAAAAATTGTTTGTGTTGTCTAGACCAAAACAATGTTCTCACAGCCCGAAAAATTAAGATTACTCAAAATAAACTGTTACACTGGAACTTAGAAGTGTTATGTTGGCATAGGACAGTCCTTTGATTGATTACAGCAATATTTCCAGTCTTTTTCTTTCATTCCGGCTTCAGTGACTTTCACCTTTCTTCCCCACAACCTAGATATGATTAAAAAACAGTTTTGTATTCACACATATTGTTATTTTTCAGATCGAAGTTCAAACCTTAAAGGGTTCAATTATTTTATTTATACAATTAAAATTACAAGCAGTAGTTCCAGGATTCATTCAAACCACTGATGTTGAACTGGACATTAAGGCTAATATGTCTTCAAAATTACTGATGCTTATGCTCATGAATTATTACAACAATAATTCTCACCAATCAAGGAATGATACTACAGGAATAGAAACAATTCTGACACTTAATTAGGCAGGACAAAAAAAATGTCATTAAGGCAATAAAGCTTAATTATATTAAATGCCACCCAGTATTATACGTAGAAGCATCTTTGAAAAGCTATTTACAATTTTTTAGATTGCAATTGCTTTCTTAAATCAGCTTAAACCTGTTGCCGACATAATCCATTAAAATAATCATGTCTTAAGTTAATAATACTGGAAAAGGTTATAAAATATGATAACTTGATAAACTGCACTTCAACTTACGGGAGAAATATAGATTTGTATTGCAACTTGTCTGCGCCTATTCTCAGTAGTAACTAAACTTTGGTCAAAGCTGAATTTCGTAATACCACCATTTTTTCTGTTTTTGAGCACTAAAAAGTAACAAAAATACACATCTCCCACAACATTCGTTGCAGGTACACTAAGTAAGTGTAAAACACACGAAAACTTACCCGTTTGAAATCATTCATGTTTGTAGCTTGTACAGGTGTTCCAATAAAAGTTAAATAATTCACTTTTGTTGTTTCCTCATCACCTTGGTTTGACTTAATAAACAGCTGTAAGAAGAAATGGTTATTTTTTATATATTATAATAATATGCTCAAATTTGAGGACACAAGTGTCAATTGACAAATTGATCACAATGCACGAGTCTTACGTAAAAGTAAACAGAGTGACTTTGTATCAAAGTGTGATAAAAGGGACTGAACTTACAGTGACGCTGTTAACATTTTGAAACTTGACATAGCGAAGGGGAATCAGGCTGTCCTCCTTGAAGTCCTCATCCGTCAGTTCGAGTGTCTGAGTAGCCTCGCTTCTCTCAGCGTCATCAAAGTCCATTGAACGCGGCAAGTTGATGAAGATCTTCACATACTTTGGCGCGTGAGCTAAACATGATCACAACAGGTTACAACAAAACAACTTGTTTTGCCAGCTGGTCAGGGAATCACACACAACACCTGACATCAAGTCAATAAAATTTTTATCCCAAGACAAAATTTGTCCTAATACAAACTTAAAACAAGACGACTTAAAATGCTAAATCGGAACCAAAAAGTTGGGTACTAACTATTCAAGCGTCCAGTGAAACTCCAAATACCAAATATTTCATTAAGGTGCCATTTTTACATTCTTTAAAGGGTTTATGGTTATGAAGTTCTTGCATAAAAAAGACAATCACAAGTATAACAGTACTATAAACCGCTACATATTTTTTTAGGTAAAAGAAGAATGATCTTACATAAATCAGATGATTGAAGTTTCATTGAAAACAACTTCACAGGCTGACTAAAGGCCATTGTAATGAGCAGCTGGAGAGAAAACAAAAAAAAGACAGACATTCTTATATTAGCTATTCCTCTTTACACATTAGCTACCCCACAGACAGCACAAAGCAGAGGGTAGGGGTGAGCTTTTCCTCATAAACGCCAGTCTTCTGTAATTGTGAAAATGTCTGCAATAATCTGTAGTCACTGCATTACAATGGGGGATTTTTGATCCCTTTTATTTGTACTTAAAAAATTAATCTAGAGAAATGAATGACCTGTTCATCACACTCAGATTCCAGGTATGATGAGTCCTTTACTAAACAGTTGTCAAAGCCGCTGTCATCGCTTTCATTTAGGCATTCACACCCAGCCTTGTTTACAAATGGCATAAGGTCCATCTGAGGAAAAAAATAGAGACAAAATAACAACCTATTAGAGTACCAAGCATAGTACATTGTACAAGATTCACGTTATACAGACATCATTCCCTGTTTACATATCCTATACAAGGCAACATGTTTTGAAAACCCATACAATATCAGTACTGCCTGTAGTTTGCCGAGTGGTTGTTTTCTGCAATACAAAAATGATAGTTGTTGAGTCTGTAACACTCCAGTTACTGCTCCACTTAGCACATAACAAATGGCTAAAAGAATCACAAAAAAAGCATTTCTGATTAATCCTGTGGGCTAATTTTTAGATTTTAAGTACAATGTAGCAGAAAAAAATGCTAATTATTTTCATGGTATGACCGAAGCCCAAACTACATATTTCAAGTTTTTTTTTTAGATAAGCCCCAAACAAATAAAGTTTGCCACCTTTGTACTCATATATGTGACCCATCACCACGAAATGAGTCTTATGGGTGCAGTTCTACCAGTGCAACTTAAGACTCATTTCGTGGCGACAGGTCACATATCCTTGTGGGATATCAGACCTATGTACTCACATATCCTTGTGGGATATCAGACCTATGTACTCACATATCCTTGTGGGATATCAGACCTATGTACTCACATATCCTTGTGGGATATCAGACCTATGTACTCACATATCCTTGTGGGATATCAGACCTATGTACTCACATATCCTTGTGGGATATCAGACCTATGTACTCACATATCCTTGTGGGATATCAGACCTATGTACTCACATATCCTTGTGGGATATCAGACCTATGTACTCACATATCCTTGTGGGATATCAGACCTATGTACTCACATATCCTTTTGGGATATCAGACCTATGTACTCACATATCCTTTTGGGATATCAGACCTATGTACTCACATATCCTTTTGGGATATCAGACCTATGTACTCACATATCCTTGTGGGATATCAGACCTATGTACTCACATATCCTTTTGGGATATCAGACCTATGTACTCACATATCCTTTTGGGATATCAGACCTATGTACTCACATATCCTTTTGGGATATCAGACCTATGTACTCACATATCCTTTTGGGATATCAGACCTATGTACTCACATATCCTTTTGGGATATCAGACCTATGTACTCACATATCCTTTTGAGATATCAGACCTATGTACTCACATATCCTTTTGGGATATCAGACCTATGTACTCACATATCCTTTTGGGATATCCGAATCTTCACTACTTCCAGGGTCATTTTCCACATGTTGCTTGATCTTTTCCTCCAGCCCAGTGGCATCGGCTCCTTGGTATTGATCCACCCGCACCTTGTTCCGGAAGAACAAAAATGTCGGTGTTGCTGAAATGTTGTTTCCAGCAGCAGTTGCCTGCAAAATAAATAAATAGATCAGTACCACATAATCTGAACATGTATCCTGACCAATAATACTGTGTGTGATAGGTTAAATAGCTTTGGTGTGGTTATTTTCTTTGCTTCATTTTCATTATTTAGCTGTTTTTTTAATTGAGTTTGTCAACACATTAAATTAGATTCCTTTATATTCCTACTGTTCATTATTCGCTACTCATTCACAGACACTCACTCTGCTTTTGTTATCAGAGCAATTAAGTAGCTAAACACTGCATCTACATCTCAGAAATCTGCCCCCTGCTTATGACTGTAGTCTTAGGTTGTGGACCACATTGTCTCATAACAGTTTTTCATAAAGTTACTGTTGGTACTTCATTATTAAAATGTCACCAACCTAACCTCTCTAAGATTCTGCTGTATAACAACACCATTTCTAGCCATGAGAAAGAATATTAAACCTTATGTTACTGTGTAGCACATCTCTGTACTTCACATGAATATGTACTGTTTACATAGTATTCATTTCAGGTTTGAGTGGTAATGAATGTAATGGATTCATAGATTAGTGCCTCTCAGACAGCAGATAAGCGATACACTCCTGCTGTACCACTTGTGCCAATTGATAA
Source organism: Brienomyrus brachyistius (assembly GCF_023856365.1). Taxonomy (NCBI): domain Eukaryota; kingdom Metazoa; phylum Chordata; class Actinopteri; order Osteoglossiformes; family Mormyridae; genus Brienomyrus; species Brienomyrus brachyistius. The sequence continues at coordinate 19,859,961 of NC_064539.1, read as the reverse complement.
GACACACCGCAGCCATTAGGTTTGAAAACAGTTACACCTATTCGTATCACTGCAAGCAATGCCTGCACATTACCATCTAATGAACCTTACCTGACATACATGCACATCAACTTCAAGAAACACAGCTTGTGGATACTTGGCACTCATCGAGTTGAAGGCAGGAGCTATTCTAATGCAGGGCCGACACCTAAAAAAGAATTATTGTTATTGAGATTTATTTTTAAATGTTACTGTTACTACTACAAGGATTTTTCCTGATAGGGACGATAAAATGAGTTTAACAATGACGTTAATATCATGCGAACAATCGTCATAAATCCCACTGACCAATCAGCGCCTGACTTTCGTGCCACTGCTTAGTTCACAACAGTGTGTTAAAGATACCGCAACACAGTATGCATCCTATATAATTCCACACCATCCAGTTTATTCCTCAATAAAATGCTCTTCCGCCTCCTGTTCAAACCGAAACTACAGAATCCACGCAGTTACTCTGTCTTAATCTAATGTACTGCCTCCAGCAGCAGGCTAAATATCGGTAACCTCCACTCCATGATTAAGACAGACATACATCTTTCATAGATTTACTGTCCGATATATTTACACTGTAAAGGACGTACTTATGAAAACAGCGAGGTATTAACACTTAAGTCCGTTTTCAATGCCCCATTATTTAGGCGGCGGTCGGCCACGTTATTATAAGGCAGTAACATGCTTTCTATCTGCTTTATTGTGCTCTCCAGCATTGGCTCCGAAATTGGAAATAATGCACGAAATTAAAAGAATCCCACAAGCCGTAGGGCGGTATTTAGGATAAAACGACACTGCAAAATAAACTTGTATTTAAAAAATACGAACACAGAAAGTGTTAAGTAATGAGGCATTATCTGGCCGGCTAGCTAACAAACGTCAAACGGGCCATAATATAAGAGGCGAATAGGCATCGTATTATAAACTGATAGAACTGGTAGCGAATTACCTAGACCTCGTTAGCACATGTTGGCTAAATATGATGACTAATGTGTACTCAGCATTATTACAATGCAATGCTAACTAGAGGCAGCCTCATCGTCGACTAAGCGTAGCTACCAATGAAGTGTATCAATCAAAATTATGAAGGAGGGTGTTTAGCTAAACGGGTATGTTTCTACTGTCAGTTGGCTAACCGGTTATTTATTTAAAAGCATGATCACACAAACAAATGTACAGTAACACAGAATGGAGCCAACGGCTAGATTTCAGCCTTACCCGGCCATTGTGAACTTGACTACGGCGAGTCTAGAGCCGGCGCTTGTAAGCTCCGACTGGAATTCAGAATCATTCCCGATTACCTTCACTCTTACCATTTTTCAAGAATGAACGTTTTCTTATTTAAAATATCAAAATGTCTCTCATAAAATGTCACCGGATACACTGTAGTGAAAATAAAATTTTACTAACAGTAGTCACTTCCTGTGCTTCCCTGCGACACTTTTTGGACGGCAGGTCAAGCTCTCCACCAATCAAACTGCATATTTTAAAATGGGCGTGGCATCACGGAAAAGATGACGGAAACTGAGGCAAAATGTCGTAAAACAGCTGTAAATCCGTATACAGCACTTCAATGGCCGGAAAATGGCATTATCCACAACTCAACGTCCAACTGCTTGTCCTTTACAGGGTCTTGGAAAAATTGCAATATTTAGACTTGTTCTAGATCAAATTTGTCAGTAATCATTTTGACTGTTAAGTTAATGGAAATTGATCAGAATTCGTACTTAAAAAATTTATCTAGAGAAACTAGATTAAGTAGATTCGGTTTACATACAGTACATGTGTGAGAATCATTTTTTCATATTTTGATATTATACATCCATTCAAGCAACTTTTCCTGGGTAAGGTTAATGGGACAGGTGTGTATCCACGGCCGTCCTAGTTTGGGGTGCACCCTGGACAGGCTGCCAGTCTATCATAAGTCATGACCTGTGACTTGATTGAAAAACTTTCCCTCTTGTTTTGAAGCTCTTAATTAGTTGAATAATATCTACTTACATATCAAAACGACTGACTAGTCATTGGAATCATCTTGCATATACAAATGTGGGTCTCTTCCAAGCCCAATACCAATAGCACTCTTTATCAGAGGATCATATTCTGTATGCACAGGTTAAAAGAAAATATCTAAATATCTTTTAAAATATATATTTAAATATATATTTATCACCTTATTAAAATAATTTTATTATTAGGTCAGTAACAAAATGAGTCAGTCATTAAATCATCTTTTGCTCTTTATGAACACTTAACCCTAAAAAATCCCCACTTCCCTGGATGCAAAAAATCCATGTGAGCTAATTATATTACCTTTGTTTATCGTGCAGAACGACAAAAACCACTTGTGTAAGTCATATATAAATACACGAGATGCCTGATGTTGGGTTTATTTTATATTACTGTCCTCAGTAGCGATAGCAGTGATGTGGTGTCGGATAGGCGGAGTCCCGGCGGGGTGGTTTGGCTGCTATTACAGATGTATGAGCGCGTTACTTATCAGTGAATGTGGGCAGTGGTAACATCCTAAAAGGGAAGACAACGTAAATATACGATTGAAGAAAACGAGGAACCAAAGTGCTATTTTCTTGGCGAGACGGGGGACGCCTGCAGCTCAGCACGGCCAACATGGCGCTTACGGCCGGCGTAACTCGGTCACTGCGGGGTGAGTTTCAGTTCGTGCAGTTGCACTGTTTCATTCACTGGCGTTTTCTTTCGTCTTTAATGACAAGTCAATTGTGTAATTTTCCACGGAAAGTTTCCGTTTCATCAGAAAGCATATCTGTGATCACGTCGTTAGCTACATGGCTAACTGACCGTACTGTCGTGAAAGCATCGTTTGACTAGCAATACATTACGCAATTATTATTTTTATGCAAAAGCGGTGTTTGCCTGTTTATATTAAATGATATCTTGTAGAGCTATAAGTATTATGTTTATATTTTTTTTGTCTCTGCAGTTTTGAAAAATCGCAGCGCCGCCGGATTGTGTTTCAGTCCCTCTTACAGGTGGCTGTCAACGGCGGCAGCTGCACCCAAACCAGCCGCAAAACACATGCCACAGTCCCAGGAAAACAGGTGAAAATGTGTTTCTTACTTAACCCCTTACCCAATGCATGAGTATATATCCAGGAAAAACAGGACATGGCGCCCTATTCAAGATCCCAGTCCATCACAGGATGCACATTCCTACACTATGGGCTCCATTGAGATTGTTTGTCTAGCCAGCATGTCTCATGACTCTGGGGATACAGTTAGCGTGTACAAACACTCACAGATCCTAGCTGGGAACTGGGTATACTGAGGAAGTAACTTTTATTTAAAACACCATTGAAATTACTGAAACGTGACCCTCACTATTGCAAAACATGTATGAAGCTGTTTCTTACTAACATTATTCAGTGTTTTGGGTTTGGCTCAGAAGTGCATTTCTGTTCACGTTGTTCTTGTAAGTGTTTAGCGACATGGAGCCAGTGTTAACTGGTGACCTGACATTACATTTAACAGATGGACATGTCAGTGTCCTCTCTCCGTGTGATATATTCTGGATAATTGTCCAGTTGGCTAAGGTATTGGGTGCTTGTTGGCTAAGCCGTTGGTGGTGGATGTCTCAGCCATTGCATCGCTGCAGTTATTCATGATTTGTTTGTTGCTTTATCACGTTTTTAAAAAGTAAGCACTGCGGTAAATGTCCCTCACTCTAATTTCGATTTTTCCATTTTCTCTTCTGAAGAAAACCGAGAACTGGTATTCTTATGCTTAACATGGGTGGACCCGAGAAACTTGACGACGTGCATGAATTTCTCTTCCGGCTTTTTATGGACAGGGATTTGATGACGCTTCCAGTGCAAAAGTAAGAACTCCCAATGTGGGGCCTTTATGGTGCACTGTACACTGTACACATGAGCTGAATACAGTAGTATGAAAAGTAGCTCTAGATCTACGTCCCCTGGTTTTATGACTTGAGTTTTATTTGGCCTCATTATACATAATTTATAGGCTAAAAGTAGAACCTTTCCTTCTAATTATTTTAGTTTCTGAGTGTGTTTTTTGGCTTTTGTTTTCTTCCTCAGCAAACTAGGGCCTTTTATTGCTAAGCGGCGAACTCCTAAGATTCAGGAGCAATACAGCAAAATTGGTGGCGGTTCCCCTATTAAAAAGTGGACCACGCTGCAGGGTGAGGGGATGGTGAGACTCCTGGATGACATGTGCCCTGAAACAGGTAGGGAATTGTTGTAGCTGAAGTTAAAGTAACATTTGATCAGTTTTAACATTTTTTAAGTGTTCAAGCGGAATTCGCATCCCCCCCCCCCCCCATTCACCTATGCCCTGGTTTTCCCTTCCCCCTGCTCCTGCACCTCTGCTTGACTCAGTTTTCCCCTCCTACAGTGTTTTAAGTAAATTTCCTTTAGTGTACGATTGCTGCAGCCTTGTATTAGGTAAGAGGTTAATGGACATGGATGGATGGATAAGAGGATGTTAACTATTAGACTATATTTGGGTAAATCACCCCCCCCCCCCCCCCGCCTAAAGACACACATCACACACAGTAGTACTTTTCGACATTCCACCATCCCTGCCCATTGGCGTTTTCCCCTGTCAACCATTATGCACATAAATATTAAACCCAAATTCTGCTGGTTTCCAGAATAGTGATCTTTTAGTTTAACTGGAATTGTGATATAGATTTTCTACCCTTTTGAAATTTTATGCAACATAATTAACAACCATACTCTCACGCTGCTCCATTCTGACCAGAAGCTTCCATCTACGAATGTCCTGTTAGCTGGGCTCTGGCTTCAGGCTGTGCTAAGCAGCAGATACGGGTCAGGAGGGGCCTTTCTGTGACTGAGCAGATAAAATTAACCATTCCCACCCCTCCCCGCCTCGTCGATAAGCTTTTCCTGCTGGGCATCTGCCTTTCAACTGCTTGGGGCTCTTAAGATTATTTCTACCCTGATATCATTTCATTGCAGTTTTTAAGTTGTTAAAAACAAACAAAAAATGTAAATATGTACCAACGGCAAGAACAGTTTTGTAGGATCGTTTTGTAGCATCGCTTATTTCTGCCATAAAGCTGTGAAGTAACGTGTTTTATAATGCTTGTCTTATGCATTTCATTGATTTGTCAGTTGAATCTAAATATATTAAGAAATATAGCTGTATGAAATCTCTAAAGCTAAATGCTACCGTGAAAACTCACTGAGTCATTTCAATAAGGATCACAGTATTTGTATGGTTATGACTTAATGATTATGATATTTAGGAAATTACATTTCTTTAGCAATTTTACTGTTACAGTTTTGGGATAATTTTAATATGTTTCTATGCATTTTGACACATTGAGTGTATAAATTCAGTGTTAGTCTTGTTTTTTTCTGCCAAAATATTTTAAAATAACTTGCACTAAAGGGTTATTTAAGTTTGTTTTTACGTTTGTGATTTTGTTTTACAGCTGCTTTGGTTCAGTTTTATTAAATGTCCCATTACATGGTTATTATGCTGTCTTCGTCTATATATTTTGGCAGGTTTAATTATCTTTTTAACTTTTTCAGATACGTTTAAGCATCCAAGAACCCCTTAATATACAGTCAGTCAAATGGAGAACATTTTGATGTATACAGGGAAGCAAATAAGGCGTTTTGTTTAGTTCTTGTTTTTTTTGTGTGTCTTGATACAAGCTTTAGACCTGCTGACATTACATATAAATGTGGTGTCCGTAGCTGAACTCTTTGTCTGTCTGTCTTCCCCAAGCTCCACACAAGTTCTACATTGGATTCCGGTATGTTCATCCATTGACGGAAAGCGCCATTGAGCAAATGGAGAGGGATGGCATAGAGAGGGCAGTGGCCTTTACTCAGTACCCACAGTACAGCTGCTCCACCACAGGTATGGTACATTCCATTTAAAGACACCTAATGGCTAAAACTGGAGCCGAATGGAATCATTATGTATTTCCAGAGTCATGTAAAATCATGTAAAAACACTAGTTAGGGGTACCTGTGTGTCACTGCACTCTTCTTTGTGCTGTTAGACTTTTGAGTCATTTTCTGTGTTTATTTTCACTTTTGCTTTGGGGTAAATTGATACATTTACTATTGAAATTACATTGAAAAGTAATGTGAGACCTCCATTATACTAACTGGAGCTAATGAAATATTATATTTCCACTATAAATGTGACTGTATAAAACGCTTAGCGTTTCTTAAGGCACCTTCTAAATTCCGCGTCTACATGTACCATTGTTCTAAATGGAATTGTTTTATTCTATTTGATAGTTAGCATTTCAGTTTCACATGGATAATTGTGACGTGTCTGTACCATAGCATAGTAAATTGGCTCGAAGTGGTTAAGTGAGTTGTGTTAAGTCTTTTTAAATGTCTTTAAATTATAAGCATTTATACGCATCTGTGACTTTTGTAATTAGGCAGCAGCCTGAATGCAATCTATCGCTACTACAGTAGCCGGGGAGAAAGTCCCAAAATGCAGTGGAGTGTGATTGACAGATGGCCGACTCACCCACTGCTCATTGAGGTAAGAGCCCCACATTTGCTTATTAGAAATAAAATGTGGGGAAAAAAGGTTACATGAGTACCGCCTGCTAAGCGTATCTGGAATGTTCTGCTGTGTCTTCATCCCGTGCAGCCATTAGTCATGTTGACGTAAGAGTTTTTAAAACGCTCGTGTCTCTGTAGTCCATGAATTCTTAGCTTCAGAGTGTAATGTTTACCATCAGCCTTATTTAGCTTGTACTCGAGTGCTTTACAATAATATTTGTAATATCTATATTGGATTGTAATAATATTTTGATGTATTTATATTGGTTTATTGGGTTTGTGCGTTGCTCCTTGTAACTTTAATAAACTAGATTAAGAGAAGATTTCCAGGAAGAGAGGGTTAGGCTGCGCTTTCCACACCAGTTCTTTGAATACGTTCCAACAATAAGCAGATAATACACATGTTCTCCCTCTAACTGTGTAATTTCCAGTGCTTTGCCCAACATATTCTCAGCGAACTGGAGAAGTTCCCACCAGAGAAGAGGGACGACGTTGTGATCCTCTTCTCAGCCCATTCTTTACCCATGTCTGTAAGTACTCTAATACTTTTTCCACATGAATGCTTTTTTTACTTTACTTTTTCTTTTTAATTACGTCATTTTTGTATTTTTTTCTTTCGCAGAATTTACATGCTTTCTCAGCCTCCAGGATTAGCTCACTGCAATACAGTGTGACCGAGACCTTTTCTGACACGTTGATCATGACAGTACAAACGAAACTGATTTCAATAACATTCACACTTTTTTAATTTCACCTCCATGTGCTGCTTTGAGTAGCCGCTGAACTAAATAAGAGAATCATTTCCATCCATCTGTCCGTTCAACCCTTATCTGGGTTAGGAATCGCTTATGGGCCTGGAGTCCATCCCTGGCAGCATACAGTCCAGGGCAGAAGTCCTGTACCCGGAGATCATTCACGCACACATGATAAATGAATATCTTGCAGTTTGTCATTGGTGTTGTTTTGCGGCTTGGTCTCCACGTTAGATACCGTGCCTTTGTGTTACTTCGATGTTAGTGCTTGTCTTTTCCTGTAGTGTTGCTGAAGTTCATCATCGGCGCTGTGGGATCTTTGTGTGCAGGTAGTCAACCGTGGCGATCCCTATCCTCAGGAAGTGGGAGCGACAGTTCAGAGGGTGATGGAGAGACTGCAGCACTGCAATCCCTATCGCCTGGTGTGGCAGTCCAAGGTAACAGCCGTACTGGGCGTTTGGGATCCTGCAGTCACTTGTCTACTGCTGGTGTTTTCCTCGGGATCCCTTGGAAGGGAGCAAAAATGTGGACTGCCTGCCAGGGACCTGGGAGGGAGCAAAAACATGGACTGTCTGTGGGTCCATTGGGAAACACTGCTCTACTACATCCGCAAGCTTGAGAATGCATGGTGGGCATTTGTCAGTTTTTTTTACTGATTATAACATTTAATAAAACTTACGTTAACTTCTGTGTACTGGATTTGGTCCATGGGGAGGGGGGGGGGGGGGACACAACTCCTCTACCTCTTAACAAGTTTTAAAAAGCCGCAAGCTGAAGGGTGGAAAACGTGCAGGGTGTGGGTGGTTGCAGAATACTCTCTGGTGCCATCTTGTGGTGGATCTTTGTACTTAACCAGCTACTGAAAGACCAGAACTCAAGGTCTCCCTGTGCAGTGTGAATTTCCTCTGGGATACTCTTGCTGCCTTCCACACTGGCATCCTTTTAGGGCAGCTGACTCTCTAAACTACCCATGCGAATTGTATCTCCCGTCATGGAGTTCCATTCTATCCAGAGTGGCTTCCCTGCATTATAGAAATGAACGATGTGCAGGGAAAGACATTCACGGTGCAGCAGTCTGTCTCAGCTGCAGTCTGTCTTGCCTTCGATCCTCAGGTAGGCCCAATGCCGTGGCTGGGTCCACGGACGGATGAGGTCATCAAGGGCCTGTGTCAGCGGGGAAAGAGGAACATCCTACTGGTGCCGATCGCTTTCACTAGTGACCACATCGAGACGCTCCATGAGCTGGATATTGAGTACGCCCAGGTGTTGGGGGAGGAGGTGGGTTTTCTTCATATAGCAAAGTTAACAGGATTTTTTTACAGGGTGATTTATTGCACACGGTGCACCAGCACAACATGTTGTGTTACACAAAAATGGAAATAAGTCAGTAATAGATTTATTGACATATCAGACTTAGTTCCCTGCCTGCATGACATGCAAGTATAGTGTTCAGTGGTCATGATTTAAGAACAATCTTTAAATATTTAAAACCCCCAAATCAACAAGTACTGTAACTAAAAGACAAATGAGAATCACCATGTATGTACATTTTAGAAAAGGCTTTTAAGAAAACCACTAGCGCCCAATACAATACCTATATTATCTCATATTTGTCTTACAAGTAGGTTTAAAAGAGTGGTAAATACTCAAGATCTAAACCTGGAACAAACTGATGCCCCTCACTGCACGGTAAGGGAAAATCTATAAATAGAAACCGAACCTTTTGTTTTCTTCGGCAGTGTGGGGTAGAAAATATCCGAAGGGCTGAGTCTCTAAATGGAAACCCACTGTTCTTTAAGGTAAGAGCATGTAAAATTTCCTGCACAGTAGTACCTGATTCTAAACAATATAACAACATTTCATCATTGTTATTTTAAGTAAATGTAGCAATTGAATTGCACGGTGCCTTTTTATTAAACTTTTAATATACTTGTTATTGGTTTTGCTTTTTGCAAAATTATCTGTAGAACTGAGTTTGTTTCTTTTAAAACATATCGGTTATGATAGTAAGCTGAAAGATTTCAGTTTTATGTTATCTAGATATGAGACACCCTTCTTAAAACTAGTTTACATTGTTGTTGTGACTCTATACACTGTTGTCATGAGGAAATTCACCAGAGTTCTTGCAGTAGTTGTGTTTTTTTTTTCTTGAATACAGACATTGCACTAAAATGTGTTCCTTTCTTCAGTTGACTCAGTATTGTAGGTGATGGAGTACAGTGGATAAAGATGCATTATCATCTGTTTATTTATCTTAAAGTATTTTTCATGAATTAGCAATTTATTTCTGCATGTCACATCATGGTCTGAGCCATAGATACTTACATGTCACGCATATCAAAGAAGAGATGGAAAAACGTGTAGTTTGAAATGTTGGATTGTTGTTGTGAAGAAGAACACTGTTGGTGATTGATAATTTAAAAAGCGTAATTGAGTATTGCATCTTCCGGCAGGCTCTGGCCGACCTGGTGCACTCTCACCTGCAGTCCAACGAACCCTGTTCGCGGCAGCTGACCCTGTCCTGCCCGCTGTGCGTCAACCCCACGTGTGGGCGGACAAAAGAGTTTTTCACCAACCAGAAGCTCTGAACATGGTGTCCTGATTGTAACGTAGAGAAAATGGAAGCCCTAGGAACAGCACGCGAAGTAGCTATAGACAGGGACGGATTATGGGTTGTGTGGGCCCCTGGGCAAAACGTTCGCGAGGGCCCCCCCCCCCCCACCACCACCACCACCACCACCACCACAACCACCACAATTCAAGGGCCCTTGGCAGCCAAACGCCCTTCCTATAGGGTCAGGGGCCCTTGTAGACAGAGGATCAAAGAATGTAGGCCCTCTAAAATAGACAAACGAAAATACATTATTGATAAGCGTTGCAAATTGTTTTGGGCTAGGGGCCCCACGGGCCCCTGGGCAGCGGCCCCGCTGGCCCGGTCCGTAATCCGTCCCTGGCTATAGATCTCACTCGCACTTCTGGTCCCCGCTTTTATGCCAGTCACTGTATGAAAACCACTTTCTACCAGAAATGAAAAACTGATATAAATACTTTTCTTACATGCTCTAATGAGAAAGAAATGGAAATAAAACTACATTGTTGTCTTTTCTGGCACTGGACTTGCTGTATACTTGTATGTGCGGTTTGCATTACTTACCTAACTTTGCTTTTGAGGTTTTGGGGCTCTACCGCTACAGGAGGATGGAGATGCCATTGGGTATTGCAGTTGAAATGATTAATTTGTTTTATCAATGAGTAGTTAGTTTTATGCAACTGCAATAGGCTCAATTGCAATTTTGCAAAACAGATACTGCTGTTACAGAAGCCTTTACATAATTGTTGCCTTTTTTCTTGAATGCTTTGAGAAAGTGTTTCTCCGTCCAGTCCTTTGGGACCCCCAGACAGTTCACAGCAAAAATGTGGACTGTCTGGCAGGGCGCTGGGAGGGAGCAAAAATGTGGACTGTCTGGCAGGGCGCTGGGAGGGAGCAAAAATGTGGACCGTCTGGCAGGGCGCTGGGAGGGAGCAAAAATGTGGACCGTCTGGCAGGGCGCTGGGAGGGAGCAAAAATGTGGACCGTCTGGCAGGGCGCTGGGAGGGAGCAAAAATGTGGACTGTCTGGCAGGGCGCTGGGAGGGAGCAAAAATGTGGACTGTCTGGCAGGGCGCTGGGAGGGAGCAAAAATGTGGACTGTCTGGCAGGGCGCTGGGAGGGAGCAAAAATGCGCACCATCTGGGGATCCCCAAGGACCAGGTTAGGAAACACTGCTTTGGGAGATTTCTTCCTTGCTGGATTTACTCAATAACCTGTCAGATGCTCCTGGCAGATCTTGGTGCAAGCTGATCCCAGTACTTCCCAGTACAAAAGTAACTACAGTTTTTTTTTTATTATTTTATTTTTTTTTTAACAGATTTTGGCCTTAAGGTGAACCATTGTACAAAGTCTTATATAGGGGCAAAAAAACTAATAAAGTATTTCAAAAGACATCGTTCCCCAATTTGTCTTTTCTATGTACATGTAAGCATTTTGTAACTGAAGACGTATCCTAATTTGGAAAAAAGAATGTGGTGATTCTGTTCACTTCCTGTATGATGAGGGATTCTCAGCTTTTCCCCCTGTGATGGCTGCCTCTACAGCCACACAGTTAAGTTGAAGGGAGGTATCATTTCATGGTTTTTATGTTTGTTTAGTTTAAGTTGTAGCATATTGATAATTAATATTTGATTGATTTAATTAATTTAAATATTTAATTCTTTTGTTTCCTTATTTAACACATTTACCCAGTTTGCTGGATGAAGCGCGCACATTTAGTTAACTGTGGAATAATGTGTTTTGAGTTTAATTGTGTGTTTCTTTTGATCTACCGTGTGGAGTACTGAAGGGATTCCCGGCTGTTCCAGGCAAAGAGGTGGCCAATATGGAAGCTGGGCTAAAGACAGGAAATTGGACAACTCCAACTGGTTGTTTGTTGGGGGTTGGAATAGTTTGGTATTTAGTTTTATTTTATTGTTTAGGTATGTTTTTGGCGTTAATTTGATTTTGTTTATTTTGATTGAAGCATTAGTTGATTGTTCTGTTTTGATTTATTTGTGGTATTTGTTATTGTTACTTTTTTCTTTTGTATCTTGTGGGTTGGCCAACCAGTATATATAGTCCTTATGGTGTCTTGTTTGGGAGAAGTCAGCTTGTTTGTTTAGCTTGTATTGTTAGCTGTGGTGTGATAAGTTGATTTTCTTTGTGGGCCCAGGTTTATTTCTTTTGTTAAATCGTTTCTTTTTGTTAATTAAAAAGGATTTGTTTTCTAATTTAGCTGTGTGCCTCATGCCTGCCATCTCGGTCCCTCACACCCCCCCTTTTGATGACGCTGTGTTTTTAGGGCTTGTCCAGGTCTTCCTCTGGTATTTCAGGTTGTTTGGGACACATTTTAACCCATATTTAATTTGATCTCTATACATTAATTTTTTTTAATAATGGAGTTCTTTAAATGTGCTTTTTACCTTTATATATATTCTGGAAATACGTGTTGAATGGAAAGTTGTCTGCGTAATGATTGTCATTGTGTGGCGATACAGTAACAAAAGTAATAAAAAAAAAAAAACCAGCAGTCAATGTTACAAGCACGTTTTTCCATGTGCAAATCAAACATTAGACATAGCATTGATCAGCAAATGAAATGTGCGCGTTTGGCCAATCGTCCGAAAATGAAGACAATTAAGAATGTCAGAAAAGTTTATTTTGTATTAATTGCCGAATATACAGCACTACCATAGTGAGAATGACTAAATTAGTAAGGGAGGGTTACTGTGATGCAAACAAAACGCTAATTGATGAACATTATATTTAAATATCAAATACAAATAGTACAACAATGCATGAATGGAAATTCTGCAAAGGTTTGAAAGTGCCCAGTACAACAACTTTAGTAACATTAAAAGCGCCAATGTTTGCAGAACAGGTAACTCCACTAAGAATATTGCACAGACAAGAGGTGCAAATACAAACAGCCATTTGGACTAATACCAATATTAGTTTACTTTTATTTTAAATTTGAAAAACTGAAGAATATGCATGTGTGCACATATGTAAACAGAAACATATGTGAACATGCATGACTCGGCTATGTACAGGATGCATGACTTGAACAGCAGGACAGTATTTCCATTTTGGAATATTTTACACTGGTAACACAAGTTTTATTTTATAGATAACAATCAATAAATTACAGGAAATTTCACCACTTCAAAATGAACTTTCTCAGCAAAACACTATAATATGGTACATGTCCATAAGAGGATACCAAAGCTTAAATAGTCGTTTTTAAAAAATTTTTAAGCTTCAAAATTAATCGTATTGAAACGTACCTGCAAGATTATATATCAGAAAGTAAAAATATTTGTCGTTTAACTTTTTGAAAATGAAAATTCTCAATGTAATAACTCTTTTTCAGCTAAGAGATGAACTAAAACTGTCAGATTTGTTCCACACTGCATGCCCCAATTTTACATTTGTAATTTATGAAAACAATACTGAAGGGTAATAAGTGGTTTCATCTGTACACATGGAAGCCTTTAGCCATCATAACTGGTAAAAATGATCTTTAGACACATTTGCTACAATCAACCTGATGACATTTAAATTGTATACCGATGACATGTATTTGCTGTACAATTTTTAAAAACATTATATTTTAAGTTGAGCCTGAACTGACTGTACATTTCTCCAGACAGTGCTGCCTGTAGTGGATCCTGGGTACATGCTCACGTGGTACAGATGATAGCCATTGTTTTTATTGTAATCTGTCTTTGGTCTGAGCATCATGTTTCACAAAGCACATCCATATATGCAGCGTTTCTCAACCCCCCCGCCGGACCAGATTAAGAAACACTGATCTAGTGAACATCACAATCACGCAAAACAATAAAAATGGTACTAGGCACTTTGACCTTTTTAACAAAATTATGTTATTATTGTTACTAATATAATTATGGCAAAATTCAACATTCTGGAAGATACTACATGCCCAATAGGAAGCTTCTTTACATGAGTTTGCTCGCTCACTGAATTTCATCAAGGGAACCATGTCAAAGCTTAGCTTTTTAATTGCATATGACTTGGTTGCAATCATCCAAGAAAGAAGAAGAATTCACTACATACACAACTGAACCACAGATTAACCAAAGTCAGCCTGACATGCAGAAATAATCTCTATAAAAATAATCTTTTGTAAAATTAAATCTGACTAATCGCATTGCCTTAAGCTACTCGCCTGCTGTAAATGTCCTCACCCACAAAATCAGGCCAATACTGCAGCACTTAAACTAAAGACCAAATGAACCAAACGCGGAATTTACCATATTGTCAACACAAGAGAAATGTTTTATAAAAATTGCTATGCAACCAATTCCAGTGGATGCGAATCCCCATATTCACACAGGTTAGCAAGCACACCTCATCAACATTATAAAATCAGAACTTGAAAAAACATACAAAGCATTATTTGTTGTTTAATGTCACAGTCACCAGAAAGGAAAGTATAATGTATAACTTATTACATTTGCTATAATAGCATTATCCCACTTTACAATCTATGAGGTATATATCTCCAAAAATTCAGGAAGGAACACAGTATGTGCTGCTCGTATGCCACAATCTTGCACCCGTTTGGAGAAAGAATGCTTTTACAACCTTTGGTATAATTTGACTTTGTTCTTTGTAGGATTGCATGGCACAGCACCACAGGGACGAATCCAGCGTGGCGGCCCATCCAATGCCTGAGGTATTCACAGCAATAAAAACCACAGAGGAGAAAGGACAGAGGTTCAGGTTTTGCTTTGGTTCAAGAAAGGCACACGTCCCGTCGATATCCCGTAAAAACGTTTCCAACATCACTTACAAGTGGCCCTTATGAAAAATTGTAATATAATATTTAAGCAATTCTTCCTTCCACATATTTGATCATTTTCCAAGTAATGACTAGAGCTATTCATGAAATTATATGCGTGTTTTGTATATACATGCCTAAGACACAATACAGTCACATATATTTTATTAATTTAGAATGTGATGGACATGTATCCCAATCCGGGTGCTCCAGACATCCCCCGGGGACTGTATCCATAGCAACTCTGCACTGGATAAGCAACTATGGAAAATTAACGATGATCATGTTGATACTAGCAATAATATGCATTTGGGATGTGTGTGCGCGGAGTTTCGTGTGTAGATTTCCCAGAACAGTCCAAAAACATGCAGTTTGATGAATTGTTATCTCTACCACTGTGCCAGCGTAATGCCCCGTGAAGGACTGGCATCCCACGCATGGCTGTGCCATGGTTGGCCCTACGACCCTGCACTGAATGAGCAATTATGAGAAATGGATGAACTGATATATGTAAGTGGTTGTCAAAATGTATTAAATGGTATTTACTGTAGATGATGAGTGCAATACAGTATAA
Source organism: Brienomyrus brachyistius (assembly GCF_023856365.1). Lineage (NCBI taxonomy): Eukaryota > Metazoa > Chordata > Actinopteri > Osteoglossiformes > Mormyridae > Brienomyrus > Brienomyrus brachyistius. Next base: position 19,844,671 of record NC_064539.1, on the reverse strand, counting down.
GAAAGGGACGGGGGACACAGACTAATGATATGAAACCATGGGCAACAAACAAATCTTTGGTATCTTTGGTATCTATGTCTGACAAAGACTAGTTAGGATTAGAGGCAACTATTCTTAAGGGAATCATTCATCGTTCTGTTATATAATCTTCCAGTGATTCCAATAAAGTCCTCAATTCAGTCGTCACAAAGGCAAGTCTGAAATTCGCGACTTCGTTCCTTCATTCATTCCACAGCAGAACATCAACAGAGTTGGGGAAAAAAGCAATGAAAGAAAAGTTTATCAAAGGAATGTTACGGCAAAAAAATAAATACATCGCTATTTTTTCATTCTGTCAAAAATAAACAGAACATGCATCTTTGATGCCATGGTATTATTCGAAAGCATAAATATTCATCCAAAACACTAGGCCTAATTAAGTTCATTAAGTTAAAATAATACATATATTCTAACAGACGATCATTAACAATAAATAAATTAGGATAAATCTAAAACAAAGTGTAATAATATTAAAACAAAGTGAATAAGGAACAGTTTTCAAAACATTTTGGCCACAAATTTTTTTTTCTAAAAAATACACTAAAATATATGTAAAATATATGCAACCTCTGCTATGGAATCAGTTGTATCTATGTAAGTTCTGAGTACTGCTACTAACACTAAGCAATGAAAACTTTTTTTTTTCACGTCATTCTTTGGGTCATTTTCCTCAATATCGTATCTCAGTAAGTAAAGAACGTTGTCATGTCCATCATGTTCACGGCTGGCCAGAAGGCAGGGCCAGGATCGCTTCTTTGGATCAGAGAATAAGGAACAGAATAAAGCTATTTAACCGACATTTCAGCAGTTTCCTAATGACAGATGTACTGTTTCCTGCTGTTTTTGGTATATCAAACTCTAGGTTTTCTTTAATTAAGAATACCCCCAGGTCATTTCCAGACATGGTAGTGGGGAATCAACGCAAAAATGATAGCGTACTAAATTATATAAATATAAATTTTGTCAGCTTAGCTACTACCAAGCAACATGGACAGAAACCAACTGATAATGATGGTATTCAGAATAATATATGCAGGACATATAAGCAAATAAAAGGATATAAGCAAACATATACTGTGGTGTGATTAAGCTGTAATAATGATTATTTTATTACACCTGATTATTTACACCTGATTGTTATCTATATAATAGTGTAGATTTCCATTCTTAGCAAGTTAAGATTGTGAAATATGGCGCAAAACAAATACATTATCATAAGTTATTAAATAACTGTTGAATCCCAGTGCCATGCTTGAAAACAAATGGTATGAAACTATATGTATACATTATACACAAATATGCATATATATGTTTAGATCAAACACGGACCCAAATTCTAGAAATAACTGAGAGCATGACTGAATCTTTGGTTTTGTAGCTGATGAGGTTTCCGTTAATCTTTTCCATTTTCTTGAAAAGCTGCATAGGCACATGTCAAAGACAATCTTCAACTTTGAGGGACGTGGAACTTTGAATCGAGAAGAAAATTCGAGAGGAAACCACTGCAGTGGCAAGTCTTCAGTGAATTGGCCGCCTCCTGATGAACTTCCCTGACACTTCAGGTGAAACGAACATTTTCGTGAAAACAGCCTGTCATCTCAGTCATTGCTATAAGAATCTCCTTCAAGTTATTTTTTGTGGAGCAGTTAGGTGCACAAAACACTTTCTTTGGTTTCGCTTAATTAATAAATAGAAAAAAAAAAGATTCAAAAATCCGCAATAAACTTGCTTTGGGGTTTTATATATTAGGGAATCAGTTCTATAGAGGAGCTGTTTGCCGGCAAGAATCTGTCTTAAATGTATTAAATCAAGATTGTTTGTTGTATTTTAAAATGACGCTTAGTAATATTGGTAGAGGCCCTTATGAAGTATCAGAAGTTATTTTAAACTTAATTTTTTTCTTAAATCATTCAGTAGCCAAGTAAAATGAACATTTTGCATCATGCAGAGAAAATGTGCTTCAAGATTGTGCTCACATACTTTACCAGCTAGCAGGCGAAAAATCAAGGAATACTTTGCATTACCTATATTCTGTCATTTAGGTCTGTTACTGGACAGAGGAAAAACATCATTTGTGCTTGTATACCTTAGTATACACAAAACTGTACATATTTCACGCGCACCTATTCCTGCAACAGGATGCTTTGTGGTCTTGCTTTATAGTGTCCTTAACATTCTGGGATTGATTTTTAATATACAAAACACCATTAATCATGAAGTGTTTCTTCATAGCTCAACTACATACCCGCTTAGCATATCACATACAGGGAGGTATAGCTGTTTTAACTTTAGGCGCATATATATATATATATATATATATATATATATATATATATATATATATATATAACAGTACCACTTTACATTAAGACTACCCTTATGCAGGGGACATCTTTTGGTTGTTAAATATGTTGTAATACTTTATAAATCATTAATAAACTATCATAAACAAGTTATAAAACAGTTTCTTTCTATTACTGTGTTACAATCATTTATAAGCAGCAAATGGGAGCATTACCGTAAAGTGGTACCCATATAACGAACGTTCAAATACTTATTGGAGTATCAGTAGATTTGATAAAACTACAGGAAATATGAAAGAATGATACAATTTTACACGGTTAAAGGAACATTTTATAATGAAATACAGACGCTCCCTGGATTACGGTGGTCCAGGTCACAATATTTCGACTTTACGATGGGTAAATGTTTTTCACTTTCGGTACATTATTCAGTAACTTACATGAGATATTCAACATTTTATTACAAAATAGGGTTTGTGTTATTTTGCCCAACTACAGGCTAATGTAAGTGTTCTACACATGTTTTAAGGTAGGGTAGGCTAGGTTGCAATGTTTGTTAGGTTAGGTGTACTGTATTAATATGCATTTTCGCCTTACGATATTTTCGGATTACGATATTTTCGCCTTACGATAGATTTACCTGCATGTAACCCCATTGTAACCCGGGGAGAGGCTGTATAACCAAGATAAATTTTCAGACAATTTTTCAGCTTTGAAGGATGTTGTGGCTGAGAGAGACAATACTTATGTAGCTGACATTGTTGCCAGCAAACAGCTCCTGTCCCTGCTATGGAGGTGGGCTCCCGTATGTTGTGCTTCCTCCACCTACGCCTACACCTTTCAGAGCAGCTCCATGCTCACAGTCATGCTTTCCCACATGTGCTGGAGGCGGAGGAGGCCGCCCCTGGACTTCCCTCATCCAACCATTTATCCAAGCTCCGTCGCCTGGCGTTCATGAAGAAATTACTGACGGTGTTGAGATGCAGGCCGAGCTGCTGGGAGATGGTGAGCTGCATCTCCTTGGTGGGGCGCCTGGTTTCCCTGAAGATGGCGACAAGGGTACGCCGCTGGAGGTCGGTAAAAACCAGGCGGGATTTCTTTGGTGTGTTGCTCCTATCTTTGCTTATGTCTTGATCTTTTCTTTTGCATGCTTTCAGAAGTGGAAAGAATGAAAAGAGAAAATCAGTGGAGAAAGAAGAGAAATGTCAATTAAAAGACAGTTTTGTGTTATAGGAATCAATGCTGCAGTGTTATAAATACGGTATAGTACGCTATGTTTGAAAAACATACTGGACAATGACTTAAACACCTGAAAAGTAACCATCCATCCATCTTTCTACTGTTCATCCTGGACAGGGCCACATGGACAAACTAGATAGCCTATATGTTCATTTTTTTGTTGTTTTATTTAATTTTTATCGTACTTCTATCTTAAGACATTACAGATGAATTGTACCCATTCTTATGACTGGAAGTTTTATTGGAATAAGAAGAGAATCTTCAGATTACAAGCTTTGTCAGCACATGGAGAGGAACCCGTGTTGCACCCTTAGGTTACTTCACTTTGCCAGCAGTCATACCACCTGCAGTTTAAACTCTGTAATCCACCAGAAGCTAAGCAGGTTTGGGCCTGGCCAGTAGTTGGATGAGAGACAAACTAGAAAAGCTGGGTTGCTGCTGGGAGAGGTGTTGGTGTAGCCAACAGGATCTCTCAGGTTCACAGAACTCACTCCCACAGTCATTCTTGGGGCAGGGGGCTCTCGGGATCACAGAACTCTTGGGGCGGGGGGCTCTCGGGATCACAGAACTCACTCCCGCAGTGATTCTTGGGGTGGGGGGCTCTCGGGATCACAGAACTCACTCCCGTAGTGATTCTTGGGGTGGGGGGCTCTCGGGATCACAGAACTCACTCCCGCAGTCATTCTTGGGGCGGGGGGCTCTCGGGATAACAGAACTCACTCCCGCAGTCATTCTTGGGGCAGGGGGCTCTTGGGATCACCTAACTGCGGTAGGAAAATGGACTATGGAGAAAACATGCAGAAATAGAGCTGGCAGTGGGAATTGAACTTATCATGCAAATTTAGGTTTTGTCCAGAGACAATTTTTATAAGCCCCAGCTGGGGGTGAGTGGTCATGTTCAGATGATAAGCTATTGGAGTCAGAAGGTTGGAGGGCTTGTATCAAAACTGTATTAATAAATGGGTTCATGCCAACACAGGGGTTCATTTAGATAGGGTCATAGGCCGGATGTAGGCCTCTTCGCTCAGGGCCCACTGACTCTGAGCTGGAGACAGAAGGGAAAGCCAAAAAAATGTTGTACGAAAAGTATGGTGCTAACAAATAGCTGAACTGAAATATGGAATCGCACCGTAGATATAAGATGCTAGGCAAAGACGCCATGAAGAACATGTTAAAGTCAACGACAAACCTTGGCAAGATAAAGCTCCTGAAACTGCATTCTAGCTGAAATGTATATAACTCATCTAGGCCTGAAATAAGCGTATAAACCAGCTTTCATATTTTACGTTTTCTGAGATGAGTTTAGATGAACGCTGAGGAAGTCAGACTGTCAATAGGATCCTTTTGGAATTTATGGTTCCCTCTATGATTCTTATACCAGAGTAGCAAGATTTTCCGGAGCACTTGATTGACTCCTGGTGAATTTGCCTTTATATACACTTAGATATTTATAATGGAAGTTGTATTTTTCCAGAGGCAGTCTTGATTTTCACATCGTTTAACTATTCCGTTAATCGGTAACTGAAGTTCTTAAAGCCTCACAGCATAATGATGTGCTATGAATAGCGTCTCGCTGAATTAAAGATGAGTGCGGAAAGTAGAGTCGGAAAACAAAGCATGTACTGTGAAACTTCAAGGCGTAATCTGTTCGCAAAATTCAGTGTGCATGACATCACTGGACCAAAGAGGACTGCCATCGACGTCATTACTGTGCTTGTAAGAGCAACCCATGGGAAGGTCGTACCAAGCTGCGTGGACAAGCAGAGGCCTGATCAGCCTCAGGCGGGTTACCTACTTGTGGCCAATAAAGTAAAGAATGAACTGTGATCACCACCTTCAGATGCAAAACTTACTCATATTATAAAGACTAAATGCTCACAAGCCCTGAGCCCTTCTACCACGTTAAATACTGTACTGATTTCTCATTGAGGCAGCCTACTGTTATTCAATACTGCCTTTTTACATTGGCAATGTAATTTATATCACCGCTCGCTAACAATGAGTGACGTGTAAATGGTTGTGAAATACATGAAGATATTAGCGACGTTCCAAATAAATAGCATTATTCCGGAATCAGAGAAAGTGTTGCAGAATTCCCTTTAAGCATATCAACAAAGGGACGCTGATTATTGATTCTAGCCTGGGCTTTAACATAATCGTTTCAGCTACACTGGTCACAAAAGTAAGGAATCCTGTTCTCCAACTTGTCCTTTTCCAGAAGTGTATGTGAAATTAGAATCACAGTAACTCGCTCGCAAACACCGTAAGTCTATTTTTTTCCCAAAAATCCATTTTTCCCTGGTTCTTTTTTTCCTCTCAAGAAAGACGACATAATGAATAAAAACTAATATATGACAACATCCAACTATTTACATAATATTACCTGGCCAATATGCAGTCAACAGCTATATAGCTTTTCATGTACCACAAATGCACAAAGATCTCAAATACAGATTCTTAAATATAATGCTCCACACCCCACCCCCTTTCCTCTGACCTATGCTGCCTGCGATAGCCCCCCCCCCCCCCCCCCGCCAATACCCTACACTGAATAAGAGAATGATGAATGCATATCGCACACCCATAAATAACGTACATACCTCACATTTTCATGCCAGCTGTACGCTGCATTCCACCACATCCCCATCACCTCGTCTGTCAGCCTCTTTGGTGGCCTGTAAAGGGGATTCGGCATGAGCCCACCAGCGACTGCCACAGTTACCCCCAGGAGAGCATCCAGAACTATAAATGCAGAGGTTTTTCCATCTGTAATTACTACATTTTTACTTCTCCATTTATTGATATTTTTCGCATGTACTTCGCAATATCATACAACAGATATATCTTATTCAGGAGATTGAAATAGTCTTTAATTTCATATTCAGATCGTTGTGTGTTTCATTATTGTATTTATATACCAAGATTTGATAAATATAAAGTTTTGTAACAATTATAGAAGCCTTTATACGGTCCCTTGGCCTATTGACGGTAGGGTATGCCTTTCAGTGGCTACTTGCTGGCAAGAGCAGTAAAGCTTATATATACAGCAACACAACGCCTTAAATCTTATGTCTATTCCAGTCCATTTCTGAATATACAGAATGTGGTTTTTGGGGAGTAAACACTTAATATTTGATAACAACAACATACACACACACTGAATTAACTTTAAACTGATAAGTAAATACCATCAAATTGCCTCTCTTTTACCAGAGACACGTATTAGTGTCAGGAAATATGCAACGTGTGATAACGGAGACCATTGGTTCAAGGCCAGCGGCGCGTTCCCCAAAAGCTTTGTGATGCTAAGTTCGTTATCTCGCACTCAATATCAATCGTTAATTGCTCTCCTCACAAATGGTAACACGCTTAAATACACACAATAAATATGTGCACATGGGAGAAGACTTAAAGGGTCAACATAAACCAAATGGATATTGCTAGAATAGGCTAAAACAACAGAATTTTTAATCTTACAATTATGCAAATATAAAGTTCATTTCACTCACTAGTACATATATAAGGTTATATCTGCCATCTTGAAAGTAAATATTATGTAACTTTGTTTTGCTAGATTAAATGACATTCCTGCTTTGTGTGATTGCATTGAATTGCTTTGAACTGAGATGAATTACCTTCTTCTTGCTGACATTCTGCCAATTATGCTGTACATCCTGCTAATTACATTCAGACCGAAGTTGTAACGCTGTTTGATTAGGCTGAGCATTTGGTGGTCAGGGTTAGGTTCATCATACCACATCTCTTCAGATAGCACACTACATGCTACATGCTTGCACAATGTGACAAAAATTCTCTGCACTCCACCCATCTTATCCAGGTAGCGCCAACAGCTCTTAAACTACCCTATAGTACGTTCTACTCATAAAGTTTGATCTTTGCCTGTCCAAGGTTCCTACTGGCCCCAGTTCAACACACAGCTCCAATAAGATAGCTTTTGGAAATCTAAATCGACTTAGTCATCATCAAGGGACAAGAAATCAGTGTGGTCTCTAAATACGCGCTCTTTACTAATTCTTCCATTTGCGACGTCTTCTAACAACGCCAAATCAGCCATTTTATTGTTACAGAGTGCTTACAAGTGCCTTCAATTTATAAATGATATGCAATTAATTTCAGTGTAATTGATCCGCGTCATGGATCCAAATATGAAAAAACAGAGAACCCACTGCTTTGATGCTGAGCAGTAACGTGCGTACGCGTAGTCTGAGGCTGCCGTGAAAATATGCGTATAGTGTTACGCCAAGTTCCATCCATCCATTTTCCAAACCGCTTATCCTACTGGGTCGCGGGGGTCCGGAGCCTATCCCAGAAGCAATCGGCACGAGGCAGGGAACAACCCAGGATGGAGGGCCAGCCCATTGCAGGGCACACTCACACACCATTCACTCTCACATGCATTCCTACGCGTAATTTAGCAAGTCCAATTAGTCTCAGCATGTTTTTGGGCTGCGGGGGGAAACCGGAGTACCCGGAGGGAACCCCACGACGACATGGGGAGAACATGCACTCCGCACACATGTGACCCAGGTGGACACTCGAACCCGGGTCGCAGAGGTGTGAGACAACAATGCTAACCACTGCACCACCATGCCGCCAAGCCAAGTTCCAATTTTATACATTTCGAAGTTTCGAAGCGCAACATTTTTCTGCGTACGCATCATTTATACGTGAAGCCCCTGGAGTTACTGGCAGACAAAATATGAGCATAAACAAACGCAAACATCCCACTGTAGTGAAACTTCTGGCTAATATATCGATTATACTGAATCGATTTCCCGTTATAAAATAACATACTGTACCTGCTTTGTAGTCGATGACATCTTCCAACATGTTGACTATTATAATGAATCAAATATATATAGTATTCAACCAAAATTCAACAAATATTCAACCAAAAAGAAAAAAAAATCAAAATTTACCTTTATACACACCGCAAAAACACGTAGCAAGGAACAGAAGACAGTAGTAAGGCATTTATGCTACTACAGCTCCCTCCATTGGAATAAGTTTATTACTGCAATCTTAAAATGGACCAACCAAATTTATCTGTGGTTTCCAAAAAAAGGCAGGACTCAAGAATTAATTTCATATGGACTAAAATTCAGAGATCCGAAAACATTATCGGTTAATTTAATTCTCTGACAAAGTTTACGTGTTATGAATCTTACGTTACGGAGCAGCAAAGCCACAAAATAATCATAAACCCTCAAGCTGAAAATGCGAATGCTCCATACAAAATGGGATAACTCAAGATAAAGAAAATGAATGGAAAGGAATTAATCTGTTTATGAAATTGTGGCTGGTCATTAGAATGTTTTTTTTTTTTAAAGATTCAGGCATTTCTTCTAAGGAAAATCAGTACATAGCTACAGAAAAATCTGTATTTATTATGTCATACATGCATCTAACTGTATACACTAGTAGCCAAAATTGTGGAAACGTGGCATTTTTGGCATTATGCTTTAAAAATTACTTCACATAAACAATCAAAGAATGTTACAAATACACAATGCACTATAAATATACATTGCACGATTAAATAAGCAACAGCTGAGTAAAGTTCTGCAATCCTCAATCAATTTTGGCCACAAGTGTAGACACAGGAAGATGTTATGAGCTCAGGGTGCTAAAAGCCAGAAGGACCAATAGACTTCACTGAAGTTCTTTTGTGAACAACTTCACTGATAGCTATCAACAGCTAACAACAGGAAACGCGCTGAAGAAATCGTGAAGACGCCTCTGAGCCATTGTGAGATATCATAACACTGTTTTGTTTTTTTTGTTTTTGACAAAACAGTCAAGAGGGGGTGCAGAATTACCCTCAGCACCCCTACGTCCACCGCTACTGTGCAATTGTTTATCCCAGTCCGAGTCATTGTGGTGGGGTGTGGAACCTCCCCCAGGCAGCATAGGACACAAAGCTGGAGAGCGTTGCAGGGCTCGTACGTGCGCACTCCCATGCGCGCACTCCCACGCGCGCACCCCCGTTCTGTTCTTATAGCCTACGAGCAATTAAGAGACGCCAATGAGCCTGACTGCACGTCTTTAGAATGCCGGAAGAAACTGGAGAACCCAGACGAAACCCAATGCAAGAAAAACACAGAGACGCAGAGCCAAGGCAGAAATCAAATTCCCAACCCAGGAGACACAAGGCAACAGCGTTACCCAGCGTTGGCATGGCACTGCTTAAATATAACATGTGAAAGTGATTTTGCCACATGGAGTCTCTCCAAGGCTGATGGCTAATAGGCTAATGGTTATTCACTTTGGCAAGTATATAAAGGGTGACTACTAAAAGCCAAACTGACACCAGCCGAACATCCATTCATATTAAAGTGCATTTAAGCACAACAACATTGGAACACCAGGTGTAAATGTATTAGCTGAATAAGTAGCCTGCCCGATCAGTCACTCCTGATTATTTCTCGTCTCTGAGTCATTACAAGGTGTCCTCATTTACACCTGGACCGACTTCACTGAAAACTAGCTGACCAAGGAAACACTGCATTGCGTTTGAGATATATATGATGTTAGAAGACTAGAGCAGTTACTTTACATACCTCATCTCTCTTCTTCTTTGTCTTTATACCCGTACTCTTTATTTTATATGTGTCATTTTGAGCTCTATTTGTTGAGTAATGCCTTGGCACAGTAATCGAATAAATGAATAAAGTTTCACCTTAAGCAATTCTGTGATTCCCATAAGATTCTTAACTGGGCTAGAGAAAAATACGCGTAATTTAAAGAGACATCTTGAATTTTTACACATGTTTCTAGCTGCATGAAAACCCATCTTAAAAATTTTCTAAAATTACCCCCCTATATTTAAGAAAGACCATTATATTCTCCTAGGCTGTAATATTAGTTTAATTGCAAAGCTACATCCATCCATTTTCTATAACTGCTTGTCCTATTAAGGGTCACAGAGCCTATCCTAGAGGCTATGCAGGGTAGGGAACAACCCAGGATGGGGCACCAACCCATCACAGGACACACTCACACACGGAGCCCTTGAAGAGACTCAAACGCAGCTCCCAGAGGTGTAAGGCAACAGTGCTAACCACTGCGCCACCATACTGCCCACAAAGCACCCACTCTATCCAACTATTTTATAACACATGGTTGTAAAACTTGATATTTGTCTACTGTTATACTTTACACACTTCCATAAAGTGCATAAAGATCGTGAGTATAAACATAATAATTGTAGAAAGTTTCTGAAAAATCATTTCTCTTAGTGCCTTCAAATTACAATCGTTACCCGTCATTATAAAGAAAATCACTCCGCAATACAAATTCTGCTACAGTATATCCATCTGTTTTCTTTAACGATCGACTTATCCGATGTACTTGTCCGAGAATGCTCAATGTAATAACATCATTCTACGTCAAGCTGATTTAGAACAAGAAACCCACACAAACAGAGGGGCAACATGAACAAGGCTGAGACAGAAATAAACCTCAAACACTCAGGCGGTCCATTTATTGCACTGAAATACATGTATCACTACTTAACTACTTACTGAAACGTTCTCTAAGGTGGGTAAACGGTATCTGGAAAAGGTCAACAAAAGTTGCCTGTAGAGTGCCGTCCTGTGCTAGGAATACAGTTGCACGATAAGTTTTACTGGCGGAAGCTGTAAACGGGTTACAAATTAATGCGAACTTGGGCCACAAGTTTATGTTACTATCGCCAGCATTAATGCCCTTTTAATCTTCAAAAGCTTAGATGCATCGATCCAGGTCCATAGACCTTCAGATATGTGTTTTATAAACTGACAATAACCCCACGCGGGACAGATGGCAATAAAAATAAACAAGTGATATTTTTTCTGCTCTCTCACGTATATAGTTCCGCTGGTTTCGTAAAAAATATCATAAAGGTTTGACAATATTCTCCATTAACTTATTTTACGTAACATTTAACTTAAAGTACAGATATGGTGTTATTGTCCACTGCAAATGTTTCTCATTAATAAAATTACAATTGATAAAGGGTGACGATGATCTAAAACTGTGGATTATGAGTTCGAGTTCACTCATTAAAACTACAAGTGCAAAGGCATCTTAAGTTAACGACTTATAACAGAGGAGGGACACACGAGAGATTTTTGAAATGGGGAGGACCGAACAGTGAGCAAAAGGTCTCAGCTTTCAAACTTATCTAAGCTTGATGAGGTATTCGGCACGATTTGAGCTAATTGATTGGTCCGATAAACGTTTTGATTGACACTGGCCAATATACATGCAATGTTACTTTGTTGCCTAGTATGGAGATGCCAGTTACCCGCAAATGTCCTATTTTACAGCATAAACAATAAATGGACTTCATAAATTAACCTATTAGGGATATGGGGGAAAGGTATGTTGACAACTGCATCCAGCATATGCTTGGTATATAGATTAAGAATATGTAGAATGTACGTACACTCACATTGCTTGCTATAGGAAAGAACGGGATATAGATCTATATCAAGATAGATCTTTTTTTCCCCGGATTTGGCAATTAGAGTTGCTATACAACTTAGGGGGCGGGGGATACGGGGCGTGTCCCCCCACTCCCACCTCTGCACCCCAGTAATGTACTTATAGGACGTACCAAAAACACACGGACTATCCATTCACTAATTCTAAGTTAAAATAACCGTTCATTCACAGATCCGCGTATACTATACGATACAGTTCGCGTAATTATGAGTATATTTAAGCCTAGCTAAATCTATCTGTAACCACCCAAAAGAAATCAATCTGTGTGTATTTTGATTAAATCATAACTATGGCTTAGAATATGCATTTTAAAATTTCTTACATAAATACAGGACCAAATATTTGAGATTTTAGCATGCACACATCCACAAAAGTAACTGTTTTATATCATACTACAGCTAAGCCTGTGTTTTAAAATCGTTGTAACCAATGTTACTTCAATGTAGGCCTACCTAACAGCATCCATAAAATAGTCGCGATATTTGTTGTTTTCGTTTTCACTGACTACGTCCATAAGAAAAAAAACAATAATACTGAACCTACAAAAGGAAACAAACCCGTTTACGCTCGGCTTAAACTGAGAAAATGTTACGTTTTGTGCTCTAGCAATAGGTCATAAACAGATTTCTATCAATAATTCATGGACTCTCTACAGCTTCTGTTCTTTTCATTTGTCCAGCTTCTCTGATCACATAAAACCATGACTCATGGAGCAAAACGGCCAGCAACATATTCTACATTTAGTAAGAATATGCACAGCCAACTATGCACAACTTAACCAGCCGATTTCGACTGTCCCAGACAGGGGTCGCCGTCGCTGAATCTCGCCTAGGGCGCAATATGGTCTTCAGCCGGTACTAGATAAAGATCAGGTAGGAGAAACTCTTAGGACTCGTTTTAAAATAAGTTACGAATGTATTGTTGGCTGTAGACTGTGAGCTTTTCTTTAATTTAAAAGAAATACATTTATTAAGGGAAATTTGAAAGGAAACTTTCATTTGATATAGCCTTTTAATTTTCACAGTCATTTTCCAGTCGAAATGTAATGTGTTAGAATCAGGGGCGTCAGAAGCATTCTGAATGTGGGGGGGGGGGGGGGGGGGGCACACTGGCATAAAAGTAATATTTTGTGATGGGGACACTTCCCCTTGAAATTTAATGGCGGCGACGCCCATGGTTAGAGTTACAAAAGTCATGCTTTTTAGTAAAACCAGAATCAATTATTTGATACTTCGGAGCTCAATATCAATACAGATATTGTGAGCATAATGATGCTTTCGTTAATGTTGAATTAATGTGTTTTACATGATGCTTGGCTTGTAAACTTAAATCTTCTGTTTTCTGTATATAACTTAATATATGTAATTCGTAAAAATATATATATATATAATTCCCTCTTTGAAATATTTTACATTTCAGTTATTTAGCATGAAAGTCATATTTAATCGCAGTATTTTATTTTATTGTTCCTTCCAAATAAATGACCATGCATAGTGAATATGTATTATTTAGAAATTAATTCTATCAAAAAGTACAAACAGAAGTTAGGACCGAAGGAGATTTTAAAGTAGGCTAATTAAATATAACTTTTGGGAAGAACAAAGGAAGGCATGTTTGGGAGTGGATCGTGTAGTCGCTAGAGGGGGCAACGAGATTACAGATATTTGTCCCATTTTTTTATGTGGATCCCACAGGGAAAATGCTCAATGAAAAGAACCGGGTTTTCCGTTCCCGTGTCTCCTCCCTGTCTCACAAGCACACATGAAATTTATTCCCTGTATAAACACAAATAAATCCTGACACAATAACGACATTTTGAATAGTTGATTTATATTAATGGAAGCAGGAGAATAAGAAGTAACTATTCAATGCAAAGAGGCAACACAGGAAGTGTAAAATCAACTTATCATGGTGATTACTGTCATATTTATAACTGCCAAGATGCTTTATGAGTCTATATTCTTTGCGATAGATGGGGTTGTAAAATAGTCAGCAGGATATCTGATATTCAATTGCGGTTTAACGGACAAAAACATCAAGAATCGATAAGAATACAATTCTGAGGAAGGGATCGTTTTAGTCCATTCAAAGGAAAACAGCCTAAATGGATCCCTTATAACATATTTAGTCAAAGCTAAATCATATCACTGACTGGGAAAAGTATCATTGACCGCCTTACTTGAGCGTTATTATCGATTAATAATAAAATCTTAGAGTTTTAATTTAACTATATAACAATATTTCATATATAGTCCTATAATATTTCATAGTTAGGCTCTATTTAATATTACCGTATTAACTATATTTCAGTCGCCGGATTTAAAGCGCAATATTTATACTCTATACACGAAGATATTGTCAGGGTACCTGCCTTACCTGCAAGTCGCAGGGCCGACATTCTTTGAAACTCGGGTTCTTGCAGCCATTTCCACATTCGCCTAAAAGTCTCCCTTCCTGATTTAAGTTTACTCCAAGGTTTCGGGTTCCTCAAAAGGTCAGACAGGGTACCCTGCGAGCGACAAAGCACTCGCTGAGCGAAGATAGCCTGCGGGATGCTGTATCGCTTTAGTTCCGCCGCTATTCTTTGTGCCAGTTCCTTGGTGTTGATCTCCTCCAGCTGCCCCGAGTTGGCACCTTGCGTTTCAGGGGAGGAGGGCGGTCTGTCTCGGCTGGAAATCAACGTGGGTCCGTGGGCTTGAGGGTGCCCTTGATGTGCAGTATGGTGCATTCCGTTTAAATGTGGGATAATACCTGTCGTGGGACCACTGAGTCCTCGAGAAAAGTGCTGATCCCCTCTGGCGAGTATCGTGGGATGGTCATCAAAGTTGGGGCTCAGCATCTTGTCGGGCCCATGACTTCCATAGCTGTGGAGACTCTGCTGTGTGTTATGGATGGTACTCAGGCTGTTTCCAAGGGGACTGCTGCCCAAGGGGGATAAACTTTGATTCATACCTGTCATGTCTTTATGGTACTGGCTGTAGAGGTTGTTTATTGCTGGTAAAACTCTTTCATCCCGCATTAGTGAAAAACTTCCTGTTACGTTTCCAGAAAGACGTTGGTGTTGGTGATGGTGATGAGGATGGTTGAATTTCTCCGAAACAGTGGATATGGGCGGCAGTGGCTGGAGTGGAGTTAAATGAGTGTAGGTTCCGTTCATTCCCATCGCAGATGGAGATGCGTCGCCTGGCATGCTCATCGCGTGATGGAGCGGGAGAGACAATTCAGGACGGTACTCTCCAGACCCATCAAGGATCGTAGCCATACTGCAAACCATAGCTGACCGCGAAGATGCTGCTGTTAAATCCTGATGGATCCGCAAAGAAGCGTCTGTGTTCCGGTTATGTTGGGCACTGTGAATATTCATCAGACCGTGGTCGTGGTTTACTCCACAATGCAGACCGCCAATGCTCTCCATTGTCATCTCTGGGTTCATGGTGCAAGCATCCAAATCCTTGGCAAGGCATAGATAGGCGGGGTATGCGGTCTTCATTCAGGACATTAATCTATTTAACATTTCCTGCTAGTTATGAGTTTTGTCGCTCGATTGTGGTCTTAAGGCCCCTCGGTTTCTTCAGATTTTTTTATTACCGATCTCTATCATACAAGCCAGTGCTGCACATCTCCACGTCTGAATCCGCTCCTCCTCCTATGTGATCTGCTGGAGCTGTTCAGAACAGGTTTGTTTTACGGTCACTCAACCCTGGTGGAGAGGGAGGGCATATCTCTTTGATAGACTTCAATCTCGATCAGTCACATTCTTAGTTGCTCATTATTGGTCGCCTATCCAATCCGGACTCCGGTGTGCAAGACGCAGTCAAGTTAGGTTGAGATTTTCTGCAGCTGTGCATTTAACGGCAAGTGCCGGTGTATTTCTTAAACCTGATACTTGACGCGTCCTCCAACTCAAAACTATTTATCAAAAGGGATTAAAATAATTTCATAGTTTGTTACACATTGTACTTAATTTGTGAATCTTGTGACGTCCTAAAATAATTTTGAAGTTACAACAGTTCGAGTTCTATCTATCTATCTATCTATCTATCTATCTATCTATCTATCTATCTATCTATCTATCTATCTATCTATCTATCTATCTATCTATCTATCCATCCATCCATCCATCTATCTATCTATCTATCCATCCATCCATCATCTATCTATCTATCTATCTATCTATCTATCTATCTATCTATCTATCTATCTATCTATACATACATACACACCTTATATACTGGAAATATGAATGTAGATCTACTCTTAAGCACATTTATATATAAAACGAGTACCATAAATATAATGAATAAAACGATAATGACCGATAATATATCAAATTTAAAGCTGAATAACGAATGCTTAGGCCTACAATATTACAAAAATATAATTAAAGTTATTAAAGTTAAATTCTCACTATAGTCATCTATCTATCTATCTATCTATCTATCTATCTATCTATCTATCTATCTATCTATCTATCTATCTATCTATCTGAATATTGGGCTCCCGGCTTTATCAGAATTCTGAGAAGCCTTTAGATGGTTCATGGATTTGCCTACGTATTTATTTCATTGCATTTATTGGAATCTTTCGGATTTGCTCATGAATAGCATTTTGTATTTGCTTTTTGTGTATTTTGCTAAGTAATTTTGCCTCGGAGGTTGCGCAGATGTTGCCTTTGTTTAAACCTCATGTAGAGTGGCGTCTCTATTCTTCTTTTGATCGCTAAAGCCAAAGGAGGGAGCAGCCGACAGCTTCTACAGTAAAAAGGTCTTTCCAGGAACCGCGCCGGCATTCTCGCGAGTTTAACGGCTTTTTAATCGTTTCATGTAAATAAGTAACAAGATTTTAATTTAGTCTCATGTATTTGACACCTGTGAAAATATTCTATAAAATTATGAGTATTTTTTATCGGTGAATTTTATGATTATTATAAGAACGAAATGAGCCTAATGTATGAGCATAGTTTATGTATCACCTTTAAGGTCGTATTCGCAGCATTTAGTCCGTTTACATTGAGCCGAAGGAATTAAACGAAGGCTAGTAATAAATATCGAAGGAAGATAAGGGTTCATTAAAACTCATTTATTTTTACGTTCTTCTCTTCCTTGAAGCTATCTGCCATGTAGCTATTGACCAAAATCCTTCTACTGCCGTCCTCATGCAAATGTATAGGGCTATTGGCAATCATATTGAACTCTACATGTGTTGCTTTGTTGAATTGTATGCAGTTCTTTCTACTTGTGTTTTTGTATCATACCTAAGTTAAAAATAATAACGAGCTTACTATAGGAAGTTATTATAGTAAGAAACTATCTTGTTTAGTTCCACTTGCTTTATTATGCCTATAGCTTATTTTGTGATGATGATTATTATATTTGGAAGATGGGTTGGTAATTGTTGATTAAAAAGTACTGCATTATTAGATCATATGATGTGCTAAACACAACAAAAAACAATATTTTATAAATGCAGAGTCGAGATACTTGAAAATAAGCATCGGGATTGGAGAAAAGCTCATAACTCTTCAACTTCATTTCTGGCAAAAAAAAACCGTGCATCTTCTTGACTGATTCTTGAATCTCCGTTTTGGTATTTGAAGCTGTGTTTTTAATCCCTAACAGAAAATAGTATGTACCAGGTTTTATTTTCGTCAAAATTCTTGTTAGACGTCTGCTGTAAAATGTTTGTTGCTATGGAAAACTACGAACCAACTATCAAAAATACATGGACATTCAGCATTCTGTCTTCCGGTCTACATGGAACTCTTCTATGTTTTAGCTATACGCTTGTATAGTTAAAACAAAACTGTTCTTGTTCCGTTTTCAGTTATTTGTTCGAAAACATTTTCTTCTGTGTTTTATTAAAAATTGCATCAATAACACAGGTACTAGATTCTAAAATTCCTCAATAGTTTCCGTCGCACGAAACAAAAAATACGCCTCGTATTGTTTGACAATGTTGACAATGTTGCTAGAAAAGTTAAATTTATACATTTTTCAAAGCTTCATATGCCAGTTCGTATTCCTAAATACTACGTTCTTACAATAAGAATATCACAACAATGGTTGTCACAATGTTCCAGTGTGTTTTTCAATAACATTTTGTTGAATACTTTTCAAGGAAAACTTCACAGTTTAAAGATATAACAATACTAAGTAACCAAATAAACACCCAATATGCTTTCACAATTGTTTGTTGATTATGGAGAAGGTGCCGTAATGTACCGCATATTCACACCAAATAATCCCACAAACAAACAAATAAATAAATATTACGCTCTTAATTATACAGAATAAAAATGGGCTGAAATTGCGTTCTAATAACGTGAATCAATGTTATTTAGTTATTATAAAATCCATATATGAATAAAAGAAAAAAATCAATAATTTTATATCCGCGGATTAAATCGAATTAAAATCAATTTTAGGGACATAACTTCTTTAAAAGGATTATTTTGATCTATTTTGCAATTATGCATTCAACAGGCCTATCTATATAAATATGACATGAACGAGAATCCCTCAGAATCCGCGTTAGGTGCGTTGTGGAGAACCGACGAATCAAATGTCTTTGTAAACGAAATTGGCGACACAGACGTATTTCCGAAAGTTTTAATGACTGCAGAAAAACACACATCTATTACCAGCATATCAATCATATCGAAAGGCACGTGGATGTTTAATGCATAAAAGTGTAAGCCTATGTTCACTTACGATCTATCTATTATCGATTCCTGTGTCTATCCCACATATTTGAAAAATAATTGTTTTAGTAATCATACATAGTAATAAATAAAATAACGATAAAGTAATAAAATTAGTCATTTTAAAAGATATTTTGAAAATGTTTTAAAACTGGTGCACACAAATGACAGGATATTTCTGGACAGTCACAAAATCAGAAAATAGACACAGTGTAGTGACGTAAGATTGTATATAGAATGTGTAGACAATGTTTATTTTAAAAACACAGAAGGCTGAAAATAATTCAACATATCTTTGACAAATAGAACAAAGCATCGGGTAATTTAAAGCTATATGGTTAGTATATTGAAAGTATTTCTAAAAATTGCTATAAATAATACAACAAATGAGAACGCATTCATTGAATTCTATTATTTAACTATTCAATGTTAGAGTATTCTAGCATTTGCTACCTGAGCCCATTACATTGATGTAAAAAACGAAAGGAGTGTTGCAAAAAAATAGTAATATTATTTTGTACAAGACGTTGCGCTGCCCTGCACCCAGTGCTATCTGAGGTTGGCTGGAGGCCTATTCACCCAGTACTGGATAAATGGTTGGACGATCGATGCACGGACGTTTTATCAGTGCAATATTTTTCTGCATAATTATTGAAGCAGGAAATTTTTGCGCAGAACCGGTGGGTCTCTTGACAAAAAGTGCAATAGTTAAGATAATTCATGTGCAATCAACATTCAAAGTTTTACATATCCGTCTTTTGCATATCCATTAATCATGTTATTGTAGCATTATTATTATTGTATTATTAACGTTATTAGTTATGCTAATCAATACAGATCGTACATAGTACTAAAGTAAGTTGTTACATTCTTATTAAAAGTTCTTATTGTTTCTAAATATGCACTGATGTGATTTGATTTATATCTGTGTAAAAGATTCAGCCTTATTTTTAACTACACGTAGCTTGTTAATAAGTATATGCTAAATGCATATCATAACATATGAATAGAAGATATTATTCTGAATATTATACCATAGCAAGTTAGTTAGCTAGTTTGTCATGTTCCCATGAATACAATATGATACATTATTTATTTTTTTATAATGGGATGAGCGGGGTGCCTCTCAAAACATTATGAATAAAAAATAATAATTAGCTTTCTGCTTAAAATGTGTTTTTCATTTGGTAACATACTGACTTTTTTAACAAATGACTTAATCGTCAAGTTAACATTATGAAGATTTTAAACGCTATCAAACATACAGGCATTAAATCATCTCATAGACGCAACACCTGGAGCAAGATCTTAATCTAGGTTTCCCTGAATGTTGCACGTTGCACTTAAGGCAGAAGTGTGTTTAAAGTTACAAAGTTATAAAGTTAATTGAAATTAGCACTAATTAGTACAAGGAAAATATTCAGCCCTTTCGCCATATTCTGCTACAATTTGAAACTTCAGGAAGATGAATTCAGGAGCAGTAATGGAATAAGTGAACAGTGGTGAATTAATTGTCATTTTTCTAGCATAGATACGATTTAGGCTAAATGATTAATATGATCAAACCAGCTGTAAAGTGCCGATCTGTCTATACTGAGCCCACCAGAAGAACTCATCTATAATCAAGTTCATAACATAATTCTACTGAAATTATTAACATTACAAGAAATATAATCACACAACAAAAAGAACCCACCTGTCTAGTCATTTACACTGGTGAAAAAAAACAGCCACAAAGAGAAATAAGGACTTAAACGTGACATTTTTTAAGGTACGCCAGCTGCAGAAAGTACTACACCACCAAGTAATCTTAATTTCCAAAGGATTACAATTAATAAAGGACAATCAGGGAAAAAAAATCAACAATTAGCTATTGTAATCTTCTCTGAATGTTTATCATTTGGACTAACCTCTGCTAATGAACTATTATAGAAGTGATACTAAGGTCAATTTCTACAAATTAATGCTTTCCTATAACCCTCAATGCATAATTTTATCAGTTGTAAGAGAACATTTTCAACAACATATTGCAAACTTTAAGGTAAATACAATCATCTAGCAGAAATATTGCTTCTGTGAAATACAAAAAAACACATATGATCACTTTTAGTAACAATCATATGTGTTTTTCCAAATTATTATGCAATGAGCCTTTACTAAATATTTTAAAGATTTTTTCTTCTAATCATGGATTTCAAACTACAATAAAAAATAATATAGGTATTACCACCATGATTGTAAATAAGTAATATATTATTCAGCAAGCGATATAGAGCTGAAAATAAACAAATAACCATCACTGAAATATATTGCTCTACATGGAAGATTGTCAATGAAAATGCAGAGTAACACTGGGGACATGAGTTTGGCACAGAAAGAACATCTGTTCAGCATTCAGTTGGGTGGGGGGGGGGGTGGCGGGAGTTTTGGTGATTTTTCTCTCAACACTGCCAGCTGGATTTTGGGGGCATCTCAAAAACTGAAGAAATCACTCAATTAGAAGACAAATAATCTGCCATTCCAGATTAGTGAAGAAACCGCTAGAAATATTAATATCTTACCTGAGATGCACATCAGCAGCAGGTAACTCATTTCCGGACACAACTCAAAAACACAAATCACGTCAAAGAAAAGTGAAGCTTCTATTAAATGACGTCTCTGAAAGAAAACGAGTTAGAATCTAGACAAGTGATCCTCACGCTACATTTTTCTCTGAGAGTAATATCTGAGAAAGTTTGATGCTTGTTGTGAAATACCTTAAAATTACTGCAGATGAAACCTCAGTGCATGAACACGTGGTTCAGCGAGATGAAGATGAAAATGAGATTGAGGCATCTTGTTCAGACCATAAAAGTGTATTTCTTCTGGCAGTTTACCTTTCAGTTCCAGATGAACGCCTGAAGCTAATCTCTTCCATATCTGAAAGTTTCTTGCATTATCTAATGGAAATTTTTCCGACCAATAAGCTTAGCTATAGCTGCTCTGGCATGCAAAGCACATATTTATTTAATTCTGACCTCATTTAGCAGTACAGTGTATATTAGTGTATATTTCCAGTGTCTGTTTGTTTTATATAGAAGTGTATATATATAGGATGGACATCCTGTTCAGCACTGTGCTTCCAGGTCCTGCCGTGGCCAAGGATAAGTGGATGGATGGATATTTATATATAGATCTTCTCACCGAAAGGATAATTAAGCTCTTGCGCATGAGAGATGATAAAGGGTTTCATTAAAGCTAAGACTGAGTTCCAAAGCATGTGTTGGAAGCTTTGCTTCAAAGCACTTAGTTTACATATAAATCATTCAAGTGCCCTCTGGAAACAAAAGTAAAGTTCCCATGTTACAGTTCACCTATTCATCCTTTTTTCAAAAATACTATGCTAAATCAGCAAAAGCAATAAAGTCCCTGTATTAAACAGGGCTCCAAAAACTCCTACATTTACTCTTCGAGTTATCGTGTGTGCTACATTTTAAAATCAGAGGTATTGCAAATGATTCAGTCCCTGAAAAAATATACTAGGAAAAATTCTGAAGGTGTGCTTTTTTATGTTAGTAAAGCCGGTTTTGCAATGTGGCATCAGGGAATGCAAAACTAGACCATGCGAGGTTTCCCGTAGCTCCCTAAGCACAGGGGGCGACACTGAGCCGGACCACTCCTTCGGTGTGCAATGTGTGCAGGAGTTTGAACTCAGCAGGCAACTGATGGGACTCCTGCCACTTGGTGGTAAACTTGGCCCCTTTCTTGTCAAAGTAGTGGTACGGGAGTCCCTTGCCAGAGATTGGATCCCAGCCGAACGGCCAGAAGCCAAAGAGGTGAAGTTCCTCACACATGGCTGAGGCCAGAGTGTACATGAGGATCCCCGTGCTCAGGCGCTTGGGGGAAAGCTGCTTAGTCTTCCAGTAGCTGTATAAGGGGATAGGAAGATATTCCACAATGACAAAGGACACTTTTCTCCAACGGGGTAACTGTGACCCTAATAACGGGTAGCAGAAATGGACTGTCGGCATAGATGTGTTATATTTATGTTCCCACAATACATTTTCAACTGAATGCGTTTTTTGAAATAGCTCAAGGTAATACGGCTAATGCGACGGAACACGACGCAGCTCTGTGACACTGATCATTCTACAGTATAGTCACCGTACATCTATATCGCTCAGGAGATTTACCAGATTGAACAATAAGCCTTCATGAACATTTATATACAGGGATGGATAGAAGGAGATAAAATGTGATTACTGCTGTCCTGTATATCATAAAAAACATAAATTTTAATAAGATTATATAGATTTTACTTCAGGTAATCTAAATCATTAATACTCAGTATTAGCAATTAAATGGTGTTTTATAATTTGCTAGAATATTATAATGAAATAATAATAGTAAAATCATGTATGTACACGTGTCATTGCAAATACAAATTAGACATGGTGTCAGTTAGTGTAAGTCTCAGTTTCTGTGTGAAAATGACATTCGAAGCCTTACCTATTGATATAGTGCATGATATTGCCTGGAAAAGCAAGCTGGACATTCAACTGGTCCTTATGCTCGATGAAGAAGTCAATAAGCGTCCGTGTGACAGGAGCGGATGTGTGGAAGAAGAACGCGGGGATCCAGAGAATTGCCCCATCTAGCTTTTTTAACCTAAGAAGGAAGTTGTTGCGGTCCTGGATCGTCAGCAGGTTGTTGTAGTACCTCTCCAGGATGCTGGGGTTGAAGGTGGTCATGTTTGTTTTGCGTCCAACGTCTCTGTAGTAGATCTCTGTGGGGGCAAAGTTGCAGCGAAAGATGAAGTTGAATTTGTCAATCTCAGGCCCGCACTGGCTGCCCGTAAGGATGCCGCTGTTTCCGATCACGGCACACACGTTGTAATGTTTGTTCAGGATGGGCGAAGAGTCAGGGAGCAGTGACTTGAAGTTACTGCTGATGGAGAAGACATACTTGTGACTGGAGTAGTCATAGTGCATCAGTTGGCCCACACGCACCCTGTCCTTAGTCAGGGAGAAGTTATTTGGCACATCAACGTAATGAGAAATTTCTTCCCTGCAAGACATACAAGTAAGTTAGGCTCCGTTGGCATTGTTTCGTGTCGTAACGTCTCGCACCGTCAAATGTCAACATGATCACATAAGTCATCAATCAAACTGGTGGTAAATATTAGGACTGCTATACCACAACACTACAGTCGTTGACTTTTAGTAAAAAAAAAAAGCATAAAACATAATCACAATGCAAATTTGGCATGAGAAAGTTTGAGAAGGTCTGGACAACCTGTGCTGCATGATCGCTGTCTGGTTAAACTTCCACTCCGTAGCGCTTTGCATCTCCTCCGTGGTGGTTAACGGGATGAAGGACTGGTCCAGGAACTTCAGTGCAAACTGTGTCCTGGAGAAAAAGACCAAGAAAAGAGATTAAATTAAATCACTGACCAACTACTTACATCAGTGATTCTCTCAATTAATTAATTTAATTAATTTTCAATTAGTTCATTCAATTACTTAGTTAAATATTGGCAGCTATTTTGAAATGTGGAAATCCTGATCACAGTTTCAAGCCTTTATTGCTTTTGTTATTTTTTATAATTTATCTGAGGTCTGATTTTGTCTATTCACCACCTCAAGAAGGCCCTCATGTATAAAGGTGTCAGTAAATATATGCATAATAAGATTTCTTTATATGATGACTATACATTATATGTAACAGCCGGTGCTCCATGTTAATACTTGAAGTTTCCCCCACCAAGAATAAACTTTTCACTTATTACATTTTACTGGCATTTTCTGACACACAAGCTAACATGCTGCTGTATTATGCCAGTTAAATCAAATTCAAATCAATTTATTTTTATATAGCGCCTTTCACGAACAGATTTCACAAAGAAATGGAAGAAATAAAACCAGAAGACAATGGAGGAGAGAAAGCAAAAACTCCCAAGTAGAGAGGAAAAAACCTCTGGGGGGGGGGGGGGTGGGCAAGGTCAACTGGCAAGCCTCCCCCTCCCTCACCAGGCATGTTAACATTACAGAAATTCCTATTAGTCTTTAAAACTAAACAAGATACCAAAAAGTGTACTTTGATTTAGATGTTTAAAATTGCTTCCTCCATAGAACTTGTCCTTCGGAGAGTGAAAATGATTAGTTCATGAAAATGACTTTGGCAGAGTATCAGCAGCAAGGGGAACTAAAACGACCATCGCATTACTGCTGACACAGCATTCTGGCCTCGCAGTTTTTATGATAGAGAGCGAAATTTGTGTTCAGTTGGGGTATATTTGATTTACCTTCTAGTTTCTTTAAATCATTCATTCAGTAATTATTTATTCCTTTAGCGGAAAATAAATATTTTTAAAATTATCCCGTAGATCCAGAAGTCTAAACTGCATTCATCGCCAATAAATGATATATACATATCTGTTAAGTGAAATCCTTTGAATTCCCTAATTCAGATGTTACTTTCGCTGTCATATTTAATCCTGTAAGTCTGATCCAAAATCTCTTTTCCTTTTTCTTGTCTATCCTAAATGAGAAGGTCATCGCACTCTGAAACGCATTCAGGAAGGGCAAAACTCCAGGAACATTGCACTGCAGACTGCAATGCACTTTTTCCCAGCAGCAACTCATTTAATAACTTCGTGAACTGACTTACGCCTCTAAAGTGCAGATAAAACAGCTTCACATATGCCTATATAAATAAACAGAAATACTTAACGTAGCCAAAACGTTTACGGCTTTTCCACCATCACTTACCGAAATCCAGCATGAAACATATACATCCCCGTCGCATGTGAATATTTCGGGGCTGTGAAGATATATATTTTTTTAATTGACACGTAGCTGAGGAAGGACAAGATGAGCAAGACCACGCTGAACATGGAGAAAACCACCGCGCTAGCGATGCGGACCATCTTGGCGTGGCTGCGAACTGCCCGGCAGACCGAAAACCTGCGAAATAAACGGTCCCAAACAATCCTACACAAACCCGGTTAAATAAATGCTGATGGCTGAGACTGTATCTGGTCGCGATGTGAGCGAGTCCCCGCATTGAAGTCCTCCCATTGCCGCTCGCATCTTCAGATAAAACTGCCGTCGCCGGCTGCTGGATTAATGGTTCAGTTAGACTGCTGCGAATTTACGTGAGTTCCGTGCTGTACTTAAAGGAGACTGAGCCGAAAACCCAAACCCGTTAACAAAAGGGTGGCTTTCCGGTAGGTTTTTCATTAACAGTAACGAAACTGATTACAAAATTGACCAAAATGGGCGAGTTTATATGATATTTGCAGCAACAAGATTGTCATGATAATGAATGGTGGTTGACGGCTGTATATTACGCTTTATTGAACTCTCCCCCCACCACCTTGGAAAAAGAGAGAATACTGTACTTGTGAATGAACATTTGCAGTGTACTTTAGGATGCGTGGTCATGGCTCAGTCGAAGGCAGGATAATGTGCTGGGGAAAAGGGACCAGGTTACAATTAATCAGCAGCTAAGTTGAAATAATATATAAAATGAAAAATAATTGCAATAAGTGTTTCTGGTTTTGTTTAATTAAATACTATATAAACATGTTATTCAAGGACCACTTGCTTTGATATTGATGATGATAAAATTACAGCATAATTGCCGCTAAACGACTGTAATTACTTTACAAGATTTTAAGTGATCAGTCAGCTGCATCTTTATTGTTGAGCTTGAAATTCACAAGATTTAAAGTTTTAAATCATGACATTTTGCTAGAGGATTTTCTCTTTCTGTAGGTATCAGCACTAGTGCAGCAAAGCGTATGGAGACGGTCGCTGGGACGTAGGTGAGCTGAGAGGACAGGCGCTATACTAGACCTGACCACGCTTTGGTGCCTCTGTTAGATAGACCGTTTGATCAGTTATTTGGAAAGGGGGGGGTCTGGGTGGGGGTATCTGCCTTAAAGACTCCACTGAACATCTGTTAAGCCAAACTGCATTAAATGATCATCAGTTTTCTGCTGTCATGTTTCTCCGGAGGTCTGGAAGGAAAATTACGGCAATAATTAATGAGAAATAATCCGAAAAATGCCAAAGCAAGAGTGGACAGCATGCTATTTCTAAAATCTAGGTTTTGTCTCACTTGTATTCTTTATACATTCAGTTTACTTCTAGTCAAATAACATAGCTAGGATTATAAGCTCAGCTAATAATCAGCTAAGTAATAATGCCAAAGCACAATGCATTCCATTAATCATCGTGAATAATTTAATATGCTATACTTTCTATTAAAAACGGCACCAAACCTCACACTTGATTGGACCTTATCAGCGGCTTGCCAGCTGGGTCTGAACAATATTCGACATGCCTTTAATATGGTACCGGGATGTCGTGCTTAGAGAACCGTAGACCTGAAGTCCTTACGAATTACCATTCTCAGGTTGTAGTCTGCTGCTGGGAATTCAAGGCTTATGGCTTAAGATTTAAATATCTTTTAAAAATGAGATGTTGTCTGAAATATTTTTGCATAATCTTGTGCATTCGCAAGAGCTTGGCTGGATGACAATCTCTGTGATACTGGGTATCTGTGATGCTGGGTATCTGTGGTATCTCTGTGATACTGAGTATCTCTGTGATACTGGGTATCTGTGGTATCTCTGTGATACTGAGTATCTCTCTGATACTGGGTATCTGTGATACTGGGTACCTGTGGTATCTCTGTGATACTGAGTATCTCTCTGATACTGGGTATCTGTGATACTGGGTACCTGTGGTATCTCTCTGATACTGGGTATCTCTGTGATACTGGGTATCTGTGATGCTGGGTATCTGTGGTATCTCTGTGATACTGAGTATCTCTGTGATACTAGGTATCTGTGATACTGGGTACCTGTGGTATCTCTGTGATACTGGGTATCTCTGTGATACTTGGTATCTGTGGTATCTCTCTGATACTGGGTATCTCTGTTATACTGGGTATCTCTGTGATACTGGGTATCTGTGATACTGGGTACCTGTGTTATCTCTGTGATACTGGGTATCTGTGATACTGGGTACCTGTGGTATCTCTGTGATACTGGGTATCTCTATGATACTGGGTATCTGTGGTATCTCTCTGATACTGGGTATCTCTGTTATACTGGGTATCTCTGTTATACTGGGTATCTCTGTGATACTGGGTATCTGTGGTATCTCTCTGATACTGGGTATCTCTGTTATACTGGGTATCTCTGTGATACTGGGTATCTGTGATACCCACAGGGTAGGGAGTAATAGGAGATTGTGTAAGGCTACAGATGGCTTTCTTTTCAGGTGTCATGGTCTGATTTTGTGTTTCTGAGGCCAGTATTTTATTAGTAAAGAGGTACAAGTATAGAGTGTGTCCCACTCTGGGATGCCGCGTCCATCTCACAGCGTGCTACACCTCTGTCAGTCCCAGCTGCAATACACAGCAAATACGGTTTTCCCCTGTCTCCACCAACCACCTGTACTTGAGCTGGGACATCTGAAAACATTGATCATGCTTAAAATTTTGGTAGCAGCTGAAAAACTTCATTCATTTTAATTATACGTTTGAATGCAGCTGGAGTGGCACAGTGGTGCAGTGATCAGCTCTGTTACCTCACACCTCTGAGACCAGGGTTCTGTGGGTGTGTGGAGTTTGCATGCTCTCCCTATGTCATTGTGGGGTTTCCTTCATTCACCCCCGTCCTTGTGATAGGGTGGCGCCCCCTCCTGGACTGTCCCCTGCCTAGTGCCCATAGCCTCCCGGATGGGCTGTGGACCCCCGGCAACCGTGGGTAGGATCAACAATTACAGAAAACGGACGCATGACAAATTGAGGTACGTTGCATTACAAACACTGAAATAGCTCATATTCTCTGTCTTTCATATTTTGTACCAGAAACAGAACAGGCCTGTAAACAGTTACTTGGTGATGTGTACAGTACTAAGATATATGGTTTGCAAGTTAACTACTTTGTCACTTTTCATTATAGATATTGATTGAATTTAAGCTAAATTTGGCTTGTTTTGTTTGAACCCTTTACTTTACTGTCGCTTTCAGTTTCACGTGTGGATACTGTACGTAACGGACAGATACACTTCCTACTTTTATTACTGTAACAAACACAAGAATTCTGATAAATGTTTTTTAAAGTCCCATATGAAGGGTGAACATGTCTGATGGGTAATACAAAGGATTAATGGGGACATTACTTGCAAACAAACTCTTTCCCTCTGATGAATAGCTAAGAGGTCAGTCATTGTGGGTCCGCTGTGGGAACACAGACCATGAGTACAGGTCAGTACTCAGGGATGCAGTTGCTAGGAAACAGGCTGACTAGGGAGGTTCAACTTGGTTTGGTCTTTCTCAATCAATTTCCATATGTGTTGCACTGATCAGTATCAATAATCACACTGACTTTGGAATAAAGGCAAAGTCCTCGGCTGAATGCCAGAGGTTCAAAAACAAAGGAATGTACATTTTACAATTAGGTAGCAGGTCAAACAATGGTCAAAAGTATACAAAAAATGGCTGATTCAGTCATCATTCTGAAACCGTGTTTATATCAAATTAGCCATCGAAACATAGAAGAACTCCAGTTCTAAGGGCTTTCATATACATTCAGCAAGACAAGTTCATTCAGCTGTTTGAGTCAGTGTCATGTTATGCAGAAATGTGCGTTTAACTACCACTTAATATGAATAGTATAGTGGAAACATTTTACCTGAAGAAATAACCATAATCCAAGCCATACATCCCTTCTTACCACTTACCCAGCACAGGTTCCACTTGGAGGTTATGGAGAAACCACACGGCACAAAGAAGAGGAACACCATGGGAGGGATGCCATTCCAGCACAAGCAACATTAAATTTATTTACCACATCATTTTATCCAAAGCAACAAACAAACACAAAGAAGCAGAGTCGTTCAGTCCCTGTGAAACTCTGGGATTTGAACCAGCAACATTTAAATCACAAACACAGCTACACACTACACCTGTTGGTTGCGTGTATACTGTAAATAACCATTAATGACATTAATGTTAATTTATTGTTTTTTCTGGAATATGATAACTGGGGTGCCAAGATGATCATTGCGCCATCACACTATAGACTGGGGGCTCTGTGACTATTAAGGAAGCACTAAGGCTGAAGAGACCGGAGCCGCTTAGTAATGCTGTGGTTAGTGACCTACACCTAAGAGTAGAGCATAGCTGATAATATCTCAGGGAATCGAGAGCCTATTTAATTCTCAAATACTCCTTCTCTATGGCCAATTATACCCTCTCCAATTCTATAACGTGAAGCTGATAAACAGTACAGGATGCTTTGGAATCATCAACCCTGCCTCTGGACACTAAACAGCATCGCTGAAAATTCCAAGCGCAAAGGGGGTCTTGAATGCTGTCAGATCTCATGACTTGTGACTGAGAGGCACCTGCCAATAGCTCTTATTCAGATCCAAAGTAGAAATGACCTGAGCAGGGCCAAGGTGCTCCAACAGCTTGTCAATATGAGACATTGGATAGCTATCAAAGTGTAAGATGGCATCAAGGCACCCAATGCCGTTACAGAATCCTACTGTCCCATTTTACATCAGGACCACAGGATTACACCAGCTACTCTCTGGTGTTGTGATGACCGCTATCTGAATGATTGTGTTTAGCTTCTCCTTCAACACTGGGGTTCACCTTGCAGAGACGCAATGTTGGATTATTTCATGCTGTGCTTGACAATTGTGGTGCAGCCAGGCTGTTCAGGGAAAAACACCCACAGCGACTGCAAGACGCGCAGCAGGTCAGCAGACTGTTGTCGACGCAGGTTAGTCAAGTCGAGCTGTTCCTCTGGCTTCCAAATGAGGCACTTCTCAATCGAACCCTCGTCACAGCTCTAACCAACAATACCTGCAGACACTTCATGCGCTTCTTAAAGAGGTTCACAGGAAAAGTCTGAAATGGGACCTTTTTTTCAGAAATGGGAACCTGGTAAGCGACTGGACCTGCTGGTGAATTCATAAGAGCCCCGGCACTTTGCAGTCAGGCAGTGCAATGAAGATGGTAGCAGCATAAGAACTGTTTGCTCAAGCTCTGATGGTCGTACCAAGTCTTCTGAGCTTTCTGTGAATCTGCCGTATCCTGCTTCATGACTACAGTGTTTGGTAACACTTTACATTAACGGCACCTTCATAATGCAGTCATAATGCATTCATAGGACATTCATAAGCAGCATGTAACATGTCTTAAAGTAGTATGTTCGTAATATTTTCAATGAACAAGACATGACAGCTGTAATACACATTAATAGTAAACATTATATTATTATTTAATTTTTAATAATGTATATTAAAGCTGCTAATGTATGTTAGGATGTTATGGTATATTTACATGCTTCTTATGAATGGATGATGAATGCATTATGGACGTGCACTGAATGTCCTACGAATGCATTATAAAGGCATTATGAATGTGCAGTTAATGTGAATTGTTACCCAATGTTTTTCCATGGCACATAAGCGATGACACTGATTCATCTGAGTCCCTCTCCTCACATGGCTCACATCCATGGGACCCCAGACTCAACGACCACAGAGGATTTCAAACTGAGAAGAGACTTTTGGATACTGAGCTATTGGGGCACTTTACAATATACAAATAGCAGATATGGCAACCAGACATCCCAGTCACGTCCAGTTTCACTCATGAATCTGCTGAGCATGTTTTAAGGGTCTGGTTAAACCATTCAACACATCCTTCAGTCTGTGGACTAGAAGGTGAACGACGGATGCCTTTAATGCTTAAAGACTTATTGACGTTTCAACATCGACATAATATTTGTTCTCTGCTCTGTGTTATTTCCTTAGAGATAACTAACCTTGGAAATAAGCTGACTTAAGCATTCTGCGATTTGCTTCGCTCTAATGCTCCAGGAAATGCCTCAAAATCTAATATAACCACTCTGGACCAGGATGAAGTCATTCCCAGGACTACTTGGAATCAGTGACCCTCCTATATCCATCGCTATCCTTGATCATCATCAGTCACAGGAGGTGGAGATAAAGACCCATGTTTAAATATGCATTGTCTGAATTTGACCTCTCATTTCTGGCCAGTAAAAACATTGACTAATACCACCCTTTTCTCTATTCAGATGACCTGCTGCTGGTACTGGATGGCCCACTTTCAGCACTTCTTGGAAGTGGGTCATTCTACAAAACACCAGCAAAACTGTTATTCCCCTTGTAGAAGCAGAACAGCTTACTGTTTTCCACATTAAGCACTCCCTCTAAGCACTGTTTACGTGAATCATCTCAGCTTTCTAACTTCTTCATGTTCTATAGTCTGCTGGGTTCCTCAACACTTTCTACACTTTCTGTAAGACTGGCAAACTGTTCCCCTCGTAACAATCATCCAGCTCAGTCTCTGCAGCTCTGAACAATTGAACACAGAACTCCAAATTCATTACAGGCAACACATTTACAAGCTGCTCAATTTGCTGTTTGGCGTTCTTGATAAAACTTGTATGACAAAGCTAGCATTGTAAAATCTTTTGTTGCATGAGATGAAAAATGATCAAAGTTATCATTATGCTAATATTGTGCCTAGGCTGACGTGGGACTATTAGAGTTACGTGCGGCAAATTGTTCATGAAAATATTAAATGACAAATCCTACCACTCGGAAGCCTTCATTGGCAACATGACTTCGTACTACCTGGTTCTTTTATGTAGCAAGCAACTGGCTGATCCTCAACCGCCGATTTCTCCTTTGATACAGGATCCAACATATATGGTTGGATGCCTAAATACTCCCATGTTTCTCCTCCGCTGTAGTGATGGTTCAGCGTGAGCCACTGCAGTGTGCAGTGCCTCACTGTAAACCAGCCAATTAACCCAGAGCTCATGAACATATTAATGAGTTCACCAAATAAGGGAAAACTGTTTTTGACCAAACCAAGTTTACATAACTTCTGTGTACAGACCAGAAAACAACATGAAGAAAAATGCATTCTATACGTGGAATTAAATTAGACTGAATGTTTGCATGCTGCCGATACATGTCGACCATTTATTGCTACCTTACACATGTATGTTGCTTATTTGTCACGCTTTACGAACACTGGGAGAAACTTGGGAGGCATAACACAAACTGGAAGAATTACTTTCTCGACTCATACACCGAATTTCCTTATATCTGCAACCACAAAAC
Source organism: Brienomyrus brachyistius (assembly GCF_023856365.1). NCBI lineage: Eukaryota > Metazoa > Chordata > Actinopteri > Osteoglossiformes > Mormyridae > Brienomyrus > Brienomyrus brachyistius. The sequence goes on along the minus strand of NC_064539.1, from coordinate 19,811,711 downwards.
ATTTGGAAAATAAATCCCTGTCTTTTTAATGACCTGAGGACTGCACATGTTTGTCAGAACTGCATCTTCTTCAACGTTTTTCCAATCTCCCATCGACCAATTTCGACGAGGCCTTGTGTACTGTAGACTCGGCTTCCTGTCCTTAGCTGACAGGAGTGGCGCCCGGTGTGGTCTTCACCTGCTGGGACCCACCTGCTTCAAGGTTCGATGCACTGTGCATTCAGAGATGCTCTTCTGCGTTCCCTGCTTGTAAGGAGTGGTCATTTGAGTTACCCCTGCTTTCTATCAGCTTGAACCAGCCCGACCATTCTTCTGTAACTCTTAGAAAATACCAGAGAAACTCCAAATCGAAGACAGAAAATGAGCATCAGTATCTAATACCTCACAAATGGACTGTGCTGTGAATAAATAATAATGGCCACATGACTTTATCAACATGACTTTATACTGCCCAGTTCTTTTATTTTATTAAATAGCATGCAAATATGCAATAAGCAACATTATGTAATGACGGCTTAAATTAGTTAACGCTACCCTCTAAATTATTTTTCCACAAATTTTTTTGTAAAAGCTTTATACCACTGAAACCATTTGCAAAACTAACCCGGGCACCTAATGTTTCCATGCCATCACATTTTGAGCATATTGCTTGTATGATGCATCTGACAATCATTTTAATTTGTTTGCCAGTGGTATGACTCTTTTATGAACTTCCAGACAGGATATGGGAATTTCATTAATAAATAATTATGTTTGTGGTACGTCCAGAAAGAGATTAATGATTGTTGTGTGCTGATATACTGATGGAGCGTATCATTCAGGGACAGGCTTTTTATGACAAATGTGAGGGCTATATATTTTTCTGCCTTGGTACAGTTTTTGTTTTACAGAGTAACCGCACTGAAAACTTTCACTAAAACTCATTTTACCCCACATCCAAAATGCCAGGTCTTCTGTCTGATGATACCAAAAACATTGGACAATGGGTGACCACTCACTGGGATTTTGTCCTGATGGTTTTCCAGCCCTCCCTCTTGACTGCTGCTGGGTGTCCTCCTTTTAGCCCCCTTGTCCTCCTTGTCCTCCTTTTAGCCCCATTGTCCTCCTTGTCCTCCTTTTAGCCCCCTTGTCCTCCTTGTCCTCCTTTTAGCTCCCTTGTCCTCCTTTTAGCCCCCTTGTCTTCCTTTTAGCTCCCTTGTCCTCCTTGTCCTCCTTTTAGCCCCCTTGTCCTCCTTTTAGCTCCCTTGTCCTCCTTTTTCCCTCCCCCCTACCCACCTCCCCGTTGACAACTACCATTACTCTCTCCAACCCCCAATCCCATGAAAAAAGTGAAACAGCCACACGCACAATACTATAGATGTTGAGAACATGCATGCTTGCTATTACCTTTTCATGATATTATCGAGACCAGACGATAATTCTCGCCTTCCGTAGTATGTGTGAGATTGGCTCAACCCGCTCAACAAATTTTCATGGGTTTCCTCCTTTTTTGACCATTATCATACACGCAATTATACGCTATAACAGTATACCCTCCTCTCCACTACACCGCTGGTAAAATCTAAATAGTTAACAGCTGAAGAGCTCAAGCTAACCTAGACCAGATACCGGTAAATGATAAATCGCTAAAAGGAGCTGAGATGCTGGAAAGCAAGACAAACTCATAGTAGTAAAAGAAACACAAAGAAAGAGCTCAGTCCAGAGTTGAACCCAGTGTTGAACAAATCATTTAAGGGAATAAAATGATCTTGTTCTCCTAACCGATTCCTCAGTTTTGGTCACTCAGAAATTCATCTTATGAAAATGATATTGTTCTTATTCAACAGTGTTTCAGAAGTGAACAAATGACTCCACAGAAACAATCAAGGTCTCCACATCTACCCCAAGCAAAGGTCACTGCCTTAAAATACAAGTTTGAGAACCCTACTCTCCATTCAAAGCACGGGCACAGAGACGTGTACGACAGTAACAGCGCTTATTGTCCTTAAAGCTGACTTCATCATGCAAATACAGGGGTTGGAAAATGGAATTGAGACACCGGGGTTTATTAGTAAAACTGAATAGACACACAGCAAGAATGGCGACAGCAAGTGCTTTAGTGAACATGAAAATGAAGCTGAACATGACCTGCAGAGTCACCAGACCTGAGTATTATTGAGCCACTCTGGGGTGTTTCTAAGGTGTGAGTTATGAAACAATTTCTTCCACCAGCATCACATAGTGACCTGGGGCCTCACGTATAAACGGTACTTACGCACATTCCTAGTTTTGTCCGTACACCATGTTTTAGTGTGAATTCTATGCACGTCGTTATACATGAGCCCCCTTGCCACTGTTCTGCAAGAGGAATGTCTCAAAATCCATCTGGCTACCATGCAGAACATGCATCTGTTATTCTCAAGACAAAGTGATGCTGTACTGACTGCAAAAGGAGGCTCTACACCATTCTAACAAATTACTGTGGTCTAAAACTAGGTGATTCATGTAGGCCTAGTGTATTATTTAATAATTTTAAATCATTGCTCAAATCCTATAATTTTATAAGAACTGATATCAGGATTTGACATAAAATACAGAATCTTTATTACTGAATGCGGCTGCACTTATTTTGCTACCTGAATGTTAGCAAATTGTGATTTTTTTTGTACTGTGATTAACAGTCCAGACCAGGGTAAATCGTGTATTTGAGGAAAGAAGTCACTGATAGCAGAAATATGGTTTAACCTTCTTGTCTGAAGGCTGCTACTTAATTAATCTATTTACAGGTGCACAATGCATCTCTAGAGTGTGTTTATTGCACATAATAACACAGTTACTCTAAACACAATAACACCGTGACACACTTTTTCAATTAGAATTAGAATTCAATTAGAAAAGGAGTTGTGCTCCCTTAACCTTGCATCTTCTCAATGCCTCTTTCACAGCACATTGAAAAATCCCTGGAATGTTGAAAAGCCAATATGCCATTTTAGTCTTACACAACATTCATGGTCATGACAGGAAACACACCAGTCCATACCAGCAAGTCTTATTTTGGATTTTAAAATGGTTTTTAGAGGAAACTAAACAATCAAAGGCTTATTTTATTATTCTTCTGTCATCATGCTTTAAGGTATGAAAATTGCACGTTTGCCAATTGCATCCATTCATCTTCATCTTCTCCTGGTCAAGGTAGGACATCAAATTATGACTCTCAGACTGCTGTCAAGCCTTGGGCCTCCTACGTAACCCTGTCCTTGGGACACACTTATGTTCACTGTTTTCATAGGACCATTTATCATGTGTGGTGCATGTCAACACACAGGGAGAGTCACACTTAGAAATTTACCTTGTTTGCGAGAGTATTGGAAATCAAGAGATAATCTTCCACTCATCTTAGAAAGTAATAGTTGTGAGTAGTCTTATAATTCAGCACAGATATATACCAACAGCCAGTCTTAACTCAAGATCGTAAGGCTCTCGTTGACATTCTGAAAGATCACTATAAGGCTCTAGTACTGCCAAGTCTTTCACTCCAACTGAGCATGGTAATTAAATGTTTACCTGGTTGGGCAGCAGGGCATAGAAAGATTGATTGCTTTTATTAACGACACAGGCTCATAGCATGCTGGATTGAACAGATGAGCCCTGTCTTGTGCATGCATTGCACCCCAGCCTTGTGCCCTGTGATGGACTGGCGTCCCATGCAGGGTGCACCCCAGCCTTGGGCCCTGTGATGGTTAGAATAGGCCCCCCAATGACACTGACCAGGAAAGGCAGTAAGAAGATAGATGGAAGAACATCACACAGGAGGAGAGTTACGGGGTTCTGTTGACAATGTTTGATAGTCTGCCAGCTATTTCCTCTCTCAGTTTGGACAAAGCTTTTTATTGATTTCAGAATCAGTTTAAAGAGTAATTTCTACCTGGCCATGACAAAGCTAAAACGTATCACTCATGTGTCCCTGCTGTTGTAAGCACCATAAAAATGCCTTCTTTGATTTAGTGAGGGGAAAAGTGGTGGGAAAGATTCAAAAAGAAACTGCCCTTATGAAGGTCAACAGAGTAGAAAGCGAGGAGAGTTTGATTGTTGGAGAGGAGCAGTAACATATAAGACTGATGATGTACTGCAGCACCCTGATTGTCAGATTAAAAAAAGAATGTAACCAGACCCACAGTACATGGGGGCTGGAGAGCGGGACGAGATGATTTTGTGGGCACCCCCTGGATCTTCTAGGATTGCATACAAAATAACGGACAAACCCAGTTTTGCGCTCTAACTTACGCTAACTTGCCAAGCTGTAAGAGGTGAGCTATTGTCCTAACCCAAACACACAATAAACTATTTAATCGCTAATAAAAAATCTTTACTGGTCTATAGAGGGGGTCATTTCCGGACCTCTCCCCTCCCCAAAAACATTTGCTTTCCTTGGTTTTATAATTGTAACGCTTTATATTTTCATGCCACTTCATTTAAATACATTACATATTCTGAGAGCATACCCTGCCCATGTAAAAACGAACATTTGATTGCTTATTGCCCATAATAGCACTTACTCCAAACACAATGACACTGTTTGATAGTCTTCCAGCTATTTCCTCTCTGTTTGTACAAAGCTTTTTATTGACTTCATAATCAGTTTAAAGAGTATGCAATCAGAGTAAAGAGTAAGAGTAATTCTATTTTCCATCAAAGCTGGAGATTTCAGAATTTGTTCTCTGTTCACTACGCCTTGTGTTAATGTAAAACAAAATCTATGAGTGTCCTCTTGAAACATACAAATCTGGGAAGTTTAAAGGGACTGTGAAGTGTGATATCGCAGCAGCTTCGAGCTCCTTGTGCTGTATGAATAGCTATGGATGTGGGATGAGTTTTGGATTATTGTGGCTCCCAGCCAGTGATGCTGTTTTACTCGTTTGATGCTGCCTCCAAGCTTTAGTTTATCTCATCAATACTTAAGATGTTGAACTTTGCCTGCAAACCACCGTTCAAGTTAATTAATTAGCCAATGAATTGTGTGCCGTTGTGGTGCATAACATAACATTATGTAATTTAAATCATAGCATGATGCGACGCCACAAACCTGAGAAACTTCTGTCTTGTAACCCCTCAAAGTCAGAAACAAGATCCAGCACCAAGCACCAGCCCTGAGCCCACAAGTCCAGAGTGGGCACTCACTGAGTGAATATTACTAGAATTAATATAATGAAGAGTATGGTGTAGACCTGCTCTATATGAAAAGTGCCCTGAGATGCCCTGAGACGATACTGAGGAGATATTAACCTGTACATAGAGTGGCATGTACAGTATATCCTACTGTGTTCTGCCCCGGCGTCACAAAAACTGACTTGGAGTTGGAGACACCTCAAGGTTCAGAGCCACCATAGAAATTAGCCCCAGGTTATCTGACTATGCTAATATGCCTCTTTACTGCAAACATGCACATTGATAATTTTTCCACCTGCTTCTAGAATCGAATTTTCTTGCGCCCAGCCTTTAGCATCCATGGTTCTCATCAGAGACAGAGAGAGCCAGACAAATCCCAAGAACATCTTGTTCATAATTAATAAATGAAAAATGTTACTGCAGCTAATCAATAGAGTTGTTAGACGGAATCGATCAGGCAGGGAACCTCTATTTTGTGGGTGCAATTTTTTTTTGCTCATTCAGAACAAAAGACTCTCCAGAGTGTCATCTGAGTGATAGACACTTAGAAGTTCATGCCCCTGTTCCCCAAGCCCAAAATAAAGGAAATTAAAGACTGGGAAAGAGGAATAAGGAGAAATGTTTAAGTATTATCAGAATAAAAGCAAAATGCATTATAATGTGAGGTGGAGCCACTGCCTGTCCTTAATGATGGGGGGAGTCAAATGACCTTACTATTTACATCACTTCCTGTTTATCTTTCTGAAGGCCTGTTTAACACGGTGATATGGTGCCCCAGAGAGACAGTGGAAAGTATCCAATATCCAAATATTTGCTTCCATATAAAGCTCCAGAGTGACCATCTGCACTATTTAAGGACGTCCAAGGGCCGGTTATAGCCCGAAGATCGTACAATATATATATGCAGTATGCTAATAGCTGTCAGTAGAAAAGATCATGTGCATGTCAGTTATCTTTCCACTACAGCAGAATAATCCGTGAGGCAGGAGTGTGTCAATAGGAGCATGTCCCCTGTCTGCATTTCTGGGTTCTTTACCATAATTATTCTGTCGAAAGAGCATCACATGGTCAGTTTTCTAATTCTAACTCACTGGGTCAACTTTCATCAATTATCGTTGCCGTAGGTTAACCTTTATATTAATATTATTATCAATTCAGTGATACTAGCTTCTAGCTGTTGTTCAACTACGTTAAGCTAGTTAAGGTTTCTAGGATTGTTTGGTCTGTGTGTGAACCGAAGGTTTATGGGTAATGACACTGAACGGTTCCAATCAGTGTTCACCGCCTTTGTGGGTACAATGAAATAGCAGAACACGTAGGTAGGAGGAGCTCACACTCATTTCATCTGATGCTTTCTGATGGTTTAATGAAAATGTTTCGGAGAAACGGCATAAGATTAAAACTGGAGATAAACATAGATGTAGTTTAATTTCATGTGAAATGCGTGGCAATATCTACGTATTCCATCAGCAATGGAATAAACATTAAAATTGCACAGTAAACAGTGAAAAGGTTTAAGTACCTCATTGCCGAAGGAGATTGTTTTCTTTTTTTCATGTACTCATTTAAGAAATTTGCAGAACATTATTGTTTACTGTTAACATCAGTGTTTAGATTTGGTTGTCCGAGGGACAAACTTTAAACGGATATCTTTCAAAATATTCACTGAAATGGAGGAATCCGCAAGGTATCGCCTGCAGTGACCAGGCAGTGACCAGGCAGTGACCCTATATTCTACATCTTTATCACTCTCTCACTTTGTTTCTTCACACAGCAGACATGCAGGCATAGAAACACAGAGGGATAGATCTTCCTCCCTCCCCAGGCAGCTGTAGCAGCTAACATGCATGCATCACGGCTGCTGCCTACTTCCCCGGCACTAAAGGAGCCACCTCTGCTGTCAGCAGTGTCTCCATTAGCGATAACGCTGGAGACGACAGGTCTGCCTATCCATTAGCGCTAATGGAGGATCCGCTGGCCAGCCTCACGGTCTAGCTGCCGATGAGTCCTGGCTTGTCCTGATGTGCAAATGATCTATTCCACGTTAAAACCAGGCCCCAGTCTGAAGCGGGAAAGGCGGCAGAAAAACAGAAAAATTAATGCAGCGCAAACACGTGACGTTGTGTGATACTTCCATCCCCATGACGGGAAAATAAGTAATATATCTGATTACCCGTCAACCATGCCATATATGTATATGAAGTAATAATGTTTTATTCACTAGTTCAAGTACTTGGACGTAGGAATTCTTCAGTTTTCACTTTTCCCATCTTTGTCTCCTATGAGACTGACATACGCACAGCAAAGAGAGCGAGGTTTGGGGTCCAGGCACATGGCCAGACATCTATCTGGGGGCCCTGCTGCAGTTTTCAAGGGGAAGGGCTTCGCTCAAGGACCCAGTGGTGATCTGAGCACTCAACCAGCCGTGCAATTAAACCCGGCTGTTGGGTCCCACAGAGCCACATGCGGCCCGGAAGGCAGACTGCTGCAAGGTGCACCAACTAACACACAGTCACATAGTCAGCAGGGGTGGGGGGGTGGGTGTGGAAGGGGGTTGCATAGATCACATTTGCGGACATTTTAACTCTGGGTAGGGATATTACATTGTGGGGACCAAATGTCCCCACAGTCTGATAAAAACCTGTTATTTTAAAGCTGTGTGGACCAAAAAAGTCTTTTGTTTGGTTACTCATGGTTAAGGCTAAGGCTGGGTAGGGGCTCGGGTTGTCATTTCTGGGATTAGAGTTTTTTCCCATAGATATGAATGAACGGTCCCCACAAAGATATGAATAGAAACATGGCTGTATTTGTGTCTCATGGCCATTAGATTTTTCCTTTTCGATTGTCTAAGAACATGTAGGAAAAAAATATGCATAATCATCAGATGGCCTACTCAAGTGCATGTAACTCAAAACACAAAAAGATGTGTAGTACACCGAGTCCCCCTGGTTTTCTGTGTAGGATTCTGGGGGGTGTGTCTCAAGGGGGCTTCTGATTACCTTCTGATCTGAAAGTCAGATTCTCCTCTCTGTCGCGTTCCTACCAGCTGCTCCTGTGCCAGAATTTGTCTATCAAAATTCCTCTCCTTCCAGTCACACTATATCCCAGAATTTAACACACTGTTGTTCGGTACAGTGAAGCACTGGCTCCCTACCTGCTCCATACGTTACCCGTTTTCCACCCTAAAAGTTGTGTTTAGTCCAGCCCATTGTGGCTGTTTGACTCTTGATTGACTTCTTGGTCACATCTCCAGGGGTCTGCTTGCTGCTGTTTAACTGACATGCTCAGTGCAACTGACATTACAGATGACAACCCAACAGGGTATATAAAAAAATATATAACGACAATTATTAATGAAAATTATAAAGACATACAGTTAGATGAAGTGGCTGTAGTGTGTGGTTGGGTATGACTGCCATGAACCTGGCGTTCTTCTGCTTCAAACCATGCTTCAGGCCTACCTGTACCCCTGTACAGGATATAAGGTTGGAAGATGGAACACGCAGATGGATAGATGAATTACGTGAAGAAAAGCGAAACAAAAACCATCTGCACTGAAAATCCATCTGTCTTCCATAAAAATGTATCTCCTACAAGATCCTGATGAATCCAGGGTCCATCCCAGAATTGACAGGGAATGAGGCAGGGAGGTTCGTGGTGGTGATTGCACTCTGTCACAGGACACTCAGAGCCATCGGCATTCTCATTCTTCACATTGCACTCGTTCCCCTAGGACTTGACATCATCCAACTCCCAGAGTAGGGATGTGCATCTCCATCACTGCCACCTGATACATTAAAGATACATATGAAGTAACTACTAATGAGATATGATGTGATTCTTCCCTATTGTGATGCAGTACAACTTGATTCAACACAATGCGATACAACGTGATACATTGCAACACAAAGAATACAGACGCTCCTCTACTTACGAACTTTCAACTTACGGACTTTCAGAGAGGGAGAATCAATCTAAACATAAAATGACTGGCTGAAAAGTATTGGACACATTTCTAAATAATAAAGGCATAGGGTTTCTATTAAAAGGTATATATTTATAAATCCCATTTTACCGATGCAAAGATGCTAGAAATGATGCATCTCGAACTTATCCCAGATATTTCTTCAATTGGTGAGATTGAACTGGGAACTTGTATGCTGGTGCACTGGTGCAAACTGGGGAATCATATCATCTGTGTCCCAGAGCACAAATCCAAACAGCTTGCCCTCGTCTGTTAAATTGTCATAGTAAACATACACAGTTTATTAAGCCACAGGTTTTATTTCCTGCCTATAAAACTAAGCTATTCATAACGTTAAGCTAAGAGGAACCAAGCAATTGATTTCAAACATAATTTAGTTATAATCGCATCTCTTAGTGCACAATATAGATTAAAATAATACAATTCTTAATAATAAAATATGACAACTATTTTAAAATTGGTGTTATTTGGATATTTCATGAATAATATTTATTCTTTTCACCCACAGTTGGATGACATGTGGGTGGCAGTGTTCATCGCAGGAGGCAAACTCGGGTCACTGCTACGATTCGCCTTGATTCATGCCATGTTTCCATGTCCATTTCTTTGGAAGTTTGGTTGCAGGGCGACCCAGCAGCAAACCACAGGCAGCTTCTTTCACTATTCAGTACGTTGTTTTCTTTTCTAGTTGAGAGGGAAGGGTTTTGTATCATAGATCAGCGAGCCTTTAATCCGTCTTGTGAACCTGCTCCTTTTCTCCTGTGTCTCAAAAAAAAAAACTAAAAGGAACAACGAACATAATTTTGTGAGAGTTTTACGAGTCACTCTCTGCAGATCTTGGGGCTTTTCATACTGTTTGTTTTCTAACGTTTTCTATTAGGCGCAAAGTTTCTTAAAGTGGTACAGTGCAAAAAAGGCCGACCTCCCTCAGCATCCATCCTGGCCTGGTTAGGGAACCTTCCCCAGGAGAGGAACAGAATATCCCCGCCTTCCCTTTACAAACACAATCGATGACCGCGGCGACACCGGACCGCTGCTAACGGGCGACACGCACTCGGTGTGAATCTAACCCCCATCGGCGAGCACGCCCAGCAGCAACACAAGGGCGTGTTAAACATCACCATTTGCTGAGGTGTTCCTTTTCCACCCAGCCATTACTGACTAATCACATGGGAGACATTACGGCGCTTCAATGGCTCAGACACGTCGCCACTTTGAAATGCAGATGTGTACTTTATGGACACATACAGGGACCATAATGAGAGCATGAATAGGAAGCTGTAATACGAGCATCATAGTTGCACTCAAACCCTGCACCCTAAGAGGACCCTGGATAGACCTGCCTCACTGGCTTCCATTAGTGGACTCGTGCACAAAGCAACAATTAAGTAGCATGATTTAAATTATTTCCTGTTGGGTGGTCAACAATGGCAGCAATTCATTTGATTACTTGATAAATAATTTACTCAAACAGTAACTAAATGAACAAGCCCACTTTCTATGGCCTCTTTGAACAGGCCCCCAACTATAGGAAATACTGAAGAATGGGACACACTGTAAGGCAGGTGTGCATAAAGAGCCTGTAGCTATTATACGTGATTTTAATTAGTGCTGGATTTACATCTGACACAATAGAATTCAGTTCTAAATCCAAGCAAAATCAAAGTACCTTCTGGAACCGGAGTTGTGTGTTACCATTCTAAATGCACCAACAATATATCATAAAAATAAGTATTACTCTACTTAAGTAACTGAAACAATCTAATGACAACCCATGTAGGTCCGAAAATACAAATCGTCTATATAAAACATCATCAAGTTGCCCAAGATATTTTCCAGTGCTACCATTTCTTAGGAACTAGTAACCTGTTACAAAATTAACCCTTTCCGATTCCTCCAGCAATACTGTGTCCGATGGCTGTATCCCTTTTAAGGCTGCATTTGAAGACCAAATGCATCACAGCGGTGCGACAAGGCCGTCCCATTTCAATGCCTCCTTTGAACGCATCACAGCGGTGCGACAAGGCCGTCCCATTTCAATGCCTCCTTTGAACGCATCACAGCGGTGCGACAAGGCCGTCCCATTTCACAGGCACCTTCAAATGAAGTCTAGAAATGTGTCCCCCTTTTTGCCGAGTCGCAAAGGATCCATCCGATGGATCCTTCGCAGCCCAAAAAAAATCCCAAGATTCATAGCGCAGAGGTAAACTGGGTGTGTCCCGGCTAGGCGATGGGGCGGAAACAGCTGGTGGCACAAATAGGAAATTATCCGTGGGCCAAACCGTCCTATTTGACACAGCCTGCAAAGGCAACATCTTCGTAGTCCGGGGCCTTCGAAAGGTACAGCCCTTGCATTTAGACAGAGCCATAGGATCGGTGATTAGGGAGTGAGCAGACAAACACCTGGTTTAGTATTTTACAGAAATGCATATTTTATCCCAGTTAACCACCTCTCCCACTCTCCCCCCGGACCCCGTGGGTCAGGTGAGGCCAGACCGTACCTCTTCATCACACAAATCCATAATCACCACAAAGTACACATGTACTGCTGACCGCCACCCGTCAATATGGGAAACCAAAGTAAACCACACCGGCTGCTCCAGAGAGTAGGATCATATTCACAAGACAAAAAAACAACAGACTACAATGCAAAATGATTTAGTTTCTTTGAGGAAACTCTTACTATGCACCAAATATGTCATCTTTCCAGGGAGAACACCAAAGAACCTTTGGTCTAATAATGACAAACAAATTCCTGCACAGGTTTTTTTATTACGGGGAAACAAAAATGCTGGCAGTATACTGAGCATTTTTTGATTTAACGTTGATGTTTTGTTTTATTTGATGTGTCAATTTGCTTGAGAATATGTCCTGCCTTTGGAATAGCGACTTCTGCTGTAAACCGACCTTTGGTATTTGCCCTTATTGATCGTCCCTCCCCCCCCCCCCCCGTCATCCTGACCCATAATGCACCTTGAACTGTCAGCCTCTATGAATGATTCCCCCTGTCTCCTCTCTCCCTTGGTGTGTATTTCAGCCTGGCCTTGCCAAAGCACACGCTCTTGTTAGGGCCCAGAGTGATTTCCCTTCTGACTTAGCACTATTGATTTCACCGGCGACAGCAGAGAGGAACAGGGGTGAGAGGTGAGAGTGCATCTAGCAGCGGCTAACGCTGCCTTCGTTTTAGCGTCACGTCCTCCGCAGCATCTTGCCCTCATGTGTCCTCTCATCCAGTGAAAGGTGGAGACCATTGGTTCAGGTAAAAAATGACATTTGGCTGGAACAGAAGGGTAATTTTTGGCAGGAAGCTTGACTGGAATATAGAGTCTAGAGATCTAAGAATTGCTTAAGCATTATGAATTACTCTATATTATTAATTACCATGTACCATATCTATAATAACATTCCCACCGTAGGCCTAATATTAAAGTGATCTTTTTTGCAAAATTAAAGGTGACAAGCTATTTAATATGTGCGTCAATTTACTCTACACACATAAAATGCCCAGAAATTGGTTTACATCTCATCTTTAATGAACACAGCCACAACAATTCTTAAGTTTTTACAACACAGCTATATTCAATATATATATATATATATTATTTTTTAATTTACTGGTGTCACAGATATACAGAGCATTACAGACAGTTTTCAAGTACAGCAGAGATCACCATCCATGGCTACAGCTGAAATTCATTGTACTGGTATTAGCAGATATTCATGAGGCTATACAAATAGGCGATAGCATTTTATTTGGAATAGTGACCTATACAGGAAGTTAAAGTTACAGTGATAATGGACAAATCAAGAATGTAAATGCAGAGACGCTGCCAAGAGTCCAAGTGTGTAGGAACTGATCAGACAGTGGGCTGCAGAATTACATCCTTTCTTTACTTTAACATTACTTATGGACACTGCAAAAGCTGGTCATAAACCTTGTATCACCTCCACAGCACAGTTAAAGTACATCTCCACTGTTTCAGACCCGAGTCAGTAACAGCCTGAGAGGAGGCAGCAGGGAATGTATCTGGAGCTCAAGGAGATGTATTTGCAGACGGGAATTATGCAGGTAAACCGAACCGCGTAGCTTAAGTGGTGTTAATGGGGAATGCCACGTTTGTCCTTGGGCTGCCAGAACAAGCGGTCCCTCCCTTATGACACTAAACGGGAAACCATTTACATGAAATCACTGAAATCTACCATGGTCTGCTGGTCAAAGGCAAACAATCGTTTAACAAACCAGACATTTTGCAAGAGTAGAGGTGTTTGTATTACCATCTGCAAAAGGGCCTTAATATAAAATCCAATAGCCAAATAAGCAGCAAACAGCAAGTCTTCATAAATGCCCATCAAATCAAATTTGGATGGACCAGTTGTTCAGTTTACAACTCACTTCAGAGTGGTGTAACCATAAAAATAATTATATATGAAACAACTCTTTAAAATATATTTTGTATTTTACTCTAACCTATTATCTACATGTAGACATAAATATCTTCAGTCCTGTCAAGCCATTAGTTTTAGTAAATGTAGCCTTTTGCGAGGTCAGGATGGTGATTTACACATTTACAGTACCTTATTGCCAGTTACAATAGTTTACTCTGTAGCCAATGAAAAGCAACTATACAAATATAGTAAAGAATAACAAGGAAGCATTCGTGACAACTTTTATTTTGATATGGTTTTGTGCTAGGGCTTATGGAGGACATTTTTCTGAACTAGCACTGGCATGGGATGTCTGACCACTGCCAAGAGCCAGAGATCGATGAAAAGTCATGTGTATCTTCAAGCAGATTCTTGCACGGGGTTGGTGAAAAATCAAGCTGAAATTGTTTTAATTGGCCCATACTCATTTTTTGTAAATTCAGGTGACCAGTAAAAGCATGTCTCACAAGCATATAAAAATGTACAACACACACCATTGGTTGACTTCAAAATCACACACGGGATAACGTCATATGCAAGACTAGCAATCCAGGTTATTACACGAACTACACAGGAATTTGCTTTTCATTAAATAACGACAAACTGAGAATCAATGGAAGGGAACAGACATGTAAACAGCGAATGCACAGCTTTCGTTTATTTTTGCCCCGACGAGGGACGACCGTTCTCCCGATGGGGGGGTGGGGGTGGGGGGGGTGAGCACTGCTCAGACCATGAAGCGGTGCTCTTTGCCGTCATGCGCCATGAGGATAACGTTGCGGTTCGAGGTCCAAATGAGGCGGGCCAGCTTAAGGGCGTTCTGGGAGCCCGGCGACGGAGGCTGTACTGGTGGCACCTGATACGTCTTGATACAGCGAAGCTGGGGGGCAGAATTGAGCATGCCAATACTGCCTAACAAAGAGGTGTTCATCTGTGGGGGGGGACACCAGAGAGTAGAGGGAGTAGAGTCACCGGGGGTCACAGGGATACAGCCTTCTGCCATCTCAACACATTTATCATGTTTAAATTAATCTCATTTCTAGGCTCATTTCTCAGGAAAGCAAATACAGAGGGTCACTGTGTCCCACACCATCATCGGCAGTGTAAAGGCATTGAAAAGTCCCTTTAAGTTAAGCAGGATAATATGTGGTTTTCCCTATGCAGCAGCTACTACCAATCAGCAGTAGGCAGAGTTGACTTTAATGTTAAACCATCTAAAGAACCTTAAATCGGCCTGATGAAGAATACCGGATGATAGAGAATTTGAAGAATGGCTGCCTCTGTAGTATTTGAAGTCTTTTTTTTTTCTTTAAAGAACACAAAAGGACAGGCTTCAGGGGGGTTGTAGCTAAAGAAAAGAACCTCTTCCTAGTTTCAAATGCAAAACACTGAACAATATGCTGAAATACGCCAAAATAAATAATAATAATAAATTCTCAGTTACAGCATCAGTGCAAATTAAAACTCGACTCCCACTCGACAATTTAGGTCTTACAGTTTCCCAGGAAACATCTCACAGTTTTCAGGAAAACTCTTACTGTAGATGTGCATGTCGTAATGGACATAAAAAAAGAAATCTAAGCCAGACCCAAGCTGGCTTTTGTACAACATGGAAAACGCATGTGGAAAACATCCAGAGAAGTACAATAAACAGAATTTAAATGATACAGCAGAACAATGATGGGTCCACAATTAGGGAAGGAACGGTCTTTGCTTACCTGCCAAAAAGAGATGTGGCTGTCTGCATTGGAGTAGGTGGCCAGGTAGCGTCCGTCAGGAGCAAAGGACACGGCTGTAATGGGTCCCTTGTGTCCAGCGATAGTCTTTGTGAACAAAAAAACAAGTGACATTTTCAGGTGTCTTTCTGCAGTGTGAAACGTCTGGACCCTAAACCAATGAACTAATTAGTGGGAATACTTCAGCTTGTTACTTACTATATCCCATTACAGCCGTGGTTACAAGACAGATAGAGCAAAGGATCGTGGGAACCATTTTCCCCATTCAGTGTGTCTCATCAGTCCATCAACAAGCTGAAGTCTTATTTTATCTAAAGTGCGATGTGTCCTGTATGTGTTTCATGCTGCGTGACAGTTACTGAACGGCTACTGGATGAATAACCGCCATTTGATTGCGGCAGACAGGTTGTTAGGCTGGAATTTTGAGAAAATCTCCACATTTTGGATATGGAGAAGATTTACCCTTTCCCATCAACCCTCACAGAAAAAAAAATACCAAAATTGACTTTAAAACAAAAAAACTGTAAATTTTAAATGAGTATTTCTCATCCCGCTGTTATCGGTGACTATGCATTTCTGGACTGCAGAACATCGAAATGCCCCATTTTATCTCTGTTAGGACCACTGCAGGGATCTGCGGCTGGGCTCATGTGCAAAGTCAAAGAGACGTGGGAGGATGTACCTTCTGGTAGCAGGGGGCATGTTTTCAGCTAAACCCTGGATATACACACAAGTACCTCACTCACTCACTCACTCACTCACTCACTCACTCACTCACTCACTCACTCACTCACTCACTCACTCACTCACTCACTCACTCACTCACTCACTCACTCACTCACTCACTCACGTATCAAGAAAGCTCATCTTATCTGTACAAGTCATACTGTGTATACATTTGTGATAAGATAATCAGGTGACTGAACAACAGTAACAACAATGTTTAAGTTTTCTAATAAAAAGCACATTGCAATTATAATTTAAAAAAAAACATGACAAATGGCACATTTATGCATTTTTTTCCCACTCAGAGACGCAGATGCGAGACCTTCTGCACACAAGCAATATAATTAGCAGCTACTTATTACTGTTATAAACTGAAATCATATTCTATGACACACTACAACAGTATAATTCTTCATAACATGAAAGCATACAGTATACAGTTATAACAAAAAGAAAGTACAAAATCTAGTAGTACTTTTAAAAAGTTAGAGAATAAACACATGTACGGCCAAAAACAAGGCGCAGGACCTACTCGTGAGTCCAAGAGTAACACATGGTACTGGATCACAGACACATTCTGCTGACAATTTCGGTTTCATTATGAATTTTTGTTTTACCCCAATGGCAGCATCATGTTTTATACTGGACCAGTAGCAATGGCAAGAAATAAAATGAAGACTGAGAGAAATGACCTCTTGTCTCACTCACCTACAAAATAAAGGGTGTCTTCAACAACAAGCTTTAGAATTGAGTTACACACATTTTATTAATGACCTATTGCTAATATAGAAAATGTATGTAATAAATCTAATGTTACTGCTAAATATTACCAGCATTTTGTGGTTTATTTTTTTTTTTATTCAATTATTCCTGATATTTACATTTTTCCCAGGTCTTTTAGCCCCCCACACGAGGTGAGCCGCGGAGTTCTGTGTGCAGGACTATCCTGTGTTTTATTACAATCGTCATGGCGACGGGGTGAAAAGCTGAAAGCCGAAGGCAGTAGTTTCGAGCCAGTCAATAACGTTCACTGAGACATTGTGTAGATTATCAGCAGCAGAGCCCTCACCTCACAGCTCACCAGCAGCAGCTGAAGGGCAAATCAATACAGCTGAGGAAAGGACGCTGACCCTCTCCCGTTTACCACAATGCACCATCAATACTGCAGAAACAAACCCAAAATTTCACCTTTTTATTTTATCCACAGTTGTCTGCCGGATGCGGGCCGTGCTCTTCCAGAGATTCTGGAAAATGCTTTGTTTCAGGTGCATTTTGTCTTATAACGCAGTCGGTTGTGTGGGTTACATTTGTAAGGGTATATTAAGCACGTGTTTGTCTATGGATCAGACAAGGAAATACAGGAATGACATTAAAAGTGTAATAAAGTATAAATGGTGTGACTGGAAGACAGAGGGAATTAACACAGCACACAGTACGCTTTTCTCATGCCGAGTAAAACAATACAAGTCCAGTGTGCTAAGTTCTACAGAACAAGGTCATTTTCTTACGTTTCACACTTTCTGATGCTTTCATTGGCAGTATGTGCAAAACAGTTAAAGTCTCTGCTTGTGAAAACGAAAAACACAAGACTTCCCTGCTTTGTTCACTGAACCAACAGAGGACTAACAAACAATCTAAACCCGGCAGGACAAAGACACACAGCCAGTTCAGTTATTAGACGGCTTTGTTTAAAGCACAAATGATTAGATGGTATTATTCAGTAGTACTTATATGGGTTCTGTTCCTCTCTTCACTCACTTCAACTGAGAAAGACCTCTACATATACCATACCCCATGCCTTTATAAAGCTATTATTTATGGCAATTTCATAATTTGAGTACTTCATTATTGCTGAGTATGCAGTACAGATACTGGAAATCTATTGCTTTTTTCCCCCTATTATTGTTAATGTTGTTTGGAATTTAAGTGTAGTATTAAGCATATTGGAATAACATCCCAGAATGACAACATGCTGTTCAGAATAATGTCCGGACGTGAACAGGGGACGGGGGCCACCTGCTCTGCAGTTTTCAGATTCCCGAATTCCACCCAGGTACATACTTTTGACTGCTTGGAATTCAACCTCTGTTCATTTAGAGGTTCTTGAATAATCACCGCCATACCCAACTGCAACAATGAAATTAAGTGGGAAGCTAGACAAATGTTTGTTTAATACGTGGATACTTTACAGCTGTTTCAGAATGAGGAACACAATGGGTACAAAGGAACACACAAATCTAACAAAAAAAACTCCATTTGTCAATATGGATCACTGTTGTGAACAGACGAGCCTGAGGGCCAATGCTCTTCAAGTGGAGGTTCGGCGGCTCACTGGCCAGAGCAGGAAGGTCTGCAGGGCCCCGCACCAGCTAATTTTATGTGACGCTATGAGAATAGCTCACCTACAGGTAACACTATACCTCACTGCACAGCTGTGACCTATATGTAGCTCTATTTATAATGGCTGAGTGCAATGTACAGTTTACTGCAGAAAAGAAAGAGAAACCCAGTTGGCATGTTCATTTTTCAACATGTCCAGTATGTTTGTTTCCATAACATAAATAACCTTCCGGTTTTATATATACATACTGTAGCCCTCTGAGATGCCAGCATGATCCTTACGCTTCCAAACCTACGAAACCCCACCTCCAGACATTCAATTTTGCATTTTAGTTGGTATAGCATGAAGATGACAGCCCTTGAAAGCTGCATTACCAAACCACATCTAAAAAAATATCTACCGAACTCCTCTAAGATGGGGGGGCACATGAACACTCCCCGGTGGGCAGAGGTCAGGTCAGGTGTTATCCCCTAACTGATGGTGGGCTTTGGAAAAGTGCTGTACAAATCTCCTGCTCATCATCATCATCATCATCGTCATCATCTAGGCTTGATCCTGCGCTCTGGGTTGCCGCCTTAACACCCATTGGTTTATATTCCTGTGCGTTTCCGTATGCTGCTCCGTTTTCACTCCTCTCCTTTTTGATAAACCGGTCGCCACTCCCAAATACAGTCGCCAGTTCCACCCTACTATCCCTGTGTCATGCTGTCCTGTTCTTGGTCCTGCCATTTGCATCTGTGTTTCATCCCTAAACATTTACAGTATTATTAAGAGCGGATGGGAGTCACCCCATGAAGCTCCTTCTCTCTCTCCCTCGCTTTCTCATGTCCCCAGGAGGTCAGGTGCGTCGCCTTTCATCCCTACAGGCATTCTGACTCTTTGTAAGAGAGGAGAGCGGAGGGATAGTGTGCAGCAACAAAGAGCTACATCAACCCTGCAATGCAATAAACTCATATGCCATGTGTTATTTACTACACAAGAATAGGGTCAAGCTGCGAAGGCTGTAAAAATATAGGTGTCCAGGCAGCTATGAATAACTTTGAAAATAACCAGTAACATCTTGTATCAGAAGAGAACATAGTTTTTACATCACCCAAGCACTGTCATCTGTCCTCATCCTCCTTGACCTATCAGCAGCATTTGACACAGTCAACCACAAGACTCTTCTGTCCATCCTTAGGAGTCTTGGCATTGGTGACTTGGCATGGCGCTGGCTTACTTCCTACTTAGAAGGCCGAACATACCAAGTGACATGGAATGGATCCACATCTACCCCACGTTGTCTTTTCACCGGTGTCCCTCAGGGCTCGGTTCTTGGCCCTCTCTTATTCTCCCTCTACACTAAATCTCTTGGAGAGGTTATATCCTCACATGGCTTCTCCTACCACTGCTATGCCGATGACACTCAACTCATCCTTTCCTTCCCTCCCTCAGACACTCATGTCTCCACTAAG
Source organism: Brienomyrus brachyistius (assembly GCF_023856365.1). Lineage (NCBI taxonomy): Eukaryota > Metazoa > Chordata > Actinopteri > Osteoglossiformes > Mormyridae > Brienomyrus > Brienomyrus brachyistius. The sequence continues at coordinate 19,791,899 of NC_064539.1, read as the reverse complement.
ATCTCTGCATGCTTGGTAGACATCTCATCTTGGATGACCGCTCACCAGCTAAAACTCAACACTAGTAAAACCGAACTGCTTGACATCCCGGCTGACTCATCCCCCCTCCAGGACCTTGCGATCTCCTTTGACAACTCCCTGATCCGTCCTTCGGGTTCTGCTCGCAACCTTGGAGTTACCATGGATGATTGGTTGTCCTTTTCCTCACATATAGCCAGTCTTTCTCGCTCTTGTCGGTTTCTCCTCTTTAACATCAGGAGGATACGTCCATTTCTTTCCACTCAGGCTACTCAGATACTCATCCAGTCCCTCGTCATCTCACACCTTGACTACTGCAACTCGCTTCTAGTGGGTTTACCACTGCGCGCCATCTGTCCCCTCCAACTGATTCAGAATGCAGCTGCTCGACTTGTTTTCAACCTTCCCAAGTTCTCCCATACCACTCCTTTGCTACGCTCTCTCCACTGGCTTCCTGTAGCTGCCCACATCAAATTCAAAACACTGATGCTCGCATACAAAGCCAAAAATGGTCTGGCACCATCCTATCTAAAAGACCTCATCACACCCCGTACTGCACCCCAATCTCTCCGATCCTCCAGCACTGCTCGACTGGTCCCACCACCCCTCAAGCCACAAGGACGAGACACATCTCGGTTCTTCTCTGTCCTGGCACCTAGTTGGTGGAATGAACTCCCCCTTGATGTCCGAACAGCTAAATCCTTGGCTGTCTTCAAGCAACAACTGAAAACTTTCCTTTTTCAGAAATACCTGAAGTAGTACTCTGTATTCTTACTCAGCTCTTTTCCTTGTGTGTGTGTGTGTGTGTGTGTACGAAAAAAGAAAAAAAAAGGAAAAAAAAATTGTTGCACTTTCTCAACAGAGTATTCAGACAGATGGTATTCAGATGGTCCTTATTGAGCTAGTATCGGAAAAAAATCATCGCAGCGTCTTAAAGCACTTATGTAAATCGCTCTGGCTAAGGGCGTCTGCCAAATACTGTAAATGTAAATGTAAAAAGAGATGTATATGAATTCCTAAACTCTCTGAAAGCATCAACAAGACATCCCACATGACAATGAAATCACTGGTGACGCATTGGTGATTCATGTCAAGCGCACAGCGGTTACATACTTAAATGATCTGCTACTTTGGATTAATCTGTGTTCCCACACTAAAGGCCCCCAACACCACGGCTTCATAACAAACACTAGCCCGGGGTTCGAAGCAAAATAAACATTAGTATTAATTTGCAACTGCTATTTTGCAAACATCCAGACAAATTATTCATTTGAAAAACACCAAATAGCAGCGAGATTTTTTTTGTACTATAATCAGCACAGTAATAACTGAATAATCATCAAAGATCTGCAGAGGGACATTCCTACATCGTGTTGAGCGACACATACCTGACACTTTCCCGTGCGGACGTCATAGAGAGCCACCGATCCCTGCCGTGCACCCACTGCAATCCTGTGACTGCGGTCACAGTAACCCACCATGTAGAACCTGTGTGACGAAATACGCCCATTTGCTCTCACAATCCCACTGGATTGGCTACAGCAATTCAAACATGTAAGCTGACGTAACATAAGCACATATCTCTGAAATGTTAACTTGCACTAGGCAAGTTACTCCCACCGCACAGCAGCGTAGCGTGCGTACTCCCAGCATCCTAGTTCTTAGTACTTGCGTATGCCCTTAAAATGATGTTGAATAAGGACTTAAGAACATTTCAAGTTGCGAGCGGCTGTCCGGAACATTTCTCGTTCATAAGTAGAGGAGCGTTGGTATATTATGGTATGTGGTACATAATGTCGATAGAGTAAAAAATTCGATACCTCCCAAGCCTAGTCACTTGGACTTAAACATTGTTAAATGTGTCAAAAAAAAAAACCTTCGTAAAAATGTCTGCGCCTCTTTCATAGTGAGTTTAACATATATTAACACATGTATCATTTGGACAGTAAACCTGCCAGAAGTTGTAATGAGGTTTGCCTTGAGCAGTGGAGCCATACAAGTCTGCTGTGGAAGACTTACCGACAAATGGCGGGAAAGCATTCCTGCAGGCCTTTCTTCTTGACAAGAGATCCTTCGATGCAGTACATGATAATATCCATTACCTTGAAAGGTAAAGCAAGGGTCATTAAAGCAAATCTATCAGAGGAGCATGAACACTGACAATGCAGCTTTCTCCGCAAATCAACCACACTATAAAAAATGAAAGTACATGTTATTAAACAAAATGGCTGATAAAGTCATGTGTGGATATGGAATACCACGTCTGGTCTGGAAGACCCCAAAATTGAAATATGTATTACTGAGGAAATTTGTGGCTATATCTGTGCAGGAAAGTGTGAATTCTAGCAGCCTTACCTCCACCAAAAGGTCCACAATGTCTGTGGGCATTTTCTCAATGAGAATATCCAGGACGCGCAAGATCTCGGTCTTGCCCCGTGCCAATGTGGTGGTGTGGACGTTTTGCTGGGACTGAGTGTTGGCCTGCAGGGCTGTGTGTCTGTGGACCTGTGGGACACATGCGGACATCATATGAAAACTGAATAATCAGTATCATAACGAAAAATAGAATTTTTGTTTTTCTTTCTAAACCGTAATATTTCCCCTTCAATTTCCACATGCATACAATTATCTATCCATCTACACATGAAAATTTACAAACTGTTTGCCTGTGTATCAGTATCTTCGTTTAGCTAAATCACATACTGAGCAAGGACCCCTACATCCAACCACATCATTATATTCTATCCTACACTTTCGTTGCACATCTTCATTTTACAACTACTGATATAATTGTACTCAACTTGTCTTATTTTGCAGTCATTTTATCTTTATTATTATTGTCTTATTTAATCTTACACATTTCCTTTTGAGCACAATCTTAGAAAAGCATTTCACTGCACAGTTGTCCAGTTTATATTTGTGTTTATGACAAACAAAACTGGAGATGAAACACAGTGCCTCGATTCGGGCTCCGCCTACGGAGATCGGCTTCAAATGCTGCTAGAGTGATTTGCCCTGTTTTCCAGCTTCGATTTTCAGATATATATGCGAGGAAAAGACTATAAGGGCTGCGTCTTGGGAGGTACACAAGAGCCGATGGGGTCCTTCCAGGCAAATGCAGAGGGGACCGTCCAGGAGGGGGGGGGCTCACCTCCCTGGCGATGGTTGTTATGAAAGCTGGTGGTCGTGCAGTGGCGATGAGTGAGAGAGCGTGGCGGGCGGAGCGTGCCGAATCCGCGGCAGGGCTGAGGGGCAGCCCCATTGTGATGCTAAGCAGGAGAAGGAGAAAGAAAACGGTATAAAAAACAAGAGTGAAAGGATTCGACACAGATTTAATATGAGCCCACCATCAATGGGATCACTCAGATGGGTGCAGAATAATAGACTCCCAGCAATGCGGGACAATTTGGGGCTTGGATGGCCCACTGACGACGGGCGTTCAACAATCAAGCGTGGAAATCGAAAGCAGTTTGTCCATCTGTCCAAGATACAAAAAAATACGCTCGTTAACAAATTACTCATGGGCAGGAGGAATACGTGCCGTCCGAGCCACTGGAAAGGCTGGTATTGTGCCTTTGTGAGTAAGCTATGTTTGGAAAGAAAATTTTGACATGCCACCAAAGCAAAGCAGCAGCACATCAGCATAGTGATGCAACTTAGGCATCCAGTTTTGTCAAGGTCAATGCAAACTCTACTGATGCTACGCTAAAAACAACCATATACCGTATCAGAACTGCACAGTTTGCTACAACTGCAGATATACAGTACATAAAGTCCATGTAGTTCTTTTTAAAAAATCAGTGAATGTGCCAGTCAAAGTATAATACAAACCTACCAAAAGATATGAGGAACTGATACATTTATATATGCATATCTATGATGCGAAATGGCCACATTAAGACGCACTTTGTACCTGTTTTACCTTAACTGAATATGTGGCAATATTTTCAATTTGTACATGTTTCAATGATACACAGAGCTACAAATCTGGGAACTGGGAGAGGCCGCTAAAAAGAAAACCCTGACTCAAAGAAAGCCTGACCGAGGCTCGTTTAAGGCAGGCGAAACGACACTCAAGGGGATTCTGCAGCCATTTGGAAAAGGGGCTTGCGGCCTGATAAAGCCAATTACATTTTGAATTATGCCCAGCAAACACAGCTCATGGCACATCAGTCAAACACCCCCTCCTCCCATGCATGTGCGACAGAGGCATGTGTGTTTATGGGTCTTTTCTCTTCCAACACTGGAGCACTTGTGAGGATATATGGTGCCAAATTTAGGCAGATTCTTCTGTAGGTTTTCTTTCAGTAAGTTCAGTTTACCTTTCAGCATGATAACGACCCAAAGCAGATGGCAAGAGTGACAGTACAGTGACAGTACAGTGACAGTACAGTGTCTACAGAGGAAAAACTGATCCTCCAACCTGTGAACTTCTGTGAAAAGCACCATCCACTAACTCTATTATGAAGCAGTTGGAGTTATAAGGAGAAATGGACAAGTATACATACACCATTTTTTCACCGCACCATGGAAGACATTTCACTATTAGCCAGGAGAACACTAGTGATATTCTGCACTTCTGAGGCGTGATAGAAATCTCAACTATTGGAGGATGGACATCTGGACACTGAAAGTGTTCTAACAGTGTCTGCATTGTATGATCACCGCTGAAGTGCTACACCAGTATTATCGTCATCAGCTTCCCACACCTTTGAGAAAACCCATCTGTTCCAGGAGTATCTGGACCAGCCCCTGCCACTCCATGCTCCCTGAATGTTTTTCAGATTGTATTTTTGCTGATCTGAAATATAATCTTATTAGGATCTTGCTTTGTTTGCGAGATGTTGTGTAGCTCCTGCTCACACTTGTACCTGCACTTAAAGATGAACTTAAAATACACTCAAATATGGTATCACCCATTCCCACAACCACATGCCCATAACAACAGTCCATGCACTTATTCTCTTACATAAAATCAATCATGTGAAACAGTCATAATCAAGACTGATATGAATTTATCAACAATACATTACACAGGTATTTTGTCCTTAATGTGGTCTAATGTGTTGGCTTATTTCCTAGCTTCCTTGCCACAAAGAACCTTAAGCTGCAAGGTCTGTATCACTACAATAATATCGGAAGTTTTATCTATGTTCTACAGTGTCTTATATGCTCTTCAGGCAGAAAAAAGCGTAGAATCCAAATGCACCTGAAATACTATTAAAATGGAGACAAAAACATCAATATCAGAGACACTTAAAATCATTATTTAAACCTGGATTCATCAATGAAATACATCAACGAAATGTCTGACAAGGCCAGTGGGAGATGACTGTCAGAAATACATCATGTGGAGATGTAAGAGCAGACGGAAAGTTATGTCAGACTAGCTTCCCGGGCATCAGTCTCCGGCCTTGTTTGCTTTATTTCGTTAAGACGCACTAAGGTTACTCATAGGTTTCCCTTCCAACTATTCTTTACAATAATTACCTCTGACAAATTACCACCATTAAATACTAAACATAATTAGCACATGCTACACTGAAAGCCAGACATATTTGTACTCATAATAAATTTGTTCGGACAGGATTTCATGTTAATGACTGGGTCAGACTGGCCGCGTTTTTCACCGACCGTCTTGGCCGTCCAAAGTAACCTTATTTTTGCGGTTGTTTCTTGAAGGTTAGCGGAGAGAGTGATGGGCCTCGTTTGCGCTTCGAAATTGCCAAGACGTACAGCAAAGGCAGACATCATTACATGATATAAATGCTCTAAAATCACATTAGGCCTTCAGTGAGTTTCATCACTGAGGGTATCAGACAGCAGCCTTTACAGGGCATGTTGATAGCAGATAAATTCAAGAAAGAAAATCAACGACACATACTGTATATAGCATATAATATTTTAGTGTAATGTACTGCCAATTGGAAGCACATACCAACACATTTTAGAATCATTATAATTAAACCGCTACTGATAAAAAAAAAAAAAAAAAAAAAAACTGATTTTGCAGGATGACTGCAGTTGCAGACTCATCTAATTAGATTAATGTGACTTAATTTCACCTGAAGGTAACATTATCTCCCTTGTATAACTATGCAAGCACAATCAATTGGTGCTGCCTGGCCATAGCGGGAAAAACAAATATACTGGAGAGGTGGGGTGAAGTCAGATGACAAACCCTGCTTTATTCTTACACTGCATATATGTTCACGCACTTATCTTGCGGCTACAAGCTACCAAGGGTTAGGATTAGGGCGTTCCCTGTTGAGGGACATGGGGGTGACTCACTTGGACAGCTGCTTCTCCGCATCGGCGCACAGCTCCAGGAGGCCCATGAGCACCGCAGACACGTCCATGTACGGCTCCCACACCGTGAAACCGCGGCCAATCAAGTCTATGGCTGTGCGGCGGATGGTGCTGTAGGGAGGCAGTTTGGGGCTGGGGGGCTGCAGCAGCAGGAATGTCAACGCTTTGCCTGTAGGGAAATGAACAAATACACATGCAGGATTTTGTTCGTTTGTTCGTTTGCCCGGTCGTTCGTTCGCTTGTTTTGTTAGTTCGCTCATTTGTTAGTTCACCCATTCGTTCATTTGCTGGTTCAAGAATTACAAAGAGAAGTACTTAATGGTCTGATAGCATTTCCATTTTGAAATATCACTTGGATCAACTGAAAATCTGAATAGAGCAACAAGCAGGTAAACAGGGACTTCAGAAATCACTGTGCCACATTAATAAAAAGCTCACCCCAAAATATTTAATTTACTCCTGCCTTTAGAAAGATTTGCGCATGTTTTGCGCTCTGATATTTATATTTGATTTGTAGTAAAATAATAACTGTACTAAAAGGAGCAGTTTAGCGAAAACTCTTTTAGGATAAAGTTAGGATAAAAGAAAAATGCAACAATGCTTTAAAGTTCAGCAGGTCTGTGAAATGGGTGTATTTTCACATGCAGTGTCTTCCTTAGCAATATTTCCTTCTGTAAACTTATTACAAATGGGGAACTACAGTGATGAGTAAATTTTTACACAGTCCTTGGAGGAGGCTGGTCAAGGTAGGGTGCTTTGGTCAGTTCCTCAGCACAGACATTTTTGTTTAAGACTTAACTTAACTAAAGGAATGAATTAATATTGACAAAACATCAGCTAAGCTAATGAGTTGTTAGTTAAAGCAATAAAGGCTCCCAGTTAAACGGTAAATGACCTTGGAGGAACAGTGCTGAATGGAATCAGGCCAAATCTGCAGATCTTAAAGTTATACTCCACTGTCAAGCAGGTGACAGGCTGAGCTGTGACAATACCCACTAAATGACGGTTGGGATGGGGATGATTCACTTAAACGGACACTTGTGGTCTATATCCCTCTGTACACGGAGTAATGTGTCCGAACAGTAAATTTTGTATGGTTAACATTTACAATAATTTCAAAGTCTGCTGTTCATACTTCTTTTCTAAAAGTCGGCAAGTTAACGTCACCAAAGCAGGTCATTAAGGAATGTGCGTATATGTAGAGCAAACAGTTAGATGGTTATGTTATGGTTCTGCTTATTAAACAAAACTTGGTGTATAGGGTCATCCAACCAATGAACTATCCATTTTACTCCAATCCAATGCAGTTTCAAGGTCCTGGCAAGTCTGGGACATTTACTAGGAAGCCCATAGAGTAAAGCTGGAGCACCCCGGATGGGAAGTTTGTCCCAGAGTACACACACCACCACATAATCATATACTAGGCAGTAAAGCGGCACCAACTTACCTAATAAATACGAAACCCCCCCCGAGGATTTACCCCACAATCATGCAGGTGTGATGTCACAGGACTACCTGCTGAACCACACACTGTCAAACCGCCGTGCAGCTTGTTTCAAATGTTTACAAAAACAGTTCATTAACTTAATTTTAGGTTGGTATTTCTAAGGCAGGCCGCTGCAAAACAGAGGGCTACAGGACAACAGGCAAACACTAAAAGAGACCGTTCAGTCAGATTTTACTAAAAAAAATACCCCAGTAAGGTTTTTACGACCAGATAAAGAACGACCTATACAAGAGTGATGGACAGTGTTGGGGGACAAAGGAACTGTTTATGGTCCAAAGCATCACACATCATCTGTGAAATGTGGCAGAGGAAATGTCATAAAGCAGGCATTTATGGCTGACAGTGGAACCGACCCCTCCACTGATGAGACTGCTGAATGCGTGCAAGATGGTGCTATGGAGGAGAAAGGGTTTTTTGGGACCAAAAAAACTGGAAAAGTCACAGAGATGAAATAATAAAGCAGGAAATGTAGAAATGATGTGTGTTGGTGTTAAAGTTCTTTGGCAGTTAATGCACTATATCTGCAGTAGCCTGAATGTCATTTTGGACAAAACGTTCTGTTAAAAAATGAAAATTCAGCATAATTGGGATTCTCATAGCAGATTACGTACAGCTCTTCACTGTATTCTATATCAGGGGTGGCCAATCTTATCCGCAAAGGTCCAGTGTGTATGCAGGGTTTTGGGGTAACCTTTAGGGCAGCTGTTCAAACCCAGGTGTGAGGACTCCTCAGCCAATCAGTCCTCTAATTAGTGACCTAATTAGGGAGTTGCAGTGAAAACCTGCATACACACCGGCCCTTTGCGAATAAGATTGGCCACTCCTGTTCTATATCGTATTATGTAAAAAGGAATGAATGAATTTTAATATTATATCACAGTTACTGCTCTCAATGGAATAGGTTATGGTAAATAAAATTTGATTACGAGTCATTCTTTCGGGTCGTTTCGCCACAGAATGAAGCAAAATTAATGAAGTGGAAAGAAACTAATCTTCTGTAGGCTGGACTAGCCTGATGCATTAATTTGTACCTCATCTCTTTTAAGCAGTATCTACAGAAACCAGACAACTGTAGCGTCACTGCCACCACCTCACACAGTATCACTGCAGCACAGAATGGGCTTGGCTTAGACCGGTCACACACAAATGAAAGCATCTGCAAAAATGCCGCAAGAAGCTTCGCGAAACATCGCTACCTGCTCCAAAAATAACGTGCCACGTGCAGCCGATCACGGACTGAAGAGCTGGGCTGCACCAGCGGTAATCAAGCAGCTGCCTGTTAAAGCAGCTACGAGGACACAAAGGGCAGAGTGAAAAGGATGCACTTGTTCTTAGGCTTCAGAGAGATTAACCCTCATTGGCTTCTTACTGTAACTACGCCGCAGACATACGGGGCAGGTACGTAACATGGGGCAGTTGTTTTAATGGAGCTGCCTTGCTAATTAAAGATTCTTTGGGTGTCTAAGGAGCTCACCTGCTGCATGCTGGGAAAGAGACAAGGAAAAGCACCTTGCTGATCAAAAATTGCACGCAAAAATTTAATGCGACTTACTCATTTCTAAAGAAAATAGCAAGTTCTGTAAACTAGGCTGTTGTTCATAATAGGGCTTCACAATTCCATGTATTAATGAAATCACAGTATTAAACACCTTCAGTAACCTGTCTTTATCTTGCCACATATAAAAAGCTAGCAAAAATGGCCAATTTTACCTGCAGCAATACAATCAGACAATTGAGATATTAACATGTCACTGAAGACATTTATGTTCCAAATATCAAAAACTGTTTTTCTGACAGTTTTTTTCCCGTGATAATCAATATCAAAATGCAGTTGATAAACCATTTAAAAAAAAAAAAAAAATAATAAAAAATGCAATGAAAATGGGTAATCTGAAAGTAAATGTAAGCTCAAAACTTATTTCAATTTTTTCAAAACCTCAGTTTATATTTTGCTTACATTGCATACAAATTATATTCTGGAGAATGAAAGCAAAATTAAAATTCTATCAAACAAAAAAAGAAAGGGAGAGACACTTTGTGCATGCATACACACACTTTTCGCCCAGCAGGGACGGGTGTTTTCTGTCATGGATGCCCTGAATGACCAACATATGAAGGAAAAAAATCTGACCAGTGGGTAGCACTGCTCAATGTGTCCCATAATGTGGCGAAAACAGTCCACCCCTGAAAACAGCTGACTGTCCAGAAAAAGGAGAAAACATTATTTAAAACATTTTACTGTGACACGTTTCACATTAGCTTCATTATAGACCCTGCACAGTGCACTCGCTGCTGAATTGAAAAATTACTTTCAGCAGTAATTCTAGTTTTCCACTGGCTTACTTTTTCCCTGAATAGACACTTCAGAGATACATCACGCTCAGCTGGATGAATCCCTTTGAAGGACCAAACATTTTGGCAAGTTATGAACAGATATCAGAACAAGTAAAGTTCTGGAGTTCAATGTTGTACATGCATCCAAATTTACGTTATATAAATAAGGGCCACTGACTGCATTTCTGCTTTGTGAACAAAGGCTGATTTTACTAGATTGTTCACATATAATCATTTCTGGCAGAACATATGAACAACTGGGTCACAATCTCCTGCATTCAATTCAATTCCAATACTTTCGCCTAATCATTAAATATTTAGACCGATGACCTGAACAACGATGATATATTTGTAGACAGGAATGTAAATACAAAACCACATAAAGTCCCTACTGACCCATTACCTATACTCAGCCAATGGATGAAAATCAGAGTAATCTACTGTGGAAATACTTGGAGCAGATGTTTTGGTCCTGATTGTCCTTAGGCATAAAGCACTCAGCATCACTAATAACAATCAGCTGAAATGTATATCAGCTAGCAGGCTTTTGTGTGGTTTTGTAAAATTCTATAAGGGGAGCAGTTCTCCAAGTCCACCAATTTTTATTCTAGCTTACAGGTTCCCCCTGGCTAGCTACAGAGTATGGCTTAGCATGGTGGGTACATCTGTTGATAGCCTTCGTGGCATTTATTCATCCTACTGGGCAAATCTATGGACCAACGGTGCAGGCAAGTTGCTCTGCTCAGAGAGGATGAAGCGTGAGGCGGTTCCACGTTCTGACCTCAGGATCTATCTCAGTCTGCAGGCCTGTCTGGCTGTGACAGATCAAGCATCAGCAGCTTTTCAGACAACGCTGCCACGACAGACATCATCCATCCATCCATCCATTTTCCAACCCGCTTATCCTGCTGGGTCACGGGGGGTCCGGAGCCTATGCCGGAAGCAATGGGCACAAGCCAGGGAACAACCCAGGATGGGGGGCCAGCCCATCGCAGGGCACGCTCACACACCATTCACGCACACATGCACACCTATGGGCCCCCTAATTAGTCTCAGCATGTCTTTGGGCTGTGGGGAGACCACGAGGACATGGGGAGAACATGGAAACTCCGCACACATGTGACTCAGGCGGAGACTCGAACCCAGGTCCCAGAAGTGTGAGGTAACACACTGCACCACCATGCCGCCCCCGACAGAAACCAATAATAATAATAATAATAATAATAATAATAATAATAATAAAAACTGAACAGCACATCTCATTTGTCACATGCTACGCTAAAGACCAGCAAGCTGCACTATTGTTCAAAATGACCTGGGTATTTTATATACCTTCTCTTTAGTGCTACAATTCTGATCAGATCCAAGGCTTTACACTGGCAGGAGGCAGCAGGCCACTTATGAGTTACATGCTAAACCGAGGAGAAGCTTCCCAGGTCTTTTATGAGGTTAAAAGGCAACAAGTTCATTCGGCAGGTGAGCCAAAGGCTGGGCTGCCTTTTCTGCATTAACGAGATTCAGACATAAATTAAATCCAGCTTCCTGCTTCAAGGCACCATGCTGTGCGATTTGCAGATTTAAGGTTCTCGACTGGCACTGCTACTTGACAAGCGAGGCACATTATGTAAAGAACTTCCTGCTGTACACACATGTAAGCCAATATAGACTGAACTCATTTAAATGATTAAATTGGAGGCTGTGCAACAAGCAGCTAATCTGCATTAATGCCACGCAGGATTATTTAAAGTGGCTGCTCACCCACAGTAAGATGTGTTTCAGCGCTAGGTGGTTCTGCTGGGAGTTTTGGAGATACTGGTTGTTGAAATGTCAGTCTTCTCTTAAGTATAATGGGACTGAAACAATGTTTTTCAGTTTTGGGCTGAACCGCCCCAATTTGGAGTGTAAATTAGGATGTTATCATCTTGTTCACTTGACTTCCTTGGCTGGCCCCTAGTTCCTCCCAAGGTTTCTTCCTACTAGGACGTCTTTCCTTGCCACTGTCATCGCTGGCTTCCTTACTGGGGGCTTTGGGCTGGAATAATGTGAAGCGCTTTGACACAATGTAATGTGAAAATGCGCTATACAAATAAAACTGAATTCAATTGAAATTGAAAGAGCCAGGTCAGATGAGTACCCAATTTGAAGTTTACTTCATTGTCTCAAGTACTCATGGTTGCAGTTTAAGTATTTCTGAGGAGATGCTTTGCCATTCAGTGAAGCTTTTTGACTGCCAGTTTCATTTTGCTCATAAATACACAGCTTCGCATCTCAACTTGTTCAGCACTTACTGCTCTACAAACACAGACCACTCACGATTCTGTGAAAAAAGAAAATATAGCATCCTTTGGATTGATAAAAGGTTAGTTTCTCTTCATTGTGTTCCCCATGGACTAAAGAGAAAATAAAGACAAGAATGCATTGGAAACACTGCAATTCAGTACTATAATTCAATTCTTCTAAAACAAAAAAGTCTTCAGAGTACCCCTGAATAGGATCAATATTGACAGTTATTTTCCTATGAAACCAAGGCAGCTGGTGCAAAACTATAAATCCCAAAAGACCCCACTCCCTTCAATAGTGGACACTCACATGTATGCCTGGCGAGAGAGTAATTGGACCCCCCGGTGGTCAGGCCGAACCCGTCAGGAGCCTGGGTAGTGGTACGGGCCCTAGACAGCAGTTTGGGGGGCTCGATTTCCGCCCCAAACTCAGCACCGATGACTCCAAGCAGAACGATGGCTGTGGCCTGTTTGCGTCGCTCTTCGTAGGAGTTGGAAATCTTCTTAGCGTTTGGTGGCAGGTTGCTGAGGCAGCCTATGGAAATAAAAAGCAGCCGATGCTTATCACAGCAAACCTCAGCAGGGATTCAGGGCGCTATGGTACCTTACAGGCCCTGGATGCATCTTCTATAAGTCGTCAAACTAGGATTTCAGTTTCTGGAACTTTCATATTCATACAAGCTGTTCATATTAACATTTCTAGAATATATAGACGCTTCCCCACTTATGGGGGGGGGGGGGGGGGTTAGGGTCCGATGAACCAATCGAAATGTGGAAATACCGTAAGTCGAATATGAATATGATACAATTGGGCATTTAACAGATATTAAGGGCTTAGAAAAATTTGGTTAAACACAGAGAAAAAAACACTATGACATGACATTAATCTCTATGAGATGTTTTGGTCAAGATGGCTACAGGAACTGGACGCATGATTGAGTAAATGCTGCCATCGTTCAAAGTACTGAATCGTAAAGTTGAAACGTATACAAATTCAAACCATCATAAAGCAAGGAAGATCTTGTTTTGTTGTAATACGGACAATTTTAGCAGCAGCAGATAATTGCACATCTAAGAAAAAAAACATTAACATACTTCCAAAAGAAATCAAAACCATTAAATGGTACACTAAGAATAAAAACTATTTAAACCCAAATTCTGCAATTAAGGTTGAGAGTCTTCCCATGTTGACCTGTCAAAGGATTGCTAGAGAGACCATTTAGTTAAGCATCATTTACAAGTGAAATGAAACGTTTAATGTTTACTTAGTGACATTACCCACTTTATGTTTGCAAATTCATCGCATAACACTCCGATTAATGCACCTTGTTTGTTTGCGAAGTTGGGTTTCATTCAATAAGATAAAAACACGTATCCTGTATCTTACTGCTTGTTGATCTGAAGCATGCTGATTACTCTCTAACTCCACAGTCCGTCAATGGGAATGAGAGCCGGCATGACATTCCCCAACCAAGACAAATAGGCAACGCTCCATGGATTGAAGATTGGTTGATAGCATTTCACTTGGTTTCTTGCCTGGGTGAGCACCGAGCCGATTATGGATTTCCGCTCTATTGCACAGGACAGGCACTGAGAGGAGCCAGTGAGGCAGCTGGAGGAACAGGGCCACTGGGGGCCCGATCAATAGCCCCAGGGCCGAGTCGAGCCTCCCAGACTGACTGTCGAGCCGGCAGGCGCGGGACAGGACCATGTGCACACGTCCAACAGGAAACCGAACACCAGTGGTTGGTCCATCTTGTATGCAGTGTTGCTAAAGTACAGGAGATGCTGGGACCATATGTGGGGTTATAAGAAAGGTCAAGCGTAGCTTTTTCCTGTCAGCTTCTAGCTAACTAGATGCGACACTGATTGACAAACACTGATAGTCAGCAAGAGTCTAATGTGCAGCCCAGTCAGATAATCATAGCAAGAATTAATTGGTTTATTGAGCAAGAGAGAGACCAACTGTTTCAGTGAAGATTGTCTTTGAAAATGCCACATTGATACCAATATCTAGTTTGATGAAACCACTTTAAAATTACTGTTTTTCCTTACTGTTGAAAGAGTTTTTGGAATATAACATATATGATTCCTCATTTTGGAGAACAGCCCAGTCATGTATATACTGTGCCAAAGTTAAACACACACACACACACACACATATAGAAGGTGCGGCCAAAAATACAAATGGCTCCTTACTTTTCCAGTCTTTCATTACACATTTATTACATAGTCACAGTCGTGTTTCCCTGCCAGTTCTACATTACAAAGCCTGCCACTCAAAACACCCACAACCAATCTAGGAAACACTTTTATTTACCTGCTCACCGACAGCTTTGTCTTTAGTTATATTGTTAATGGATGGGCTGTCACCACCAACATATTCTTGGGAAGAAAAGATTAATCTCTTCATTTTAAATTAGCTGGACGCAATGGCTAAAAGAAACTAGCTGGGATACAAGCTATCGGATATGTAGCAGAAAGCACATTAATTACAGCAGTCAAACCTAAACTGAAAAAGTGTTTTTTTTGGCCGTTACTGCCCTAGTTGCGGTAAGCTCTGAGAAGGGCAAAACCAAGCTAATGATAACATTTCATCATAGGTCACCAATCCAATATATTTCATATTATACTTAACCACAAGAACATTCTGCTGATTTCTCCCAAATTTATTGCACACAGGGATTTAGAAATATGGATTAAAATCAAATCAAATCAAAGTGCAGCAGAAACAAGCTTCTCTGCGTGCGATTTGTAAAATTTATTTGGATCTGTTGGAGTTAGCCGTGTTTCTTAAACACTTGATAAGGTTTTAGTGAGACAGGCACCTTTCAAACTGTACTGTACACATGCTGATCCTTTGTTTCCTCTTCCCTCTGTCAAGTACCTATGGATGTTCATACATCACTCCGCTCTGTGCGACTGCATTAACCCTTTAAAACGAGGAAGAATTTTTTAAAAAAAAAAGGAAAACGGTAATAACCAAAATCCCTGCTTCTGCACTTTCATCAATCCACTGGCAAATTCCCATTTCCTGCACTGGTACAGCAGTGTTCAGTCATTGCTAAAGACGGACACGAAGATCCATTTCCTGACAAGGGAGCTGATCATCCAATGAAAGCCTGAAAATTAATAATCCCAAAATGGACCAGACCAAACCATGTAAAAACAAGAGGGGGGGGAGATTGGGTGCTATATGCAAGACCAAAAAAAAATTAAAAATCATTAAGGGCAGGAAAAAAAAATCTCACCCTGCAATATTTCAGTAAAAGTCATGACCTGGTCAATGAAACACAAGTATAGATACAGCTTTCAATTTGCATTACCATCGTCTATTCTGATATATAGATAGACTTTTTGTCAAGTTGTATGAAAAATAAAAGGTAGGTAGAAAGTTCTCGAAGTCTGGTTATACAAAAGAGCGCATGCATTTAATTGTCCCGACTTTAGTAAACACTTTAAATTTACAGAAAGGAATAAATAGTACAAAAACTAACAAATTAAAAATGAAAACCAATATACATTTTGCTCGACACGCAGCAGTAATTATGATTAAGAAGAGTGGGATTATGCACTATTAAACTACAACTTAACACATTAACATTTCGGAGTCTCATGGTTGAATTCCACTATTAAAATCTAAGGTGAGATTAGCTTGAGGGGAAAATACACAGACATTCTAACAGGCAGATTTTTTCCAGTCTCTGAAGGGATTTGCAAAGCAGTTTTTTTAAAGTATAACTACAAAAGTATATTAAAACAGACTCAAAATCTAGTAATGCAAGTTTTTGAACACTTTATTATATGAACACTATGGATGGGTGGATTGGATGAAGGAATCCACACCCCATCAACCTCTGTACCTCTTACATCTTACTGGTTGAAAGTTTCTAACTTTCACTCGCGTCCCTCACTTAATCATGCTCATTCTCCAGCTGTCTCCCCTCTTCTGGCCCATTGAGCCAGTAGGATCAACATCAGCACACTTTCTGCTGTCACTTAGGTGTCAGACAGCCGATTTCCCGCCAAAAGCCAATTTCTGAGCGCCAAGCTCCTCACACGGACAGACCTTGCATTAATCTAGGAGCACGTTCCCAAACACACAAATCTACTATCAGTGAACCAATTCCCGTTATACTTAAATATGAATCTGGCTTAGATGTCAACAGTGGAAATTTTTAACAAACAGGCATTTAATATATTGCAAATGAAAGCTGATATTAGATATTTATACTGCTGTTACGTGAATTTCTGAAATTGGTAAATAAGGGAAAGGTGTTAGTGTGATGGGAATCTCACACTGGTTTTTGTGATGGTTTTGTGTGAGCAGAGTAACACACACAAGCGCTTTTCCACATCTGAAGCCATGTTCGTGGGTTTTTTTCCTTGTAACTACACTGCTAACACATGTAATGCATTCTTTACGTAGACGTTCTTATGGGGCACTTGCCCTTATTACTACTTCAGTGAATGCTGTCCATTCAAAGGGACATCCTTCGCCATCATGACTTCTCAATGGCGGACACTGGGCCATTGAGTTCTATTGAGAATGGTGCAGGTGCCCGAGAGAAAAACCGGCTTTAAATCACCGCTTAGTCAACACTGGGCTCGCTGCAGACTGTTTGAAAAGGGGCACTTTGCTGTGCCGTCGCTAAGCGGAGTCAAGTTTGGGAGGTGAAGGACTTAACAATCCAGGACTGTTCTGTGAAGCGATGTGCTGAGCACAGGCAAAGCCAGTGCGTTTCACTTTCAACACGCTCCACTGGCACATGGATTTATCAATAATCTCTGCCGCTTAATACCCAACACACTATTAGGCTTCCAATCAATTAGGCTTTAAGCTGTCTGCAAACAAGGATTTTTAATCAAATTTTGAATAAACGGTAATTCATCTGAAGGTTACGAAAGGGCAACCTGAGTGGTAACGTTTCCCTAATTTAAAATTACAATATCATGACCGGCATTCTCCACACTGAGCAATATTATCTATTACATCAAATTAAAATAATAAATGGGTGGCGGTTCAGACTAATCTAGTGCTTTATATTAAAAATAATACGCATATTAAATTGGACTGGAGCCTTGTCCTTCAGGTCCAAGACTAGAGACCGTAATGCTCACTTCTGCCCCCCATTTTCAGGTGGACTCATCCTTAGCTATGCACATGACAAAGTGGCTGTGAATGTCATAAACCAAAGTCAAAAAAGGCATCTGAATCAGTTCTGAAAATATCTACTGGCCACTTATAAATCTCAATGTTTGTATACACAGAGGTGGAGATTTCACATCCAGAGAGTACAAATCCAGCCCATGATTTTGTTTCAACCAAACAGTTCAGTATAAAGAGTCACAGTCAGAGTACTCGGCTGGTTGGTTGAAACAAAATCTTGGACTGGATTTGTACTCTGTGGACCTGAAATCTCCACCTCTGTGTATATATACTGGCTTCTGTGCTGTACATATAAATAGCTACAGAAATTATGCAGGTGTGATCACAGAGTCGGTGCCCAGCACAGGGGGTTTGAGTCCCAAGCCGCCATATGGAATTAGCTTCTTCTCCCTCCTTTGATGGGGGTTATATTGACACAATGCAGTTTTGAAACATAAAACTACAGTACAATTTCCTTTGGGATTGATAAAGTATGTATGTATCTAGGCTTGGCCGGTATCTAAAACTTATACTGCCGTGACATTATACCGTGGTACACAGTATTTTGATGGTATTTCCAAAAGCAAGATTATTCCAGTATTTCTAAAACCACCCCCATCCCTTGCTCTCTTTCGAAATACTGTGGAATAGCCAAAATACCGCAGTATACCGTATTCCCATACTACCACATAAGCATGTCCCCATCGCTTTCACAGCACATCATGCCATGTGCTGCATCCCCCAGACAGATGGGTGCTTATTTGGGTAGTAACATGTGAATTAGCTCGTCAGCTCAGAGGTTGGCACTGCAGGGCTGGGGAGGCATATTTGGAATCTGTATGATCTCCTCGTGTTTGTGCCGGAGATTTCCGATGAGAAACTACATAGTGATATTTAACCACATGACCCTGAAAAACCATTTAACATCCCCATAGAGAGTTTCTTCTTTATGGTAGCAGATCACACACATGCAGTCAGGTGAACTCGAAAACTGCCCATAATAAGTGCCCTACATAGGCCGGCAATGCCACCTGGGGCTGTTCCTTTGCCTTATATCCTATGCTGGCCATGATAGGATCTACATCTACCAAATATAGCAGCCAAACCAAGTATCATTTCCAGAGTCAACCTGTACTCTTGGAAAGAGACCTAAACTGACCACTTCCTCTAGACCACAATAGACTTTCACAGCGCCTACCCAAGACCCTTTTCTCCTATGTCAACACTCCCGTTAAAACAATATATTTTCACACATACATACAATAAGGCAAGAATATACAACATGGGCAGAATATAAACCAACTAAACTATGATTAACCTAACTGTGACTCTCATTTATCCAGTACTTTCTATTAGAAAACTGTGAACCCCAGAGTGCAGCAGGTGCTGTTGTGACAAAAGCCCTTCACTCATTTGTCTTTGGCCAGTGTGAAGCACTCAGTCTGACTCAAAAGCCATTGTTCAAGATGTCCACTTCAGGATCTTTCAGTGGCAGGCACTTTTATTCAGTCTTCAGCATTTGCAATGGTGCCTTTCCTGGGGATCTTCCGTTTCATTGGGCGGCGGGTGACAGGTGTGGCCAGTGAAGCAGCGCCTGCCCACCCATTAGCCATGGGCTCATGCCTGGGGTGTGCACCCCAGCTAAGACCATCTGTCACCCCCCACAGATGGAAGGCTCCCTGGATCTACATCAGGCATGCAGCAGAAGTCAACCACGCAACAAAGTTACCCGCTGGGATCCTTTTAAAGAGCTTAGACTAGGCCTGGCAGCGCTTACGGGCCACTGTCGCCACTCAACGTCGTGGTGGGAACTCAAAGCCCGAGCTGCAGCAGATCAAAGCCACTTTTAATTGGGATTTAATCATTGCGACTGTTGCATCTGGATACGGTTCTGCTATTCCTCTAATAGCCAGTCTCAAAGCTGAGTATAACATGAAAAAGGGTAATACACTTCACAACAAACTTTTATAGTCTAGGAAGCAAATCTGCTACCTTTTAGAAGAACCACTATCCACATTTTGGAAGAGTACATCTAGCTATCTACCAAGGTTCCATGTTCAAAATAATTTTTTAGGTATAATTGTGTGTTTATTTGTCCTAAGAAATACAAATGTGTTCTTCAACTTATCAAAGAAACTAAATTGTGATGCTTAAACCACATAACCCCTAGAAACCATTTACGAACCCCACAGACAGTTTGTTCTTTGTGGTACGGCAGGATGTATACGCAACGTCGATGGGGCGTGGAGAAAAAGCAGCATTTCTGGAACCTGAAATGTACCAAGCATAAACCAAAAAAAAGGTGCTTACAAGTCAACATTTTATTGTTATTGTTGTAATAAATAAATAAGGGGTAGCACAGTGGTGCAGTGCTTAGCATTGTTGCCTCAAACCTCCGGGACCACTTACGCATGTAACACAGCATTTAGCCAAAAGAAAAAATGTCTTCAGTTTTCTCATTTCCTGCTTAGCGTGTAAGTTTTTGTCTCTCTCTCACTCAATTTGTACTACTAAGCCACAGATGTGACGTACTGATGCTATATTCCTAGATTCGACAGTCCATAGGCACCATGACTTCTTGGCACTGCTTACATGAGCAACAAGGTTAAAGCCTAGGTCTTAAAACAAGAAAACCGTATTTATGAAAGAGAGAGCAAAAAGCATTTTCTATTGAGGGCAGCTTGTCCCATGGGATAAGCAGCGGCATCATTCTTCTGACGAGACAAGCTGGTAATGTTTAGCACCTTTGTTGTAAGAAGGAATAGGCCATTTGAGATAGATTAAGACGACACTTAACCACATTAGATACTGGAGACAGGTTTTCCTGATCGATAGAAGAGGGGCAAGCCAATGACGGTGCGTCTTGGATGCAATCTACGGCTCCGCGAACAAATCACTCTCTCGTAAAGAGCATTAACAAGCCCAGTAACCTTCCCGTGCGCAGCACTCAGCGTAACCAGAAGGTCAGTTTTGAATTCTTACAGAACCCGGACATTAAATCTTTCAGGGGGTGGTAGGTAAAAGCAGTAAAAAGAACAGGAGACATATTTACACATATTCCTTGTAAAAATATGGTTTTTAATCTATCTCATCCACATCTCTCCTGTCTTGTGTTGTCCATCCATCTATCAACCACGCTGTATTTTAACAAGGAGAAGGGGGGGGGGGATGATTTTCTTTTTGTTTTAGGCCTACCAGTAGTGAGGTCATCATCAGTGGCATCCAGCTCCTCCTCTGGTGCCTTTACTTCCACAGACTGGGGCTCAGCTGGTGGGGGCGGGGCTTGGATATTTTCCGTAGATGTTCCAGCTGCAACAAAAACACACAGGCCAGGTCAAGCAAACAGAGAAATTGTAAAGGGCACCACTTTAAGATTTAAGAGATATCCTTTATTGTCATTTTATCATGTACTTTCGTACAATCAAGAATGAAATACCGCTCTTCCTAGACCACCAGCATAAACAGATAAATTAAAAACTAAGGGAGCATTAAAAAGCAACATTCACAACACAAACAGAACCCACGTTTGTTTTACATACTGTATTATCGCTAGCGGACAAAGCAGCAACACCCGAAATGGAATTAATAAAAGGATGTTCTTCAGAAGATTTTGGGAAAAATAGACAGACACACTGTTTGGATCTTTAAGAGAAAGATTTATTACTACCAGTTACAAATCTGGGAGATAAATACAATAAATGCATCTCTGAGCACAACCTTAACATTTTATTAATTACTACCTCATTCTCGTTACTACAGGAGCAAAAGGTTCCATCCGTTTTGAAGTGCATAGCCTCCATTAAAAGTGAGAATTGAGAGAGAATTCACTTGGAGCTCGGGTGAGTTTCTCCAACGCCCTGCTGCCACCGGCCTCTTTTCTAATACATCTCATGAACTGAGGGTTACTTAACGCAGGGCCGGACCGATTAATTGCAGTCCCCCAGAGAACACATTTTTTAATGTTTCAATTAACCCCACAAGTGACCAGTGACATATCCAAAGAAAAATGACTTTACCTCATTTTTTTTTTTTTGACCAAGTAAATCTTACCCGGGTGAAAGTTCTTCTGTGCCACGGTATTCTTCACAGGTTAACGACTAAAAGCGTTGGGGCTAAAGAGACTGGGTAAGCTGTCATTGGGATTGTCTCCCAACACACAGAAACTCCCAAATACAGGATTTAACATCTTATAATTTTATTACTGTGCGACCAGAATGGTGGAATTCGGATTTAATCCAGCACAGCAACAGAAGACAAAGACAAAGACACTGCACCTCGCATTAAACCCACAACTGCAGAAATGTAGATAAAGGAGATATAGAGGGGAATATGGTGCAGTTACTTCAGCTGTCTTAACAGTTACGTATAATACAGTTAAAAATATAATTCAGAGCTGCAATACAGACAAGCTAGTTAGTCTTAGGGCAGAAAGAAAAGGTAAGATCGTTTTCTAAACGTGCAATTTTGTAGGTCAGCGATGAAGCGGTTGGGCGGTTCTGGGAGAGGTGCTGAGCTACATGAGTGACATCAGAGCTCATTCAGACAGACCTTAGTGCAATCCTTTGCAGTTACCTGATGGTATGTCGCATCCTGTGAAGTTTGGTGCCTTGGATATGATACTCCAGCTCCTCTGCCATGCCTGACAGTTACGAAGTTGAAGTCCTATGTACGATGTCTGTATAGCACCCTGACTCTGCACTCCTTCGGATCACCGCTGGGGCTTTGTTACCATGGTCATCAAGTCCCATTTCAGGGAGGTACTAACTTGTTTTCCAAGGAACTTCCAAGTCTATGGTTGGCTGGTCACTGATTTTAAGACATTGCTTTTTGGATTTATGTGTTTTTAGGAAGTCTATCATTACTTCCAAATATTGTGTATGTGCACTGTGAAGTGCTGGTGCACCATCCCTGCAAATGACAAGCAAGTATAGAAAATGCATGGATGGATGGATGGATGGATGGATGGATGATTGCTTCCACTGCATTGGAGAAGCTGAGGAGGTGGTCACTGTTTGAGCACCTACAAGTTACTGCCTGAGCCACCTTTTGGTGACTCAGGCAGTACCAAGAATTTACTGTTTATTGCACATGAGTGATTCCTTGCAAAAAAATTTAATGTGAGGGTAACTTGATGGTCTAACTTGAGGGTAATTTTTTCAAAAGCAATACAATTCATTTTCCATTATGAATTTCCACCTTCTCTTACACGGGCTTAAATCACATCTTGACTCAGTCAGCACTTAGCTGGAAAGACGCTTGGCTATTCACTTAAGCTGCTTAAACTCTCTGCTTTGTCTTTCAAGGCAATAAACTCGGTTTCTTTCCACCTCATGGGAGCCATTTCCACGTCATGTGACTTGGGGGGTTGGGGTTAGAGTACCTATGACAACGCGTCAGGCTCATCTCAGTGCAATGAAAGATGCTCCTCTGCAATGACAGAGCACAAAGATCTACGGAGAAGATTAATCTGGAGATTAATCCCCTGTGTTACATATCTGTGTATAGCAGTGTGTAGTTCTGGACAAATACAAGAACACACTTGTTCTGCCTGGTTTTCAGGTCTCATTTTCTCCCTCCCACCCTCCTTTCTCTCACTCTTTCAGTATGATTGAGAGAGAGGATTGCCCGTCTCGCATTAATTCCCCCCACACCCTGTTTATCGATCTAAGACCAGTTCCCCGACGGCATTACATGTATAGACTATGCTTTCTCACACCCACTGAAGCACAAGCATACAAATAAGGAAGAGACTCAAGAAAGACATAAGTAAGAAGGAGAAGCAAAAATATCTGCTCCCAGCTGCATAATCATCTCTCTGGTTCTCATTAGGACAGTATAACAGATGTCAAATGTTTTAGTGCTTTTAATTAAAAACGTCCTTTATACACTTAATGACCAGGCTTATTGTAGCACTTCTGTATCGTGAGGCTGAAAGCGATCAAACGGTGATATTCTGGGAATTATTCTCCCATTTATTAAACGGCCAATTAACAGTAACTGCTACAGTTGCATACGTAAAAGGATAACTTGGAGAGTACAGCAAAGCCACCAAAGCAGGTGGCCGGAATAGATGAGCAGCAGAAAGGAGAAAGAGCTCTCTATACCTTTAGCATGGACACCCAGAGAAGAGAAAGAATTCCTGCAAGCTGCCTGTCTATTTAATGAGATCAAATAGCTGAACATCTGCTTCCTGTCTCCTTTTTGTTGAATCCTAAGTGGGCTGTATTAAAGCAGGAGGCTGATGGGGAGACAGGCAGGTTGAATGCAGATCCTCAGCTCCTCCATGAAGCCCATTCGACCAGATCAGTCATCTTGCTTCCAATCTGCGTGTTAGACTAGACCGGTGTTTCCCAACCTGCTCCACATTTTTGCTCCCTCCCAGCTCCCTGCCAGACGGTCCACATTTTTGCTCCCTCCCAGCTCCCTGCCAGACGGTCCACATTTTTGCTCCCTCCCAGCTCCCTGCCAGACGGTCCACATTTTTGCTCCCTCCCAGACGGTCCACATTTTTGCTCCCTCCCAGACGGTCCACATTTTTGCTCCCTCCCAGCTTCCTGCCAGACAGTCCACATTTTTGCTCCCTCCCAGCTCCCTGCCAGACGGTCCACATTTTTGCTCCCTCCCAGCTCCCTGCCAGACGGTCCACATTTTTGCTCCCTCCCAGCTCCCTGCCAGACAGTCCACATTGGGAAAACTAGACTGGGAAACACTGGACTAGAGGCGTCCCCGCACTGAAGCTTAGTCAATGGCATCCAGTTTTGCACATTAACGAAAATAATTCAATTTGACAAATAACCTTTTACTGGGTGTGAAGTAACCCAAGGCAGAAATCCTCATTTCTACACAACAAGTACAATGATGAATTTTTGCAGAACTGAAAAAAAACCAAAGAACTACTACAAATTAACAAGAAAAAGGTGCATTTGTGCAATAATGGAACGGCATTTCTTACCCTCATAAGAACATAAATTTACAAATGAGAGGAGGCCATTCGGCCCATTAAGCTCGTTTGGCGAGAACGCAACTAATAGCTCACAGTTGTTAAAATCGTATCTAGCTCTGATTTAAAGGAACCCAGTGTTTTAGCCTGCACTACACTAACAGGAAGACTATTCCATACTCTAACTACACGCTGTGTAAAGAAGTGCTTCCTCAAATTCATTTTGAAATGTTCTCCTGCAAATTTCCACCTACGGCCACGAGTTCTAGTATTTAAATTAATACTGAAGTAGCCATTAGGCTGAACAGCATCCAGACCTGTTAGAATCTTGTATACCTGGATCATGCCCCCCCCTTAGTCTCCTTTGCACGAGGCTAAAAAGATTCAGCTCAGCTAACCTCTCCTCATACAGGTACATGAGAACAAAGTATAGTCAAGTACTCACTAACGAAAGTGGGACATGGAAGCCTCAACATACACACCCAGGTCTCTCTCATAATCAGCTACCTTTATTTCAGTGGAACCCGTAAAATATCTGCACTTTATATTCCTGCTCCTTACATTTATCCATGTTAAATTTCATCCTCCATCCTCTTCTTCTTTTATCAGAAGCAGAACATTTCTAAAGCTACAGAATCCCTTTTGTAACTGTAGTAGATACTGAATATTCATGCTGATAGCATTCAAGGTTAACCTACTCTCTCGAGATTGTATTACTCCTGTGCCCGCTCGCTTGTAGCCTCCCTACCTAAGCGCGCGCTGATCTAGAAGCAGTGTGACAGGGTGCTCCAGGAAATCCACTCGCATGGCAAAGACCAAAAACAATTAAATGCTATTGAGGCTGCTGGCCCTTATACAGCACTTACAGAACATACATGCTGATGTACTGGCTTACAAATTCAGCACATTTTACCTGTACAGATCATGGCTTAGGGCACAACACAGTATTTAAGCCCATTTCAGTCCTGAGTTTAATAGGATATTTACTGATATGAGATCAAATGGGTCAATCTTTTTTTTTTTTTAACAAATTTTCCAGGGAATTTTGCAAACTGCTTTAAGCAAATTCATAATCTGATTCTTACTTAAAATGAATTAAAAATCCATATTCAAAAACTGCATATCAATTTAAGGAATCTGTAAATATAAAATAAGTTCAGTCCGTTTTCACGTAATCAACAGCAATCGGGAAGCAACTGATATTCATCATTGTTTTACATTAATTTAACTATTCCGTAAATATTCAGGAAGCTAAATGCAAAATATATAAACAAGGTTTATAATCCAAATTGTAGGAAAGTTATAGAATGCAATATACAGAGCAAAGGATCCAGCAGAGATTTCAAACTCCATAATTTCAAAATGTACTGAAACACCGAGAGCCATAAAACAAGTTTTCTACTATATGCATTACAGACAATGCAGGTACAATGTATCCATTACAAATATACATTTATGCATTCAATATATATGTAGACATACATTAGCTACAGACCTACTCAATTCAACTGTGAAAACCGTGTAAAAACTGATACATGTAGAACCAATTTCCCAAAAACCAGGACCCCCCTACCCCCACCCCAGTGGCAAGGGACAGGCCTCTGGTGGTGCAGGCACAGAGAAGCAGCAGTCCCATCCCAAACAAAGGAGATCAGATTCAGTAACCCTGCAACCTCTGTCCCCCCCCCCCGTAACACTACACTGGCCAGCTCCTGTTGCCATGGCAGCCGCTCCCCTGAGCTCCTTTCCCTGCTGGCAGGGGCCACCTTCCCCACTTGTCAATTACTGACAGCGGACAACTCGACTTCCAGAAACAAATACCTGGAGAGTACAGGAGAAACCTCTTGAATGCAAAGGTTGCAGCATGCATCTTAAATGGGAGCCAGTAGAAGGTGGGGAGAAAGCAGGCTAGACCATAGCTACTTCTTCAGTGCAGGACTACTGTTTACCTGGAGGTTCCCCAGGAAACCGCGAGCTGAACGTCTGTCTATCACAGGGCACACGCTCACACTGGGAGTTTCTATATGCGTACTTCACTATACTTCGTTCTCATGTACCTGTCTGACATCATCTTACATTGCAAAAGACCAGTTGCAATACTCCAGAACAGTATTACAGAGGACGGTAAAAATCCTTGTAGTCGTTTTTGCTTTGTCACAAATATCAAGGCTACATTAGTTGCATACTTGGCAAACGAAACCGATCCCATGATTCTCTGCACCCAAAGTTCATTCCTGGGAAGCAAGTTAGCAAGATCGGTCCTGCCAAGATCACAAGTACCATCTCTGCTTTCTTGGTATTGAGAAACATCCACTACGTACGCTAGTAAACATGTGACAGTCTAAGAAATGCGGATTCAGAATCTAGAAACTGTCACCGATCTATCAAATAACCAGTGCAATCTGTCAGTCAGAGAGGGCAACATTAGAATAGGTTAAACCAAACTTTTAATAATATATGAAATTCATTTTCCTTTTAAATCAATATCACATAAGGTTACTGGTGATTCAGAAACCCCATATATTCATGGGTAGTTTTAGTGTATAGTACAATTCAGCAGCAGTCTTGCAAGTACTACCAGAAGAAAAGAAATCTGCTTTGAACTCACGTCGCTTGAGCTACTGTAAGTGTTTACACATGGTTCACTGTCCGCAGTGCATGCAGAACAAGGGGGTCATCGAGCAGTTAAAGCCAGCTACATGCAGGGCATTTCTGTTATGTCTGCACATCAAGAAACACAAAAAAATGTTACTGCCGCAGTTCCCTGTAAAAACATGACCTCGGTGCCCGGTCAATCCGGATTGGCCAAAGGTCACTGTGGGCGTGGCCAAAATAAAACAAGGGAGAAGAACACACAGCTAGTCGCAATAATCATTTTTCACTTTTTTCCTTTACTAAGACACTGATGCCTGCTTTCATTCTACCCTTCGCACAATTAATTATTTACCAGCCGGTTCCCAATAGATGGGGGTTCATGACCTTATCAGTTTCTTCACTTGTTGGCTTCATTGTTTGGGAACAGCATGAAATCTATGAACTACCCATACAATCGAATTTGCTCCGCAGTTACTCAAACCGAACACTTTCGTGCAGACGGCATTTATGGATGTGCGTCTGCTTATTACTTGACGTAATTTGCTTAACCAGTAAATAAAACCTGATAGCCAACAGAAGAAATGGCCACGGTCAAGCTAATTGGTTAATGCTTTGAGTGGTCGTGCATTGAGGCATACAAAGTCCCATGAGCCTTTGCGTTATACGTTTCATATTAAACCAGAAACTGTCCAGGGACAGCGTTCCGTGCGATAACTCTTTGCCTTATGAGTCATAATTATGCTGGTTACTAAAAACTGACAAGCAAGCAAACAAACTACATCTATTTTCCTAAAACTACTCCAGTCAAAAATATCATTCAGCAGTCGCTCAATTGATGAATTGCAAATACTTTTCACTTTTCCACGTTGTTTCCATAAAAATCTCGGCAATACGAATTTTCAAAGGGTTAAGCTTGGACAGAAATTTTTAGAGGGGCTTTTGAAAGTTTCACGCGTACTTACGGGAGCTGACGCTGTCGACGTACTGAGGCAGATATGGAGCCCACAGGTCAATCGTGTCCTTCCTGCCTGACTGACCGATCCTCCGCAGCTCCGCGAGCAGCAGGGCCTGTGCGGCTTCTCTGACCTTAACGAAACACAAGGCAACACATTAATCCAGCACATACTGCACCACCAAGTCACACTTCATCCAGTGTGGGACAGTGAGGGAGACACGGAGCACAGGGTATGAGCTCAGCCTGGATGGGATGCCAGTCCAATGCAGGGCACACACGTTACGGTATTGGGAACCAAAAAAAATAATCTCATGCAATCCCATAAAGAACTTTTGTTAAAGCTTTCAAAGCTCACAGAGTCTACAGAAATTCTCTAAAATGTATCACGTGAATTGAGGGAAATTTTGTACATTTGCTTTTATGGGCAATCAATCATCGGGTCACCAGCCTGCAAGTCTTTGGATTATGGGAGGAAAAGCAGAATAGCGAGAGGACGGCACCTGACACAGGGAGAACAAACAGCGGGAATGGGAGTCGAACCCCCAACAGTACAGGTGTGAAGCACCAGCACTACCCACTGAGCAACTAGGTACAACAATATAATAGAGTAATGTTCTGTAATATAGGGGCAAATTCATCAGCTTTACAGCCTAGTTAGCTTTATGGATTTAAAACAGAAAATTTACTAAACTGGATATGTCACCAGCAATACCTTACTTCAGGACAGTTTTAGGTAGAAATTTAAGACACGGTGTATCTCCGCTACTGCAGAACACACAGTGATTGTTGTGTTTCTCCGCAGAATAAGGAATCAAGGTGCCGTGAAATGCAGCAGAACTTTAATAAGAGGAGCACAATGACTATGCAGCGAGTTTGGAGCTGCTAATGGCCCCAATCCTAATAAAGGTTCAAGGTCCGCTGGCCTTTATCCACACACAGCTGAGCACTTGAGGGAATTTCTGCCAGAGAGACGAGTTTATTAAGCTCATTACCCTCGTTTATTAACAAGTGCCCTGTAAATGGAGCCCAGGACGCTACACACTTATAGGTGGAGATCTGCAAACTAGGCAAACCAGCAGAGTGCAGAAGAAGGATGCAAGAGCCACTTCCAGGCAGGTAACAATATGCTGTGCAAGGATAAATCGCAGCACAAATTTATGAAGACTGGGAACGTGAAATGAAAAAAGAAACGCGAAACAGCTCAAATTATTATTAGGCTGCGTAATCTCTATGGTTTTTCCGAGCTATAACTGCGTGGTTCAAACAGCAGAAGGTACAATAACACAACCTGCCGTCTTACCAGCAACCAACTAATGCAACCTGCAGAACTTCTTACGTTTTTAATAAACGTTTTAGTTAATAGGTTACTATATTTTTCTCCAACCTTTACAAATGTTTATTTATTAATGAAACAAAAGCATTTTCATTTGACAGATATATTTTAGTTGATAAAGAAATGGGAATACGTGGCTTTTTTTGGTAATAATGATTTTCTTGACTTAATTTTTTTTTAAATATCGAATCGTGAACCCCATGTCGTGAACTGAACCGAATCGTTACATGCCTACTCACCTAACACGCAACGGATCTGTGTCTTTTCAGCTACCATTATATATGGCCGTTATATGTACGAAGTAGTACAGACCCACACAACATATTCCGCCTAATAAGAGATCAGGGAGCAAGAACATTAAGTAAAAGAGGACAGGAAGCAGACCAAGAAATTTACGTGAGATTCTGTTCCTCTGAGGAGGCTTATCACCCCTCCCAAATCCTCACCTCAAGGCATCGGTCTTGCCACCGGCGGGCCAACATTTCAAGGAGCGGAGGGCAGAATTTGTCCAGGCCCAGGAGATCCGGCAGCATCACGCAGTGCATCGCGGCCAGCTGGCTCCAACCTGTCAGGACAACAGGCATCGCTGCGGTTCAAACATTGCTCACCTGACGACGACCCCCCCCCCCCCCCCAAACAGCCGCATGGACTGATGTCTGAGGAACACCAACACCAAACCACTACCCTGAACATTCAGGGACCAGAGGAACAACTGGGAGATTTCAAAGATTTTGTAGACAAGATCTTGAGATGTTTGTCCAGTGTGTCCTTCCATTACAAATATACCAAACACTCTGAAGCATGCAAAGGAATTATTTTGTAAAACAGTATGGGGGGGAAAAAATAGTCAATTTGCACACCAAAAAGGTCCACATTTCTTAAATGCATGTTCAGTGCCGTGACAAAGTAAGCACACCCACAGGAAAGACTGCACAATTTTGGATAAGCACTGACCAGCAGGAAAGAAGCCTCGGCTATCAAAGGTGGGGCTGTTTAAAAACCTCATACTAACTACAAAGCTTGGGAGGGGGGAGTGTTTTGGATTGGGGTCTGGGCAGCTCGCCATCAGTGTCTAATTCAACATCATACCAGACAGTGCTTGAGAGGAATACGAGTCCATCTGTCAAAACTTTAAAGATGAACCATAAGTGGCTCATTTAATATCAGATGGATTACAAACATATAAGCAAATCTACGCTCAAAGTGGCTCAGTCCAAAGAGGTGGAGCGCTATGGATCGGCCCAGTCAAAGTCTGGATCGCAGTCCAACTGGAATGCAACGAGGGACTTGAAGAGGGCCGTACATGCAAGACAGCCCTCCAGTGTCACATGGCAAAAGGATTTCTGCATAGAGGAAAGGGCAAAATGTTCTCCAGGTCAATGTAAAAAACTGAGAGAGAAAATACTTTCAAGAGGCTCTTTCTCCTAAAGGCGGCAATACCAAGTACTAAACAAAGATATACTTACTTTCCCCCCCACAGAGAAAAAGCTTTATTCTGTTTAATAAATCAATTTTAAGTCAATTTTTTACTTTTGTTTGAAAAACTACATCACGGTCATTTCAATACTGTTCAAATGAAGACTGAAAAAAACTTTGCAAAAGCATGTTGAAAAATTCAGGAGTGTACTTACTTTTTCACTGCACTGCACATACCATTGAAAAAGAACAAACTGAACAGCCCAGAAAACTTACCTTCAGTCACGAAAAATTACATATGAGCAGTATTACTATAAAAAGTTTAAGAGTGAACAGTTAATGTCCAGTTTGCAGTACTCAGTTGCAGTACATTTAGCAATCAACATTATTTTAATAGACTGTTGGTAAGTTAAAGTACTGTATATTATAACTCAATCATAAATGCTAGATTTTCAGAAATTGTAAATATCCAATAATGATTACTAAGAATTACTGCGTGTTATTCAGTCAACTTCTTTCATGTTAAGAATCAAGTTTACTCTGCATATACCAAGATCTCACACAGATTTGCAGCTACCTTGCAACATGGATGTAAAGGTATTTATATATGTACATACAAATTATATATCACACATATATACAGTATGCTATATACAAAACCTTTACATCTTTTAAAACAGGCATATTCATATAAAACAAAAAAAACTGAATACCAACACAGTTATTTCAGGCATCCACTTGGCTCTAAAGAACTTGTGAAGTTAGCTACATTATAGCAGAACAGAGAAGGTAATCTTTCTAACAATGTACAGATTTTACGTCTACATTGTTCCGCTATACAAATTCTGCATAACGCACTATTCACTATAACGCTACAGTTAAGTGCACATGCTTGCTTCTTCACAGATGGCCAAAGTTATACGTCATCAAAAGCAGGGTGAAATGAAAATTAAGGAATCGATCCAAATCTTAAGAAATGGATTACACCGATATCTCATAAAACTTAAGATGTGCAGCAGGAGAAAAGATTCATATGAATTTGATACCCGAAGGAAAGATCGACAGGTTACATTTCTAAGTCACGGAATGGTATCAATCCATGTTTAAATAAATGTTCAGAAGGAAACTGCCTCTTTCTGATGTGGACAGTGGACCATTCAAGAATATTGACAAAATGGTCCAGTGCATGTACCGGTATAGTGTGAGACCCAGCTGAAGAATGAGCCTGGCTCACAGTTTGACGTTAAAAGCAAGCATGCAGACCTGCATGATTATGACATCACATTCACCAGTACAAGACCATAGACGGAGCACTAGAGGACTGGGGAGACAGAAGCATGGGGGGTGACTGCAGAAAAATACCTTCATTGACTGAGGGACAAGTATGGAAAGCAGAGCCTGAGGGAACAAGCCCCGAGCCAGGCGTAGGACAGGAGGCAGCAGCAGCAACAGTGGCAGCAGCTTGCAGAGATGAGGGAAAGATAAGTAGAGAACAGAAAAAGAAAACCGACAAAATAAAACTTTTAAGAAAAAACCTCAGCAGTTTCCAAAGGAGTGGAGGAATAGCATTAGTACGAAGAACACAACAGTGACAAGACAGAAGAGGGAGGGGAAAAGACCTCACAGCACTATTTGTCATATTTATTCACTAAAACCTGCAAAGAGCCAAAGGCAATAAAATAAAATAAAAAATAGTATTTATATGCAATGAAAACCACAAAGAATTACCAAGGTAAATTAAATCTGTTCAGCTGACAATCAACATCGATATAACATCTATATTTTGTCCCACCGTTTTATTGTGTAGTAAATGAAATATTTATAACAGACCACCATAAAATGCAATTATCAAGAATAACAAACATCATTAAAGGTTGCTTGCATTTTCTATTGTACTACATTAATATATAATGTAAATAATTGATGATTAGAGATAGAGGTTTCCAAAAAAAATATATATATATATGTACCTATAAGAGGATAAAGTATCCTGTTCAGCAGGGAGCTAAATGGGTCAATGTAACACACAGACTTAATGAAATATTGCAACTGTAACCTGACCTACAGTATCAGTCTGCTGCTACAAAGTCACAGACCTGTGAATTGTCAGGCAGGTCCATTGTGAATTGTCGACCCACACATCTACACGTCCTACAACATGAAAATGAAAGGGGTTTTGATCTCCCTTACAAAAATTTGACTATGATCTCGGAGTTCTTCGTACAACAAAAGGCATACAGGAAAAGGAACTGGGTAGTGAAATTTAACGCTCACAAATGCATTCACAAAATCTTGCACCACTGGGGAGCTCTGGTGAGTTCCAGCCATGTGGACAGAGTGAGCAAGCGAGCAAAAACTGCACAGGATTTAGGGCTGTAGCCCCGGAGCAGCCAGTCTCACGTTACATAATGACAAGAAGAAAATAAACGGAAGCATATGAAAAGCACACTGTCAAGCCAACGATGAGACGCCAATAATAATTTCACATTCCTAAGCATCCTAAAAACTTTCCCTAATGTCTGTAGAACTCTTTACAAATCGATAGAACAGATTTCTACAGTTCTTTCAATTTAAATATCAACTTAGAGGCAACTCCAATAATTAACATTTTAATAATTGATACAAAAGAAACACTCAAAAGTGTATCCATATTAAGCCTATTTTAAATACAGAATTAATAGGCAGATTGACACTCAATACCTTCTGCATCGATGTCATATTTTTCTTACATTTTTTCCCTTTAAATCACTGCATTTTGACTTTTGCTTCTAATGGTAAATGGTCATGTATATTTAAGTTCAGTGTCACACAAAAGGACTGGAAAGTGTTAAAACAGCGACTCGTTTCATGGCCTTTACATGTTCCGGGAGTAAATAATGAAACATTACCATATGAAAGAGAAGTGGGCCCTCATTTCTGCCATGAGCGAACGGAAAGAAAGCAGCGTGATTCGGAGTCGACAACGTGAAACCCCTGTCCACAGAGCGCCACCATATGCTCGCCGTAAGTGGACACAAATTAATCCCCATGATTGGCTCCATTGAGATATACAATGGATCCGGGGGCCTGGTCAGCCAGGCACACGTGGTATGAATGGGGCGCGCGCTCAGGAGTCTTTCAGGCGCCTTTTGTCCGCACGGGGCATCTGCATGACAAACCGCTTTGATTCGCCAGCTTCACCCAACCTGCGCAGCATTAACTGCGTCCCTGCATGCGGGAAGGCATCGCCTCTATTGTAGAGACCCAGGAAGGCTGCGGTAAGGCTGAGTGATGTGACATTTTAATAAATCCTCGCATGGCTCTCAGCAGCACGCAGAAATCCATCACACTTCAAACCACCTTTTCTCTATAGTCCAATGGCCATTTCAAATCATTCATGAATAGACATCATTCACTGTACTTCGAAGACATGTTTAGCACAATATTTAACCAAACAACTTTTCAAATCAGTTGTCCTTGTAGTACAACACAGAGGACGTCATACATACATGAGGTATTTGACACACCTGTCTGGTGAGGCCAGTGTAGGCTTAAGATTGTGGAGAGATTTCAACACTTTTTCCAGTGTCAGACATGATCTCTAACTTCCAAATCATGCTACCGAATGCTCATTCAGGTATTTAGAAAAATGTCTTCAGTGCTGTGACCTGTGTGGTGTGTCAAAGAGTCAAACAGAGATGAACACACAAATATATACACAGCAATCTCCATTCTTACCCAACATTCTCCTCTAAATGTATTCTGTCGATAATGTGAAAGTGAGTAAGGATAATCAATTTTTTAAAAATTTTGTCTGACTATGGGGACAAACTAAAATGGCCACCCGTCCATCATCCATCCATCCATCCATCCATCTTGTCCTACACAGGGTTGAGTGGATCCAGAACCCAGAAGCAAAAGGCACAAGGCAGGGAATAACCCAGGACAACCTAATTTTGTATTTAATGGCTGCTTAGATTGTAATGAGCTAAAGACGAGCCAAACTAGGATTTAAACAAACCTAGTACAATTTCGAAAAAAAATTTACTTTGAGCAGCACTGCCTTCTTCCAGGCTAGTAAAATAACCCCCCAAACACCAAAAAAGACAGAAGAAATTACATCACATCAAAATCAAGGGGGTTACGCCGACATTTCACTACATAACTGATCATAATATTGTAAGGGATTGAGACTGCAAATAGAATCCCTTACAGTAGTGCAATTGTACCATGAAACACACACAGCTTTCATTTCAGGCTGGGGTACAACATGCTTAGTTCAATATAATAGCATTTTACTCTTGATCTTAGAGGAGGTCAG
The DNA here is from genome assembly GCF_023856365.1 of Brienomyrus brachyistius. Lineage (NCBI taxonomy): Eukaryota > Metazoa > Chordata > Actinopteri > Osteoglossiformes > Mormyridae > Brienomyrus > Brienomyrus brachyistius. The sequence continues at coordinate 19,756,764 of NC_064539.1, read as the reverse complement.
ATATACTATAGTGCCACAGTGGTTCAGTATTTAATGGACACCCATAAAAACTGAAGCCTACATATCATGCACTAAAAGGGATCCACTCTTTGTGAAGTGTAACAAGGACAGAGGAGTGTATTCCCGATTCTCTCCAAAAAGGTCCTTATTTATACTGCCCAGCAAGCATTACATTTACGGAATGATGGTCTTCAGAGGCCTCCGTCTTACTGTATCTGCAGTGTTTGTTAATCTGATCACATTCCAGGGCCGGCTGGATTACAGGAGGGACACTATCAAACTCCGTGTCCCTGGATGTCAAGAGCAACCTCAGTCACACAACCAAACCAAAACCACCCCACTGCAACAGGGCACATCATAAAGGTATGCGTAAGAGCCTCCATGTTCAGAATGTACCGAAAAGGCCGCCCTCTGCTCCCAATAGGGTTATTAAGGCATTAGCAGGCATAGAGGGAACTTTGGTTTAATGGATGATGCTTTTACTTTGGCTGCTCGTTACGAACAGGGAGGACACTTAGTAATTACCTTGCTTTATCTGGGCTTGCATACCCGGACTGGAAAGCTGGGATTGCTGCTTTTTGAGAGGGTCAGGGGCACCAGGTCTCGGAGGCCTGGAAGCACAACAGTCACCATGAAAAATAGGCTAAATTCTGAAAGTCATCACCGCCTACAAGACATAATCGACACCGTTGGACTTGGAATGAATGGGTTTATGGTTAAAGCAAGACAAATGGGCAGCTATTCGTGTATTTCTTTGGAAAGTAAACTCTACCAGTGTCACCAGAGCATTAAAAATAGTAGGAGACACGTAAAAAGGTTTAATTTAATATTAACATTCGGCTCAATAAGGAACTAAGTATGTGGGTTGTTGTCCACAAATTAAAAAAATTGCCATTTGAAGAGAAGAATGATTTTTCAATTTAATTGTGCGGAGGGGGTCCAAAAACGTGTAAGGCTAACGTGGTAACTGAAGAAATACACAATCTAGAAATATTCAGACATACCGACAAGGAATGTGGTTCAACGCATTAAGCGCTCATGACCCAAATAAACACTTGTCGTGGATTCCCAAACATCCGAAAGAGACGATCATTAAGAAACAGATTCCATCGTAGAAATCTTACTTTCAGAACACTCCTTACCTCATGCCAACCAGATAGAACAAACAAGGGCAAAAAGTGAACCTTTCGTAGGAAATGTTAGTTTTTCCCCCTCTAGTTTTCATAATTCTGCGGCAAATAAACGATAAAACTGGTTAACGGCCATACCTGGCTGGGGCCTTCTTCATGTGCTCTCCCACAAACGTGGCGTTGGTCATGCCCATCAGGGTATTTGCCAAGGAGATGACGGACAGCAGGTGCTGAGTGGTGACTGCCCGGGAGATGCCGTACGTGCCCTTGCCCACGATCTCCGACACGGACATCTTGCGGCCTGCGGCCATAGTGCGAAGCAGCGAATCCTTGAACGTTGGGAGCATGAGGGACATGTGGCCGCCGCGAGACAGCAGGCCGAAGGATATGGGGCAGTGAGGCTTCAGCATCCCCAGGCGACTCAGACACACGTCATCCAGCTGCATATTCAGCCCCCAGGCGTGCAGGCAGGACATGAAGAGCTTGGCTGTGTCCATGGTCAGGTTATACTCCAGCAGGCTCAGAGACTTCGACTTCTCCTCCCGCCTCCGCAATTCCTCTTCCTCCTCCTCGTCTTCATCCAGCAGGTGCTCCTTGATGTTCTCCTTGATGGTCTCCTTAACCTGCTTGAAGATCTTGTTGGCCAGGAAGGAGCCGGCCTTGTCGGCGCCGGTCTGGGCCTTCTGCAGAGTCTCCGGGGACACCATCATAGACGCCGGTCTCTGAGCCTCCTCCGTCAGCAGCTGGATTATCACGGCCTCCACGTCGAAGAAGAGCACGTGCATGTCGGGGTCAATCACGTTTGTCTTCATGGCCTGCACCACCAGGGCATTGTGGGAGTACTTCGCCTGATTTCCCTGCCAATCACAAACATATAGTTCAGTCAACATTCATTGCCACATAGAAGGCAAGGGGCAGCGTACCGGTTATACAAAATAAGAATTTTTTTCTTCTTTTTAATAAAATCTTGTTACAGAAATGACAAAACACAAGAATGACATAAACCCATTTCACATGATACCATTTTTGACATGAAAACACTGGGAAAAAGAGATTCTCGCTGTACCTGACAAAAACATTACACTTGGTCAAAAAAATTAAATAGAATGGTAAACGCCAATTTCGTAGCCGTCGGCCGAGAGCTTTTCAAACACTTTCATCAAAATTAAGACAGAATTTTGACAACATAATTTATGCTACTTAACATACCGCTAAAGATTTATAATGTGACTATGAATGACTAATATTAATAAATCCAGGATATTGTCTCCTACACGAGTGTCATTAGGTCCAGTCACTAACCCCCAGTATTTCAGCCCTGATGCCAATCTTCCTGAAAAATAAAAAAGAAAATTAACTTGACTTGCCCCTGATCTATAAACGCCCCTGGTCTGCTGCTTCACAGGATATAGCCCCCTAAATTTCCTACTGTTTGACACAGATGCCAGCAATCCGGAAACAATCATAGCAAACAATACAAGTCTTCCATCTCACACAAACACTCTGTTCTCTCTCACAACCACTAATATGATGGATGCATTCCTGCACCCGTACCAGAAAAAGGCTTTTGCAAGGAGTCAAGACAAAGACAGAGCGAATGCAGACAAACTGCAGACAGGCCCAGTGATACCATCAGTTTTTCACTGGACAATTTTTAAGAAATAGTTCCATAACTAGCCAGGATGTTGCCATCAGTCAATTTTGATCTGCTAATCACATGCAATACTTGGTATACTAAGTGGATGGAGGTATGCTGCCCTCAACAGGTCGATCTCCATTACTGCAGAAGATGACAGGAGCTTCCCATCACTTAGGGTGCTTTTCCACTGGCATACAGGAGCCGTGCTATACCCAAGCCATACCGAGAAGAGTGTAGTTACAACACGGTTCCAGCTCGCGTCGGTTTTCCACTGCAGAAGGGTTGGCTCTGGACAGCGAGTGACGTAAAACTGAAAAAACTGTTCACATGACGTACATCATGATTTACTATGTGCCAATTCCCTAATTTTCAAGCACACTTGAGAGACTGGCCATGCCATGTTAGCATCAAACGTTAGCGGGATTAGCATTCGCTTGCGGAAATTTGCATTACGCATCCATTCCGTTCAGCTGTTCTATAGTACTTCTATAGCATAGTAAACGTTCAAGTGCCAAATTATTGGAAATGCATCAATACACAGCGATGTGCAATACTACTAATAATGAATAATATATAGAAAATGCCCTTTTTTACTTCAGATAATCCATGCACAGAACAATCGGTATCTCCGTGCATTTCAACCAATCAAATCGTGGTGATGCAACCAGGTCAGGTTGGTCACACGTTGTGTCAGCGTGGGTACGGCTCGCATAATTTACAATGGAAAACCAGCAGTCTGCAGTACCGTTTGGTTCTTAGTGGCAGTGGAAAAGGGCCATTATTATGTCACAGTATAGGCTGCAGTACAACGTATTTTCACCATCACAAAGCTGATCTTATAACTAATGCAGTCTGCAAATTATGGACGTTTGCACTCACTCTGTCCAGTTCCCTAAATGAGGTTAGTGACAAAGCAACCAAAGGCTTTTCTCAGTCTAGGATATTCAAGGTGGCTCTATGAGGTCACTGAATGCAGAGCGGGCAGAAAGGCAGAAAGCGGGCACACACACCTGCGCATGCACGCACACACACACGCACACACACACACACACACACACGCACACACACACGCACGCACACACGCACGCACGCTCACACACACGCACGCTCACACGCACGCAGTCAGTCCTTCATGTATTCTCGGCACAATAAGCTCAGTGCACCTGTGCAACCTGAGATTATTATTGGATGCATAAGCAGGAAGCTGTGGAGGGAGGACTTGTGATGATGGAAGCTAAACACCAAAGTCACCTGTTGAATGAGGACAAACCAGACTGAACCAGAAAAGTTACTAATGTAGCACTGACTGACACCATCTCATACGACCCAAGGGAGACGATTCGCCTCATCACAGACCGAGGCAGGAACAAAGGGACAAGATTAGCCTCTTGTATGTACACTGCTAAAAGTCCACACCTGAGAATCTTACAGTACAGCCCCATACTCCTTCACCAAACAGTACTTTAATAAATAAAAAAAAAAAAAGTCTATGAGCATCATAAAAGACAGCAGAAAGATTATGTCCTACCAGGCAAGTAACATTTAAAATATTAATATGCATTGCATCAGAAGAACCATGCCTCACGCTTTCAGCCTGGCATTATCATATAATGGCGTCTTAAACATGGACCAACGCAGCCTTTTTATCTGCATAAGAGTACAGGTCTTCAACCACATATTAATCATTAATGAGCATCTACATGGTACAAAGATCCGATTTAAACACAGCACAGAGGCCGAACTGACTGCAGCATCATGCTACACGGTCAGCAGTCCCTGTCCCCCAGCAGAAGGTAATCCAGTAATTCACTGTGAAAAATCAGTCACTCGGCACAATAAGGCAGCTACTTGAGTGGAGTGTGTCAAAGAAACATTTACCGGACACCATTAATTATACTAAACCCAAAATAACCCTTATGGGGGATTTTTATGGGACAGCATTTTTCACCATTAAATAAATAAATAAATAAATAAATAAAAGAAACACAGAAGGACTGAATGTGTAGTGAAGGTCTTCTGGTGGCTTGAAGGAGTTCACTCAGATGCAGGTCTGATGCTCAGGAAATTCACATCACACGCATCTAGACCCCTAAAAAAGACTGAACATTAAGCACACTAATATAAATATATGTTATACACATGCGCATGCAATGTGCGCACACACACACACACACACACACACACACACACACACACACACACACACACACAATATTGAGAAGGCTCATTGTCGAATCTTATACTACAGAGATGTATGATATGCAGACAGAAAAAGTGTGTGTGTGTGTGTGTGTGTGTGTGTGTGTGTGTGTGTGTGTGTGCGACCTGCCTAAAATCAGAGAATGGAGTTGGTCCAATGGTGCTTCCTTTTAAATGTAAACTGACCAGAGACAAACCCTTATGTAAAGCAGACCAGCTCCCAGCTGCATGCTTAACGCGCAACGATTACTGCATCAACCACATCACAACGGTGTTTACTTCCTGTACCTCTCCAGCCTAGATGAAGGGCAGACAGCCCCAGCACCGCGTCCCACGTCACACTGCGATCAGCATCTGAATCAGCAGCTGGTCAATTCCACATCTGCACCACAGGTCATCGCTGCCACACCATCAAACTAATGAGAGTCGGCGATCAGCAGCGGCACGGAAAGGTCGACATTCTGGGGACGGCCTCACAGGGAGGTGGGAAATCTAGGCCGGGGGGGGGGGGGTGCGGTGATGTAACCTTTGTTCTCAGCCAAAAGGACAGACACAGCTGTGTTCTGAGCTTAAGGTCAGCTTTCAGAAGGCCCTTACTTAAGCAGCACATAGGCGTAGGAAACATTCAAAACAAGCCAACAAGGAAAGAACGGGAGGGGGAGAGACAAAGGTGAAGGAAGGGCGAGAATGGACTGGATGCCCATCTGTCCAGTAGAAGCTAATAACTCAAAAAGAAAAACAAAGAGAGAATAACTAATTGTATTCAACCACACCCCAGCACATTTTCAGAGTAGACCGTGCTAACATGATATAATACCCAATACCACAAAAAGGGCAAGATTTCAGGAATGAAAACATAAAGGACTGGGTCCCTGAGGACTGTGATGGGAAGCAGTGTTCTAGGGTATGAATTAACTATGGCCACCACTGGGCGTAAATAATGTAAAATCCATGACTCCATGGTTTTAATATCAATCCCCCCAGTAAGGCCTCAAACAGGACCATGGGATGAACCACCCGAGTGCTGGGATACATAGGTCCTAAATCATTCATGCGTCCGGTTCCCCCAGTTTCCCGAACAGCATCTTCTGGAGGTCCATCATCGGCAGACGAACAGGAACAGCGAGGCACGCAGTATGCCGCTACAGCACCTAATTATCTGCAGGATCAGACTCCAGGCTGACGCCGTCCCAGGAGTCTGCCCGCGTACATTTTTCATTAACGGATTGATTCCGCGCGTTATCCCATTTTTACCTTTCAGTCGAAAGATCATCGTACCGGAATTTAAAGATTTCGCATACCGATGAATCACGCGTAACAGCGAATCAAAATGTAACCACAAAATGGGGGAACTTAATGGACGCGACAGTCAGTATTGGTCACTAGAGGGAGCAACAGGCAAAAGGCAAAGAGGGCTAAGAGAAGATAATACGAAAACAGCACTGTGACTATGATACGTTACGGAATCCGTACGAAACGCTAAATCATCACGTCGGGGCTTTTTCAGCTTGCCACACCTTGTCTGCGTTGTCGGAAGCCAGGAGGTTGGTGGCCAGCGTCTGTAGCTTGTGCTGGGCCATGTTCTTGAGAGCAGCCAGGCTGCGGCGGGTCATGGCCTGCTTCAGATTGACGGCGGGGTGGCTGAGCGAGTCCATGGCGGCCGGGACGGCCTCGTCGCAGGCGTTCAGGATCTCCACCGCCGTGATGCCCATCACGCAGCGGTCCAGCGCTCCTAAACAGCAAGCGCAGACGTCAGGTACAGCACCGCCGGACACAGACCTCATCTCTTACCCCCATGATCTATTTACTCACTTATACTTTCAAAGTCTACAAAAGCAGAAGGTCCTTTGAAGAGATGAAAGCTTGATGACCCATTTCCTCAAAGCTGACCTGTATGCTTTTTTCCCCCCGCAGTAGATAGAGAAATTTTACACCAGGACCCTCACCAGGAAAATGCAGATTAAAGAAGGATGGATGGAGCAAGTTTCAAACAATATTTCAGGCACAAAAATTCAATAAAAAAAAAAAAAGCATTCTGAAAGCACATTGTGAATAGCAAAGTTATGACTCCTGTGTGCCATTCCATACTCAAATTCTGGTGAAATTTCTCTCTTAGCAAGGCCTCAAATCACACATGCACTTTCTGTTTACTTCCACACTTCTCCACTTCAGAGAAAAAAAATATTTGTGGTGAATTGCGGCATTGGGATTGCATTCAATATTGACTCCATATTGAGTGGCAGGTTTCTAAACAGGCCCTGAGTGAGGCCTATAAAAAGGCTGGACACCCAATTCCTCTGCAAGCCACTGGACCCTCGGCCGCTTCAGCATTACACACCCAGCATGCTGACCCACCCACCCACTGCCCCATTACCTCATGCTCCATCGCCATCACAAATGGAGAACGCTGCTGAATTAAAGGCTAATTACTTTTCACCACTACATCAGTATTCATCATTATTTTGAGGAAAGACCAAAAAGGAAGGTCCTCCTCTTCAGAAAACAGTATTTCCACAATAGAAATCATGGCATTTGAGAAACTTTCCAGGGAGACATTTTACTGGTTGGCACAACACCTACATGAATCCAATGTTTTCACTGGTTAATACCAAAGTAGTCACCTAGTTTAAGAGATCAAACATTCCATGCTCTCAACAAGCATCCGAAAATTCTGGATTCAGAGCATACTGTGGATGTTTTGAATATTTTGTTGCCACAGCGATCGCACGTTGCTGCTACCATAACATCCTGCATCATAACTTTTGAGATTGCAGATCAAAGTCAACCATGCAGTCATAAACAAAACCTATGTGGGTGCTATTAAATGTGCCTTCCCCACAAGGAGGTACTACACCCAAAATACGAACTGCAGGACTGTGTTTCAAATCACGTCGATATAGAAGCTCTACACAGAAACCAGCTGAAAAGGAGATCACTCTCAGGCAGGATCCCCAGAAAGGCTCTGAACGAGACCTCAGGCATCAGTAAACCTCCAAGGACCCAAATCCCCTCTCGGAGGCTCTAACTGCCAACGTAGTGCACACGCCACTCAGCTCAGTCTCCTCCATAACCAGCTTTAAGAGGCACATAAACACACTAATGTGCCTAATGCAGCTCCAGCAAGAGACTCAATGCAGCAGCATTATTCAATATTTAGGAAATGTTTGGTAAGTGCACAGTCCCTGCAACTTCCACTCTAGCAGGGCTGGGAGATTAAAATTTTAACAATGAAGAGTGCTGTGCGGCTCGGTGACTGTCCAATGGCAGGATGAAAAATGATGCCCATCAATTATTAACCACATTGCTAAAACAGAGCAGAGGAATCATCATACAAAAGCGCTATAAGGAAGGAGGAAACTCAACGAGATCATAGCTATTGTAGTTTTTATAGGACATTGTTGGACAGTGAGTGATCAATAGCTCATGGGAGACTGGTTTACAAGGGCAAATCCTGAACAAATACTTTCTAAAGATTCATCGGAATTATACTTTAAAAGGCAGGACATAATTAGGAACGTTTTTTATTCACTGACATCTCAGCAGTTAATGTATTACTACCAGAATCTCCAGCTGTCAAAAGGTTATACATCATATTCAGTAACGGCCACTAAGATGTCCCTAGCCAAAAATTTGCCACCTGGAGCAAATTTTTTGCCTTTAAAAATCACCAGATCACTGACAAGAATAATGGATGAAAGCAGTGAGACCCCCCCCCCCACCCCCGATCGGGAGAAAAAAAATAATTTTACAAACAAAATCTACAACAGTGTTTCAGATTGATAACCAGTGAGTATAAGACCACGACTGCTCTGCATAGAGAAACCCCGCAAATACGAGGCATGTGTGCCAGTGTGATCGTTCGTCATTTAGAACCACGGTGTGCAGTTGCGAAGGTGCAACATCTAATCTCTTGCTATTGCTAATCAGAGGAAGTTTCTCAAACGACGGATGGTAGAAAGAGTCCGGGTGGGATCGAAAGTGTCAGACTGCTTGAACAGTTCACATCAAAAACATTTTTCCTAGAAATACATCATCTTAAAATGTCTAAAAAGATCTTAATGAATGGGGGGAACCCCCATTCACGGTGGGTGTACAGTGGTGTTTTTTTGCACAGCCATTTGGCTGATGAGATCAGGCTCACCCGTGTCCATCTGCCAGACATAGACGGAGCCGTCAGTGCAGCCCACCACGAGATAGTCGTCACAGGGACGCCACTTAATGACCTGGATGGGGAACAGGTGGCGGGATGCCAGCATGATGCACTTCCTCTCCCGCAGGCTCAGAAGTCCCACGGAGTGGTCGCTGCCAACGGAGCACACGCAGTTCTGCACACGTGCCTGCAGGGGGCACACACACACATACACTTAGCAGAGGTGGGTAATTCAGTTCCAAACAGTACAAATCTACAGCATTTTGGGCCAGCCAACTAGCCGAGTATGAAGAGATACAGTCACGCTCTGGTGGCTGGCTGGAACAGAATCTTCTTGTGGACTTTTACTTTCTGGACCTGAACTACCCACCTCTGCTCATTAGTGTCATATGAAAGATCCTATGTCCTTCTCAAATTCAAGCTCTTAGGTTTTCAACATTCCCATGGGCTAAGGTGATTATCCAAGGGGAGAGTAAGCAAACAAAGCTATGCAATGGGCCAATGTGTTAATTTCCCTGCTGAGTCAATTAAAAGTGATATCTAGGGCTTTTTGGGTGAAGGGCGACTAAAACCCAAGACCTGCCACATCAACGGCAGTCTTACCAACTTGGGCTCATCCTACCCCAAGTTCTCAGCACAGACTTTCTAATGCAAAGCCATGTTCCGGAGAAACAAAACAAAGAAACTAACTGATGCTCATCTGCCGGAAAGCGATTAGCAAGCGATTTCTAATGTACCTGAACTTTACTGAAACACCGGCAGAACCAGTACAGAAATAGAGATTTGGGACAATTATGGATATCTACCATATTCGCCACCCAGCTAGCAAACTGAAAAATTTTACAAACTGAACTGTACATCCTTTTTCTTATTATGCGATTCTTTGCCTTAAACAAAAACAATTAAACAGGCTGTAAATAATTAAAGATGTCAATATTACGTGACACAATGACTGGCAACCTTCTAACACCCAATCTGCAAAAAAATTTAATTACAATAACGTTCCATCTAACAGATCAAAGCAAACAGGCCCAGGCCAAAGACTGCTGACCACAGACTGCACTGCAGTCAGCATGTCTCTGTGAGTCAGCATAGGGGCGCAGGGGTCAGAGTCTAGCTTGGAGCTGCTACTTATCCTTTATTTTAAGCGAGAGTCATCAGTAACAGCTGGACGGAGGAGCTGACTGATGTACATATTCTATGGATATTATCGACTTCAAAAGCGAATGAGGCGTTCGGCCTAATTTCACGTATCAATGAAATGCTCCAGCCTTTAAGCACAGGTATTGATATGCTATAAAGCATAACTCAGCAATTCAGTAAACCCAAGGTAACTGTCAGAGTGCCTTATTTACAGCTAGAGTACCGCTTGGTGTAATGGGCACTAATATCGTTGCTGTCAATCAATGCGAGACATCAGTGCTCTGGGAGGGAAGATGCACAATCCTCTATCCTTACTGACTGACTGAGGGGCAGGAAAATGATCAATTAGTCTTTTCAGGACCACTGCACTGACCCTTGCTTGCAAAGTCATGGAATGCTGCTTATAGCTTTAAGTCTAGCTGTGAATGGCACCACAATGCAGTACAGCTGTCAGGTGTCTGAATCACAGGTTAATGGAGAATGCTGTGCTCTCCGCTAACCCCAAAGTACCACAGGAGGCAGGGCGGACTCACGCTGCAGTTTTCGGGGGGGACCAGGAGCTGCGTGATCTCTCCTCCGTGGACACAGAAGATGTGCTTCATCTCCCCGCTGAAGATGTCCCACACGATGACGGAAAAGTCCACGCCACCAGACACCAACGAGCGCTGGTCGTAGCGTGGGGACACCTGGTGTGGGTACAGCAAGCACGTGACCTTGTTGCGATGTCCTCGGAGAGTGCGATGTGGCGGCCAACCTAAAGGGAAGACAAACGCGCCATTAATGTAAAAGGTCACGGGCAAAACGTAAGGTCGTAACGTAAAAGCATGCGTACGTAAATATATACGAATGGCTGATACACTGACAGACATAAAATCTTAAATGATCTTGTTAGTGTAAAATTAAGCATCACTGACATTTTGCACAGTTTGTCTGTGTGCATGTATGTGCGCGTATATATGCAAGTATGTAAATAGATAATTATCAACCTGTCTATCTAAAATACCAAAATTATTACCAGACCAGAGCACAGGACGTGGATTCTGTTTATCGATCTAAAAACACACTAACTATATGGGAAATAAAAGCTACACACATCCATAGCATGAATGTTACAATTAACATTAATAATGAATGTAACGGTCAGGAAGCACACAGCAATCTGCATGGTGGTGAGGCCGATCTTCCGGGCCAGCAGGGGGCGCTCACCTCTGCGCAGCATGTGCTCCCCCTGCAGCAGCTGTACGATGGCGGTCTGCGTGGCGGGCACCAGCACGATGCTGCCATCCTCACGGCCACACACCAGCCGGCCCTGCGACGGGATGTAGACGCTGGCCGTCACCTTGATGGGCTCCTCCGAGCCGGGCAGCACACTCAGCTGGTCGATGATGCCGGCGGGAATGGGGGCCAGCTTATCGAAGGCTTCCTGGAGGCTGATGGTGGAGGACGCCTGAAGTTCTAGCAAACCACAGAGAGAGACTAATATACACCAGTGCTGCTTCGTAGGAAATACGAACTTTCATGTATTTCTCATACCCAACTGATCAGTTTATTATAGTATTACTTGGGTGAGACCGATTGATATTTACATGAATTCTGGGTTTATGGCCTGATGACTTACAGAAACGCAAAAGGCCAATTCATACTGTGCTTTCGAGTTGCGGATGGCTGCGCGTGCAGCAGCTTGTGTTCATACTACATTTGGTGCTGGATTTGGATGGTAGCGGTCGGTGCTGGGATACAGCAGTAATATTCCAGCAGACCAGCAGAGGGCGGAGGGCGGATGTACAGCAACACACACAAATACAAGCAGTGTAATGACACGGATAAACTTTTATGTACAGTTATTAGTCAAGGCTTGGATGGTATTAGCGAGATATCGCCAATATTTCAAAATGCCAGAATAGGCTTGCTTTATGAAATCTCTCATACCTCTGTATAATGTCCGGACAGTATGAAAAATTTGATATGCGGGTACCTCTGGCACTCCTCCTCTGCTCACCATAGCTACAACAACAGCTATTCTTCCTCTACTCTTTTGTTGACGACTGCTGATCTGTGAAAGTCAGTGCTGCCACCTGCTGGAAATACCTAATCGATTATCTTGCGCATGCACGGATGTGCATGGTTTCCGCTAGGCAAGAATTTGGGCTACGCGTTTACCTACCGCAGCTGTCCGCAGCCAGCTCCGGATGACAACATTTACGCCACTTCCCTTCTCCCACAACCGAAGCAGTGAAGTATGAATTGGCCTTAACTCACCACCTATGCTACTGCATTCAAGAACCAGCAAATTCTCGACAAAGAAACTGCGTGCAACAAAATGAACCATCAGATTTCCAAATGGCCCTAAATGGAACTGCTTTTCCACTTAAAATGCAAAAAAAAAGCAGCTAAGAATATTAAATAATAAAGTTCATGTACTATCCTCCTCTCATTTGTGAATTTCTTTTGTTCTTATATAAATGCATAGTTGTTTTGAGAGTGTCAGCTATCGGTGCAATAAATGTTTTGCATTTCTGATAACCTTTTTCCAATCTGCATATGAGAATCAGTTGAAAATATTTTAAAGTATTTGATCTTCACCTGCAGTTATTTCAACTCAAAACACCCATGATACTTTAGCAGTGCAAATTTCACTTTTTAAATCTAGCCATCATGTGTTTGTTGTGGTCCTTTTTTGAAAATAAATCACATCAAAACCTAAGCTTAAACTACCAAAAAAAAAGGGCTCTTGCTCCCCCCAGTGGACTAAATGCAGCAAACATTTTTATTACATGAATTCTTCCATTAGTGCTTTATTTAAAAAAAATAATACACTTTTATACAAAATTGAATTTATCTATGTTACATTTGTACAAATATTCTTTGATGTTTTTTCTTAAGAATGTATTAAATGTACGAATGTACAGTGACACTCTAGTGCTCTGGGCTATGGGGGAATACGGCTGCAGTGTGTGAGAGTGTCCATAGGGGACGCCGGCGCTCTTACCGGAGGAGAGCGGCTGCGGAGGGGAGGTATCAGGGACGCTCCACAGAGACAGGCGTCCCGTCGAGTCTCCCTGCACCAGCAGCTTGTGGAACGGCTCCCGTCGGCCGTAGAAGAAGCGGGTCACCGGGGGGCAGATCAGCAGCTGTGATAAAGAGTGCGGACATTTAAAGCAGGGCCCACTGTTTTGTCACTGCATGAAGTACAGGCTCACAGAGAGCGGGACGAAGTCCAGCATCTAATGCCATAGTCCAAAAGACCCAGAAGTATATAGAATCAGCAGAACAAAACACACACCATGGTTGGGCACCATTCAGAACTGAATTGAGAATGGCCCTGAAATTCCAATTCAGTTTTGTGAATTTGAACTGAATTTGAATGAATTAATGAAGAATTAATATGGAATTGAACTCAAACATTCATATACATGGTGTAGGTGCAGCCTTTATCAATACAGCTTAATATTTCAATAATACTAATGATAATAACTGATACTCCACTGATCCCCGTGGGGAATTCCTCTTTCAACCCCCCCAATTTGTTCTCTGGATGTGACAGCAAGCTGGTCTGAAGAGCAGCCACCTGTTGCGGTGCCCAGCGAGCTGGGGGTTAAGGGCCTTAGTCAAGGACCCACAGATGTGCTGAGGCTGGGCTTGAACTGAAAACCTTCTGATCACAGGGACAGAGGCTTCGCTCACTAAGCCACACAAATTATATGCATTACTTATCAACATTAACAAGCACAGCATATCATTTTCATAAGTGTCATGTTATTCATAATGAAAAAACACATTTGAAGTGTTACCCATACAATAAATAAATTTTACTGCCATTCTGTGTACCATGGTGAAGCCTTGAAGTTTTTTACATCGAAAGTCAAACTAGTTCCTCATCTGTCACCAAAGCGTCACATGATGTCACTGCATACCTGAGTCAACAACGATTAGCAGAGGACGCTGGAATGGAATGGAAACCAAACCAGCTTCCCTGAGCTAGCATAACTTGCCTGCAAATATCTTGCTATACCAGTTCTCTCTGTACCTGTTGACAGAATCGTCTGTGAAGCAGCAAGAATGTTCAGGCCAGAATGTGGCAATCTAAATAATAAAGCCCTTCAAGACCTTTTGCTGATTAAATGTAACAACACTGAACAATGAGTGTATTGGAATAGAGCATAACAGAATTTGCCAAGTTATTTTGCTTTTGTTATTTTGCTATGGTTGAACCAAGACAAAACTCATTTTCTATTTGTAAGAAAATAGGAGCAACTACATTAAAAAGTAATATTTTCGCCACATATACTTTCATTTGCTTTTAAAGTTAAAAAATAAGCTCAATCATTACGCAATATCAAGAAAAGATAATACAATTAACATGACTCAAAACTTACAGGTACTCCTGCAGTCATCAAAAATGGTGGGTCATTCCATTTAAATTCAACAAAATCACCACACTTAATTTTGATGAAATTTGGCGTGTGAATTTTACAAAATACTTTAAATAAAATGGCAAAGGACAAAGATGCAATAACACGGTGTACTGCTGTTTAAAATCGTAACAATACTCCAGACTCATTTCCTGATGACAGCACGGTAAAAGTTGCTGTGCATCTCCTATCTAAAGCACTTTAAATTACACTTTTCAACCAAATATTTTGGTTCTGTATTTTGCGCCCTGCTGCCAAGGCTTACTTGTATGTAAATAAAACACTAAGTTACACACGTACCCTTCAAAGTCAAACGTGTTCTTTTACATGCACATAAAGCATGAATGTCTATAAAGTAATTGAGCCACAAGGGCAGGCAGTGTGACCTGCTTGTCCGCACAGTCGGCTACGCTGTACGCTGTCGCCTGTGTCTGTAATGTAAACGAGCACACAGCCTGACAGCACAAGGGCAGGCAGAGTGACCTGTTTGTCCACACGGTCGGCTATGCTGTACAACACCGGGGGGATGGTGCTCTCGGCAGTCTTCCCGACGTCGCTCCGGAAATGCTTGCTGGCCGGGAGGCAGCTGAGGAAAAAATAGGGTGAGTAATATGGGACGCTCTGCTTGACGTTTAACTTAAATCTCACCACCATACTGATCTTAATCTAATGTTTTGGATGTATATCATACAACAAAAATAGGGTGATCCTCAAGAACACGATTAGTCAGCACTGTTGCAGAAGCGCCTGACCCAGTTAAATACGTTTACATTTGTTTATGTAGTAGACACTGTCTACAGTAACATAAAAGTGACGGTCAAAGAGTGTGGCGGAGAAAATGACATCGAGGGTTGGCCAACATTGGTATCACTTGGCCAAGCACAAGATCTGAATCGGCGACCTTCTGACCTCAGAGTCCTAACACACAGATAACATTCACACATAACACACCTGTATAAAGTGACGAGTAGAAAAAGACAGCATGCAGCTTTGAGTTTGTCGCAGTTTCTCACCTGGCTGGAAGTTGGTAGATGTAGCTGCATCCATCTTCAGTCCAGATGATGACTTTATCAGCGGCAATGAAATCCCCACCGGTCCAGGCCTGATCGTTTTCACTGGACACAGAGCAGAGTAGGGAGTAGTCACCAGCGTCGAACACCTGGGGGGGACAAGAGAAAAACAACACAAACAATGGGAGATAAACAACCTGATACCACAGACGGAAAGGTCAGCTGTCCTTCCCTGTATATACCAAGTTACAGACTATACATAAAGCTGAAAAATTATATTAAACCCTTTGCAGATTATGCTTATATTTTTTTTAATGTACAACAGGCACAATGCCACAACAAAATGATCAGATCCTAACCTCCCACCTTCGCCAAATTCAAAAACGAAAAACCTACTCCATAAAAGCATTTAAAGAACGATATCACACCAGGTTATATTATCGTGGCAATAATCACCCGGGGGCATGACGACCGGCATAAACACTGGCCGGGACGCTGGCTTTTCACTATTATATGGAGCTTTACTTACACCCACAGTTCAGTAAGCAAATCAGTAATGCAACAATATCAATAAGATGTGTATTATGACCCCAAAAATTTGACATTATGTTAAACAAACATGGCAGACATAAAAATATAAATCATGTCGAACTTTCAACTACAAAAAGTCCTGCTAGGCAACACCACCATTTTTACTTTGCCCACAATATCTCCTCCTTCAGAAGATGCTGTGGCTGCTGAAGTCTCCCTTTTCTCACCACCACTGCAGTTCTTATCGCTTCCACGATTTGCCAATAAAGCAGCATGAGGCGTGCTCCACCAACCGAATTTAATAAACAGAAGGATATGCCGGATTTATACAGATTACTAACTTTTGGGCATCACAATTAGCCTCTCCTTGATATTTTAGGCGTACTACTAAACTGCTTACCAAATTGTGTGCGCAAGTAAACATCCGTACAGTACCGGAAAGTCAGCATCCAGGCAAATATTTACGCCCGTCATCCAAAGCCCAGGTAACCACAATGCGATATCTCGCAGCCCTGGTGACATTAGTCTGCCTGTTCAGGAACTCTCCGGTCTCAAGCTCACCCTCCAGTACTTGGAGCAAACCACCAGCAGGGAAAGCTGGGTGAAAGTGCAAAAGGAGACGCTGTGGCAGCCCTGGCAGTAAATGGGTTTGGACTCCTCCTCGAAGACCGGGTCAGTGTCCTGGAAGACAACAAAAATGTCCCGACAGCAAATTCAATCACTTTGCTGTCCAACTAAAGCCAGCAAAAATGCAACCAGCTCAAACTAGAACACATGGTTAGCCTTAACCAATAAAACAAAATATATTTTATTTTAGTCATTTCACAAGACGGGGCGGCATGGTGGTGCAGTGGTTAGCACTGTTGCCTCACACCTCTGGGACCCGGGTTCGAGTCTCCGCCGGGGTCACATGTGTGTGGATTTTACATGTTCTCCCCGTGTTGTCGTGGGGTTTCCTCCGGGTACTCCGGTTTCCCCCCACAGTCCAAAAACATGCTGAGGCTAATTGGACTTGCTAAATTGCCTGTAGGAATGCATGTGAGTGGTGTGTGAGTGTGCCCTGCGATGGGCTGGCCCCCCATCCTGGGTTGTTCCCTGCCTCGTGCCCATTGTTTCCAGGATAGGCTCCGGACCCCCCCCCCCCCCGACCCAGTAGGATAAGCGGTTTGGAAAATGGATGGATGGATTTCACAAGACAGGTAATCGATTTTTCATATAAAACACAAGCATAGAGGTTATGAAACTGGAAACAGTCAAAATGACTAAATTAATCTGCTTTTTAATAAAGCATTTGCTTTGCCTCTGTGGAGATGCACAATATCTACGCAAATCACTTAAGACACCGCTGCTAAAAAATTTGTAATTCCATGCGGACGCCATACCTGCATCTTGCTGACATCAGCAGTGATAATCCATACTTTTAAAATCCCAGTGACTGACACTGCAACCACGGTGTCCTCTGAGAAGACAGTGAAAAACACACTGATGAAGAAACTGAGCTGTAGAACGAATGGCTTAATACTACAGAACCCCAAACGGTACCCTGGTACTCAACCTAAATAGCTAAAATGATTAACTGCACACATATTCTGGTAGATGCTTTAAATGCCAGTTAATTTAAAAGGTACATCTCTGGAGAGCAAACAGTGAAGGAAGTGAAGGCCGGTCATTATTCCGTGATTTCTTTAGGGCACCATTCATTCTCCTGACAGGGCGAATCTCAGGAGCGTCTTCAAAGTATCTGTGAAGCCAGAGGCTGGCTGCCAGCCCTGCAGTCCCAGGAAGCCCCCCCCCCCCCAGCTGCAGACCTTGGGTGCGGTGCGAGCGGATAATGCTCATGGAGCTGATCCAATCGGGGGAGATCTTGGACACCAGAGTGTACAGCACTTCCAGGCTAGTGGCATCCATCACGAGGATTTCCGGGTAATGGCCGTGGCACAGAAGCCGCCCCTCGCGCTGCGTTCCGATGGTAAACTGATAAAACTGGCCAAAAGAAGAGGCTTGTGAGCACGCAGTGAAGGAGTACACACTTCTGGGTAAGCAGCGAGGCCGGGTTAGTGACAGACTCACCTGTATCCCTGTGTGGGCACACGCCAGCTTAGTATACTCAATGCATCGTCCGTCACAGACATCCCATAAACACATCTCCCTGGACACAGAGGACAGTCACAGCATCACAGTCACCTCTGATCATCCGATATCGGTACAATGCGCTAACCCACAGAGAAAACCGCAGGCCAGACACAACCAATTAAACCATGTAGACGAAAAAGCAACAGGATTAATTAGTGACCGAACATACATTTTTAACATAATATAAATAAAAAGGAACATATCAAAATTCTATATATTTTGTTTTGATGTAAATAACGTAAGAGAAAATAACCAGCTATACAATTACATGAATCAGACACTAGTAGTCAATACTGCAAACATCAAGAAATTTATATAACAATAAAATAATAAAAATTAAAATAATTAATTTCGGCTGCCGAAATGCCCTGGGATTCCTCACAACGTTACAGACAGAAAAACTCTGTCCCAGGTCATCATTCACCATATTTAACTAATGCAAGCGACGTTGTGGACGTCTGGGGAAGCCTGATGGAACTTCCTCGCCTGGTACTCACCCGCTCTCTGATGCACTTACGATGTACTGCTTCTCGCTCCCTGCGCTGGCCTTGGACAAACACGTAATGGAAGCAGTGTGGCCAAAGAGCAGGGCCCGGGGATTTATCTTAGGAGAGGACACAGCAAAATCCAGAGGAAACCATCAGCGTTGTGGGCTAAGAAAAGATGCCTGACACATTTATTTAGCAAATCAGCATAATGGAACTGGACACAATAACTCTTTTAATAGACATTACAACTAAACAATTCAGGCATTTCAATGCTCTTACCTTGGCAAACATTTCAAATATGCCAGCACCATCTGTTTATTTTACAGTGTAAACAGATTTCAACATCTATAGGCTTATACACTAACCTCTAGGTCAGATGTCATATCCCACAGGCAAATCTGCCCATCGTGACACCCAGTGATAATTGTGCTCAGATCATCCATCACCAGGAGGCTGGATATGCAGTGGGTGGGGGCATGGCGACCCCAGAGCACTATGGGTAACACCAGGCTGTTTCCTGCCATGTTCTCTCTAGAGGAAGGGAAGGAAAAAAAATCTGTAACAAGGCGGTACTGAGTCACTGCATGACATAAATGAGTCCAAACACAACAACATGCAACACAACTGGAGACCGGAGAAACCAGTACGTATTCCCAGTTCAGGCTGATTAACAAGTTAAAGATAACTGTAGCTGGGGGAGCTTCAAGGACAATTAATAAAGCCGCATCTATTGAATAGTTTAATATTCGTACATTCGGTGGATTTTTTCTCAAATATTCAGTTTTTTGCCCACACTTCAGAGCTTCTTGGGTGCCCTCAAACAGTGTCGGGGGTGGGGGGGGACCTGCTAATTTTTTATATCTGCCATGATCAGAATACGAACTGCACATGGATTTTGGATATTAATCAGTAATTGAAAAGCAGATATTTCATTTTTTGATTATAAATTTACAGCACAAACAATTGTGTGGATTATTAATAATTAATACACCAACATTACCATAAAAACAACTGGGGAAATAAAAAAAAAAAAAACAAAAAAAAAAACATGTTGCCATTTGCACAAGTACGAGTACAGGTACACTGGAATGCTTATCTTCGCCTGCCCCATCTTGCTCTCCATAGCTTTAAACATAGCACAGAGATTTAGCCCACTGAGCAACTCATATGCCAGCTATTAATCAAGAAAGCTCTACAATCTGCAACTATCTGTTTGTACAACGGCGAGAGAAGGTGTCACTGTGCTATTCAGCTATAAAAAGTAAATTTCCACTTGATCTTGTTTGGCCTGCAGGCTGAGACATGCTTAATCTGTGATAGACCCACAAAAAAAATGCAAGACATTAATGTGGCAATAGACCACATTATTATTCCAATATAATCCTCCACACACCCACACATCATCGACAATGACCAGTGCCAAAAACCACACTGCTGGCTTAATAAACTTTAACAATATGCCACAGTTTGCATTTATTTTGATGATAAATTTTATACATTATACTGAAGGTCATGAAATTCAGGCACTTGTTTTCAAGTATTCCCAAGCAAAACATGTACTATTAAAACATGTGATAAGGTTTCTCTGAGCCCTGATCATCATCGTAGGGTAATACGTGTAGGAGATGAGGGTTCATCCAATTAGAGAGCAGGGCAATCAATCGTATCAATCGCATTCTCTACAGCTCCGAAGGATCCATACCACAGATTGGGGCCATCAATCTAAAAATAGCAGGAAGAGAACAGAGGATCTATCTGTACAAAACCAAAAAATGTGGCACATTTGTTTGTTGTCCCACTTAAAACAGGTGCCTGATATGACTCTAAAGGCACTCACACATTATCCAGATCAGGCAAGCCAAATTTTATATTATATGAGAGAGAGAGAGGGAGAGAGAGAGAGAGAGAGAGAGAGAGAGAGAAAGAGAGAGAGGAGAGAGAATTACCAACAAATAAAGCAATTACCAATTGCAAAGTTCCAGTTAACGTCATCAGTAAACCAACACTGAAAAACAAAACTTCAAATGGCTGCTATCAAGCTCCTTGATGTACTATCAAACAGAAGAGAGAGGATAAGCAGCGGTGATATTCCGAGTCTCGGTTTCACAGAAATGAAATCAGAGAGACGAAACGAGGGGGATGATGGGCCAACAGGAATCAAAAACGACAGAGCAGCATCAGAAGGCGACGATGCCGAGTGGCATGGATGCTTTCTGTGGCAAAGAAAACATTAAATATGGACCAATCATTACTCTTTGACCGCCTTTTAATTTCTTAAGCCGGAATAATTTCTCAAGTTCATTCAGCCAACACTTCATTTGATTAAAACCACATATCCGGGTTAACAAAAAAAAAAAATTAGCTCAGGCATCTTTACCTGCAATCACAGTAATTTATCGATATCTACGAAGATAAACAACTTCACTCACTCGTTCCTCAATATAATTCTCCTCACACTCAGACCTCTAGAATGACCAGCGCCAAAAATCATGCTACTACAACTGAAGCACAATAAAGCTTAAAGAGCATTATCAACAGCAAAAAAAAAAAACACTATTATAGCAAGTTCGATATAATGAATCGGTGAGCTCTTGTAAAACTATAGGCGATATAGCATACATCAAAACCACAGCCGTAAAGGGAGTACATGCACAAGGTAAGCTGTACATGGGTTCATAATATAACAATATAATGATTTAATTTAAATTTAAATTTAAGAGATTTGCTAGCTCCTGACTTCCTGACATTTATTGTAACACAGCTGTGGCAATGCTTAAGCAAGCATGTCATTATTTTGGAGTATTCTAAGCCTTCTTACATTCCACAAAGTACACACACTCAAAATATGACACAAAGTGAAGACCACTAAAAAATGAGGAAAGTTCAACAATGGCCTACTGACTGTTGCTAAGCTCAGACAGGTCATACACTTGCACTACGGAGATTACATTTTTTTAGAATCTTTAATATGTTTTTCAACACAACACTACTGAATAGTATCAAACCTTTCATTTCCCTTCCATATTTCCATGCATGTCCATACATCCATGACACACTTCAACCCTACCTTATTCGTCTTCAAAAGACCACAGGTTTTAGCCAATGAGTACAAAAATCTTCATTCAGATTAAAATGCTTACATTTCCACAATTTTCACATACTTTTAAAAAACACTATTCTTTTAAAATGTGCTTAACAACATTTTTTGGCTTACTATTCCACTGTGCTTACAGGCCCAAATATCTTGATTACAAATTCAGCTTAAATGTTCAGCTTACATGTATAAATCACAACTTTAATTTGAAGTGTTCCGTCCAGCTTCACTTCTAACGTCAATGCATTAAAACAACAAGAGTAAGCTTTTCTTTCTTTTAAATAATAATTTCCTGCATAATTTCTTTTTCCTGTATACAATTTAGAAATTACATCTCAAACTTCAATGATGCAAATAAGCAGTGAAATTATATCCCAACTTCCATCCAGGCCGACATTTTTAACTAAAGATAAAAACTCAAAATAAGCCATCGAGACAAAGCTAACCAAAGTCTGGGTTTCTAAACGCCAAAAACAATCATGATGGAAAATACCGTATAAGTTGCAACTTCTTCACATGTTTCCTTCTTATTATCCTCAAAAACAACACCTTCATTTTCACAATATCTTTCAGTTTCATCTCCAGCGATTCTGTAACCAATGCCGCTCAGCAGAGATAACATGAAGGTATCTGAAGCAAAACCACAGCATCGACCATCCATCCACACCGATCTATTTAATCTACCGGGCATGTGAAAGCAAAATCAATAGGCACACGGATGGAAAAAGGAAAAGAAAAAAAAGGGGAGTAAGGGTGGGGATGATGACAAAATAATTCATCTCATATTTATCACAAATCCATTGTGGTTATGCCTATGAATGCATGATCAATGCAAAATCAACTGTTCACAAAGTTTTTCCCAGTTGATTTTTTTTGTCAGTCAAATACCTCAAATAATCATTGTAATTAATAAAAGACCCAAATAATGACTAACAGCCCTTGCAAGGTATTCAGCTTTAAACATTGCAGTTTCTTAAATCAATAAAATGCTTTATGCTTGTCATTATTATTGCGCCCTGTACACCGTGTCTTTAAGGGATCTTGTCAGTTTGGTCCAGTGCTAGCCTGTTATAATGTTATTATCGTTTAAAGGGGCTAATATAATCTCTGGATATCGGTACAGACATGATAATCAATTATTAATCCATTATTACTTGCAGCCTGTTATCATGTCGTAAAGCGGTAGGAGACCCTAAGCCAGGGGATTTACGGAGCAGGGTACAGCGGGGATGTGTGTGCAGCTACAGCTCATGCTCGGTGACACACAGGGTCGCATTTCCACAGATACAGTGTAACGCTGTAACTATTTCCAAGATACCGCCGTCATAGTCTATGGTGTTTAGTATTGAGTCAGGGATTACGACACAAACTCCCAAGGTTAAAGCAGTTTGATGCTTCATTAAATATGACTACCTGCTACATGTCTCACTCATATTTGCTTTTCATGTAATTAAAAGTGTAGTTAATATGCATCTATTAAACACAATGTTGTTTATATTCACTGGCTGTGGCAGTGGCAGTAATTCATTTTCAATTGAGCTAGCTAGGCACTTCATCGCTGGCAATGCTAACCTGCAAGTATACTCGACAAATACTGGCTGGTGATAAGCTAGCGAGCTTACGAACAATTAAAATGACGGCGTTCACGTTTAGTTGAGGAACAGCATTGAAATATCACATTACAAACGCATTAAATATCAAGGAACTATATTCTCTGCCATTTTGTAATTCTGTTCAGACTTTCAAGACATTTGACCGGCCCTAATAAATAAAGCTGTGACACTACAGCTTCCTGATTTTCTCCGGGTAATAAGCGAAATCTTAAATACTTACAAGTGATAAATACTACAGGAACATGTCCTGTACTTGAAGCCTCTTGGATAAAATTCTTCAGAAAGTCAAAAAATAAGAGGCTATATTCCGCCGTGTTTATTCCCTTCTGCAGTCGGTCCTGTCAGCTGATTAACCACGCAGCTTTACGGCAACACGTTAACGTTAGTGGGGCGCTGTCGTAAAAACGCACATTGACTTACGGCGTCTTCTTCAGTTCATCTCAGCCGAGCCTCGCGTGTATTTGGATTGCAATACTATTTTCTGATTAGTTAATTGTACCGTTAGAACAATATGTTAGCAGTAAAACCATGTCAGCTGTGTGTGTCTCACTTAAGTTACAGGAGTTTTTTTGTAATGAATATCAAATTAATTGTGCTTTATGACGACTCCAACTGTAGTTTTAAAGGAAATGAGGTTTATACACATTTATCTCCGAAAACACGAGCTATTTTATAAAAAATATTTTAGTCGTGTACCACTTTTGTTCATTTACAACTCCTTTTAATGGAAAAAAAATTGTCACAGTTTTTATTTCAGATTTGTACAAAATATACAATAATATTAAAAATCCTATAAAGGTGCATTTTAAAGGAGTCTCATGATAAATCGGAGAGATTCTGCAACGTCTAAGAAAAAATAAAACATGAACATAGAAATACAATCACAAATAAAAAATTGTAACATATTTCCATTTTGGGCCATTGAAGTACCACTTAACAGTACACCCTAATTTTTATTGTAAGTGATATTTCACATAACCGATTTAAAAAGGTCTAGTAAAGATCTATATCTAACATTTGGCCAAGTGAACGGTTCGGTGCTGTACATTCCACTATCCACCAAGGGGAAAAAGTGACATCCATCTTAACTGTAAAGTACTTCAGGAATGGAAATCAAGGATTTCTCCTTTATGTTTTCTAAACATTTATATAAGTGATCACTTACGACTGTCAAAGTACACAGCAAAACCTTTATATCAAAGGTCAAGGCACTATTGTGGTTTAGGATCCCAAAAAGCACCAATCGGTTTGAGGGAATTTTAAAGAAACTGGCTTTCGCTTGGAAAGAACTATATTACTTTTGCATAAAGAAAAGAAACCTGTAAAATGAAGTGACATGCATAGCTTGAACACAGGAGAACAGAGCACCTAATACAAGTAGAAGCTAGTATACATCCATATACACTTGTGTTCAGGGAAAAATGTGCACTTGATTGTTTCGGGTGGGAGTCAAGGGTTTAATAGAAAAGACAACAAATCAGATACCAAAGACTAACTCTTACCCACATTCTAATCATGCCTCCCTTTTTGCTAAAATGCAAGAATAAGTTAAAACCCTGAGAAACTAACATTATCTGTTGCATATGCTCCATATATTAAAATAAATTCTTGTCCTTGGTTTAAATCTCACCAAAAAAAAAAATAAAAAAATACAATAAAAAACAAATAAAACTAAGATCCAAGCAGTGAACATTGAAAAACTGTTTGCTCTCAGATGTTCTCTGCCTGAGGAACCTCCCGGATGCTCTCTGGGATGGGTTTGCGTACTGGTTTCCGGCGAATACTGCGGCCAGAGGCGATGAGATCCGCATAGCCTTGGGAATGAGAGAAGGCATAGGCCGATCGTCGGGACCTGCGACCGCGCTGGAAGGCTGTCGGTTTCCTTACTTCCTCCTCCTCCTTCTCATACTTCTTCTTGTTTCTCTGGATCTGGGGAATATTTGTAAACACGTGTTGTTTTCTTCCACCCATTATTCGAGAGAATCCATTAAGAGATTTGCTTCCAATATAGTTGGAGCCCTGACATCAGGTAATGCCACATGATTAATCATGACCAATGGTGATCCAGAAGGGAAAACACAAGATAATTGGGGTAGGGGTACTCACTCGCAGACTCACTGACTATACATAATCATCATACATACCCTGTCCTATGATAAATCACCCAATACAAAATGCAAGTTATAAGGAAGAACCTAAGTTTGACAAGTGCAGGTGTGTGAACGTAATCAGAACTGCAAAACAAGATCACCTTGTCTCCTTCCGAGGGCCATATAGTCTTGTAAAGGAACTCCAAGCAGATGACAGGTAGCAGGCTTATGGCCACGGTCAGAATGATAGTCAACCAGAGATACGGTTGCCGGAGAGCGTTAGATGCAACCCCTGGATTTGGGGAAAATGGAGGATATAATTAATGAATATACCTAAAACAACTAAACCTTGCAAAAAATGCACTCTCTTACTCATCTTAAAAAATGTTTATCATTTTCACATATAAATCAGCTTGCCTGCTTGTTGCATCAACACACAGATGCTATTAAAATCATTATAAGATCACTTTCTCATATCAAAATTTGAATTGAATTATTTGTTTGGCTGACAAATATCAGGCAATAAAGTCTGACAAATTCGCGCATACTGATTATTCATTGCAACTCACCAGTGAAGGTGAATGCCGAGGTGAAGATCACATGTATTCCTGCACTGTGGATGTCAAACATGATTCCAAAGTATATTGCAATACTGCCCAGGACTGCAAAGCAATTCACAAAGGTCCAGTACGATGTTTCAAGAGAAATCTGTTGGTCAATATTTTAAAAATTAGACCCAGAATGCTAGAAAATCTTCTGGAGTCTATAAAATGCATCAGCAAGATTTTGTCATATAGCAATACTTAACAGTAAAATAAGGTACACAAACAAACAAAAACATAATGAATGTGTCAGATAAAAATGGGAAAAACCATATAAAAAGCACAACATGCTATAGAGCATACTCAATATACATGTAATATATTATAACATATACTGACACAAGATGATAAACGTGGTCAGTTATATTATTACATTTATATTCAGCCTATTCCAAAAGGCAGCCACTAAGTAATGGATGCATATGGAAGTTTGTGCCTACATTAACGTCTTAAGAAAACTAAGCATTAAAAAGCAATCCCATTTAAGACTTAGCCAGAGTTTCAAGCTTGCTGCTAACTAAGCTTTCACAAAAAAACTTCTGCCTTACTTTCGGTAGCATGTGAATGATAAAAAATTCCAACCATGCGCTGAATGAATATTTAAAAACAGGAGTCAGGATTCCACATAGTTCATAGCACGAACTGTCTGTGAAAGAAGACCGAGGGACAGAGGAAACAGGTAGAGCGAAAGGGGGGGGGGGGGGCGTACCTGCAGGCTGACAATGAAGATGAGGGAAGAGGCAGTTACAACAGCAAAGGACTGATAGTCAGATGGAGCTTCTCCATCCTGTCCCATAGTCTGAAGGAAAGCTCCATAGGGGATGAAAAAGATGATCATAGAGGTGAAGATGCCGTGGAATAAGCTCGTAAAGAAGTTTTTATAATTGAAGAGCAATCCTTTCTGGCCTGGCAAGTACAGCTTGGGGAATCGTACACTCAACTTGTCACCGACATCCTATTGGGGTGAGAAGAAAATTGACTCAATACCCATCAAATTACCACCATCATCATCATCATCATAATAATTCCTTATCACAGCAATTACAGTACTAACATAAATACTGCTTCAGTTTGGTGGTTATCTACTAGTGTCACCATTAACAACATATTGGTTTGCTTTAAATGCCAGATATTTTATGGTACAAAAATGAATAGTTAAAGAAAGAAAAAGTCCTGGACATACCTGATCCAGCAAGCCCACAAGAAGAACAGGGAGACTGCTGTAGCAAACATTGTAAAGTGTAATGAACCAGTTTTCGTAGGCTATCTGCAAAACGAGAATTAACCTTTTAATCATGCATCAACGCAGTACTTAACATACAAAAAAAAAAACCCCATTCATTCTTCAACTTCAAATCAATTAGGTCCAAGGTATCCATGCACAGCATACAGACCTCTTATTTCCAATCAAGAAGCATTCTCAGCGAACATATGGAACATTCCCTCACCTGGGCGGAATAGCCGCTGAAGAAGGAATACCAGAAATGAACCAGAGTAAAGGCAAAGTTCTTGAAGAAGAAGTAACGCAGGAACTTGCACATGCGGATGTAGGACCAGCGCCCATGCACCAGCAGGAGGCGCTGTAAGTAGCGGAACTGGGCAAAGGCATAGTCACTGGACATCACAGCCTGCATGCCCTCCTGTCCGCTAATGCCTACACCAATGTCCGCCGCTGTAAAAGGGGAAGTTAGAGAAAGTCATTAAGTCATCTAAACCACAATACTCTATTATAAATAGAGCTAGGATTTGTATACATGCATCATCTCCCTCAAAAAGGGTCTATCCACTTTAATGTTATCAGTCATTCATTTGAAAGTCAACACTTATTTGTTCAGCTACTGTAATGACACTATAATATCACTATCACAGCTGCGCCACTGACAGTGAAGTTTAGGTCACATTGAAATACCAGAGGTTACATTCATGTACAGGATGGTATGCTGGCTCCGGGGGGGGGGGGGGGGGGGGGGGGGGGGTCGGAACTCCCAGGATAAAGGACCTCTGATACAGGGAATAAGGAGCACACTGGATAAGGAGTGAAACTTAAATATAAAGGATGCCGTTTAGTTATGGTCTTCAGTTGTTGCAGTTTTCAGCAGCTATAACAGCCGAGGGCTTCCTTACTTTTAATCATGTTGACATCATTGGCTCCATCTCCAATGGACAATGTGATGGCCTTCTTGTACTTCTTCACCAGGCTAACGACGTTGGCCTTTTGCTTCGGTGTGACGCGGCAACAGATGACGGCACTGCATTCACAAGCCATATCGACAAAGTCTTTCTGCCTCTGCTCCTTTTCCATCTCATTCATCAGCTGACCATCCACGGGGGTATTTGGCGAGGTCTTTTTCCTCAGTTTGCGCAGGCGTAGCCGACGTCTCTTCTTCTTCTTCTCGTACAAGATCTCATTCTAAAAAAACGTTTTTAAAGGGTCAAATACAAAAGCTGTTAGAGTGCATTCACAGAACAAAAAAAAAAGCACATTGATTAAAAGCCTGTCCAGGGCTGTAGTCAGAGTTTGAAAATTAGTGTGGTCTTGGGGAAGAAATGGAAATGGGGAAGAAGTTCTCAGATATATTTTTTTTTTATTCTGTTGTATTTAGCTTCAAATTTTCTTTTCATTTAGTTGTATTTAGCTTCAAATTTTCTTTTCAACTCTAAAAAAAAAAAAAAAAGACAGAGGCTCGTAGCCGGCTGTGGGCATGATTCAATCGTGACAACACGTACCAGCCACCCTCCAGTGATGACCAGAGCATTCTTCCCAGCCTCAGGAAAGAAAGGTTCTTTAACTTTCCCTTGACGACCATCTGCCCCGGTATTGTTCCTTCTGTTAGCCTGTCTGTCTTGCAGCTGCACACTGTAATAGAATATGCAGAGGTAAAAATGGATGAGCGATAAGATTGAATTACAGGCCACTCCTTTAACAGCATCGCTAATGAAAGAGATGGCATAGGACAGTCTTTCTCAACCATTCTTCCTGACACAGCACATCTTCTATAACGCAGTGCGTTTCAAATGGCACGTTTCCCCCACCAGATGAAAACTGTTGGTCTACAGAAGGGATCGGCCACAGATCGTATTTGTGTCTAAACGAAATACTTACTTCACATCGTCCCCATAATGGATCTTCATGTCATCAGTCAGGAGGTCACATGAATAGCCAATGTTCTCAGCAGTTTCTAGACCAAAACGACAATATATTTATAACACTCCATAAAAACAGCAAAGCCAACACTGTCAATAAAATATACATGACAGTAATAAGACAGGATTAGCGCTGCAGGATACTGGAAGGAATATATACACTGCAATATTAGAAATTTTCATAATAAATTTAGATACAAAACATTTTACTCAATATCATCTCTATGGAATCAAAAATGTTTTCATACAACTGCAATCCAGACCGTGCGTTTATCCCACCCCCGTGGTTTCCCATTAAAGAAAAAAAAATAATCGTATAAAAATGGTCTCAACTGCATGTGCATAATGTTAACATTAACAGACCTTGCCAGGACCCAATAAAATGATGGAAATACGTTTCATAATCCTGTGGTTTAAGCAATGGAAACATGCCTTTCTTATCTCCAGTTAGAACCCAGATTTTGATGTCAGCCTTAGCGAGTTTGGCAATTGTCTCTGGTACTCCATCTTGAAGTTTGTCTTCAATGGCTGTGGCACCGATAAGCTGAAAAATAAAAATCACAGTAATATGTAACGAGGCACAAAAAGCATTTTGACCTCAGGGGGGAAAAAAAAAAAGCATAGCTAGAATTCCCCACTGTCCTATTAGGTCGTACATTTTACAAAAGGCCTGAAACACAATAAATGGCTTACATGAAGGTTTTTTTCAATCAGCTCGGAGACTTCATCCAAGGCTGCTTCTCGATCGGTCAATGATATGCTGGCTGCTTTATGCTTTTTAGCCCAGGTTTCATATTCTTCATTGCTAATATCCTTGTAGCACAAGCAGAGGGTCCGAAGAGTCTCATTTGCAAAAGTCTTATGGAGAGGAAAAACACAATATTTTACCGGGGGCATTTAGGAATCTAATATGAATTCAAAATCAACAGCAATTATTTATATAGACAATGGGGTTCAGTCACTCACTTCGAGGGAAGTTTGAGTAGTCTCCTTATTTTGGGAACTGGGATGCAGACGCTCATAGATAACCGTGTCGGCTCCTTTGCAGTACAGCCGGATCTTGCCATTGGGGAACCTCACTGTAAAAGCAGGAATGCTCGTCTACTTTCCAACGGCAAGGTTACATATCAGTGGAAAAGACTCAGATACTTTAAAACCATTGAAACACTTACGAATAATAGACATGCGTTTCCTGTCGCTGTTGAAGTCCAAAAGCGCCAGCATCTGATAAGTTGCCACACTGCCCATCTCACTGACAGTGATGGAGTCTTGAGTGCGGGACAAGAAGACGAAGCCAAAGTTCCTGGCGGCACTTACCAGGGCCCCTTCATCAGGGGAGGCAGCCTGGTACACCAGATCACCTGCGGAAGACAATAACCAGAGATTGGAGATCATCCCCTTTAGCATTCCTTACCAAATCAGATGAATTGGGGCGTTCACTCACTGTCGTTCTGGTCCACCATTACTGTATGGCAAAGTGAAAGAAGTTTGAAAAACTCAAACACTTCGGAGTCATTCTTTGATTGGATGCGCGAAATCAGTGAATTGTCAAAGAACTGGAACTTTCCATCCGCATACTTATTCCAACTGAAGTCGACAGGCTAGAGAGGGATGAAGGGGGAATCGCGGTTAGAAGTCATTCTGTAGTATCGATGCAACAATTTATTACATGATAAGGTCACATTATATAAACTTGGTAGAAGGTAGCAAATTGAATGATCATGACACTGAAGATGATAGGACAATGTTGCAATATAAAATTATAGTCTAATAAATAGGCTAATAAATTTGTAACCTTTTGTAGAGTTATTACATAATGCGCTGTAACAATCGGGCTTACTGTACAACGTACAGCATGTTCTCCCCATCAATTTAACTCAAATGACAACATTAAGTTTCAACACCTGATTTCCAGTCTCCAGTCTAAATTTACATGACATTACATCACCTCATGTGACAACTGCTGATATTTCAGTCCCTTATTTGTAGGTGAAAATCTTAATACTTAATTTCAATTTCACCAAAATTTTAGTGAGCAGAATACGCAGGAGATTTAATAGGCAAATAATGAACAGAAATCCATCCATCTTCCAGCCCATAAATCACAGGGAACATACTAAATTGCCTATTGTATGCGTGTAACTCCAGCTAGCCTAATCACGTCTTTGATATGAGGCACAAAACCTGTGTGACTTGGGGAACACACCAAGAGCAATGGCGAGATTCAAACCCGCTTCCCAAAAATTGCGAGGCAACAGAGCTAAGCCACAAACACAAACGGCTTTTCTTCACAAACACTGTACACTCATCTATTGATTGAGTTTGCAATAGGGCTCTTTCCTCTCCTGCTTCCTTACCCGTGGCTTTCAATCATTTCATTTATTCAGTTATTTAATCCTGAAACATTCAGTAATCTATAAAACAACACAGGAAGGTTTTGCATTCCTAGCAGATTTTAAAAATAACTATGGCCATCTCTCTTTAATAGACAAATGTGATTTATCGATAACTGCCTGTCAGTGTTTTCTAAATTAAACTTCGAGCTACAAGAACTATCCTAGGTCAATTTAAAACACAAATGCCATTGCAGGTTAAATTTCCAAAGGAACGTTGGTGTCAAAAGGAGTTTTTAAATTATTAAAAAGAACATTGTCCTTGTCATCGTATGATGACAAAGACGACAAAAAAAATAAAAAAATAAAATTAAAATGACAACCACTTACCCGAGAATTCTTCAGGGGACCTGTGGAATCACCTGAAGGAGGGAATTCAAAAAGACATTTAGGGTGTTTTTGACTAGTGTGACACATAACATGACTACATCTTTGCCCAGCATGCTGCATAAGTACAGTAACACTGTAAGAACACGGTTTTGCAGAGACAATAGTGCTTATTAACTGGTCTAAGGTTTATGACTTAATGGTTTTTCAAATACGAAGTTAGAGATGTATAATGAGCTCAAGTTCAGAGAGTAGTAGGACTGGGTGACGTGGCAAAGAGCAATACGCTCTGCTGCTAGGTTCTATCCCTGACTGCCTCGCTGCTTGTTCCAGGCATTAGGTTAGTTGTCACCTGTCCTGTAATGAAAAATAAAATGCCATGTCCTGTTTTTAACCAATACAGGAAGTGACTTGTCCCATATGCTTTCAGACTGAAAGTGGAAACCCCAATTACTGATGTGACTGTAAGCACTTGCATTTTGTATGTTCTACTGGTTAAAAATGCTTCAAGTGGTGAAATAAGCATTTCCAGTTCTAGCTGGCAGAAGTTTGAGAGAAAACACAGTAAACAGCACCAGCGTATTGCGTGTCGGACTACTGCAAAAAGTACCACCACACCACCAACCTTCGCTAATTCTCAAAAGCTTTTTTTTTGTTGAAGATCTTGTGGCTGCTGAGCTGCTGCTTTCTTAACTGACACTTGAAGCTTCCTCTCTTCCATATTACCAAACAGTAACATGTGCCATGTTCCGCCAACTCAATCAATCCTTGCTGTGCATTTCTTGGGCATCGGTTGTCCGTTTTTAAAAGACTACCATGTGATTGGCTGGAATTTCAGTCGTTTCTGTGATGCGATTGATTGGTAGCACACATCAACCTATGTTACCTAGCAGTATATTGAAGCAATTAATTTTCTTATCATATAATTTGATATGTTCCTATCACCCAGTCCTAGCAAGACTTGCCAAGGTGGAAAAACATGTCTTTGCAGAGTAAGCCACAGTTGGCAAGATGTTTGGTGCGTTACACGAATTGCCACAGCTGAAAAATCTCTGAAGCACGAACAGGACATACCATAGACTTGGCCACCAATGGTGCACTTCTTGAAAGCCATAATGTTCTGTGTCAGGGTGCCTGTCTTGTCTGTGAAAATGTATTCAATTTGACCCAGCTGCTCATTCAGGGTAGTGGTGCGTGCTTTGGCGGGGGTGTCCTTGTCAGGGTAGTACATCTGCAGGTCCCAGTTAATGAACTTGCTCTGGCCCAACCGGATCACTTCCACACTTAAGAAAACAAACCACAAAAGGATCTTCGATACCATGACATTTACAAAGCATTTTCAAGCCATCCATCCATTTATTTAACAATTTCTTTTCCAGTTCAGGATGTAGTGACCTTCAACCTCTTCTGCGAAGCAAGGGAGCAAATAACATTTAACAGCGTAATGGACACCAGCCCATCAACTGACATGTACACTTCCTCACTCACCCAGTCACATCAAAGGAAATTTATGCATCAATAATTCACCTTGAAAACCATGTTAGTGGAAACTGGTGTAGCAAGAGGAAACCAACACAAAAAACATAGGAAGGATCCATAAATACAGGCCTAGAGCTGCATTCAAACCTGTAACCCTGGAGACATTTTAATAACATTAATTATTTATCATGGACCTTTAAAACGTAGGCCTTTTATGTTATTATATTTCTCTCTACTGTACCTGCGGCCCATTCTGGAAAAGGTAAACAGTCACCTCTTACACATCCATCAATTCTCAAAACATGATGGCAATTATTTTTTAAAATCCATAAAGCAACGACAGGACTGGGAGGGCTCTTACCTAACATAGAGGCTGATAGGCACCATGGTGTTGAGTACAATGATGTACCCCCAGAAGCTTAGGAAGCCCCTGTAGGAAGCAGACTGCTGCAGGCCATCGCTCAAGTACCAGGAACGCTTACCCACGTCTTCGTACCAGAAGCTGTGGCCAATAGCCAAACCAGCAGACACCAAGAAAAGGAGGACAAAGATCTAAAACAGAGCACAAAAACACTGTAAATCTCTATACGGACAACCAAGCGTGCAAATCTTTTGATAACGTTAGTATCAATGCAAAGTTACATGGCCGTGTACTGAGCCTATTTAAATAAAATTTTATACTACATTCCAAAACTAAAATACAAATGCAACACCACTGGGGAAAAGCCAAAAACGGTTCTTACAGTATAAACCATGTAATTCATCAACTCATCGATCTTAGTCCTTTTGAATCTGGTCTTGCCGCCATTGCGCATGATTTTGGTGTCAGAACCTAAGACGACAAAGAAATTTACGCAAACATACATTGTGTTTGTATCTAGCAGGACATTGAGGGTTTTCATTTCAGACAGCCTCGAGACCCCTTATTCCCGGGAATCACAAACCCGAGGTAACAGACCTGCAAAGATGACCAGGCCATGGCACTCGTCAGTGTTGCGTATCTTGCAGCCCCTCAACAGCATGTTGTCGAGATCCAGCGGATAAAACTCATTATTCCACTTCATGACGCCTGTGAACTTGTCCAAGCGGTTGTTTGGCTCCTCACACTCAATGTAAGCTGTGAGAACATGCATGAAATTCAAAGCATCAGCACTAAATTCAAAACTCCAATGATAGACCTGCAGGTAAAATGCAAAGTTCAGAGCAGATGATTATGGTATCTATGTTCATTAAAAGGAAGCAGGGTGCAAGTCATTTTCCTGCGAGTAATGAACTCAATAAGAAGGGAAATAGAAGTGAAACAACAGTACCCTGTTATTAAAACTACTCCTGCGCCAGTAAAGGGAAAAGTCTGGGTGGCAAGGAACAGAACCCCTTAATCAAGCGAAGACAACCTGATAGAAGTGAAACAGTGATCCATTTCCAGAGTTCATTACTCGCTATTCATGTTAATGGGATTCTGCATAATTTGAGTTTGTGGCTATGCTCTATTGTCCATTAAAACTTTGGCAACAGAAAATGCTAAGAGGCAAACTAGTCTTATGTTATCTTTTTGGTTTCTGTTGGTCGTTTACCATCAAAGCTCGCCAGCTGGCTTTCTTCCTGAAGTTTCTCATCAGTCACTTTCAAGCCCATTTTGAACTTCAGATTGGTTTCTCTGAAAAACAAAAATATACAAAAACAAATATATAAACAAAAATAAAATCACAAAATATTGGACTACAGTCAAATAATTGGGAGTGAACTAATCAAGTGCTTACAAACGCAATTCAAACCCACATTTGTGCACAATCACCCCTTACCCATCTAGCTCGGCTGTTTCAACGTAACAAAGACTGTTGGGGTTCGAACTGGACAGCAACAGAATGTCAGCCTATATTCCAAAAAGGAAAAAAAAAAACATCAATACAACTAGTTAATCCAACACAGGCAAAAAACAGACATGAACAAAACTACATATCTGATAGACGTGTTTTCTACCTTTCTTACTCAAAATTTGCAAAATAATAAATGGATTTTGGATTGTCTGAACAGCTTTTCCTTGAAGGATTCCTTATGAAGGGATGTATTGACACCAATGAAAAATCTATGTTTTTCCTGCATAGCTCCTACTTCTTATCTCCATGGCACATGGAGATGTGGTGAATCTCCATTATTCACAGCGTGTTACCATTAATTTCACCATCATGCATCATGTTCTGATTGTTTCTCTCCCCATTTTGCTTAGCATTTTTTTCAATTTTTATTTATCATCAGGTTATGTGGAGGAGGTTTTTATACATGTTCCATACTCTAGATTCCCAAAAGTTGGTGGTGTGCAAACCCAGACTCAAGGTGGAAAAATGGTTCAAAAAGTCATTGATCTTACAGGAATAAAATCATTTTTCTTCAAGCGAATAACATCTCCTACATGGATATTCATCCATTTAGACTCTTTAAACCTAAAAAAAGAAAGATATTAAAAATTTCATGACTGGTGCACCAATTATGCGATTATTACCAATTCTCTTTCATTATATATAAATACACATTATATATATAAATATGCACATGACAAAGATACATATAAACTATCATTGAAAATTGGGTAGTAAACATTTGTCCATCATATTAGGTAAAATTTAGTACAACACTGAGAACTAGCATCAAAAAAGGCAGAACTAGCCCACACAGTACCTGCCATCAGCTAAAACTTCACATTTCCGGTTGTTGATCTCCTTGTCCATCCTGTGACGTGCCTGCATAAAGGGTCCAAAGCAAAAGAACTGGTTTAAAATGCGCAAAGATAAAGACAACACATCTAGTACTGACCTGCGTAGCGTTCGCTGAATCGGCACAACTGAACGATTTCAATGAGCAATGATCATACATGATGCATTTAATCAGTAGGTTAAAGAATTTACCAACATATATTTCAGACGTTTGCCTAAACCATTTCAGCAATTTAAATACTGAATCCAATGACCCATTAACAAAAAAAAAATATATCTAAATATATGGAAATAAACACAAATTACGCAGAGAGGCACTGAGACTCACCAGATCATCAATCAAGTCTTTAATAGCTGTGATTCCCAACACAATAACTAAAGGCACAAGGGTAGTATACCAAGGCAATGTAGTAATTTGAGGAATGATCTAAAAAGGCAATAGGAAACGTTAAATTTAAGTGCAAATAAAGTATACAAAAAGCAAACCTGGCATTGTGACAAGCACCTGATCATTATCACTTACTACAGGAAATACAAGTACACCTGGCACACAATGCAGCGTTTCACAAAGAACCGATTGATTTCCTAAAGCTCGCCATTCTGTTCATTCCTCCTCATCACCCACACGTATTCGCTGCCCAAAGCTATAATTACCCCCCCCCCCCCCAGACCTACAGTTGCTACCATAAAAATCATGGAACTGACAGAAACCTGGCAGAGAGCTCATATGCCCCAACTAACAGTAGATACAACTGAATTCACCTTAAATAGTGAAGACCACTAAACATAACATAAATTAACTTCTTGTTTTACCTTAATGAGATTAAAACATTATTCCCAAACCAGTAACTGATTATGAAACAGAGGAAACTTGAAGACAGTATTTTACAACCCAAGCACTTACCTGTAAAATCAGTAACACAAGAAAATATAAATTCGCTGCCCTTTTGAACTGCTCATATAGGTTGAATGGTATAAATGTAAAAACATTATACTTGTATGTCTTGATGGCATTTCCCTATAAAAAAAAATCAATACTTAGAATACAATCATTGAGGTAGGCATATAACATTTATCACTATTTTAATAGCTAATATTTAGCTATATTAGTATTAACGAGCATAAATTGTATTGTAATGAAAGGGAACAAATCATATATTAAAAGCAAGTGAAAAATGGCATGTACAAAAAGTAGCAAGTATGTCATTTTTGATATGGGTATATTACCTAAACTTCTAAACAACCAACTCAAAGGATCTTGTCAAACCTAATTCTTTTCTCAAATTAGACCTTTATTCAAAAATATGTTTATTGTGCTTCAGATCTTTCATGCTCTTTGTGTAAGAAAAAGATTGTTCAATACACCTAATGCACCTTTCAGGAAATGTTTGGCAAATAGTGAAATAATACAGATTAATGCAACAATTTCTCTTTGCTGCATACAGTATTAAAATGCAACACTAACTACAAATTATGTAAATGAAGGGCTATTCAAGATACAACAGCATATATCAATACACATACGGTGACTCAAGTGCAAAACACCACATTAAGAAGAATTTTTTTTAAATCAACTTGTGTTCAAAGCAGAGATGCATAACCTGGTGTAAGGAAGACAAACCCTGAATGCCTGAGCAACAGAGAAAAATAACATAGTCCGCTAACTGGTAAAAGGAGTATCAGTAATGCGATGGACAGCCATCTCTACAGATATTCAGTCTACAGGTCCTCTGATTATTCTGCATGGTGGTATAACGAGCGGTATCAGGTACAGGCTAAAACACTGGACTGTACACAGCACTAAATACCTTCAGAAGTGGTTTCAGGCAATTTTCCACGGCCTCCTCAATTACAAGATCTACAGCTATATCACAATGCGAAGCAGATTACTACCTCCTACATCCTCAAAATAACTGGGGGTTTTCATCTTCTAGAAAGTCTAGTGGACCTAATACACACACTTTGGGGTTTTTTTTTTTTTTTTTTTTTTTTAGAGAGAGAGAAGGGTGGCCCTACATCTTTAGGTCCTTGATAATAATATGCTGTTAGCCTCATTCCTTATTCTGACCACCCTGTACATAAACATCCAACAGTTTTCACACACAGTCTGCTCATTCCCACACCATAATAAGGAATGAAATGACTGAGGCTTACAGCATACTTGCTCTTCTTGAAGCAGAGAAAGACAGGTTTCTGAAACTCGGGCACGTTACAGAAATCTCGGTCATTTGCATGCACTTTCCAGGGACCCTCTAGAGAGAAGAGTGAGATCAGTACATGACGACACTTTTGAATGAAACAAAAATGAACCAGTATAACAGAGTAAGAGACCATAGTGACGAAATATGTAAATTTTCCAGTACTTAAGTCCAAAGGTCAAAGATAACGCAGTTTCAACGAAATTGCAGTTTCATTAACTGGTTGCAGTGGTAGAACAAAGAATGTGAAACGAGCAAATCCGCATCAAAAATAAAAAAGGGACACTTTACAAAGGAAGCTCAGACTTCAGTTATTACCCCAGATTAACACTCACCAGCAGTAGGTAACGCTACTGGAGGTACCTCTGGTTCCTCACCCTCGGATACCTGTTCCAGTTCATCGTCCGTTTCATCATCACTGTATGGCATAACCTCATCATCAGGACCATCGAGAGACTCCTGGGAGTCGGACCGGTCTAGATTCATGGTGCGTTATCCCTACATACAATAAAAAGAGAAAAAACTGCTTAAAAGTCATGTATAATCAACCATAACGCCACATTCTAGAAGCGGAGGTGAACAGATCTGTGCAGAAGCCCCTAAGGTGACCACACAAACCTAAAATATAGCAAGAGCAAAAATGAAAAACAACAGGTTTCACCATTATGTGGAAACAAGGGCATGAATGGTTTCAGGAGAGACAGCTAACAGGTGATGTGAATTCAGAGGAGCCTCCCAAGCATCCATACAAAACAAATACCCTTTCCATGAATTACTCTTCATGAACCTGACAAGATAAGAATAGAGATCGTCGTTTTGTTTTCGAAAGCAAAATAAACTCGACCATCTTTTTTTTTTTTTGTTTTATACTTATTCTTCCTGTTTCTTTGAGCTAATTAAATGGCTCTAACCGGAATGTGTTCTTGCATTGCTGGAATTTTATTGCCAGGAAAACAAGGCTGCACTGCACACACCCATCACTCGCTGATCAGTTATTTACGTTTGCTCAGTCCAATTAAATACCTATTTGGGATCTCGGCTAAAGTTCTGGCGCGCAAGTGACAAGCTGCAATTACAAATGTCTTTTTAAAAGCACTTAGAGCAAGTTGAGGGACAGGCGTAAAAAAGAAATTCCCCACGGGGACAATAAAGGATTGATTATTGTTATTAATTTATTATGGAAATTATGCAGCAAAATATCGTCACCATTTCCAGTAAGACTTTCAAGCATACACCCACCAGACATAATGAAACGCCATTAGAAAAAGTTACTTGGGCCAAAAAAAAAGGTATACAATACACAGCTAATATACATATTTTTTTCTGCTCTCTCATAGCGCATCAAAAAACCTGAGCAGTGCAAAAAAAAATTTTTAAATCTTGCAAAAAAAAAAAAAAATGGATCAAGAAGCCTGCACTCAGAGCATGCAAGTGATGTTTAACATCAGCAGTAAATATTATTACAAACTAGATGCTGTTGGTACGACGACAATGTATTCCCCCCCATGCGAGTTCCTACTACACCCACACCCCCAGCCTCTCTGCACTAATTTACTACTTTTTCATACCGTCAAACATTATCCTACGGTAAACGGTACTCAGACAATGCTAATCCAGGAGGTCAGGTGTACATTTTCATCCATATAATGTTTTTTTGCGAAGCGGTAATAAAAGGTCAGAGTTAATAGTAGCGCTCAAATTGAGCTATCCTGGTGACGAGGTTAACTGTCTGCAGTTTGGTCACTGCTCTGCAGTAGATGGTTCGTTTATCTGAATACGTCTGCAAGGCTGACCTGCCCTGCCCTGCCCTGCCTGCAGGACATTCACCTCGAATGATGTAGGAACGGGAGCTACCACAGCAGAGACACAACCCACCCAAACAGCTGCCTCTTTACAAGGCTGAGATCTGGCAAGCGCTGCAGCCGTCTCTCAGCGAGTTTCTGCCTTCAGGCTATCAGACTTCTTAACACTTAACTGACAGCTGTAATTAAACATTCGCTCTGTACCCATGCAACATACACTTTATCGGAGCACATCTTATGTTCTGCTTTCCTTTACTATTCCTTATTTATTACACATTTATTACAAAGGTGGGACCGAACCACATTGTTTCAGTTCCAAACCAATTCCAATACACAACTGCCAATGCAGATTCTGATACAAGAGCTCATTTTACTTTAATATAATAAGTAAAAATACACACACTGCATATTTATCTTTATACTGCATCATTTATATTTTAAGCTAGTAAAGAATGTTTAATTAGGCTACTAGAAACATACAAAACGAGGTGGAACAGTTAATCTTCAATGCTGCAAATGGGAAAAAAGCCGTCGTGCGATTGATTGTACAAATAGATTTAAGAAGAAACAGGAGGTTTCTTTTTAGAGACCACCAAAAACTAAACAAGTATTGGGCGCAAGTCACATATGACCAATATCCAATCCGTCAAAAAGGTCTGGATCGGCGCCGATACCAATCCAAATATCATCTCCATTTATTATACTATTATTTACCGTCTTATCCTAGTGTTTTTACTTTGAAAGATTTTTTTGCAGCAGTGAAGCACGCAGCTACCGACTTACAATTAAAGGTGCCAAGAGTCTCTTCGCAATGAAACGCACGCAAGCGAGAAAAGCCAGAGATTTCTCTGAGACAAACAGCATCGGCATTCAACTCACCCACAGTGTCAGCAGACATGGAAGGAATGCAGAAATCAACATCCAACTGGCCGAAAAGCATATTAGTGCATAAAAAAATGGCATTAGTCAGTATTTCCAATGTCACAACAGAAATATCTGAAATCATGGCTAAAAAAAAAAAAAAAAAAAAAAAAACAGGGAATCATAAAAATACAGACAAATCATTCAAGTTTAAGGAAAGACTCAGTTTTAGTACCAAGGACTAATGAAATACCCAGCTGTATTAAACGTCTTACATTAACTTAATGTTAAAACGCCAGCAATATCAAAAGCGCAAGTGATACCAACTGACCTGAAGAGGTTCATATTGTCTCTGATACGTCTTCAGGTTAATCATAAATACCTAAAACCATCCTTAGACACCAGCATCTTAATGATGTTTGAATATCCAGGTTTTTCTTTGGCTGAAAACCATTTCTGAATGTACAGAATATCAAGACAGGTCTATTTCATATGCAACAGCACAGTTCTCAGATTCTTCTTCAGCAAGTTTCTTTGGAGGGACAAACAACGTCTGCAATCTATTACTTTAATCACCAGCTCTTATCATAATTAATAATATCATAATAAGCTTTCGTAAAAGCTTCATTTCTATTAATAGATGTAGTAAATGACAGTAATACGTATCATTTTTAAAGCCTCATTCTTAATAAGGGCATCCCTTGTTCAAAAAGACAAACATTCCAAGCTCACCATTTCTTTAAGAACTGATATCAAGTTGAAAGACAGCAACAAAAGGTCATAACAGAACTTTGCACTGCACCCATAAACTGGCAACAACAGGAAAAAAACCTGAGGACAAAGGATCCAAGGAGCACACATAGTATTCAGTAACAGCACGTGTAACTAAATCAGGGACAGGTAATTCCGGGGAAAATCCTGGAGCTGATCTCCTGTTTAGCCTCCTCTTAGCTGTTGGTTCAAGTAATTCTCAGGTTCAAAATGAGATTTTGTTACTCTATCACACCACCAAGGGATCAATTCTTCAAACAGGATTATATAGGAGTCACTTAAAAAAATCACAGTAACACTTTATGCCCGTTGGACTTGTACA
Source organism: Brienomyrus brachyistius (assembly GCF_023856365.1). Lineage (NCBI taxonomy): Eukaryota > Metazoa > Chordata > Actinopteri > Osteoglossiformes > Mormyridae > Brienomyrus > Brienomyrus brachyistius. The sequence continues at coordinate 19,714,522 of NC_064539.1, read as the reverse complement.
AATATACAGTTCTGGTATATTTTTTTGTGTCATAATATATATATTGACAATTAAAGATGCCAATCACTGGCCACAAAGCCATTTGACTATGACTGAGGGATGGATTCCATGCATTGGAAATCTGTCGTTACTATCACGATTTAGTTAATTGATAATTTTGATAACAAAAAAGGGTTTGGATTTAGGTTAACTCACAAAAATTCACTTATTACCATGGGGGCTTAATTACACACCATTAGTGGAATACAAAAAAAATTTGAACTGCAGAATATGTTGCTGTTTATTATTATTATTATTATTATTATTATTATTATTATTATACATGGGGGCAGCATGGTGGTGCAGTGGTTAGCACTGTTGCCTCACACCTCTGGGACCCGGGTTCGAGTCTCTGCCTGGGTCACATGTGTGTGGAGTTTGCATGTTCTCCCCATGTCGTCGTGGGGTTTCCTCCTGGTACTCCGGTTTCCCCCCACAGTCCAAAAACATGCCTAGGCTAATTGGAGTTGCTAAATTGCCCGTAGGTGTGTATGTGTGAGTGCATGGTGTGTGAGTGTGCCCTGCGATGGGCTGGCCCCCCATCCTGGGTTGTTCCCTGCCTCGTGCCCATTGCTTCCGGGATAGGCTCCGGACCTCCCGCGACCCAGTAGGATAAGCGGTTTGGAAAATGGATGGATGGATTATTATACATGGAGAACAACCCAGTGCAAGTTGTCAAAAATCCAACTACTGAACAGAGCTGTACAGAAAAAAACAAACAAAACACATAAAAGGAAGTGCTACCTGATAGGGAAGGGGGGGGGGGGGGGGGGTTGTTGCCGGGGGTGAAACCAGACGAACTCGCTGCCACAGGTTTCCAGAGGGATGTTATATTATTTACTACTCTGCAGAAAGCGAAAGATCGCTCTGAGGGCCAGATTTAATACTTAGAAACATGTCATGGGCCGGCACTTTGAGAGTCCACAAAGTCAAACATCATCCCTGTGGCAAATAGCTAGTCACTCAATGCAGTCATCGCCATTATTTTCATAGAGGTGTCTTTGGAACTGCATCTAGTGCGATATCAGATTGACACATTGGACCGATGTAGATATTTGTTAAAAATCAAGATAAATCGGCCAATAGAGATACATGTTAATCAATATATCCAGCATCTCTAATCCTAACCTTACTTTTTACTTAGCCAGCTAGTGCTTCCTCGCTTATATAAATGAAGCTTGCCCTGCCATCCTACGCTTTGGAAATTCAGGAACCAGCACTGCTACTTTAAGTGTCTACCTGCAGCACTGGAACATTAGAGCAAGTAATATAGAATTCTTTGTTTTAGCACTTAAGATTGATTCTGATGTCACAGACTGCAGTACTATTGCCACCTGAATAACTGATTCATCACAATATATCTTATTATGTTTTCAGGGCTGTGTGGACACAGATATCTGATCTTTCCGAATAAGATTTGAATCAGTTTTATATGTGGTCCTAGATTGGAAACGTATCTGATTTGTGGTCATGTCTCTCATGAATGAGACTGGTCAGACTGGACTTTGTGTGGTTTTTATGTCCATACGCATACACTGAGCGGTTTTCGGTGATGGCAACTTGCGAAGAACATGTCAGTGTGCACATGTAAGCTGTTTAGGAGGACAGATGGATTCACAGTACAGTTACACAGGTCACTTGTAATTACGAATGTGAACCATCAAGACAGGCAACAATGAGGCTTGTAATGTGAATGTAGCCTGATTCTCAGGGGGGTTTTTTGCAAAAAATGAGGGTTACAGTAACAATAGATTGTTAATTGTTACCACATTATTACAATAAACACATTATTATTTTCATCATCATAATCATTAATAATAGTAACAATTAAAAGCAATAAAGTTTGTTTTTGTGCCAGTCGTGGTGTTGGGTTCGGTCACTGCATACAGTATTGAGATGACTTTCAAAATGCCTGTTACCATCAACTGTCATTGTCAACTCTTATTTAAAATTGCATCACTTCAGCAGTATTTTGCATTATAATGTCCTTAACGCAATGTTAATGGTTTCTCAACTTCAAATGAAAGCATTAAATCCTCATTGATTAAGTAGTAATTTGATTAAGTAGCAATGCAATTCTGAAATGACTCAGATTAAGACAACTGCTAGGCACCATTCAAGCAAGATGTTTTTACTTCTCAACAAAGGAAAGGTGCCCTTTTTACTTCACTGCGAAGATAAACATTGACTAGTCATGCATGGGTGTGTGCCTTCCGTCTGATGCAGTGTCGGAGCAAGATGAAAAGCAAATGAGAAAGAGGATACGCCAACAGGATTTGGGGAAAGGGCATGTGTAGGGCCTCCTGAATCCTTAGACAAGGAAAAATACATGACATTCACATTACGAATGTGTCGGGAGAAATTACGAAGATATAAAGACACAATGCTCAGAGTCTTGGGATGCTTGCTTAATTTCAGAAAATATAGTGGATCTATTGGTTTTATAAGAAATCAATATTTGTTTACAAAAAACATCAAATTCAAAATGACTGGTAGTTTTAAGCAAACGTTTCAAGTAGCAATAAATTGCAATTCTAATTATTATTCTAAAAGATCTATTTCGAGTTAGAGGAGCTCAAAAGTTCGACAATTAGTATCACCTTAACATACAACAGCGAACATGGTGTTTAGTATCCATTTGGAAGCCAATAACTACAATTGCCATTAATAGCAAAATGGCAAGAACATCAAAAAAAAAAAATTATGATGCTTAATAAAAAATAAAAATATCTGTACATGTCTTCCAAACAGACATGTCAGGAAATGCTTATCAGTGGACTTTTGTTATGAAGCCACTAAATTCGCAACATTTTTAGAGTTAAACGGGCATCCCAAGACTTTCTGTGAGCACCATACATTGACATGCAGTCCCTTTCGGCAGGTTGACAAACACTCTGCTAACACTATATTTCAAGCAATAATATATTATATAGTAGTCATGTTCATATGCGGCTTTATTCACATAAACAAATGTATTCAACAAAGTGTGACTTAGATTTAGTGACTGTAATCCTAAAAATGTAACCATATAATTCAATGCTTATTTTGTTTAAATAGCATGTTCCCTAAAATAAGTACCACATAAGAACCTAAATAGCTATATATGATGACTATTGGAACACAGCAAAGCAACAACTAAGAAACAACAAATCATACGCGTCTCATAAATACGAATTGTGTTACCATACAGGCTCAGGCCCACTTGCAGCACCTTCATCAAAAAAGTGGTTGAAAGATGGATGGATATTGCAATAAAATCCCCTGCATTGATTTTGTGTTGTAATAGTATAAGGCTAGATAAGTCAGTACAATTTTTGAAATTCTTGCACACGAAATGTTCATTCCAGAAACACCTATCGAAACGGAAAGGGTGTGGTTCAAAATATTTTCTAACAAACTCTAAAGAATAAAGCAACAGTCTCTTCCTGTTGATACACTATATGTTTCAAAGTTTAAATCTGCTATGTATTCACTTGATTTTACTTAATGAAAAAAACAGTAGAATAACATCAGAAGTTCCACTAAAGATTGCCGAAGTACTCAATTTGCCAGTTTGCTTTACAAGAATTCAAATCTGGTTTTTTTTTTCTGGATTAAGACGACAATTTGTTTAGCTATAGGGAAAGTTTACCTAGTAAAATCCTTGTTCCAGATTTTTACATTGGATTTTCATTGGGTTAATTTTTAAGATCCAAAACCAGAAGAGTAAAATCAACTGTTACACATGAGGTTTTCCAAACATGAAAACAGTATATAAATCAAATTTCAAATTTGTGACAACAAATATATTGTTACAAATAACCTAAAGTTATCAACGACTTACTAAAGTTGTTTTGTTTACAATAACCCATCAAAGCAATTCTTGAATTTTTTAAAATTATATACAATACCTTTAAAACATCAACAGTAATCTAGCTCACTACTTCCTGCCTTTAGAATAAGCCCATAATTGTGCAATCTCACCAGTGCTTCACTGGGAATGAGAACATACTGGGATAACACTGATACTTTTCTACTTATGTCTGACATCGATCGGTTTGTAGTGGTGTAATATTTTTCCCTACAATGTGAACTGCATTTCTGTCAGGATTCCCTTGCGAGAAAGATTCCTTTACATCAGTAAAATAAGCACCACAGCTTTTAAACGCACAGAAGCAGCACAGTCAGGATACAGTAGACTATCTTGAAATTAGCGTGCATTAATGCAATATGCAGGATTACATGTGCAGAAACTGGATGCAGAGTACGGTGTTGAGGTTCCCAATAGTTTTAAAATGTGCATTGATTTATATTCACAAATAAAGAAAGAAAGCGCACAGTTAGAGGGGCCTAGGTCACTTTTCGGCTTGTACATTATTATTTATCCTTAGTATATTTGTATTTAACACCAGGGAAAACAGTACAATACATAAATATTTGCATGATAATCTGCAGCATTTGCAGAAGAGCAAACAAACACTGCACGAGTTTGCACATGCAAAGGATAAACACTTTGTTACATGGCTCTACTGTCTCTAATTGCGCAACCTCAGAATTTATAAAACAATGCTTGAATTGTTCATAATGAACCCCAAGAAACTAAATGAATGAATACAAGAAGCCAAACCGCTCCTGAAACAGAAAATATTTGTGCTGGTGATCTTTAATATTACTTGCGCAATGAAATACTTTGGGTGAAGTATTAAGCTTAAATTAAGGATTCAATAATGTTGAAACCACACATTAAAAGCATTACAACTGGTTAAAAAAAATAATGTAGTGTCATGAATACCGTGTGTCCCAAAATTTTACATTTTGTGCAACATTCTCAATAATTCAATTTGATATTATTATTCGTATATTTAAAGGTCAAGATATTGGGGAATAATTTGGAGAAATTATTCCTTTGATAGGATCATTTTCAGAAGCAGTGTGGGAAAAGTAGAAGAGAAAAACTGCCAGATGATATATACCTCAGACATCATATTATATATTAGAACGAGTCGTCCCCCACTGCTGATATACACTAACAAAATAATAGATCAAGCAATAAGGTTAGTACCTAATAAATTCATTTTCAAAAAATGAGCTGCGAGAGAAAGAATTACAATCATTTCCTTATAAACAAGATCTTACACGTAATGGTATGTTTATTTACATATACAGTACGGGGGTATTCTTTGTCACTATTTTTACGCCGTGTCGTTACCCCCCCTCCCTCCTCCAACTTGTCTTTCTACTTTTAATATACTTTTTTTTTAAGTTTTGCTTAATTCGCCTTCGCATGGGTGTATGCTAACATCACCCTTGATCATTACTGCATACTATCTATCTCAATGAAGTCCAGCATACTCACCCTGTTTACAGAGGCTCGGCTAACTCGTGAAAATAACTAAACAGCTTACATTCCACTACGTACAATTAACATTTAAAAATTTAACGCTGAAATACGACGTCAAAATATTGCTAAGCATGGAACCGCACCTATGCGATAAAAAAAGGAGAATTTCTAAGGACAGCTTAGGAAATTTACGTTTACTTCAAACCAATATATGCGTTGAATTCAACGAACAGATCAAGAAAATACTCACCAGCTTCCTGACCTTCCTAAAAAGTATTTGTATGTATCGTTTCCCCCTTTTTAAAAGCTGGTGTTTCCTCGTTTTAAGCTAACGCACCGTGTTCCTTTACCTGGTTTTAAAAAAAGGGCTGCGTCGCGTTCACTCCCTTCACCTGCGTAATGGCCACCTTATACAAAAAACGTGAAAAACTGGTCAGGCGACTTTTTGTTTGAAGTAGCCTTTAGCGTTTTTTAACCTATTCTCCCTAAATGTAAGATGAACACAGAATTCATCTTGAGAAAACACGCCAGATACATATTTTTAATTTCTCCTTATAAGACAGATCTTACAATCATTATAACCTGTCAAGCATCTGAAGAGGGGAGCGTCAAACAGGCGAACTTATAATCAAATTAGTTACTGTTTTGCATAACACACAAAAAAGGAGAAAATCCTGGCACAATCATTTAGCCACACATCCATCTTAATGTTATGTAGGGAAATTAAGTTTCTCTGTCAGGGATGAGAATGTCCATATTGCTTTTCTTTTGCATTAACTTTAATTTTTTTTGTATTTGTATACTTTCTATATGTTTATGTAAAGTTGGGGGAACGCGAGTCTAAGAATTTCATTACAGGTAACGATACTACATTGTTATCTGTATATGACAATAAAACGTGAAACTTCTGGTTATACATATTTGTAATTTTCTTGCCTGTAAGTACATTCCAGGGTCTTTATTCTGACCATGTTTACATCTTAGGCAATTGCATAGAGAAATAAAAGGTTAACAAACTGCACCCTGAAAGCATTGTTTGGTCATTTGTTTTTTTTTTGTTTTTTGTTTTTTTTCGTGTTTCTTGCAATTTGTGACACATCACAATGGCTAGATACTACTTGCAGTCTAAAAAGACGTTTTCTTTTACCCTCTAATATTTTTATATTGCAGAGGAATGCTTAAAACAAGGCATATTCTGGGCTGGTATTATTATTATGGTTACAATGGACTTTGTCCAGTAATGTGTGATGGAAAACCCGAAGCCCATTCCAGACAGTGTAGGTTAGCTCAGCAGCATCACACCATGAAGGGTGTGAGTTTGAGACCCTCATCAGTGTGTGTGTGTGTCTGTGTGTGTGTGTACAGCATGCTTGTTCCTAGCTCATGTGATTATAGCACAAAAACGTGTGGTTAGGTGAAGTGGTGTCCCTGTCACCACTTTATGCTGTAACAAAACGAAGCATTCCAATGTACCTGTACTTGCACAAAAGGCAAGTAAAACATGTTCGTTACATGACGCAACCATATTCAGCATATGCACGGTAATATTTTCTGTTTCTGCTCATTTTGGCGTTGACATCACATTTTCTTTCATCACATTTCCTAGCAATTTCTCCATGGTTCCTCCAAGAATGCAAGCATTAACTGAGCAACTGACGTTGTTAGTCATAAAAGTTAAGTGTATTCAATGCGTGGTGCCAGTGTTACACATTTTAAGTATTTTAACTTAATGCCATATAATGTGTACAGGCATACATTGTGTTCACATAATTTCGAAAAGGATCTGCCCCCAGCTCGCAGACTCCTCTCGCACAGTTCACTGTTTTTTCCCTCCCATCTGCGACCCCCTTGCAATTCCTTCGCACTCCACCAGAGGGGCGCCTCTCACTGTTTGAATAACTGGTTATTTTCTACTAATGCGGTTCTTCGGGCCAGTAGATAACATGATCCATAAATAAAATATACCGTTGTATTGATGTGGAAAAATCCGAATGTTATTTCGGATAAATGTTGCCCACGACACAAAATAAATGTGACTTCTTTCAAGTTATTTGGCCACAAATGTGTTGTGGGAAGGCATATAAGTAGTTGACTTCGCAAAGAAAATATTACGAATATTTTCTCAAGACACAATGGGACAGCAGTATCTATATTTAACACCCCATCCCTCGTCACACGTGAAGTCGCCACGAACGATCCACATATTTGTATTTGAGTCATTTTTATTATCACTGAAAGCGAAACCTGGCTGAACGCAATGCCCGTCCTACACATGTTTTGTTTGAGGAAGCCTGATTGGTTGTGCCGCTTTTGGTCAGCCAATGAAAAAGCGTTATAAATTCGCCATTTTGTGTGTGTGTTTGTGTGTGTCTGTTTTTCCATTCCATGTGGTCTAAATCGGCAGGTTGCATGTGCTAATTGCGTAATTTTTTATCTAGCAATACAGTATTTGTTACTTTATAATAGTGAATAATAAACTGCCACTTTTCACTTCAGTTGATTCAGAAGAAGAATATATTGAAACTGCTTCCTCCGATCTGTGTTGTGGCGCGGTGAGAAGATGTTTGGACATGTAACTTCTGGATGGAGGTCGTGTGAGTTGTTTCGGTGACCAGGATGGATAGTACATTTCCAGATCAGCTTTTTCCTGGTTTTTATTACACTGGGCCCCCAAAGAAGAAGGCTGGCTGTCCTGTGCATGGCTGGGGTTTGTATGGCCACGTATATGGAACCGACTCCGGTTCTGCCGAGGTCAGTGTGGAAAGTATTTTCCTATATGCATGCGTGCATTATGCTTATGTAATCCGTATCTTAACATTTACATTTATGTTTAATATATTAAAGTCGGGGCGGCATGGTGGTGCAGTGATTAGCACTGTTGCCTCACACCTCTGGGACCCGGGTTCAAGTCTCCGCCTGGGTTACATGTGTGTGGAGTTCGCATGTTCTCCCCATTTCGTCGTGGGGTTTCCTCCGGGTACTCCGGTTTCCCCCCACAGTCCAAGAACATGCCCTGCGATGGGCTGCCCCCCCCCCCATCCTGGGTTGTTCCCTGCCTCGTGCCCATTGCTTCCGGGATAGGCTCCGGACCCCCCGCGACCCAGTAGGATAAGCGGTTTGGAAAATGGATAGATGGATAGATGGATGTTAAAGTCAACATACTATATGACTTAACCTGAGTAAGTTTTCCCATGACAAAAAGATTTTATAGGTTTATCAGTTGAATGGTAACAGCATATACAGCGTAATAATCACCGTCTGGGGGGTTAGCACCTCCTGTAATGTGTAGGGAGGTTTTAATAAGCAGATACATTTACATAAATGGTGTACATGAAGCTGATTGACTGGCATCCCATGCAGGGTGTATTACAGCCGGGTGTATACCGCCTGGGTATAGACTCCAGTCAGCCAATGGGAAAAAAAAAACTTTTTGATTGGTATTTTCGTTCCTGAGTGTGTGTTCTTCTTGTGAGCAGGTGGCTGATTGGTCCTTTCTGGCGCAGAGGAAGGTGATTGGGCCAACATGGGCACCAGTCGAGTCTATTGTAAGACCTCTTTTGCCACCCAATAGCGGTCAGTAAAATTAACATGTTTGTCTGTTATGCTGAGTTATATGTTTGTCCATTTTAAAACTGCACGCACATATTCAACGAGCAAATGCAAATATTAGGCAATTTATTTTATACTTGCTGTAAAATAACAATGTTATAGTGTAATTGTATTTGCTTACTTATGATTTGCAGTGATCTGGTGGCCCTTCAAATTCCAGTTCACCCAAACATAACTTTATTATATTTTGCTGTACTTCAGTCTGTTTTAGATATTTTTTGGTTTCAAGTTTCATATGTATAAATATATTAGCATGTATTGACTCGCAACATGCATCTCCCGTCTCTTTCAGTTAACAAATGGTCTTCACGTCGTCTTACGAATGCATTGGACTTCCCGAAACACGTAAGCCCGCTGAAACTTTGATGCGTAAAATATGAATGCTGTGTATTACGGTTTAACTTAATGCAAATATTCCTGTTATTTCTTATGGTTTTGTCAAAGCCATTCATTTGGAAATTTCGACATGTCACAATATATTTAAAAATTACTGCCCTTCCTGCTGATATGATTCTACAGTTAATCAGTGCTCATCAGCTGTGGTGTGATGGGTCCGTAGTTTCATTGGTTTGACGACCACGCATGTAGGTAACTCTAATGTGCTTAATTTGTACGATTTTCATAGATGCAGAACTTCTACCTGTATAACTCTGAGGATGCCTTTAGCACGATGACCCATCTCCTGGGGGACCACTTCAATTTTGGAAGTGGGATGCTGGAGGTACGTGTGGTTTTTTTTTTTTTTTTTTTTTTTGAAACGCACGTGTGCAACTTCATGAGCTGAAGCAGGAGTTAATTTTGCCTTTGTTTAGGAATGTATGAAGAAAACCACTGTCAGCATACAAAAGATGGAGCACTTTATGTCTAGTGCAAAATTCATAAAGTAAGTCCACTGCTGAACACACTTATATATTTTTACATACACAGTATATAAGAAAGTTATTATATACATGTATACTGCATCTGTTAACAGTTGCATTTATTTATTGAGCTGATGCCTTTGTCCAAAACGGTGTATTGGGCCCTTGATCAAATCCCCTAACTGCTGACCATGGGATTTGAACCAGTGATCTTCCATTCATGGGCACCACATGCTAACCACCTGAGCCACACCTCCCCTAAATAATAATTCATTCATAATTACCATGTAGGTAGCACAGTGATTTTCACTGAGCCTCACACCTCCTGCCTTTAGCTGTACAAATTTTTGTATGTATATGCATTTTTGTTGCACAAGACAGATTGCGGTTATCTTTTTTTTTTTTTTTTTTCCCTGTGCCATTTCATTCTTAAGGTGCCCTTTAACACCTTTTGAAAAAAGAGCCAGTCTCTACAGCAATTTGATAGGCGACGTTATCCATGACATCCCCCCTGGGCTCTTGGCTGAATTGCTCTATGATGAGTTGACTCTGCAGAGGGGACAGCAGCAATTCAATGAAGTGGCCACTGGGGGAGCTCTAGGCTTTTTTCCGCTATCTACTTCAAACACCTTTCAAGAAGGATGCCTTGTATACCCCAGGAAAGCTGCCCTGAATTCACTTAGTATCCTTTTTTTCTTGTGTCACATCTCTATTTTATGCAGTTATTCTACACAATTAGGAATTGCCTTCTTATTTATCCTAAGTAGAATGACCAGGTTTTTGTTTCGATATTATGATGCATCAAGCAGAAAACTTTACAGTTTGAGTCTTTTACTAATATTCAGACTTCCGCCGAGTGGTTTTAGAGTTTCAAGAGAATATACCACGACTCAAGGTCATGAATAAACCAATCACCTATGGGGTCAATGGCACTATCCGGCAGGTCAGCGTTGGCCCCATGGAGGAGAGTGGTGAGCAAATTTAATGTCATTGCTACAATATAAAAATAAAAAATGTTAACGAGTCAAATTCCGGCAGAGCTTGTAACACTTGTGTATGTTGTCGTTTGGGAAAACTTGTGGATAGAAATGCTCAATTCAGTATTTTTTTTGTTGTTTTCTGTTTTATTGCCTTTATCAGTTTATATTGGGGTGCGTACGGATTACAACTGCGGAGTTTGGGTAGCTAATTCCGCTCAGAAACCCCTGCCGCTTGATGTGGTTAACACACAACAGAGGACCACCTGCCTCAGTGTCAGGTAAGTCTTCCTAAAGCATTTAGCTAGTGAATGACTTTATCTTGCTACAGGTTTGAGTTATTTCATATAAAACTGAAGCTAATGGGTGGCAGTATTTATTGATTGATTTATTTGGGCTTTCTAGTCCACATATGCCAGGGGAACTTCTTGTTGCCAGTGAGAGTGGAGTTGCATATCTCTGGACTGTAGGAAGAAGGTGAGAAATGCAGCATTGTGTGAACAGGTTTACTGTAATTGGAATACTTCAGCATTTTTGTTTGTGTTGGAATTCTATAGACCTTCCAGAAAAGTTTGTCACCCAGTAAAGTCGGCCATCCTTAACAATACTGATGCTTTGTGTTCAGAAAAGGTTTCCGAATTGTCATTCTTTTGTCTATGGCGTACGTTACAATATATGGTATCTAATAACCTTTAGTGGAATAGCAGGATGCTAAATATTTAGTTTAAATAGTATACCGGTTTATAGATGTTAAACTGGTTTATGTGATTTTAGCACTGGGTTGACTTGGGATTTACTTTAGTATCCATGCCATCAGTTTTTTGTTTAGATGAGATGTGTTCAGTTCTTTGTCTTTCAATAGTAGGTATTAATTTTATATTGCGACTTTATTTATTGCTGTCTGTGTATGTTTTGATTGTCAACCTACACTTGACCTTCTAGCCTTCAGAAGTTCCGTGAGGAGGAGGAAAACCTTTATTTCAACGCCAAGTCACCATGGCGATGGTGTGATTTCTCCGCTCATCCCAGAGTGATGCTGTATGCTGATCGAAGCGGTGTGGAGTTAACAGACATCCGGGTGACCACTTCTTATCTTTTGCTTTATTGACATTTCTTCTATATTAGATAAGTGATTAAATGTATTACTATTTGTTTATTTCTATTTTCCAAGCATCTATTGTCTTAAAAATCCTGTTTACAAATTTTTCCTCTCCGTTAGTCCAAGGAGACCTGCAGCCATACTGTGTTTCACATCGGGGCTACCTCAGGCTGCAAGAGTGGCGAGAGGGTCATCTTATCCAGGTACCTCTGCAACGTGAACGCACACCACCACCTTGTCACCACTCAGGTAAATCACTACTTCTTCTCGCTCACAGTTGGGTTTCAGTTGTCCCAGGGAATGGATACAAAGCTTAAGTACCTCTCTCTCTGGCAGCATTCTGCATACATCATGGACGAGCGCTTTCCGTGTTTGCCCATGGTCAAATGGAATCACATGATGGCAAGTCCACCCATGTTTGCCCAGATCGTTGGTACGGCATCACAGCATCAAAACACAGTGATTTTAGGATCCCAGTCTTCCCAGGAACTAATGCTTCTGCAGTATACTGGTATGCCTATAGCTGAAGTTCTATTGATTATAATTAGCAGAATTTTACGTTTTATTTTATATGTACATTTTTAATTCTTCCTAATTGGTAGGTGGGAATGCAGTTGCCGCCCAAGTCTTAGGAGCTCCTCAGAAACTGTCTTATCCTATGAAAAGCTTGGCTGACCTCCCCCTCCAGATCCCTCACAGGCAGAAGAAGGTCCAGGAGAGGCTCTCGGTGCCTGCAGCTGGTAAGATGGCTGTTATTCTGCTTTTAGTAAAATTTTGTAGTTAAACTGTTTGTATTGTTGGTTGTCCTGTAGAATTAAAACGTCTGGCATCATGTACAGTTTTTGGACTTTATTATAAACCGATTTATTAATAAATAGTGTTGTATTAATGTTAATGAATCCACTGATGTGCAATTTACTGTCTCTGATCTAAGGCATTACATCAATCTACCATGACAAAGAGGAGTCCCTCTGTGTGCTCCAGCTCTCTGAAGTTGGGGATATCTTCTACCAGATTCTAAGACCAGCCAGCCAAGACTCACTGCAAGCAGCATGCCAAGAGATGCCGAACGAAGAATCTGTCACAGAACAGTCCGGATCATTACCACGGGAAAGCCAAGAGTCTGTTAATAGCCCATGGACTAGTAATGTGAATGACGGACATGGAACGCGTCTGTTGGAAACGGATGGGGTTGTCAGTCATAGAGAGTGTCCACCTGAAACTTCTGACGTGCAGATACATGGTGTTAATGAACCTGGTGTAAATATGACTGAGCAAGAGGACGTCAGTCGTTCGAAGGACAAACCAAGGCCTGCTAAAGTTAGCACGGCCACCTTCCTGATGTGGAAATCTTGGCTGAATGTGCTTTGTAACAGGCAAAAGTCTACCCCAAGGTACAGGCAATTACATTGGACCCTAAAAACAAAAGACCATTTTACATTTGATGGCACACCTAGAGATATTCTGGGAAAAGACCAAATTACCAGTCTGAGGAAAAACATGAGGGAAGTCATGAAAAACCAAACGGTGCTGACTTGTGGTGCCACCAGTCTTTCGCCGCCAGAGGTGCTCCCCACCCCCGACCCTGTGGACACTCAGTCTTGGGGCGATGACTTGAGTCAGCGACTCTCTGTATCCTGGGAAGGGGGGTGGAAGAACTGGTGGGAAGAAAAGCAGGGGCTGAATCGCGAGAAGAGGATCGAGGAGTTGCGTAGGAAACGACGGCGACTAAAGCGGGCCCGAGGCCCTCGCGTTGCTCTTTCCGGAAGCTTCACCACTTCCGCTAGCTATCAGTCAGATATGGATGGTTGGTCCTCTGCTGTCAGCGATTTTGGTAGTCAGGATCCTGATTTGGATACCAGCACTTTTTCTGGGTACCTCTCAACTCAAGAGGATTCTACAGAGCCTGAGAGAACAGGAAGAGTTCTTCAGCATGAGCCTAAAGGCTCTGAACTCGGCTCAGAAGAGCAGAGCAACGTAACTTTGTCAAGGAATAAAGCTAAAATGCCGAAAGATCCATCTCAGGTGGGGAAGCCTAAGGCACCAAAACAACTTAAACAGGATTACATGAACTCTCTTTTTAGCTCCCAGGAAGAGGTAGTGGATGCAGGAATGGAGGGAACTGATTTCTTTCCAATGTCGCTATCTTCTCAAGTGTCCTCCATCTCTAACTCCCAGAGGAAGCCCACCTTGGGCCCTCTCTCCCAGTCCTCCCAGCGAGGAAAGAAGAAAGCACGCATGGGCTTTTAAATGCTGAAAAATAGACCTATGGCCTATCTTAATTCAAATGTGCTGATGCTTCTATTTTTGTATCTCCTTAATTATGCTCTTGTACGTTTATTAAATGCCAGTTTAATTTGATTCTCAGACTAAACTTCAAGCTCGGAGTACTGATGACATGTAGTATTGGAGGTTGTGGAATGTGAATGGCAAATGTTCCTCCAATTAGATGACCTAAGGTGGTTGTTTTATGTTAGAGGTCCCCAAATTGGGGGGGGGGTGCAAATTTTTCATGAGAGGAGGGACTTTTTGTTGACCCAATCGTGATGATAATATATAATTCCAAGGACTGTTATAAAATATATTGACACTTTCTTTAATGAATAAAAATTAGATGAAAATGTCAGGAAGTGACAAACTTGAAACTGGTCCAATCAGAAGTTGTCTGTACTTAGTGTTGATTGTAGTTGCTCATCAATGGATAATGTTTGTCTGACCAGCTTTAAATGCATAAACTGTGCGTCTATCTGACAAGTAGAAACTATGTGGTTTTGTATAAAAATTTCTCTAAACTTTTGCAATTACTGTGTGTTTGTGCCTCAGCCAACATTAGGTATAGAAAAATCTACCAACACATGGGTAAGTTTCAGATTTGACGCAGAAGAAGACAAGCCTCAGTAGGAACCATGTGGAGCGACAATAACAGATAAAAACTGCTAATTCAGAAAACTTGCTTTATGGATGAGATAGAAATGCGTTCAGAAGCAAATGCTTATTTCTGGAATTGGATGTTGTCTTGTGTTGAATTGAGGGGGGAATCCCCAAAATGGCTGGATGATAGATGGCTGTCAAAACAAGTAAAGTTTGGTTCCAAATGAAATGCAGTGAGTGCACTTAAACTGGTCTTTGTTCACTTGGTTTTCCGTCCTTACAGCAAGTGTACAAAATGTTAGCTTGCACATCACTGTATCCCTTAATTCACAGTGCGGGAGGCTAGACCAGCTGGACACTGCACTATAGCAAAGAATATTCACAAATACAAACTGCCACTAATTCAATTTTTTTTAACATGCTTTTGTTTGTTCATTAATAACATTGAACTTCCTGATGTTGATTTTGAGGGGTGTTTAGTTCCAATTTCAGTTGCTCTCTTGCTCTTATGCTCTTCCCTTGGAGAATAAGAGCTGATTTGTTAAACTAGACTGATTAAATCATGAGGGAGTTCATTCACAGGAAGTCAACGTGTAGAGCCAACATCCCTGTTTAGACCCGGATGCAGCCCTGAATTTTCTATGCACTAGTATATGAGTAATTTCCAAGTGTTCTGTTTCAGACTAAATTGTAGTTTTATGTATTTTATTTAATATAAATGTATATACATCCACTAGAGAACTAGTGCAATGTTTCATATTGCATCCTTTACAACAGTCAAAGTTGGTATGTGTGCGTGTGTCGGGAATTACTCAGTTCTGGGTGTGCATGTTTATGCGTTACAGTATGTACTCCTCATGTCTGTGTGGGTTTTCGTCGAGTACACCATTTCCTTTAAGCATAAAGATAAGCTCTCCGGCCAAACTGCTCGCTTCGGGGTGATATGAAGGAGTGTGTATATGTGTGTTATGCGTATATTACTTTGTGGGGACCAGATGTTAGGCACTTTCACACTGCTGGAACTTTTTTTGCCAGAAGTTTTTTTTCCGGGATCAGGGACTTTTGTCGTGTTCACACCCCAAGGACTCGGCCTGGTTGTAGTTCCTCGGAGGCAGTTCCGGAACCCTGTTTTAGTACTTACTCTAGACTAGGTACTTTCCATCCAAACACACATTAACGGGGAGGCAGTTGACAACTAGCACTGGTGGTAGCTTAGAAGTTATGCAGAAGTGCGGAAAAAGAGATGTAGCTATGCAGATGGAATTATTTTTGTACCCTGAATACATTTAATGCGTCAATTAATACATCTTTTAGCTTGTGTGTGTATTTCTGCATCAGAAAATTTGGTCACTAACCAATATACTTTTGTCTAATCAATGATAACAGTTCATGCATCTCATGCTGTAACTATATCTGTTCATGATTTGTACATGAGTAGTAACTGAGTTGCTAAATTACTTGTGCCCCCTCAAGTAAATTACCTACTAACTCTTTGGCCTTTTGGAACTTGTTAGTTCCCTTATATGGTGTTGAAAACCACATATCAGATTATAGATTGTCAGACCTCTGACACTTGCTAATTGGCATTTAGCTTAAGATGACGTGGCTTGTTAGCGGTGTTTGTTATTGTGCTTAGTCAGTTTGAAGTCCTTTTTTTTAATGAGATGCGTTTGTCAGTCCATTCCTTGTATATAACTCTGGATTAAGAAGAAAAAAATAGTTTCAAATATTTTCAATGGAGCAACTGTTTACAGCGTAATTTTAGAAGAACCTTTAACTAATACTACCATTTAGTCAAATGGTTCGTTTGTTCCTGGGAAAGATGGGATGTCCGTTTGTTTGCACAGTTCTTAAACACCCATTGTGGTCACACAGCTTTCTCGGAAGTCTGCTATGTCAACAGGCTGATACATGACAAAAATAAAATACAGGATTTCTGGAGCACCCCTTTGTCCAGCTGCAAAAATATGAGATGTGTACATGTGCCTGTCTACAGTGCTTACAATTATGTGTGTGGACCAAACATGTAAAAACTTTAGTGTTTATGCAATTTTGCCAATAGAATGTCATGGGATTTCAAATGCTAAATGTCTAAATTTCCTTACCAATGGTGTTTTTTTTTTTTAACGGGTCTTACAAAACCGCCATAATATAGAATATCAGCAAAAAATGAGAACTTTAACGTAGGTAAATTTCTTTCTAGGTTTAATTGCCATTCATATGCTACATAGAAACCCCACAGTGCAGTATTTAGCTTTCTGCTGAGAGAAAACTTGCGTTTGGCCATGTGGTGTGAGAAGCTATGCTGTCAAAAAGATGTACATCTGCATATGTTAGATTTCATGGTTAAGGTCATGCAGGCATGTAGATATACATCTCTTTTTATTTTAGAAACTTAATAAATAAAGTTCTGTATTATTTTTTCTTCAGACTTATTAAACTGAATCATAGACGTTTAGGTGGCATTTCGTCTGTGTGAGTTTATGGTCAATCATATTTTTTCTCTTATTTCAAATGTTTTTTGAAATAAAAATTCAGTTGTTCCATCTATCTTCTCTAGTTGCTTATTCAGAAAGACAAATTCACCTCTTTTTTTTAGTCAGGAAAGAAACCCACAAGATGCAAGAACCACACACAGTTGGACTTGAGAAATCTGACCCACAAACCCTGCAGGTGTGAGACTACTGCGCTCAAGGAAGCTGAAGTAATACTGAGCATTCAAAATTTACAAAGTAAAGACATGAATGTTTATTTTGAAAACTTCTGGCATCCTGATTAGAATATACCCCAGCCTTTTTCCTGTACTGCCTGGCGCTGTTCAGTCTTGTATTTCTCAAAGAAAGCACCCAGTTGTACTGTGGGCTGATATCTGAAGTCTGATGTGCAAATCTGGACCGCTTAAAGAGCATCATTCAGTGTAGCGAAAATATATGAAAATATGTATCACTATTTTTACGTATTTAATTAATACAGTATGTGTACATAGTTACTGGGCCTTTCTACTAACACCACTTACGTAAAGATTTACAGTAAACAAATTTATAACTACACATTTCTATGAATATATGTATTTTAATGTTACCAATATACATGTTAAGATAAAAGTAAAAAAAAAAAATTGAAATTACATAACGAATTGCCCGGGTGAAGGGATCAACTGTACGGCATAGCGCAGCTTTTACACGAACATTGTAACTCTATTACATAAGCAGTATTGTTATGTGTTCATTCGCCATAAAAAATAGTTCCACCAAGGTTTATAAAAACGCAAACATGTGGCAAACAGATAACAATACAAGATTGTGTAGAATATAAGGTAGAATATTAAATATAATTTTTTTGCGGGGAAAATATCCGTAATTTGTTGCAGTGATAATTCATATTATGTCAGATGACGCAGTACCAGAAGGTCGAAGTATCCTCCTTCCTTTTCTGTCCCCTCAGCGGAAGTAGACGTGCTTGTCTATTCCGTTCCTTATATTTTTAATTTCACTTCACAAGCGCCGCTTATTCCCCCCCTTGCCCTTAGGATAAACGCAACCTAAGGCCAAAGCCAAAATGGACGACTAAACTTCCCATTATATTATTATCTTTTTTTATTTTACTTCAGTTTAATGGACCGGATGATTGTCACCTCCAACTGTGATTCTCACAGCTTTGTAGGGGAGGTAAGCGAAAGAATTTATTTTACCCTAAAACCGTATGACTGTTTAGAACATTATCTGTAACATGAATAAATAACTACCGTTTCTGTGTTGCCTATTATTATAAATTATACGAATAGCTAACCAAAGGTTAGCCACGTTATTGTAATAACAGTAGCGATTATTATTATTGTTATTAATATATTATTATTAGTGAACTGTGCCAGCTCAGTCAGAATGTAACTGAATATATGTCATTGTATATCGGCCTATAACAGCTAATTCGCATTCTTGTAAAGTGTGGCCACACTATATTTAGGCCTGTTTAAATATGAGGCAGTGTACATGTTAAACAGACGGTCTGCCAAGTTAGCAGTTTTGGATGAGTTTGTAAATGTCTTGGGTGTGTAAGTTTATATTCTGTTGGATGACCTAGGTTATGGCTGTCGTTGTAACATCATGTGATTTCGCCATCTCCTCTGTGCTAAACAGACACATAGCAAGTTCTGGCTCTTATCGGGATTTAAAGAGCATTCATTTCCAAAACGCAACCAGTAGACACGCACAGGCTTCATAAGATAACAGCATGAGAACATAAATGTTTATAATATTTGTTTTTGATGCACTGCACAGAACATGCCTTTTGAATTTTGGTCTGTTTTGGTGTTTGTGTAAAATTTTCATCAGAAGGCACTAGGCTACAGAATCTATAGGGTGTCATCGATCAGCTGTATTAGTAGTTTCTCTTGTTAATACACTAGCGATGTATTGATAATCTAGTTTAATCCACCAATGTTTTATCTGGTGAATGATGTACCTTAACTTTTGTTGAATTGCTTAAAAGCATTTGATGCTAATGGCTAATAGCATTATTAACGTAAATGACATGTATGAATAGCGGTCGTTGTCCTTTTACAGGGAGCTGTATTCCGTGGGGAGGCCGGCTTGTCCAAGGGTTGTGATGAAGTTTGCCCAGCCCTTGGAAAGCCAGCGGCTGTCATTTCTTCTGAGAAATGCAGCTTCTAGGGAGGTTCAGATGTGGAAGGCGTTCGTGTCAAAAATCCCATCTAATCAGGTGAGTCTGCTGCCTAAGGTGTGACCCAGTGTTTGGATTAAGGTATTCAATTCAGTTCAGTTTCTCATTATGGCACAAACTGTGATTTCCAGCACAGGATGATTCAAAAAGCTTAATAAGCAACGTTTAGTAAGAGTCCCACTTAATTTCACCGTCTTGTTCTATTCATTGTACTGGGTGCATCGAACACCTATTTGATTCAGAAAGCCCAGAGGTTTCTCATAGTTGCAGCCAGATACTGTGATATTACCAAGTAGTTAGTCCTTTGTCTACGGACTAAACAAGTAGCAGTTATTACCAATAAAATGTAAATTGTCAGAACCTTTAAAGTTCTGTGTAAGCTCTAAAGCAGGGGTAGGGAACCTGATCCATGGAGAGCCGGTGTGGATGTGGGTTTTTGGGATGGCCTCTCAATCAGCTAATAACAGTGGATTCCAAGGACTGGAGTTGAGAATCACTGCATTATTATTGGCTGACTGAGAGGTCATCCTAAAAACCCGCATCCACACCGGCTCTCCATGGATCAGGTTCCCTACCCCTGCTCTAAAGTATACTTTAGAATATGAATTATGCATACACAAATAAAAAAAATAACAGAACACAAATGCTGTGTGCTTAACTGTATGGAAATGGAACCAGGACAACATAACAGGGCTTATGGGTATTGTAGTCTTTTATGGTGCAAGGCGGGACCTTGAACTATACCTGTAAGTTTGACGAACCTTTAAATTCATTAGTCTCTCTGTTGTTTTTGTAAATACTTAAAAACAGCAACTGGGCTTAAGCATTCTTTTACAAGTCAACTGCATTCTTTTTTGCACAACCTTAAGTGCCACTGGGTTATATGCATCATAAGTGCTCTACTGGGACGCTATGTACCCATATAATGGTTCTAAACTTCTGATGTTTTGATATTTGATTTTAATTTCGATTGTAATTCACGTTTGATCATGGCTGAGTTTTATTTCTTTGTTAATGAACGTATGTTTCCTTTCTTGTCAGGATACACATGTCTCGCTGCCCCAGAGGGATGAAGCTGTCAGGTGGCTTGTTGACCTGCACAGAAACATCAAGCTTTACCCAGAGACCCTCTCCCTGGCTATCAGCATTTTGGACAGGTTTTTAACCACCGTCAAAGTAAGTTTTATTTGAAGTGCTGAGGAAGTCCACGTGCTGTTGTACGGTTAGCACATTATTCATTGTATGAAAGGTGATTTCTGACTTACAGTGGTGATGTCTCATCTGTGTCAGATAAATACAGACTTTTTATTAATAAGAATTTATGGCAGTTTTCAGACAACAATCCCAGACTTAATATAACTACATAGTAATGGAATGGGAAAGTGATACTAATTTGGAGCAGCAGTATCTTTTTTTAGGATCCTTTTATAGAACTCAGTGATTGGAATGCTTATATTGTGATGCCTGATTGGTCAGTCTGTGCTCTAGCATACAGTACAGGGAAGTTCTTGGTGCATTTAGATTAAGTGAATGCTAAAGATTTTGCATTTCACTATGTCCCCCCTTTCTCAGGCCCGTCCAAAATACCTTCGCTGCATCGCCATCTCCTGCTTCTTTTTGGCCATCAAGACGGTCGAAGAGGATGAGGTGAGCCGATCAGTTACAGGCAAACTTCATTGCAAATCGGTCTGTTTTCATCGAGTTTAAGAAAAGTCTACTTCCATTTGTTAATTTCTTTGATACACTATATGGACAAAAGTATTGGAACACTTATTAATCATTTAATTCAAGTGTTTCATTCAGACCCATTTCCACTGGTGTGTAAAATCAAGCACTAAGTCATGCAGTCAGGTTTGCAAATATTTGCGAAGGAATGGGTCCTTCTGAAGGGCTCAGTGAATTCAAGCGTGGCACTGTCATAGGATGCCACCTTGGCAATAAGTCAGTTTGTGAAATTTCTTCCCTGCTAGATATGATCAACAGTAAGTTGTATTATTGCAAAGTGGAAACATTTCAGAACAACAGAAACTCAGCCATGAAGTGGTGCCGAGTGCTGAGGCGTATAGTATAGTGCGTAAAAGTCGCTAATGTTCTGTTGACTCAATAACTGCAGAGGTCCAAACTTCCTCTGGCATTAGCCGCAGCACAAAAGCTATATATGGGGAGCGTCATGGAATGGGCTTCCATGGCTGAGCAACTGCATACAAGCCTCACATCACCAAGTGCAGTGCCCAGCATGGGATGGAATCAGTGAATCGGTCAAACCCCCCCATACAGCAGCTGTTGAGGGGCTTGCAGAAAGGTTTTATAAACTGCTGTGATACATGTATTCTAAAAAGACCGAAGGAGGGTGGTCTAAACCATGCTGTCTCTCTGCAGTGCATCCCGTCCCTGCAGGATTTGGCTAAGACCAGCAGATGTGGCTGTTCTCCATCTGAAATCCTGAGAATGGAGAGGATCATACTGGATAAACTGAACTGGGATCTGCACACAGCAACAGCACTGGATTTCCTACACATAGTGAGCCATGGCCTCCCTTATGCTAGCATGTTTTGGTTCCATTTCACTGGAAGTTCAGTTTTTTTTGTTTTAGATCTTCATTTTCTAGATGTTTCCTACTGTAAATTCTGTGTGCTATTTGGCTTGAGCTACTCATCTAGTGCCATGCATACATTTATATAACAACATTTTTGTGGTTGTTTATTCAATAGATTTTTACATTATATGACCTAGGAATATGCTTATAATGTGCATTATATTAAACATATTTTTAATCAGTATTTTGTTCTTGTTACACTTTGAATAGGATTTCAGGACACACCAAATCATATGTGCAGTTTTGACGAATATGCCCTCACACGTCCTGGGTTGTGTGCATTTTCCTACCCCTGCCTCTGGGGAGTATGTGTTCCTCCTCTATTTGCTTGGGTTCTTTATCGCGTTGCAGTTTCACTATACAGTCTGAAAGCATGGCTTAGATGAACTGGTGTCCCTCGGCAGTGTGCCCTGCGACAGGGCAGGCTGCCACTCGTGTGGTGTTAGGATAGGTTTCAGACTTCAGTGGCGAAGGAAAACCGAGGCCCGAAGTAGGGAATGTGTGTAGCCAGCGTTCAGGCATAATAGCTTTATAGTATAAAAGGTCAGTGTTAGATAATTGATATATCTTGTAGAATTTAAGAATTTTGTTCAGTATTTTACTTCAGAGATTCCGATTCCATGAATGTTTATTATAGTTAATGTAAGTAATATTTAGGACAATAGTTAAAATGGCAACGATTTCACAAGCTTTTTTTTCTGTTTTAAACATTATACATTAAGAGATTCGGCAGAAACAAACAAATACACATTCACGATGTTTCAAACGTTCATAAAGGTTCATCGGAAGCAGAATTTAAGTTCCGTTTTGTGTGACTGTTAAATAAAAGCTACATGCATTTTCATACAATGCTGTGATTTAGGGAAGTCACTGTTTACCCTCGTTGTATCTCCTGTGACAGTTCTATGCGATGATGCTGTCGTGCGAGTGCCGTCTCCCTCTGGGTCTGCTGGGCATGAATGCGCCCCAGCACGTCTCGCTGCTCACTCAGCAGCTGCACCACTGCCTCGCAGACCACAGGGTGCTGCAGATGAAAGGCTCCATGTTAGCTGTTGCCATCATCAGCCTGGAGGTCGAGAAGTGCTGTCCTGATTGGCTGGTCCTCACTATCGACCTACTCAAAAAGGCAGAGGTATGTCCTTAGAGCAGTAGCATCTTTGTCCTTACAAAACACATTCGTCTAACACCTTCACCAGACAGTGGATTTCTGCTTAAGGCATGTTGTGTGATACTGCTTACACTCAGGCAATTATTGTACTTACAGAAAATTGTACTAATTGCCAGCTAACTAAAATGTTATACTTTTGTAGTTGGGCTGTTTTGCATATGGCATGTTTTCACGCTTAATATTGTAGTTACATTAAATGTATACTTTTTATTCTTTAGTAAAAAGTAGTACAGTATTAGGTTTTTTTGTTAAATGGTAACATTTATACATATTTAAGTATGTGGGGGGGGGGGGTGACACTGAACCAGTAAGTTCAGATTATATTATATTGGCAATGAGGTATTAATGCTTTTATAGTCAAAAACCAAAAATATCTAGCATAGTATATATCTAAAATATCTAGTACAGTTTCTGGGCAAAATTGGAGTAAAACTATATATTCTTGGTAGTATTATGCAGAAATGGTGGTTGCTAATTAACTGAATGCCTGCTGTGCTTCTCAGATCGACAGCTCCCAGATAATCCAGTGTCGAGAGCTGGTAGCACGTTCGCTGCCTCCACACCAAGCCTCCCTGCCTCCCAACACTCTATACATATACCAGCCCCTGCAGCAAAGCCAAGCATCTTGCAGCTGGGGACCCCCACTGTCTCAGCACCACCTTCCTGGATCACCCCCATTGTCATCCCGAAGGGGCAAATGGGTCCACCTTTGCCCCGGTCTTACTCGGCCCTGCGTCCCAGGCCGTCTTCGTAATCGCCCTCTCCATTTGTCCCGCAAGCACTCTGCCAAGCGCAAGGTGGAGGAGATGGAAGTGGACGAGTTTTATGACGGAATCCGATGCCTCTACAGCGAAGACGGCAACCAGGAGGGGGCAGCGGGGGAGGGGCAGGGCCTTGCCTGCAGTTCCTCGCTGGGGTGGCAGGACGGCAGCCTCTCACCCTGCCCCCCGCTGCAACCCGCCATCGGCGTCATCTAAAAGAGAAAGAAAACAGGCCTTCTCTTAATAAATAACGTGCAGAGCAGAAGACAATTCCACAGTCATAGGCGTTATCTCTCCAGGCTAGACTGAGCCAAAAATACAAAAAAAAATGCTTCTTATTGATTTTGAACTATTTAAGCACCAATTAAAATAAAGAAAAAAAAAACCCATATATACTTTTCTTTCTTTTTAAGATAGCGTTGATTTCCATGATTCCTGAAATGCCTTTAAAATCTCATGTCTCCTGTGTTACGGCTTTTCTCACTGCATATTGTATTGTGTTGTTTCAAGCTAGTCATGGAACATGCTTGAAAGAATGTGGTACACTGTGTTGTCAATGTCAGCAGTTTGCTGGTCCCCACTAAAATGAATAGTCTGACTTTGTTTCGTCTTCCACTACTCGTTGAGCAATGCTCCTTAGTATGTTTTAGGAGTTTGCAGAAAGTGTTACTACTAAGCTAAGGATGCAGCATGTTCTTATCACTGTTAAAGAAGAGGATCCGTGATAGATGAAATAAAAGCAATGTGATATGTTGCACTGATCGGAATCCACGGCATTTTCCATTGCGGTTTATAAATGCTAGCTCACTGTCTAATAAAATTATCTTTCTATGCCAGGTCATGATAATTACCTTTGTACTGTGGAAATGTCTGGGACACCAATAAAGAAACAAATCCAAATATTATCCTGGTGTTGTGTTTTAAATTTTAAAGGAAAGGCAGTAAGCTGTATCTAGAGGAAAGATTCTCGCGTTCTTGAACTTGCAAGAATTTTTTTTGTATCAATCTAGTAGATTACGTATGTGATGTCATTTAATGTTACTCTTGAAAACAAAAAACGATTAATCTGATTAATCAAGCAAAAATACTAGTCAGTGTTTAAACTATAGTATAAAAGAGTGTTGCGGGAAAAATCAGGCTTAGCTCTAGATCACGAGTAGCTCTAGTTATGGAAAAAGCTGATTTATTTAACCCATAATTCATAGCAAGGCAAGGCAAACAGGTCATTCAAAGTGCTTAAAATAAAATCAAGTAACAGGAACAATTAAATGGAAATAAAATACAAGTAAAAAAACTACAAGTAAAAGTATATACATACAAAACTACAAGTAAAAGACAAAAACGAATTAAAAAAGAGCATACATATTGATTAGCAGTCCTGTGGAAATGTGTTTTGCCTGGAAGTAAAGAAATGGATTTCCTGCTCTAATTAGAAGCAAAACCATATGTAATGACTAGAATTGATGCCATTATAAATTCCTACAAATAATTGAAAATGTTTAAAGTAAATAGCATATGACGGTGGGTGACTCAGGTGAGCTAAGCGCAGGGGAGGGGTTACATTTACTAACTAACTCGCAATGTTTCTAACTTCGGGCGCAGCTTCGTTCCTGGTTCCGCCAGTCGCCATGGCCTCTGAATTAAGCCAAGACGCGGTGCTGCAATTTATTCTTAGCAAAAACGGAAGAGTGAGAAACGCCGACCTCCTGACGCACTTCAGGACTTTCCTTAGAGAAAACGACGAGAAGACGCAGAACAGGGAATTCTTTAAAAAGTTTGTGAACTCTGTCGCGGTGGTTAAGCAAGAGGAAGGCGTGTCATTCGTTGTGTTAAAGAAGAGGTACATGGTGCATGTTGGAGACGCCGTCCCAGCTCCGAAAGCTTACCGGGAAAAACATAAACAAGCTAAACAAACAGGATTTTCCCCGCAAGAGGAAAATGGAAACCTGGAGAAAGGTCAGGCTTCACCTCAAACTAAGTTTAAATTAAAAACACAGCCCGTGTCACGTTTGGAAGGGTTTAACGCGCTTCCAAGCACTAATAACATTTTACCTTCTGCTGGGATTATTACCAATGTAGAGGGAAAACGTGACACAAATCCTCCGCTTTCTACTTTACATACGTCAATCACCAAGACCGATAGAGTTACAGAGAACCGCAGCTGTACTTTGAAATTGCCTGAAGCTAAAGTGGTATATGGGGTTGAGAAACCGCAAGATAATGTCTCCGATAAAACTTCTGTTGCCCCAGCAAATACTGAACGAATACATGCAAGCATCGCTAAACCGAGACCGTCCGAACCTTTGCCCAAGCAGAAAGCGACATTTTCTCAGAATCATCCATACAGCAGCAGTAATATCTCTCCGGACGTACCTGCAAAACCAAATGTCCTGGAAAAAGTCGAAAAAGAAATCAAACGTCAAGAATTTTCAAGCTCAGTATGCCCCTTAACTGTGACAACCAGAAATATTTCACAATCGTCTTCTTGTATTTTGAGTTGTCACAAAGATTCGGATAACACAGGAGCGACTCCCAGCCATGAAAGCCAACCGGCACCTTTGGAGATCCTTGAAAGTACCAGATCCCATCAGCAGGAAGACGGTGTAGCAGCTGAAATGAACCCCCATCTTTCCTACCACAGCTTACCACCAGAGAGCCCTGGGTCCTCAGTGGACAGCTATTCGGATATGTATCGGACTGGACTTTCTGCCAGTCATGGGGATCTTTTGTCACCGTCTTACGGGAACTCTGAGTGGCCTGAGAGGTTCCACAAAGACCAGGATTGGGCCAGTGATGAAAGCCTCAATTTCAAGGGACTCTCAAGTGGGAAACGGAGAGTATTTGAGATGCTTCATCGTGCCCTGGAGCCCAAGCTGGCTTTGCTGCACCGGGCGGAGAGAAAGGTGACCCCCTATCATCATTCTACTGGTTACCTTGATGATGTGCCCAGGGAAGGTCAGTCTGGATCAGAGTCTGGGCATCCCGTCCCCCTGCATACCATGAACCGGAAGTCCAGTGAATTCCGTAACAGGATGTGTCGTAGCTTGGGAGCTGACCTGGACCAGCCATTCCATGATGATGTAGTGTCCGCAAGGAAGAACAGACTCTACTTGCTCTCCTCATCTTTAAGCATGAGCTATCTAAGTCGACCCTCCCATTTAAGTAGATCTGGGAATGTTGCTTGTCCTGATCACAAGGTCTCCACAAGTGAGAGTGCTTACTTCCATAGGAACACCTTAGTGCCACTGGAATCAAAAGAACATGACTGGTTGGTCAAGGCAGCTTCTGGGTGCTGGACTGAAATATACTCTCTCTTTCGAGAGGATCCGAGTCTCTTAAATAAGAGGGATTTCATTTCAGGATTCACGGTGCTACACTGGATTGCGAAACACGGAGATCATCGCGTTCTTAATACTCTGTGGTATGGAGTTAGTAAAGCTGGACTGAACTTTGATATTGACAGTAAAACAACCTGTGGATACACTCCCCTACATCTGGCAGTCATCCATGGACACCGGAAGCTGATCCGTCTTCTAGTACATAAATTCAAAGCCAAGGTATCATTGAGGGATACAAGTGGCAAGAAAGCGTGGCAATACCTTGGCCTCAATAGCTCCAGGGATCTCCTTGAGTTGCTTGGAGCTCCAAAGTCGAAGACTGCACATGGTAAGATATTTGGGTACTCTTCAGAGAAGCTGTTGATACAGCCAAACAGCACGTGTCCCTCTGTGAAGAGGCAGACCTCCATAGCTGCTATCCTCAAGCATAAATCGCTATTGAAAATCCACGCTCATTCAGAGTCTTCTGTATAAACACAGCTGTTAATGCTTTAAAACTCTTTTTTTTAGCATTTTTCTGTTGGGTTTCCCAAAGGCTATCTGTTCTGATGTCATTGCTGAAAATTTAACATTGTACTAGTATGATACAGTTATTACACAATGCATACCAGTTATGAATTCTGTGATGTTTAGCATCTTTGTGACGTTGTTGTGTAATGCATCTGCTATATCCTTTGTTTACAATTATAGGTTTTTCCAAAAAAAACTTAAGATTATTCATACCCAAAAGTTTATGTTTTACCAACTAATATGCAGCTTATTGGCTCATCTACTCCACTGGATAGGACATATTTAATATTTAGTGGTAGAAATTATTTTCCCCTTCTGCCTGAGCTGCTTTAAACATTGGTGAAGTGCTTTGTTGCATAACAACCTACATAAGTGGTACGTCTTCTTTTTTTTCTGAAGAGGAAGCCATAATTATCTTTTTGTTTTATTCATTCTACATACCAGTCAATGTTGCACATAGTTTTTTTTTTTTTATAATATGTATGAAACTAGTAGGTAATGTGACTGGTTTTGCAACATTAGAATTTTATATGGAAAACACTTGGTGGCTGGATGTTAGTTGCTCAGCATACAGACAGTAATTGTCTTTGCTGGTGTTCCAGGCTTGCAGTGACTGACAGGGACTCATACTAGAATGATGTGACCTGTATGGTTATTCTGTTACTGCTGCAGGATGCACCCTGCTAAGGACGTTTCAATGGCCACACAAATAACACTCAGTATAATCAAAAACTAGCTATTGTTGCCTTAGGATATAAACTATCTGTGTTTTTGCATGTACCAGAGCTATTTTTTTGACTTTTTTACTTCTGAACCTTAATATGTGGTGTCTTGCATATTCATATATGTATTTTATTTTAAAAGGTTTCGTATAAATAAATCCATATAATGTAAATGTGTATAACTGATGCAAAAATTTTATTCTGCATTTTATCGTCATTAACGAAAATCCATATTATGCGCTATACCCAAACTTTTTCTTAAAATCAAAGAGAATTTCAATCGCATTTCTATACAGGCAAGTTATTTCTGCATAATATTGGTCATACCTCCCAATCGCATACTCCTCTCCAACTTTTTTTTCCCTCTCTCTTTGTGGACATACAATTTAACTGGAAAATAGGAAATATGACAATATCGTATTTTATTAAATGCGTTGCATTTGGCGCTGTTGAGTCTGCCTACACCTGAACAGCCAGCCCTTGTATTCCAAATGTCATCATTATCGTGAAGTATTTAATTCCTTGAAATATTCTTCCCTCGTTGGCGTGTTTCAGAAGCCTGGTCTTATCCATCGTATTTAAAAGCGTCCCCTTGTATTCAAACGCTACACTTCCCCCAGGAACACAGGAACACCCTGCAGGATGAATGTAATTTTTTCCAAGTGTCACAGAACACTGAGCCAAGTCGACAAGTAGTTAAAGTGTAAGTGGGTCCGTTCAGTCTTTGCATTTGCTATGATATGTGTGTCGTTTTATTAGGCGTTCAGAATGCAAACTCCCTTGGGCAGTTTAAATAGAAAAACATTGTCTTGGTTTTGGTGTGCAGTGAGAGGAGAATGATGTAAGAGAGTGATGTAAAAAAACAAAAGTAGGACATTTACCTGAATACTCAGTCTCAAGAGAAAATCATTTCCTGTGTTTGTCTGTTCTGCACATGTACTTATTTGTAGTAAAAAGAATACGAAAACCACCAAACTTATTGTAGAAAGAAAAGCCTACCTTTCAGTGATATACATACATACATTTGATATTAAGTTTATCAAATTTGTTTACTTTATTTGTATTTTTACAGAAAATGGGGGTCTAGCTTTTGATATCATCATTGGTTATACTTGGCAAAATGCAGGCAGTGTCTTTATTCACATGGAATTAAATCCATTTTAAATGCTTCAAAGGGTAAGTTCGGAAGACCAAATGAGAAATGACTGCTCCATATCCTCTCCACATTGTAGAGCAAAACGAAATGACCGAACCTCAAATATCAAAATTGGCATCTGCATGGTTTTAGGTCATACAAAATGCTACTGGAGTTAACCGCTATTTGTAATGTGGAGTCACACATTATTTACAAATCGTTAAGTGTATGACGGATATAATCACAGTTGTCAAACTTGAACTCCTTGTTTTGCTTTTAAGGCTTAAGTGGTCAAAGAGCAGTAAACAGTATTCCATAACTGTTTATCATAAAAATGTAGAGAATGTAGCATACATGTGTGTCAAAATGAAACAAAGATAAAATGTAAAATGAGATATCAGACATGATTATTCAAATTTGTATTCAAACAGGTCTTCTTTTGCCATAAGTTCATAATTTTGTTGTATATCAGAAATCCTGACAAATAATTCCAGATAGATTCCTGTATAGCTTTTAATGGTATTAATTTTTTTACAGTAGATAATCAAATAACCCCCTACATCTGCAAAAATAAATTTTTATTGAGCATAAGCTTTAACTGTGCAGTGCATTCAAGGATAAACAAATATTCAAGATAACTAAAACTTGAACTGGTACACAAACAGGCTTTGACACGTGTAGTGGCTGGTTCAATAATTTCTAAATATAATGTTTTGAATGGAAAAATTAGGTGACGGGTGAGGGAAAAGTTCTGGTTTTTCAGGTTAACGTTAAAAGCAGTTCAGCAGTGGTGATGGCAGGGGGTGTAATGGTGAGGCGCAGCCAGTAGGGGTCAGAGTGTGGTGACAGTAGGGGTACGTGCAGAAGTAGACACAGCGGCAGAGGTGAGCCCGCCTTCCTGGATGAGGACGTCACTCTCAGACAGCAGTCTCTCTGTCACCCTCTGCAGCTGCTCTTCCGCCTCTCTGATAAGGTCGTCCAGGCACCTCTGTCGTATCAGCAGTGCCGGCTTCATCTGAACGAAACGCTGGTAGTCACGTAGCTGCTGTCTGCCCAGGTAAGCGGCCAGGATCTGGAACACCACACGCTCCCGCCGGTCCAAGTTCTCCTTGAGCTCGCGGGCGTCCTGGTGCTGAGCCCGTAGCTGTCGCTGTTTCAGCTGTAGGTTCTCCTGGAAAAGTGAGGCGCTTCTTAGAATAAGAGAAATCCCTGCCCTCAACGCAATGCAAAAAGCACGACGCTGCGTAAATAAGTATGGTGTCCGACATCTAAACCCAACGCTGCACCTTGTTAAAGTAATTCTTGTCCTGCGATGCTGAATCACTGATGAGAGTTGATGTTAATAAAAGTGCACAGTGACACTGAGCCACTCCTAGCCCTTCAAACGGACTTTTCTGGGTTAATTTACTAGAGCCCTCTGAAGTCTCTGTGTCCAATTCTGGAAAAGCCCCTATTGAGAAGATGGGCGTAATGTTGAAGAATATATGTTTGCCTTCTTGCTGGATGTTAAACTGTGCTATTTTATATCTAAACAATGAAAACACTGAAGGTTGAAGGAAGTTCTCGCCACCTCCTGGGAACTATCGAGTCCACACTTTTATGTGTATTACAATGAAGCTTGTAAATATATAGGAATATATTTTTCATTCCTAGAAGAAATGAAATGAAGGAATACACATACTGGTATTTAATTATCTAACTACATCTTGTTACAATATGGCCAGGACCTGCAGCTGCAGATGGTAAGATGCATAGAGAATGATGTTTTGATCATTTCTCATGTGAAGAGAAAAAGCGAGATATAATAAATGAATTAAAATTAGATATAAACGTGCTCCTTGGCTGTTGTGGATGTATTTGCACGAGTGACGGGAGCCTGACCTTCTCCTTGGTGGTATCTTCCCTGTCCTCGTCGTCCAGGCCTCTGAGGGAGTTCTCCACACGCACCAGCCGGCTGCACAGTGACAGTAGCAGGTTGACGATCTTGTCCAAGTCGCCGACAAACATGTGGTACTTGTCCTGCTCACTGGGCTTACAGCACTCCTGTATCAGGGCTTCCAGGTGACCCTCCAGTGCACTGAATTTCCTCTGCTCCTCCGCTAGGCCTGCCTTCTCCTCCCGCAGAGCTGCTATGTTGAGAGTAAGGGCCTCCACCAACTCCATCTATCAAACAGAAGCACACACACGTTCTGCCTCTTCTTTATTACTAATCTATTCATTTGTTTCGGAATTATTTTGTCATAACTATCATGGCGCCTGATTTACAAATTATGATCTACGTAACTCACCAGATCAAATATCATCTGAGATTACTATGGTCACAGGAAGAAGTACAATACTTTTCTCAAGTGCTTTAAGGGGAGGGTGTCAGACATGGCATTTTGAACTACGGTAGCCATGGAGATACTTGTAAAGAATTGTTATGTTTCAGATCAGTGTTTCCCAACACAGTCGTCAGGGACCCAGAAATGGTCCATGTTTTTGCTCCCTACCTGAAGCAAAAATGTGGACTGTCTGGGAGGACCCAAGGACTGGATTGAAAAACACTGTTTTAGATTAAACTAGCATACATAAGATGTTTAAACCTTTTTTTGCTTTAGATATTCTTCTTCCTTGTCCAGATCTGTCTCCATCCCTCTGGGTTTATTCTGTAGATCCTTGTCAGGCTCTTTCTTTCTGTTTAGGGTCAAACACACATTTTTTTTCTCTGTGATTAGACAAAAACACAAGGCAAGTCCTGACTAGCAGAAGCGCCAGTTACTTGTTTTCTTTTGTGTTCAGTTTCATACTTGGATTAACAAACCAGTTGGTGTAGGTTTGCTACAGCTGTAACACAAAAACCAACTTCAAAGCATTACTTCTTAATACCTTAAATAATGGTAAGAATAACATTATGTTTACATTAAACAGATAGCAAAGAAGCTAACTGCTCTGCTGATACCAAAGCAGCTAAGACTTCCCTAAGGCTATAACAATAAAAATAAAAATATACTGGACAATGGATCACCTGAAGGAGAGAGTGAGATTGGATTTATATTAGATTTCACGCGAGCCATTACTGTGAAATTAATATGGGAAGTGACCACGTGTCTTACTTTTCCATATACCCTTTACAAGATGTTTTATAATAATAAAATACACCACCAGGTGGCAGTATTGCATTATCTGTAACATTATTTTACAGACGTCACTTGTTAGCACGGACTTATTCTGGTGGGAAAACTAAGCTACATTAAAAAAATATACATAAGTATCCCGGTGTTGTAACTAACTAAATTGACCAATGGTGTTTCGTAAACCAATTTATCATATTAACTGTAATGTTAACCTATATCATTTTGCATATTAATTTATATGGCATTCCATTTATTAAAGTGTACCTTAAAAACTATATTTGTTATACAGATTCCATGCTCTGGCAGATATTCACACGCTCACCTATCCTCCATCTGCGCACTTTTCTTCTCTGGCTGTAATGGTGGGCTTAGTATGGGGAAGATATCCTCCATCAAGTCCATAGTATTTTTCACTGCCCATGTGCCCAGGACGAGAGCCATTGATTTGTCTTTAGACGATAACACCTGTGCCAGGGCTTCCACCCGCACCTCCTCGGCCGAGCGCTCCCTCCTGCACAGCACTGGGTTCTCCTGCAGTGATTCCTGCTCATCTACAGCGTCATGGACAGGAGGTGACCGGGTCTCCAGGTCCACACTTGGACTTCGAAAGACGGCCTTGGACGGGGAGTCTGTGTTCTCAGCATGGGCAGGGAGGAAGGGATGGTATTCAGCCAGGTCTCTGTCAACCGATCTTCTGTTGAGGGTGTTAATACTGAAACAAATAAATAAATAAGAAACACAGAAAAAAAATTGCAAAACATCTATAGGCGGGTGCATTGGGTTTCAAATTATGAGACAGTAATACATCTGACACATGTTCTCCTATTCAAGCGGACGTTTTGGCATACCCTAGCCCATCCCCTGCAGGTGGACATGCAGGGATTGGTGGAGGAATGTCCTCTTTGATGTCCCTGTCCTGAATGGACGGTGAACAGCGAGAAGGTTGGGCAGGCTCCTCGAGAAACACATCATCATCGACGACGACGTCCTTGAAGGACAAGGAGGGCGGGGACGCTTGGAGGTTCGACTCAGAAATGCGCAGGGATAGGAGAGGCTGTGTCGTGGGGGGGCTCTCTAACTCAGAGGAGGTGCTGCAGAACACACCAGCAAGGAGGTTCTGCAATGGGGCGGCACCCATCGCGCTGGGTGTATGTCGGGCGGCAGGGATCTTTGAGCTGGGCTCCTCCTCTGATGCTTCCTGGGAGACGCTGGCGTCTGAGGAGCTTGTCAAAGCTGCCAAAGCTGTCTGGCCCTCAGCACTGGGCTTACTATCCTGCCCCAGGAAGGGGAATGTATTGCGTGTGAAGGTATCCAGACCAGCCTGGCATGGGTTCTTATCAGTTTGCCAGTTCAGCTTAGCAGTGCAGGGTGGGGGAGCGAAGGCGCAGGGCAGGCCAACGGAGGCTGCCAGGCCCGTGGCACTCAGCATCCTGTGCCGCTCCGTGGGCTTTGACTTCTCGCTGCGTACGGCCTGGGCGCTGGGCGGCGACAGGCCCACTCTGAGCAAGGACCCCTTATCTCCATCCAGGGGGACCGCGATCTGCTTCTGGTCTGCATCCTTCACGGGTCTAAAACAAAACACATCCTGCTGACTTTGAAGTGTATTCCACTCTGTTATTCCTCATTAATTGACAATTAGGCAGTTCATCAACCAGGCGGGGGAAGGGGCAGTACCATTCTCACTAGCTCACGGAGTGTTTTTGAATTTTTTTTTCCTAATGTGAAACAAATTTTTGCTTTTTAACAATGCATGAAGACGTCGTGCTTCTGGTAATGCACCATGTCCTCTTTATTATTACTGCACCCTATTTTTGTGAGATAAATTTGGGTTGTCAGTTAATGACTAAGGGAAAATGTAGGTCTAGAGCCAAAATCAGCTGAGAATCACTGAAATCAGGATCTTTATTTGACAGTGAAATACAAAATACAAAATTTTCTTAATATCACTTATATATACATGATAAATATTCCTCCTACAAGAATGCTTGGCTTGCTTGTTAGTTTTAGAATCTCACTGTCTTAAATTTGTATTTCAAAGGCTAAATCATTTACTAGTTTGCATTGCACTGCACTTATGGACATAAACATACAGACATCGAGAAACAAACCTGCTATCACTTGGATTAAGAAACAAAGGATGCCTTGAGGTGACTCCAAACGCTGCATGATCCGCTCCAGTTAAATCCTGAAAGATATGACAAGTTTGGGAGTCAGCCTGCGTATCTATGGGGCTACATTTTTGCAGTTCATCAGAGCAAAGCCCTGAGATTTATTTGGTTATTATTATGTTGCAAATATTCTGAGAGCTTCTCCAGTGATACACTACACAAGATTAGAGTCATAGGTCATATGCATCATGGGGCATCAGAAAATAAAATAAAATGGAAAAAAAAAACATAATGTACAGGAATTAAAGTATTTTATCGGACTTAAGAGGGTCATTGAAGTAAATACTAAGTTTTTACCAAATTATCCTCTGGGAAAGCAACGTGAATTCCATCACGATGCCGCCTTGCGAAACTGTTTATGAGGGAAAGTTAATTTGCTCTCCCAGATAAATCGCTTTTTCATCCTTCCCAAGCATTTCCTGCCCAGACTGCCATCAGCCTCTTAAAGACATTATCTCCTTATTACACCATCCTGAAATCAACAGGACCGTTATCAGTCTGTTCTCTCTCAACACTGAACTTCCAGGCCGGGCTCCATGGCACCACACAGGAAGTGTGAGGCTTTGGCTATTTCCTGTAGGATATACTAGGCAGATGACAGGCTCTGTCCTTTTATCACGTAAGATGTTAGAACCCATTTCAGAAACACTATACGCAGTAACCTTAATCTTTGTAGGTTTTAAAGGGTTTTTTCTAAACTCTAGGAAAGGATTTTTCCTAAACATACACTGGGACTAGGCTACTACATCAAAATTAATTAACAGAAAATAATACAAAAAATACTCTAACTTAAGTTACACTTAAAATCATAAGGATGAGTGTTAGGAAGTATTGTTGCTGGAATGTGCATTGTTATCCTCAAACCAGATGCCCAAGAGATGCTTATTAGTGAGTAATAAATGTATCTGTCCAGCAATCTTGAACTGAATAAGCCTTTAGGAGGTAGATGGATATATCTGCTTGCTGTGGGGGGGGGGGGGGGGCTATGATGATGACAGGAAGAGACAACCATTTCAAGTTAGCAGAAGTGGCACCACCCAAACAGGACAAGCTGCAGCTGCGGAATTTACCGCATGAACCGCCTAATGAGTCACAAAGCATGTTTTCCTTTGCTGATTATCTCTCTCATTTCCACTGAAGCTCCCATTTACAATCAGAACTTGTGTTTTAGCCGTTTCACCTGTTTATTTATTGGTGCTACTTGAATCCAAAAATAGCTTATTCAAACTGAAAAGTTGTGATTTTCAAGTCAACATGAAGCAGAGGAAGAGAAGAGGGGCAAGCGCAGACATACTGTATTGTCGATATTATCATCTGCTTTATACAGCATGAAATGTATTCAATGGGGACTCAAGGGGTCTTTCGTTCTTAGTTGTTTACATGAACATGCATTTAGGATCCCAAGTGCTGGTCCCTGGTTTAACAAAGGTTGAAAATCCCTGAGTTAGAAGAGATAGTAATTTCTAAAAGCAATACAGAAAAAGGCCGAATCTGTAACATACCTTATAATGCTTCTCCATAGAGGGAGAAGACCGAGACCTGTAGTGTTGAGGAACCGCCCTCTCTTCCTCAGGGCAATGTAACAAGTCCTCTGCTGAGGCAGACTTCCCAGAATTCCTTGGGGGTGCAACCCTCTCAAAGGATTCTTCCTGGTTCTGCAAATGTAACTGATTCTGGACAGGCACCGAAGAAGCGACGAGACCAGGCTTATGTAGCTCCCTCTCGTGACTAAAAGGTTGTTTTAGAGGGTCTTTGTCCTTGTGGAGGGATGTTGGATTATTACTGCAGGATTTCAGATGTGCCATTTCAGACGCGTCTCCATTCGGGTGCACGGTGCCCTTTAGATTGGACGGAATGGCATACATCATATGGCTTGTTCCTCTCTGGCTGTCAGAAATTGAAGTAAAATGGAAACCTTGCTCCTGACTGAACAAAAAACCAGATGCACATACACTCTTGGAGTCATGGCAGAGGGCCTGGATGTACGCACTGGTGGGGCGATTTTGCAAAGATGACCGTCGACCGGTCTTGCGTTCCATGTACTCAGCCAAGGCATCCTGTTGTATTTGTTTAAGCTCAAAATGGGATATACTGAGGCTGGGGCCTGTGCTTTTCGTAGCTGCCATTTCGAAAAGTTTGCATCTGTCTGCTACACTGGTCTCAGGTTTGAAAAATTCCTGAGGAACTCTTTTCTGCGAGTCCTCACCTCGTGACAACCCTACTTCATGCATGTTCTCTGGCTCGGAGTAAGAGCGCTTCTTTTGCTCTGCAGTGAGGCGTTTGCGACCACCAATTCGAGAAATGGGGAACCCAACGGCCGGCCGACTTGGAAGAGGGGGTGGAGCATTTTTCTGCACCTCAGGTGTAACAACATGCCTTTCTTTTGGGGTGTGCAGAGAAGCTACAGAAGGCTTAGGACTTGTCTTGGGAGCCTTTCTCTCCAGGGATAAGTGCTTATTTGGAACGGGCTTGGCACTAAGGTCTCGTCGTCTGAAAGAAGTAGATCTTAGAACCTTCGACTGTGCATCTTTGATGCTATCTCTATAGGTCCTGTTGTAGGACACGTCCTGAATAGTACCTAGGATTTCCTCAAGGTCTTCTTTCCAGTGGAATTCCTTTTCTTTACTTCCACCCAGCTGGAAAGTGCTCTTGCTTCGTTGGATCGCCATTGGTTTGTTGTGTGGATTTCTAAAAGGGGGCTCTTGGTTTCCACATATCCGATGTCGTGCTGGATATTGTTGGGGTTCTTTATTGTCCTCCAGCTGCACAATGTCTTTCCTTTCCACACTCCAGCTCTGCGTTCTGCTATGGCTGGAGCTTCCCCTTGGCTCCGCCCTCTTGTTAGCAAGGACGTCACTGTGGCTGTATAACCTCCTCTGTTCCCGCTCAAACCGGCTCACCTTCTCCAGGACTGAGAGGTGCACGGCATCGCTCTCGTCCTTCTCACTCCGAGTACTACACTGGGCCACAGTGGCTTCCGAACCTGCTGAAATCTGGACCTGGATCAGGGCATTCTCCAACTTGGTCAGGGGATGGTCCTGTTGCTTTTCTTTCTGCAGTGCAGAATCGCTGCACTGTCTAGGTAAAACACGCCTCATACTGTTGTTTTCCTGGCTGTGAGCAGTGTCACCTCTGCTGCTATGGGAGGCTGGAACATTGATATCTCTGGGCCTTCCATACATTTCCTGAGTGCAATTAAATCCATCTTGGGCCACAGAAGATAATGGTTTGTTTTGAAGGTGAGTGATCTCCAGTAGATGGTTCCAGGTATTTGCCTGGATTTCCTCTTTCTCCCTTGTCTGTGTGCACACCTCAGAGCTCTGTGAGGGTCTCTGCTTCTCTTCCCTTGGTTTAACTCTAGTGTATGGATCTCTCCTCTCCTGATTCAGGGTCTGAGATACGTGCCTGTAACCATCCTCTTGGTTTTGGGATGCTCCATACCCATCTACGCTGGTCTTAAAATGAGGTCTATAGTGACTGCATTTGGTGTCAGAATCATCAGGCCTTCTGTCATGGTGCATGGGCGGTTTGGGTTTAATAGCATTGGTGGGTTGGCTGACAGTGGAAGAGGCTTGACTTTGACATTCTTTCTCTGTTTTTGACTGCTCTGTATTGAGTTCCCTCTCTTGACCTCTGTAGGAGGAACACACACCCTCCTTAGCTAGTGCAGGGCAGATACCGCCTGAGTTCGGGCAGCAGCTGGGCACCTGGGCATAATGTGGTTCCGGTTGTGGCACAGGATAGATGCCCGTAGGCAGCATTGGGTGCCCAGTCTGTGAAGCCTGAGGGAAGTTCTGCCTGGGTTTCGTCGTGGGACTGCTTTCGGGGCTCTTTTCTACCACCGTGTGTAGCTGCCCGTCTGTCGTGAATGTCTTCACCAAGGGGAACGAGGCACTGTTCTGATGCCAGAAGCCTTTCTGTAAAGCTCTGAAAGATCGAGGCTGCTCTAGGCTAGACCACGAGTTTGGTCGTTCGTGGTTTTTGATGGCGGCATAACTATCACTGCGAAGTGGAGGTGGCGGCCCCCCTTTCAGACTCTCGCAGGAGTTGCGGCCATGTGTCTGACCCCACAGCGCATGGTTTGCGGACGCGCCCGTCATTCCTCCCCGGACGTCAGCGTGCGTCCTGCCCTCGCTGTTGCGTAGCACCTTAGCAGAACTGACTTGATGCTCCTCCGAAACACCCTGCTGGGGATCGTAGACCGTGCGGACGTAGCGCATGTCTGCCTGTCGCATGCCTTCAGGCCCACGCTGTGACAGCATACTATCCATAGAATAGGAGCGCTCCTTGCTGAAGGAGGGACCGGATGGAGGGTACTCAGGATTGCTGGAGCTGTTGGAGAAGGAACTGTAGGCAGAGTCCCTCTTGTTGTGCAGGTGGTCAATGCTGTTGGAGGACTTGGAGGAGGACAGTTGATGACAGGAGCTATAAGCTGGGTGGCCATGATCCAAACTCTCCATACTGCCTCGCGAGCTGTACTGGTCTGGACTTTTCCTGAGAAAGCCAGCATCATAGTTTGAGAGGTCGGTGGTGGAGAGGCTGGATGGAAAAGAAAATGAAAGAATATCCATTAGAAGACGGCATATCTGTAGCTGATACTTAAGGCAGCAAAGGACCTGTCATAGGTAGTAACTCCCTGGATTCCACTCTCTCCTACAACACAGGGACTTCATGAACTCCATTGTCAAATATACCGCACCAGAAGGTCTTTCAATGTATCCATATACCATGTAAAAAGGAAAACATTTAAGTATAACTTTGAGAAAATTATGCACCATATATGCCAAGTCTGCATTTTTTGTCACACATACACTGGATATGGGTTGTCAAAATAA
The DNA here is from genome assembly GCF_023856365.1 of Brienomyrus brachyistius. NCBI lineage: Eukaryota > Metazoa > Chordata > Actinopteri > Osteoglossiformes > Mormyridae > Brienomyrus > Brienomyrus brachyistius. Next base: position 19,674,718 of record NC_064539.1, on the reverse strand, counting down.
CATGTCAATTTCTATTAATTGTAGAAAAATAACACATTAAAAAAAAATTAACACAGATTAATCGTACCCTTTGACAATATGAATACAATCATTTACGGCAATACTATAAATATGGAAGATGCAAAACCATTTTCCACTTCAGCAGAGATGGACATTGCAGGTCCAGAAATCCAGACCAAGACTTTGTTTCAACTAATTCAACAGTTGAGCATAAAGAGTCACAGTTACAGAGAACTCAACTGGTCGGTTGAAACAAATTCCTGGTCTGGATTTTTATTTCCCGGCACCTCTGCACTTCAGCAGCCGTGCTTCTACCGAGGCCCTCTCCTTGTTCCAAGCTGCAGTAGGACAGCATGGCTCACAAGGTGCTTCTCAACCTGGTCCCTGCAAAAAACATCTGGCAGGGAGCTGGGAGTGAGCAAAAACATGGACCTTCTGGTGGTCCCCAAGGACCGGGTTGGGAAGCAGTGCTGATGAAGAAATGCTCCTAAATAAAAAAGGCTTATTTCCCTGACAGTGGGCTCTAATCCACTAACCTGGAGTGGTAGTTGTGATGCCAGGGAGCAGCCATGCTGCTCTGTGATATCTGCATCATGCTGGGGTCCTGCTGACCCGCCCCAAGTTTGGTCGAATGCCAGGAGTGGGGTCTAGAAGTTGACCCACTCTGTCTGTGGACACAAGGAGATGGTGTCTGCAAGAGAAGGTTCTGCTGAAGAGCCCAGTACCAGCTCTGAAATGCTAACAGTCACAGCCACTTAACATCCAAAAGAGACAAGGGAACACTATATTTATGTAATTATAAACCATGGTTGCGCACTGTTAAACAAAGTCACAAAACAATAGGATGGCCAGATAATCCATGTCAGAGTGGACACTTTGAGCTACTAGGTTTTACAAGCTATTTAAAAACTGAAAGGCTCCTGCGCTCGGCTAAGTAGTTCAGCTCTTCTTGCGCTTTCACTGGCTTGTTTCCTTGAATGAAAAACTCATCCAGCTGTTTCACATTAACATTAGCGCACATGATTATAGAGGACTGACCAATCAGCACACAGCAAGAACTCGGTGCTTAAGTGAAATTCAGGGGTTTTTCATTGGAATGGTAATTCACCCCGCGACCCAGTAGGATAAGCGGTTTGGAAAATGGATGGATGGATGGATGGATGGTAATTCACAAATCCTGTCCTAACTCAGAGTCTCCTCCCTGACATGGATGATCTTGTCAGAAATATAATCAGAATATTAAAAAAATAAATAAATAAATAGATATCTCATTACATAACAAATAATCATTTAAGATTACAAATCTGTCTTGTCTCCGGTATGATTCCCAACTCTACGTGCAACTCTACATGCTTTGGTAAACTGTGATTCCCCTTGGAGTATTTCAGTTTCCTCCTCGAGTCTAAGAAACAATCAGCTACAGAACTGGCCTGACTGTGTGGATGTGTGTGTTTGCGTGAGAGTGAGTGTGTTGTGATGCATAGGTGTGCCATCCAGGGTCTGCCCCGGACTCTAACAACATTCTTTAAATTATTACTAGCATTTACATACTCAAAAAAGATAAAAACGGAGACTACAGCATAATTCAAGCAAGATTTATATAAATGCTGCATTACTCAGCACATCAAAAGTACAATGATGGTCACGGCACGCAATTTCTATCAATATGGGAACAGAAGTGCTTTACCCTCACAGACTTTGCTGCTTACTCCAATGTAGACAGCAAACCGTTATGTTGAATCTTGGATGACTTTTTACAGCGAGGTCTTTAAAATGTTTAAGTTTTGCATTAAATTGTCCTTTGCAGTGTAACCGATGCTTTATTTGCAGGGGTGGGTACTTCAGGTCCAGAAAGTAAAAAAAAAAAAAATCGAGACCAAGATTTTGTTTTAACCAGCCAGTCGTGTATAAAGAGTTCCAGTCCCGGAGCCCTCGACTGGTTGGTTGAAACAAAATCTTGGTCTGAATCTTGGGCACCCATTTCTAAGCAGAAGATGTTGTGCATTCAATTCAAAATTCTAGTCAGTCTCCTACTCCAGCAGGAAAAACTTCTGCTATTACAAAGTATGAATTAATATACTAGGCAACGCGCTGTTTCTATCTCGTATATATCTTGTTGAATTAGCGACCATTTAGCATACTGATCGGAGGAATTTTATAAAACAGTCCAGGAAAAATCAACAGGAGAGATCAGAGAATGTATCACAATAAAGGAATTTCATGGAAAATTTGTTTGAGTAGCTGTGTAAAACTAGTTTTGGCATGCAGGAAGCAGGATGGCCACCAAGAAATTATTCTCCCACCCCACCCCACCCTTGAAGTTAAATGATCCCTGGTTTGTTTAGGACTTTGTGCTAAAGCAAAGTCAACACGGTTTCCCTGTGACGATGTAATCACTGCACATCACTGCAAAATAATACATGGAGTGTTTTATAAAAGCGTGTATGTGAGCAATAACTGGATTTCACAATCATATTAAGCTACATTATCAGGTAAAACTAACTGGAATGCAAGATAAAACAGGAAAAGATATAGTAAATAATACCTTAACTTAGGAGCTATACTCAAAAACAGAATAGGAACTGAACATTCACTGGAAACTAATAAAATAAATGAAATAAGTGAAAAGCATGTGATGCATCATAATTATGACCAAGCTTTTAAGGAATGAACAGTTTGTGGGGCGCGCTTGTTATGAGAATAAGAAAATATATATATCTGTATATACGTCTGGCACATTTTCTATGCTTTCACTGGGAAACTGTCCAAAGGAACAGCCCAGGTGAAGAAGCCTCTCTAGTTCCAAATGTTTCTTTTGTGCTAGAACTCCTGCTAATAGCAGTTTATCTCCTGCCAGGGAAATCCACTTTTTCAGCAGAAAACTGTCTAGGATACAAGTACCAAAACAAGACCTAAACCTCTTACAGTATCTTTGGGTGTTACAATGGCAAGACCAATACCACAGCTGGTCACCTTAAAAGTATCCTTCCATCTTACACCTTCTATGTAAAATACTTCTCAATCATTTACTTACTAAAATACCTATTAAATACCCTACAAGACAGAAGTAGGAAAATACTGATATCGTAAAAGAAAGTACCGAAACTTTTCATTTTTTCACCATTATTTAAGTCAGAACCTCGACTAAACTAGTAACCTGATAATAAATTATTGTTTTAAAAAGATAAAAAGGGAATCGTTGGCCAAGCAAAATTAGGCGGGTTTTACCTAATGCTTAAAAAAGATCACCCTCAATTTATTAAATACGAAATCTACAAACGTTACCCTAAATGAAACAGCAGAGATAACACACAAATAACCCAATGTGGACGGGCCGTGGAGAATTCTGAGAGCACGTAAATGGCTGCCCAGCGACAATCCACACGGGCTGCGACCCCGAGCACCAGTTACCTAGCCGTCATCCGCAGGACCTTTGAGATCAGCCCGGTGGCCAGACTGTTGACGCTGCTCTCGGAGGGAGACTTGCATAGTGCCCCCTCTGACAGATCCAAACTCTTTTGTTTCCTTCGGAATTTTCTCCGATAAAAGGCTCCCAGAAGCTCCATGGTGTCCCGCTGCACCCGCTACACTGAAGTGGCAGCCAGCGAGAGGCTGGCGGGCAGGACTATGCGACCAGCGCTCATTAAGACAGGCAATTAGCAGTCATTACCTCAAATACGATAAAAACGTAAAGTAAACATCCTGCCCCGAGCTGAACAGATGCTCACAGGGAACAAACAGAACACAATCGGAAAAACGAGAAATCGAATGAAAATCCCCGTATCAAAAATGAATGTTTATTGCCTGAAAATGGCCCTAAGGGAGACCAGACTCATGACAACACGTGGTGGAGGAACAAAAGTAGCACTGTGCATCTTTTTGTCTTATTCAATTCCTGTCAATCAACACGTGACTCAAACCTGAGACAGTGAGCAACTAAATCCTACATTTGAAATATGTCTGCTTTACTTAAATCTCCTATTTCAATGACAAGGGGATATTATAAAAAGAGGTATCTGTGCCACTGCTAAATGCGCGCTGCCAAAGCTATTTGAAACCCATTTTATTGGTTCTATATTGTAAACTAAATAAGCTCTGAAATAAAATTCAGCCCGATCAAACAGATGGACTTCCAGACATTTACGTTCTGGGATTCCCAGATGAAAGTCTTTTCAGTTTTCCCATGATACTCGACATCACAACAGCACCGAAAACAAGAGAGTCATCAGAGATGCCGATTCTACGCGGACTCCGGCAGTAACTAACTGAAGGTCTATTCTTCGCCATGTCAATGAGGCAAGATGATCAGGGCGTGTTTCAGAAAGGAAAAATTATCTGTGCTATGAACAAAGTCAGTGGCAATCTTTTGATCTGCAAGGAAGCTGAAATTAGACGACAGATTATAGAGGAAGGGGTTAGCATTACAGTCTGGCCTGCCTGACTCAAAGTTTTCCAAGTTACAAAAATGACAAATGCTTCAGGAGTTTCAGGAATTTTTTCAGTGTGTGCAATTTGCACAATTATAACAAAAAAATTACTGAAATTATGTTACAGCTGGTAAAATTATAACATTCACCGTCAACTCAAAAGAACAAGAAGTCTGGCATTTTCTTCAATGAAATATCGTCAATATTGATCATAATAAAGCCAAAAATCTTGTTTGTATCTATCATATAAATTGCCAAGAACAAGGATTGCCATTTCATGCCATTTCAAGGTTAAACAGCTGCCAAACACAAATTCTAACAGAATAGTGACAGTTACTCCATTGTGTTTTTACACAGGATCACTCTGTTCTAAGCTCTGTAGCCTGCTAGGATAGGAATGACAGACAGGTGCACTTTAAGCATGTATTCAAAAAAGTACTGAACCTTCCAATCCCATTCCAGTTTAGGACGGGTGTAAGGCTGTACGCCCTCAACCCGTCTGTTCCCTTGTGAAAAATCTCTAAATGTAAACTACAGTTTCATTATTCCAGACAAATATGTCAGACAGGTCATTAGAAAACTATGTAGGTTACAAATGTATCACCCCAGTGCAAAGTTAATAAATAATATCAACACCATCTACATAAATCTGCTTCTATACTGGCACCAGACACATCAGTGTATCTATTAAACTTTGTATTCCAAAGGTTTTAGCTCAGTCAATAATACTATCAGTGTACAAATCCTTAATTTGAAGTGATAACTGCTTTATTCACATACATACATAAGCAGAAAAACAGGCACACTTGCTCAATACATAAAGCACACAGAAAGGGTCAAGAGGTCTGGTTACTGTTTGGCAAAGTTTAAGAATGGGAAATACCCATGATCTAAGCAATTGCCAAACTGGTACAGCCGCCAGTGCCAAACAGGCTGCTTCCAGCATTTCAGAAACAGATATTTTTGTGTACTAGTTCACAGAAAATGTTGCAATAATACAATAAAAAAACACTTTGTGTCACGATCCGGAAATACTGGAGACGGCGATCGTGCGGGAAACAGGCAAGGGAAACCAGGTACGGGGAATAACGGGGTTTTATTGGAGTAACGGGGACTAGGGAACATCGGACAGGGACTAGCAAACATCCACAATGACGGACAAGGGTAACAGGCAAGACCAGGACTTAAAACAGGACAAGACTAAGCAAAGTAATCAGACAAGGCTGGAGACAATCAGGGACGCACACGCGGGTAATCAGGGGGCGTGGCACACACGAGGAGCCGACGAGCCGGGTCATGACAGAACCCCCCCCCAAAGGCGCGCTTCACCGGGCGCGCCAGGGAGGAGGCGACGAACGGGACACAGGAACCGGGACCGAGAAAAGAACAAAACTAACGAGAGACCGGAAACAGGACAGAGGCACAAAACATAGCGAGAGACAGAACGTAAGACACGACTCGACACAGGACCGGGAAAGCGGAGAGACAGACCAGGAAGGGAGAGATAGGAGGGACAGGCGGGACACTAGGAGCGGGAGTGCAAGGAGGGAACATCGGGAAACGAGGAGCAGGAAAGGGCGGAACAGACGGGCGAGGAACAAAAGCAGACGGGGCAAAGACATGAGGTACGAAGGCAGAGGCATAGGGCGAGAAGGAGGGGGTACCAAGGGGAGCCCGAGGGAGCCCCAGCGGGCGACGGGAGGCAGCCGAAGGGGCCGCAGGCGGCCGGGAGGCCGGAGCCGGAGGGGACCCCGGAGGGGCCGAGGAGCCAGGGCGCGGGACCCGCGGAGGGGCCAGGGAGGGAGCAGGAGGGAGCACCGGGGAAGGGGACGAGGGAGTAGGAAGGGGCCAGGGCGAAGGCCCGGAGAAGGGGGGAGCCGCAGCAGGCGGCGACGTCCGGGAAAGGGCCGGAGGTAAGGGCCCCGCAGGCGACCGAGGAGCCGCCGTCGGGGAACCCCCAGGCGACCGACCAGGACCCAGAGAGGGGAGCGAGGCAGGGCGACGAGGCACCGGAGAGGGACCTGCAGGCGACAGCCGACGCGGAGGGCCAGGACCCGCAGGCGCCAACCGAGCCCCAGCGCAGGCGAGGGAGGGCGAGCCAGGGGGCAGGGCGGGCGGGACCCCAGCCCTGCGTCTGTGTCCCCTTCCCCTGCGGGACACAGACAAGCCGACCCTAGTTCGGGGTCGATCTCGCCGGGGCGAGGGACTAGGGGTTACGAGTTCTGTCCCCGAGGGGTCCCATTCCAGCTCCTCCACCTCCGAAGAGGGAGGAGCCAAGATGGAGTTGTCCAGGACCACCTCGGGGACTAGGACAGGGACTGGAGCTGCTGCAGGCGGAGGGGGCGCCTCTGGAGCTGCTGCAGGCGGAGGGGGCGCCTCTGGAGCTGCTGCAGGCGGAGGGGGCGCCTCTGGAGCTGCTGCAGGCGGAGGGGGCGCCTCTGGAGCTGCTGCAGGCGGAGGGGGCGCCTCTGGAGCTGCTGCAGGCGGAGGGGGCGCCGGGACAGGAACACGGTCAGGTCGCCGGGGCGCCGGGACAGGAACACGGTCAGGTCGCCGGGGCGCCGGGACAGGAACACGGCCAGGCCGCGGGGGGGGCGCCTGCCCGGGAACTAGAGCGTGGTCAGGAACTGGAGCGCGGTCAGGAACTGGAGCGCGGTCAGGAACTGGAGCGCGGTCAGGAACTGGAGGTGGCTGCAGTGGGGGCGCCGGCCCGGGAGCTGCAGCAGGCGGCTGCAGAGGGGGCGCCTGCCCTGGAGCTGCAGGTGGCTGCAGTGGGGGCACCTGCCCTGGAGCTGCAGCAGGTGGCTGCAGTGGGGGCGCCTGCCCGGGAGCTGCAGCAGGCGGCTGCAGAGGGGGTGCCTCTGCAGGAACTGGAGCACGGTCAGGAACTGGAGCGCGGTCAGGAACTGGAGCGCGGTCAGGAACTGGAGCGCGGTCAGGAACTGGAGGTGGCTGCAGTGGGGGCGCCGGCCCGGGAGCTGCAGCAGGCGGCTGCAGAGGGGGCGCCTGCCCTGGAGCTGCAGGTGGCTGCAGTGGGGGCACCTGCCCTGGAGCTGCAGCAGGTGGCTGCAGTGGGGGCGCCTGCCCGGGAGCTGCAGCAGGCGGCTGCAGAGGGGGTGCCTCTGCAGGAACTGGAGCACGGTCAGGAACTGGAGGTGGCTGCAGTGGGGGCGCCGGCCCGGGAGCTGCAGCAGGCGGCTGCAGAGGGGGCGCCTGCCCTGGAGCTGCAGGTGGCTGCAGTGGGGGCACCTGCCCTGGAGCTGCAGCAGGTGGCTGCAGTGGGGGCGCCTGCCCGGGAGCTGCAGCAGGCGGCTGCAGAGGGGGTGCCTCTGCAGGAACTGGAGCACGGTCAGGAACTGGAGGCAGTGGGGGCGCCTGCCCTGGAGCTGCAGGCTGCTGCAGTGGGGGCGCCTGCCCTGGAGCTGCAGGCGAAGGGGGCGCTTCCGGAGCTCTCCGGAGCTTGATCAGCCTCCGGAGGTCTTCAGCCATCCTCTCCAGATCTGAATACGGGGATTCTGGAGTGAAAGAGGCGAAATCCTGCCCTAGTTGCACTGCGAGCTTTTCCCCCTCCGGAGGGCCCTGTGGGGCCGGTTCTCCCATCACCCTCCAATACAGTCCTTGGAGGGTGAAGTACCTGTCAGCGAGGATCATGGGTGGAGGCGGCAGCGAAGACGGCTGCGCAGGCGGCGGCGGCCGCACGGGAACGGGGTCCGCCGGCAATGGCGGCCGCACGGGAGCGGTGTCCGCCGGCAATGGAGGCCGCACGGGAGCGGTGTCCGCCGGCAATGGAGGCCGCACGGGAGCGGTGTCCGCCGGCAATGGAGGCCGCACGGGAGCGGTGTCCGCCGGCAATGGCGGCCGCACGGGAGCGGGGTCCGCCGGCAATGACGGAGGGAGGTCCTCCGTACGGGCGATCGCCGTTCTCCTCCGTCTCCCTCGCAGGCGCCTGGCGGTTGCGGGAGGCGGCGCGATGTCCGTAAAAACGGACGGTGGAAAAAAGGCTTCTGGCTCCGGGTAGTGGAAGGGCTCCTCGTCCTCGTCCTCACTTGAGAGCCAGTACTTCCACGCAGGATCGGGGACGCGTGTGGTCGGCCCCCGGGCTGGAGGTAGGGCAGGTACCTCCCTCTCGTCCTCCGCCGGAAGCCAAAGCCTGGAGAGCGAGCAGGCGCCGAGAGAGATCGGCTCTTGAGGGAGCCTCTTCCTTCCTCTCTGCTTCTTCTTTGGGTCCGTCATTCTGTCACGATCCGGAAATACTGGAGACGGCGATCGTGCGGGAAACAGGCAAGGGAAACCAGGTACGGGGAATAACGGGGTTTTATTGGAGTAACGGGGACTAGGGAACATCGGACAGGGACTAGCAAACATCCACAATGACGGACAAGGGTAACAGGCAAGACCAGGACTTAAAACAGGACAAGACTAAGCAAAGTAATCAGACAAGGCTGGAGACAATCAGGGACGCACACGCGGGTAATCAGGGGGCGTGGCACACACGAGGAGCCGACGAGCCGGGTCATGACACTTTGTCAATGAGAAAGGTATTAATGAATCTTGTTACTGAATCAATCAAACTCCTTAAGAAACCTAAAGATCCTCGCCTTAAGGAATTCATGCTATTGTGTAGGCGATGGGGTTCCCTGCCCAGTGCTTATTCTCCTTCCTGAAGTTGTGTTATATTGCTGCTTCTTTGAAGCCAACTTAATGGTAAATTGGTCAATCTGCCAATATTAGCAGTGACTGAAATGCAAATCCAGTTATTATTTATCTAGACTCAATGACCACCAAGAATTCCTCCATCATAAAGCCTACAAAATGACTATCCCGCATACTAACTCGCTGATACAGGAAATGTACCCATTAACAGTAGCTTGCCCTCAAATAGTCTATGAGCTGTTGAGCTGTAAAAAGCCAGGATGTAATACGTCTACTTTAGACAGGCAGACAGAGCTAGACAGACAGGAAGCCAGACATTCAGGCAGGCAGGCAGACAGATAGTCAGACAGAGAGACAGGCACACAGAGATAGGCAGACAGGCAGGCAGAGAGAAAGAAAGACAGACAGGCAGACAGACAGAGAGACAGACCAGCAGATAGACAGACAGGCAGGCAGACATTCAGGCAGGCAGACAGACAGATAGTCAGACAGAGAGACAGGCACACAGAGATAGGCAGACAGGCAGGCAGAGAGAAAGAAAGACAGACAGGCAGGCAGACAGACAGAGAGACAGACAGACAGACCAGCAGACAGACAGACAGGAAGGCAGAAAGACAGGTAGACAGAAACAGATAGGCAGGCAGACAGATTGATATAATTGACTGATTTTTTTAAGCCCCCAAGAGAAATTAAGGATGATCACAGTATTTTACAAAATGTGGAAAACAGTGGTATTTTCCATTTTGCGGATAGTAGAACGTCAGAGTTACCAGAATATCAAGCTGAATACACAGTCAATTCTCTGCCTACTTAAGCAAATACTTAGAAAGGCATTATTCACCCACACCCTCAGGACTTGGCCAGGCATGATTAAGGCGCTCCTGATACAGACCTGTCCCTGATACGCAGTTTCACTCCGCCAGCACAGTCCTGGCTGCCCTGTGGGTGTCCTTGGCTGAAGGGGAGGTTGGCAGGGCGCTGCCTGGCCGCTTCACTGCAGCGGGGGTCCGGACTACATTCCCTGGGTATGACATAGAGAGGAGTGGCTAAACACACCAAGATCGCATGAAACCTCAGAGCCTCACTGACAGAAACAGACCCATCTGGAGGATCTGTTAATGCAAGGATCACAAGGGATCTGGCTTTCGTGGCATCGGATTGTGACCTTGATCCTGAGTGCATTTACGATTTATTTAATAGATGCTTTTATCCAGAGACACACACTTGAGGCAGCCCCTGGAGCAACCGAGGGTCAAGGGCCTTACTGATCCTGGGATTCAAACAGGCAACCTTCTGATCAGAAGCATAGAGGCTTACCTGCCACACACCACGCTGATATCAGTCCCCAGAAACAACTGCTAAGCATATAAAATAAAATTCGAACCATTCAGGAGCATTTGCTGGCACTAAAGCAAACACTTAGAAGCACTTAGAAAGGCAGTATTCACTTCCTCCTCCAGGACTAATTTTTAAAACTGATTCTATTTTATAATTTTTTTTTTCTGTGTATGCTTATTTTAATTACTTTCTTTTAAATGTCTGTAAAGTAAACTCTGTGGACTGATTGACTGATATATATTTGGAGGTATTTATAATGTTTTTTGTAACTGATTACAAAATACTGGTAATTATGAAAAGGATTTTACACTACCGAACCACTGAATTGGGAAAACATTTTTAAGTTCTGTTTTTTGGTTTGAGAACCAAAGAAATCAAAGTTAAAATTCAAAACATTTTTTTAAAACAAAGAATCGTGGCCTTTTAAGCTTACAGTTGCTGTGCAGTCTATCGTCGTTTTATCTTTAAAGTGTGCCCTAAAGAATAATCGTTGGCAGGATGCTGTGCCCTGTGCTGTGCCCATTATGGACATACTGACTGGGCATGTAAGATGGGCAGGGCCTGCGTTAGTTTTATAGTTATCAAAGGTGCACACAAATAAATGAGCTCAGGAATGCACTGTACAAAAGTTATCAAAAGAGAATGTGTGCACTGCGGCACACAGCTGTCACTGTGTGACATCAGTGTGCCAACTGTGTGGCAGTCCTTGTGGTTACTGTCGAGTCTATTGCCAGAAAATGCCACTTACATGACTGTCTACTATGAAAGCTACCAAAAGCACATCTGTGGTACCGTATGGCAAAATAAAGCGATACCAAGTCAAAAGTGGCTTGCTTTTGTAAAACGATATGGCAGCTGGAAATATCTAATATGAGGTGTAGGCTGTGAATATGAACCAATGTGATTGGTCTGGGTTATCTCCTGATTTCGACTTAGTATCTCATAATTTCAACTATGTTTTATTTTATGCGGCGTGAACGGGCTTCCATATGTATATTATATTATTATATAAATATACATATTTTAGACAAAAAAAATAATAATCAAAATCCGTTCAGATATATTATATGCACGATACAATTACCAACATTTTTGCTGACCGTTATTTGGTGCTGAAAAATGAACCAGAAGAACTAGTTCTTCTAACTGCAGTCAAACACAATGATCAAAGCAAGATGTGATCAAGGATGTCAGTGTCAGTGATAATGAAGACAATGACAAGGCCTACTGCTGGCCCGTCAGTGGCTACTAAAATACTGACAAATCGCAGAAGTATCTGAACAATAGGGCGCCTCAGTTTTTATCCGTCCATCTTCCAGGGAAGCAGACACACTTGGGAATATAACAGTCCGTCACAGGACACATACTGCACACATACATGTTTGTATTCGTTTCTATGGGGAAAACCCAAATCCCAACAGTCCAATGACAGCCCTAACCCCTACCCTGCCCTAACCTCAACCATAAACAACCAAACAAAACACCAGCCTTTTGGAATTTTTAGTTGTTTGATTGCAATCACACATTTTTATAAAAATTGAAGTTTCCCCTGTGGGGACCGAAAAAATACGACAGGTTTTTATCACATCGTGGGGACATTTAGTACAGCTCTCTCTCTCTCTCTCTCTCTCTCTCACATACACACACACCTACTGCTATCCACTGACCATCTTTAGCCCATAAAATATCTATGCTCATACTTCTTTAACTTTGTAATGTTCTATGCATAGGTCTTATAAAGTACATATAAAGAAGCGTGAATAAGTATGGCGGTCATAATGAATTATTTTACTTCCAAAAATACTAAATATCTCAAAGATGCTAGTTATGATGTAAATGAACACTGGCAACCAGTACGCCTAATTTTACAGCATCGTATGTAGCAGTCTTGGCCAAAACGCCCCCCCCTCCCCCCCATCTCTTCCATATTTGCATACCATAACCAATGGACCAACCATAGAGAAACCCAAAATGATTCTGCCAGTTGTTGAATCCTTCATTCCTGCAAACTCAAAAATACCGTTTAATATTTTGCTTTTCCAAATGTGACACACTTAAAGTGACAATACACGGCGCCAATAATTTTCACCTGCGGCTACGATCGTCACCACATTTCAAAATAAACCAGCTCCGAACCAAGTTCTGAAACCGGCTCATCTAAATCGCAAAAAACTGCACCTGTAGATAGATCATATTCCCATGTCGACAAATGCTCGATCTCCCGCGAGCTTTCCTCTCCTTTCTCTGAAAGAGCAAATGAGCTGCCTTCTCTCGCAGTAATGACTGCTTCGGGTGTGGCTTCTGCTGTGTACTCTCTGTGAAAAAAGACAAATCATCAACAGACATACGCCGTGCGGCCAGATGGGGTCAGGAGGTCCACTTCCTGTTTGACTAAGCATTTAAGCGGCTATGATGCATGATCTACCTGATTATAAACATGGTTCAGTTGTTGGTGTCATACCCGATGGCTGCAACATCTCAGAAACAGCCAGCCTCCTGAGATTTTTCACGCGCTACAGTGGATATAGGTTACAGGGCATGGGGCGATGGAAGAAAAACCATCCGGTAAATAGCATTTCTGTGCTCAAATAATATCAACGTTGGAGGTCAGAAGAGAATGGCCAGACTCGGTCAAGCTAACAGGAAGGTCACAAGTGCAAAAATAACAGCTTAGTACAGCAGCGGTACGTAGAACCTGCACAACTTGTTTAACCTTAAAGAGGTTCTGGGACCAAAGAGGGTCCTAGCTGGTGCTAGCTAGCTCTACCTAAAAATGTACCCCCTGGGTGAACATGTCTGTGACTCTTAACAGAAGTGTGTTGTCTTTCTTGGCACAGAAGTGAATGTGTTAAATGCTCAGAGAGGCAGATTTCAGTCTTTTTAGGAAAAAGAATTTCCTTGACAACAAAAATTGAACTTTGGGAAATTACATACATGGACAAAGGTTTGGGGAGCGAAAAAAAGCAAATTCCTTTCCTTAGCCTGGATACTACTGCTGCAAAAGCTGATAATGTGTGAGGCATCTTTAGGTGAGATAAGGTATAAACGGAAATATAATGGACTATTGACTTTACACTTTCATTGAAATACTAGAAATAGCACAATGACACTCAGTTTGATACATCAGCCTGATACACTACATTTTACATGCTTTCTATTAGTAGTGTTCATATTACATCGAGCCTATAAAAACAGGACTGGTCTACAGCAGGGCAAGGTATAGCTCTGTAGTTCTCCACTCAAGCATGCTGCATGCATTCCTCGCATGCCAGAGTCTCCGGCTTCAGGGTAACCCAGGTGGTATCCAGGGCGACAGGCAACCATCTGCACTCTTTGATGCACTAAACCCTGCACAAGTCTATTTAATTTGTACAGAAGTACAGAAGTGTAATTTGCAAAGAAATATTTTGTCACCCTCACATAATATACGCATGCTGTACATATTATTCTGCTATCTGTGACTACAGAAAAGCTTATAACTTATTCATTGTTACACATTTACAAATTGCGTGTTCGCTTGTTATCTATTAATACTGACTACTGACATCACCAGGTGTCGTAAGTAGAGAATACTTTCCTGTGTAAACCAAATAAAACTGATACATATAAATTCTACAGGATAAAAACCTTTAAGAATGGATGTTGCTGTCTTTGTTGGCATAATGGTAGGAAATTATGAAGACATGGTTTTTATCTATAACTTCAAATGAGTTATTAATTAAATATTTCTGTCATGTGGAGTTTGCATGTTCTCCATCCGTCATGTAGAGTTTGAATGTTCTCCATCTGTCATGTGGAGTTTGCATGTTCTCCGGACATAATTATTTCACATGGACAACACATTTAAAAATAAAAGATTGATTAACAGTTTGTTAGGTATTCCAGGAATAATCCATTAAAAAATATCACAATATAGTCTTGACTTGGGCTTGCCCCTTGAAACTGATAAAACGTCAACATGAAGACTCAAATGATGTTTTTATATAAAAAAAAAAACAAATACATTTCTGCAGTCTATCTAACAGATAAACTACAAGCCACAACCCAAGTGTTTACTTCTCTGCTTTTCTTGAGACGCATCCTTTATCACACCTTTCATTTGTCGTGTTTAAAACACTCAAATGCACTTTAAGAGCAGGCAGACAACCAGCAGGAGAAGCATCAGAAACACTCCACATGATTAAAATAAACTTAAAATGACACAGGTCTGCATTGTTCACAGTGAATCCACAGCTGCCCTGGCACCAGCACTCTGGATTATTCCAGGGGTTTTTCAAGGCTATCTGGCAGCGTAAATCTTACTTCTTCCACTTTATTACAAGTAAATTAGATGACACAGGCCTAAGATGTTTTTTTTTAAATCCTATTATCTGAAAATCTAATGAGCTGGCCAGGAAAAAGCTCTGACGTATCCCACAGAGACATTTCCCTTCTCACATCACACATCAATGTGACAGAGTAACATCAGAGTACATAAAGAAGACAATGCAGCTCCTACCAGGTAATATAAACATGCAACCGAGTATCCAACAGTATCCATGAACAGCATGCATGCATTTCATTGGAGAATACAGAATGATGATGTTGGATGGTCTGAATCAGGGGCGGTCTAACTTCTCTGGGGGTGTTAGGTTGACATCGGTAGGGCCTCCCTCGGTATAGGTAATAGAGAAAGCAGAGGGAATCTCAAAGCTTACCGATCAGGGTGGGGGGGTGAAAGTGGTGTTGGTAAAATTTACTGATGGGGGGGGGGGGGGAAAGTGGCATATCACTTTGGAGGATTGATCGGCCAAATTTAAGAAGTTTAAACACTGTCCCTTTTGTCGTGGCCTTAGGCTGTAGCCTAGGATAGCCCATGCCTCACCGTGCCCTGTGGCTAACATTAGTCTTGACTTTAGTCTGTATTGGTGTAATGTCAGTGTATTACCTTTGTACCCTTTCCTTCTTCTGTTAGGCTACTTCACTTGCCAGGGTAACAGTCAGCAGCCTACCACTAGACCGCAGTGTGAAAGTAAAGCTGAGTAACGTAGTTGGCAAAGTAGGAATAGTCCATTACAGCCGGGACAGGGGGCAACTTTGTCTATCCTGAAAACTGTCACTAAAAATACAAATAACAAAACATGTTATAATTTAACCAATCATATTATCTTATATCCATAAACCTAACTTCTGGAAATTCTGTCTTAATGGGGCCTTCAATTAGTTTTCAGGGCCTTCAGACGGCTGCCTGCACTCGTCCTATGGTAAATCCACCCCGGTCTAAATACTGAATGCCACTTCTTTTTCATTAAAATGGGAGGAGTGTATTCACTGTACTTTACAGTAATTATTAGCACTGATATTTCCAGATCAATAATGTGATGCCCTATAATTTCCATGTCTGCATGTGTTTGTGCAAATCTCCTACTAACACCGCAGCTGTTTTCTGCGACCTCAGAGCATGCAGGTACCTGAGCTGGTGTCTGTAACTTGTACATAGTCCATGTGCCTCGCGATGGCCTGCTACCCCGCCCAGTGTGGGCCCTGACTTCTGCCCTGTGCTTCCTGAAGGTAATCAGCTATGCACTTTCTGAAAGCCTGTCATTTACTCCAACTCCGATGCCAACAGGATGAATCCTCCGTCCGACAATTCAAAATACATAAACATTCTCCAGGAAAGGCATCAACAGTATGGAGATTAAAAATGTCACGTCCAGTACAAGCTGGAAGACAGATGGATGCCAGGATACATGCAACATAACGATTTCATTAATTTACAAAGCAATAATCTGCAATGTTAAGAGCTGCACGATTATCAAGGCGAGAAGAAAACTGTACAACTTACAAAATAGCAAAAGCTCTTTTTATCTGTATATGATTTTGTCAATGGCAATATGATAGTAAGACTGCTGGCAGTCAGAAAATTAAGTAAAAATTAAGTGAAAAACACAACTAATCGACAAATAAATATTCTGCAAGCCCTGGCTCAAGCAATCCATGATAAAACAGGATTTGCTTAAGTTAACGTACACTATTATAATATTTTAACTGAATTTATTAGATATACAAGCTACTCATCACCGAATCCCGAGATCTATATATTTTTTGTATAAAGAAACACAGAAATTGGGCTACAGAAATATTTTAGACCCGCAACAACCTAACAGAACTGAACTTCAGCCACACATGACTAAAATCACTCTAGAAGTTTGCAGACATATGCAGAATATTAATATTAATTATAAGAAAGCACTCACTACCTGGCCTTCTCCACCTTAGTGACATTCCAAAATATTTGTGCAACGGGCATACATTTCTTTCCATGAATAAATCTGTCATTAAAAAGCTTTGTGTGACTGGGAATCCTTTGAAACGTAAGCAGTTGCAGGCGCCTGGTGGATTGTTTGTGGTGAAAGATGGGTAACTAGTTCATCTGTGGAACCACAACTGTAATCGCTGTCTTCCCTATTACTTCTATTACTTTTTAAAACTATAAGAAAAACAGGGAGAGTACTGCAATAAATTAAACAATGTTTATTGCTAATAAAAAAATTAAATTTGGTGACATCAAATTTTGTAAGGGAAAAAAATGTTCTAATCTTATAATAGTTGTCCAGTACTGATACAATGCCAATAAAACACGTACACAGGACAAATATTTGCAAAACATATGTACACAAAGCTGCAAGCAGTGGTTTACATCTTTATGTAGTTCCTCTATATTATTTGTACATTTGAAAAAGCCTTTAATAAAGCTACGAGGCACTTCACATTTCCTGACAGTCTCCAAAAATAACAAAGAAGGGTTTTCTTACCTTGTCTTTGAGAACAGCACAGTTAGATCAAGTTACTGCCAAAGACTGTCTCCTAAGTAACTGTCCAAGGGTTTGCTTCGATGAGAGGCAAAACCAAAACCTTTCTTAATATCCCGATAGCAGGAAACACGCTACAGTTTTCTAAAGCGACAGATAACATTAGTTACTGGGCTGATCATGAGAGCAAACACAGTTCACTCCCTTTCTACCTGACACAGTCACACGCTCAAAGCTGGCACATGAATGCAGTTCAAATTACCCCCCTCCTGACCAATGGGAACGGGCCGAGAAAAAAACCGGGCATGATGTCATAGGCTGCTCTTGCCTCCCACTTGCTTCGGAACTCTCTCTCTCAGGTGTTCCACTACACTCTCTCTCTGGTTCCTCAAACCTTCTACTTTTATCTTTAGACACTTCTTTCTGTCTCTGAATTGTTTTTTTTTCAGTCTGAGTGAAACTTTAGAGGAACTTACTATCCCCCTTTTTGAAAATGGAGGGGAAAAAAATGGGTAATCATTTTCCTCCTTCCTGTAGCCCGGCGCTATTGTTCATTGCCAGAGCGCCCAAAGGAAGCATAAGGCCAAGACCATCACGGCCATTGTTTGTTTTATTTATTTTAGGTGTGCGTTTTTTAGTATTTCCTATTAAAGGGAAAGCAGCACTTGTACCGGCTAATTCTCACATCCATTATAAAGGCTAGTACACAAAGCTTTAGGTAAAGCTTTGATAAAGTTAAATAATAATCTGTAAAATGTTCCTTGATTTATGTCCAGCCCTGTGTGCCTCTGTGCCTGGTTCACACATCAAGTGTGAGATCTGTCTCATATGCTAAATTCAACATCACAAGCAGACATTAGCACCGGCTGACCCAAGAGGGGCTGTACAGAAAACTCCTATAAAACTGCCACCTCTTCCGTCTGTTTTTGTCCCACATAGCTGCTACAGCAGGTGTGCCCCCCCCATATTTACAGCTTCATATATTACCCATTTAATGATGTAAATCTTTGTTAAATGCTTCAGGGTAACTAGGTTGGGAGGGGGTCATCCAGTAAAATAACCGAGTGAAATTCAGGGTTTCGGCAAGCAATCTCTAATATCACGGCACGAGACATAAACTGCGAGCACTTTTAAACTCGTCTTATTTAAAATGCTTCAAAAATGATGCATCGTCGAGATCATGCGAGGAAAACTGAAGCTGCAGTTCCGATACGATTAAATAGTCAGAACAACCCTGACTGACGCCTTTCGTAAGCACAACATTTCTGAAAATAAAAAGTGAGCATAAAAAACCCTGTATTTATTTTAAATTAAAAAAAACTGACAAGAAAGCAGATAAGTCGTAGCCTTTTCCTGCTTTCTGAGTTTTACATAGCATTAAAACTGTAGCAATAAACTATAGCATTAAACGACAGTATTAAACTATAGCATTAAACGATAGCTGGGTCAATATAAGCTTACAATCGCAACTCCTGTGTAGAGGGACCCTTCAGAAGTTCAGAGTCAGCATCATGAAGTTTGACACAGGCTAACTGAGGCCACACCTTGTTTCATGAAATAGTCAAATTTAACACGTTATCTTCATGTGCAAATATTAATGAGAAATGAATTATGACATTGTCACACAAACATGGAACAAAACAACTGTAACTATGATATACTGTATAATATACCTGAACATAAACATTTGTTTTCATACTAGGACAGTCATGTGGCTATAATGATTTAATTTCATGTTAATATCAATATTCTATAATAATGTTGCAAACAGAACTATTTCTATTATAATCAGTAAACAATATAGTGGGACTCTGGCTTAAACAATAATTCCATGTAATATTTTTACTAATAACAGGCAATTAAAAATGCTTCATTCCGGCCTGGAGTCCAGCACTGAGGGCAGCGCTGAGTTTACACAAACTTTATCTCTGTTTCATATTACTTATAAAGAAGTGCGTAGTGCTTTGGCACAGCCTGGCATGGCACTGTTAAATATTTACCACATTCCAATCTGTCAAATTTTAGTTAATTTACTCTCCGGAACGTTAAAAAAGGGTGGCAACTTATAAAGTCAGGGAAGAGGTTTACCTGGCCCAGTGCGACCAGTCCAGAGAGCTCGCCCGGTACACTCACCAAGAGGCCACATGTGAGAGGTCACACACTTCCTGCTGTGCAGCCACATCAACTGGGCAAACACACACCTAAGAAAGCAGCTGAAGGATATAAATGACTAAAATACTGTACTCGTATATGAAGTATACATGTCCCACTATGTCAGGAAGAAACGATTAAATTCAACTATAAAACGGTTTACTTTACCTGTTCAATGGACATTCCGAGTTGCGGTTCACATCCATTGCCTTGTGCGTGCTTAATTTTCGCTGCTTTCGGGAAGCGCTTCAGAATGGCTGCTCATTACATTGAATGTCACTGGCCTTATTGAACATACTTAGTAACCCCCCAGCTGAGCTCCAAATAAAGGTTTAGTTGTCCATGTGCAGACTGAACAAAAACCATTCTGAGAAGAGTATTCTCAAGTCATACTCATATGTACCTCAGCTATCTATCTATTACAGGCCAAAAGTCTTCCCGCGGAAACTCTATGGTTAACCTCATCCTATCGTACTCCACCTTGTGTCAAAGGTTCTACATTTCCCACTCTTTTTTTCTCAGCAAGACGTACGCCAACAGCAGCACATTCTTCAGTGAGAAAGCAGCACCCACTGAACACACTTGCAAGTCTCCCACAGTAATGACAGTCAACTCTCTGTTTATCAAGGCAAGCAATATATACCACATCAGGCTGCCTATTTGCTCAGGACTTCCCAGAGTCAACATCCTCATTTGTTCCATCTTCAGACTTCTCAAGAGCCGGGAACGATTCTCCTGCTTTCTACATTCCCACACTGGTGTGACTGGTGTACCTGGATCTAAAAGAGTGAACCTGTAAGCCAGACAAGCCGCTGTGTGGCTTTCTCTTTGCGTGCTACACGAAACAGTAAGTCATAAACTTTGTTGTATAGCCACACAGGCGAACCTAAGTCTTCAATAGGCCATAAAACTAAGATAGGCGTCTGACAATGCTTCCCATTATGAGCTGTTCCTCTGTACAGGGACTTACAGTGACACTGCACAAAGGCCTTTGCAAACCTTGTGAATACAGCTATGATTCGCCACTGTATGAATCCCCTTCCTGCCTTGTACTATGAGCTGTCCATTAGTCATGGAAGAATTATCTGCTCGTCTGCAAAACCAAACCATCATCTGAAATTGTGCTGAAACTGTAAAGTTCATTAAAATACACATCATACACGCCACTTATAATTACAGCGCATTGATTGGATGGTATAATATCTTTGGTATTCCTGTCCATAATAATATTTGTATCCATAATAAGACATGGATAATGCCTTAACATGGCTTGTCACAAACTTAGCTATTTTAGAGACATTTATTGCTGCATTGACATAATAACCAAAATCTTCTACATAAGACAAACTTACATTTGCAAAAATAATATGATTACTATGTTAGATAATGGGCTGTTACTCTGCCCTCAACATAACAGTGTCTTTGTCCTGCATTATAACAGCAATTAAGCCATAAAAACAGTATTACAACTAGTCAACTGTAGTTCAAGTGATTTATATAATACATGTATTTATGCTGCCTGGAGATCCCTCTACCACGTGAAAGCAAACTGTAAGCATATCTCATGTGTGGTTCCTCAGTGGTGGTACAAGTTACCCATCTGTTTCAACAGATCTTGTATCTCCCAACCTTCAAGGAGCGTCTCCAGACCTATCTTTCTCAGAGACATCTCTACTAGCTAACCTGGACCTCCTCAGTCCTCAAAGCCCATTTGAAAAGCTCATATTTTGTACAGATATATTTACAGCTATTGCACAAATGCTAAGTGACTTTTCTTGCTGGTCGGCTCAGCCTAACTGCCCTTATACCTAGATGCTTCATTGACGGCTGTACTGTATGTTCCTGCCTCACCTGTATGTAACTGCTAAATAAATAAATGTAAATATAATGGATTTTCTCATGTATAAGCACAGAAGAGTAGATCATTTTCAAACAATTTGTACATTCAAAATCATAATTTTGTTGATGCATAAAGTATATAAAAAAAAATACAAAGTTCAAAAGTTACCAAAAAAATGTAGACTGTTGAATGGTATTTAGCTCGCTGTACATATATTCTAAGGTAACAGATTATTTTTAAATTGCTTGGAGGATTTCAACAGAACATTTTATGCCCATTAACTTCCACACATTTCTGTTTTAGGAACTTGGTGAGGATAAAGATGGATGGATGGATGGATGGATGGATGGATGGATGGATGGATGGATGGATGGATGGATGGATGGATGGATGGATGGATGGAAGGACGAACAGACTGACTGCATGGACATTTTCTCCTGTATAAAGGGTAGAATGCTGAATGAACAAATCAGTTTCTACATAAAATCTATATAAAATCTGAGAAATAAATTCTACTTTGTGAAAGGAAAACGTGCATAATAAATGCTTAACTCTGTTAACTGGATGAATTTCTCAGGTAAAATAAAATAATAAAATATGAAAAAAAAATTATGAGCATCTACTTCAACTGTTTTACAATGTGTACACACTTTCCATTGCACTCTCTTTAATGTGTATGGAAGCCCATTCCCACCACATAAAATAAAAAAGTTAAGTCATAATTACAATATACTAAGTCTAACTTATAAGATAACCCAGACCAATCACACTGCTTCAAATTCACAGTTCGCACCTCATACTTGATATTCAGTTTTCCGGCTGTCATATCTTTTTAACAAAAGCACGGCAGCTGACTGCTTGTAATGTCCAGTACACAGAGAGCCATGCACGCGATCATTCTTGCGGTTCGAGCCCTTTCCCTGTCTCGGCTTCATCTTGTTAACAGCTATGAAAACAGGCGATTTCAGCTGTATTGAGATCAGCATTTTGAGTTGCCGGTTGCCCATTCCTTGCTTTTCCAAATCACGTTCACTTGCAGTTACTGGTGCCCCGGGTTTCCATTCATAGCACATATTGTAGAATAAATTGTCTACACATGTATGTCTATACATATTTACTGTATTAATGATTATACTGTAATTATTAATGCACAATGGAGTACATAAATGAAAGCTGTAATAACTCTAAAACTAAATGAGACAGACACATCTAGTAAAGTGTGCAGTGGACTACACACAAACCTTTTCAGACTTATGTAATTCCATCCTGTAACAGAAGCGACAGATGGCTTTTAGCCGCAGAATGTTGACGTCCAGCACGCAGGCAGCCATGCAGACTGATCATCCGTACGGTTCGAGTCCTGTGTATTGGACATTAAAAGTCCATGATTAAAAACGCCTTGCTTGCTTTAGTTAAAAAGATACGACAGCCAGATAACTGAATATGGAATCTGAAGTGCGAGCTGTTAATATGAAGCAATGTGATTGGTCTAGGTTATTTCATAATTTCGACTTAATATAATTTTGACTCGGCATCTCAACTATTTTATGTGGCGGAAACAGGCTTTCGTGAACGTGCAATATGCACGTATTTCAGACATTAAATTTTTTTTCCTGCTCTCACTCAATGTATCTGTCACTGTAATTTATTACTCCTCCATACATTCATTATGCACCTAATAATTAGATGGCCAACAGCTATTTTAGGAGTCAGATGACAAGGATTACATACCGAGATTTCATCCACCTGCCCATCCTTCTCACGTTTTCATTACCAGTACTTTCTGTTTTTTTGCACCCTCTAGTGCTGGCACCAGTCTCACAACCCACAATTACAATTTATTCAATTCTCTGTTCATCCCTAAAGCACCAGGTCAAAGGTTATTTTTTCCCACAGGATCTGGGTTTTGTGTTTATGTGTTACTGTGTTAAGCCCACCTATGGCCCCATACCCATCCATTACAGGGAGGCTGAAGGTGGCGACATGTGGAACAAATAAAAGACGTGGTGGAGGAGGGGCTCTAAAGTACGAGACCAGGGTTACCGAATGCTGTGGCACATAGTGCGTAAAAGTCACCAACTTCATGGAATGGGCTTCCATGGCCAAGCAGCTGCATGCAAACCTCAAGCACAATGCCAAGTCCTGGATGGAGTGGTGTAAAGCACGCTGCACACATTCTGGAGCAGTGGAAACATGTTCTGTGGAATGGCGAATTACGCTTCTACGTCTGACAGTGGGCAGCATGGTGGTGCAGTGGTTAGCACTGTTGCCTCACACCTCTGGGAACCGGGTTCGAGTCTCCGCCTGCATCACATGTGTGTGGAGTTTGCATGTTCTCCCCATGTCGTCGTGGGGTTTCCTCCGGGTACTCCGGTTTCCCCCCACATTCCAAAAAACATGCTGAGGCTAAATGGAGTTGCTAAATTGCCCGTAGGTGTGTGTGTGTGAGTGAATGGTGTGTGAGTGTGCCCTGCGATGGGCTGGCCCCCCATCCTGGGTTGTTCCCTGCCTCGTGCCCATTGTTTCCGGGATAGGCTCCGGACCCCCCATGAGCCAGTAGGATAAGCGGTTTGGAAAATGGATGGATGGATGTCTGACAGTGTGATGGACGAGTCTTGGTTTGGTGGATACCAGGAGAACATCACCTGCCATTGGTGGAGGAGGGATAAGAGTATGGCGTTGTTTTTCAGTGGTTGGACTACGCCCCTTAGTTCCAGTAAAGGAAACTCTTAATTCTTCAGCACACCAAGACATTTTGGACAATTCAATGCTTCCAATTTTGTGGGAACAGCTTGGGGAAGGAAGGCCCTTCCCAATCCAGCATGACTGTGCCCCAGTGCACAAAGCAAGGTCTATAAAGACATGGTTGAGTGAGTTTGGTGTGGAAGAACTTGACTGGCACAGAGCCCTGACCTCAACCCCATCGAACACCTTTTGGATGAACTACAATGGAGACTGCGAGCCAGGCCTTCATGTCTAACATCAGTGCCTGACCTCACAAATGCTCTTCTGGATGAATGGGCAACAGTTCCCACAGACACACTCCAAACTCTTGTGGAAAGCCTTCTCAGAAGAGTGGCAGCTGTTATAGCTGCAAAGGGGAGGCCAAAACTAAGGATACTTGTCACCCTAAACACTAGTGTTCCTTTGCCTCACTGGCCAACTTTACCGCCAACGGTTGACCAGATCATAATTAGTTGCAGTGGGGCTCAAGCTGTGTAAGAAGGAGCTAAAGGAGCGGAGCTTCTTAGCCTGACCAAATTGGACAGAACAGCTGTTACTGCAGCCTTCAAGGCTTCAACGTGTCGAAAGGTCGATCAGAATTTGGGTGATCCAGGAGAGCGAACGGTGTGACACCAAATAAGTCCAGTGAAGTCCAGTGAGAAAATGTTATAGCTCTTTCAGCAGAGCAGGGGATGACCATTCCCAAATGACTTAGATCTTCTTAGTATCCATCTGCACCACTGAGGGATGTATTCAATGAACTGAGACTTTCGTGACACGGTGTTCACACTTAGTTTTGCAAAACAAACCACTCTCAAGTGTGACGTGCCTACTGGGCGGGGGTTTCTTCTTCTGGGGAATGGATCAGGATGTCGTCTAGGCATCATCTGTGAATGCCTGGAGCACAGCTGGAGCACTGACCAGTGCAAAAGGCATAACCGGGTATCTCTATTGCCCAGTGGTAGCGTGCAACTCATCCCGCCCTATATTCAGACGCCACGCTGCAGTGGCCAAATTTAATGAATATCTTAGCAGGATGAACTGGCTCTATGGTGGCTGAAATGAGGGTAGCTGTAACAGCCATTAAGTCCAGCTAATCAATATGAGGGCACAGACTACTAATCTGCCGGTATGCAGTGATGCAGTGATGAGGAAGGCTTCATTATACCCATTCTCTGCAATTACTGGCAGGAGCTCCACTGTATAATCCGCCAAAGAATGCTGTTCCGTTACACGCTCCAGTATCTGAGCCCCAGCTTGAGAGAACATCAGCAAGTGCTGTCGCGGACTGTCACACACGGGTCCCTGTTTAGCAACAGCAGACGGCGATTTTCCACGTGCCAGTGGCACTGTATGTCACAATTCAAAAATATGACAATACACATCGCAAAAGGGTGTAACGATGCCCTGGGCATGGAATAATTTATTAATGTTAACATAGGAGGGTGGAAACAGGCATAATCTCAGTTTTGCCTTGAGATTTTATTTTTGCATTTTGAACTAGAGTCTGCAGAAGAGAAAAAAATGCAAGAAAAAAAAAAGGTTTGAAAACCATTTTTTTTTGCAAATAAACATGTTTATAAAGGACAAACTGAGACATCTTAGTTTCTCCAGTCTTTATACAATGTTTATATATTAAGGGCATTCGGACAGGCACTCTAAGTTCATTAGATTTTAGAGACTGCAGGATATGGAAAAAATGAAATTGTTTTTTGTAAATGTACATTCCAGAAAAAGGAATAAATTAGAACTGTGAGAACTAACATTTTTAGTCTTATTTTGGTGAATTAATTGAGGGTATTGAGCCTTGGATTGAATATCTAACCAAATTGTAAGCAGACTGTATTGTTAAACCCCTAATTGCAGCAGACAGCGCCCTGGTGGTGTGAACCCAGAGCTCACTGGGTTACAATCGGTACGGAGCAAATCTGGTGCTGAGCAGTGATACCCAGATTGGGAAAAACCCTGGCTGATGTCGCTAATGAGGATGTTTGTGAACAGAATCCAGATGTAGCCAGAATTCAGGAGCCGTATCCATACACGGAAACGAAAGGGCAAAGACAACAAGCCAAGATGAGAGCTGAATAACGAGACCAAATCCGTAAGAATATGAACTGAACACAAATCGTAGCTAAATAGTGACGATACACAGCCGCAAGCTCTCTTGCTAGAACCTGAGGCTCCTACTGCTAATTGATCTGCTAGAACCAGATGTGCCAATCAATCAGTGAGGGACACTTTCTGCTTTGGTCCGCTGGAGGCAGATTTCCACACTGACTGTAGGTATGCTGGCCTGGTTCACCTTTCTAGTCTGGAGAAGTTGTGACAGACTTGATACAATGTAAATGACCTGGGTCACTTTGCCCTCTTGAAAAGAAATAAACTACTTGAAATGCATACATATTTTAATAAGGATTATTTCTGCGGTGAATCCTCAAAAATTAGATTTTTTTTTTTTAAATGTGATGTATGCAGGGGCAGCTCCACTTTTTCAAGGGTCCTGGCCAAATCTTTACCCCCCCCCCCCCCCACCACCACCACCACCGCCCAATTAAGCCACTCTTAAACATACACATTCCTAAAAGATAAGAATTTTATGGTATCAGAGAACTGTTAAAAAATTAGACTATTGTGTTTACCTGGAAACAATGAGGCGAAGCGTCTTGTAGGAGCCCTTAACAAGTGAAATTGCCTCCTGTCTGGATCCACTGAGCTCAACATGGTTGATAGTGACCACCTGGTCTCCTGGTTCCAGAGGATACTGTAAGAGACCTGCCTTCCCACCTTCTTCTACCTGTAGCAAGAGTTCAAAACAACAGCCAGTGGCACCTTCAGAATATACTATGCTACAATTAAAGCAATGAAACGTCATAAAAATAAGTGGTACAAAAAACTAGATACTTTGTAATGCCATCTGGCAATAAGTTCGGGGCACTGGTTTAACAGTTCATTCCCAGTGACAATTCTGACATTATCTATACCTCCCTCTGTTGCTGAAAATAGACAAGAACAGAGGGACTCTCCTTTTAATAGGTCACAACACAGAAGTATCATTTAAACCAGTGTTTCTCAACCCAGTCCATGGGGACCCCAAGATGTGCATGCTTCTCCCCCCCCCAGCTCCCTGCCAGACAATCCGGATTCTTGTACCAGGAGTTGGGAGGGAGCAAAAATGTGGACTGTCTGGGGGTGCTGCCTGAGGACCGTGCTGGGAAATACTGATTTAAACCATTTACACATCACCAGAAAGCAGACCAGGGTTCCCCAGTTCCAGTCCTGCAGGGCCAGTCTGCAACACAGAATGCGGATTTCCCTGCTTAGTCATACTTCATTCAGCACACCAGCTATTTTACCAGATTTAGGTGTGTTTCAGTGGAGAAATCTGGAAACTGTGTCACAGACTCCCCCTCCAGGACCGGATCTGGGGAACCCTGAGGTAGACAATCATATTTTGTTCATTATGCTGATATTAAACGTATCATTATTTATGCAATGCAATTGTTTATATTCGTACAACTCCACCAACTCCAAAACATCTGTACATGACACTGTCTAGGTAATTAAAAGCACCTCTCCTCTAACCTATGACTCTCCTCCTCCACATGACCAAAAGATCACATCCTGTGAACAAGTTGCAGGAGTGTCACTACATTCTTAAAATAACATCACATTTCAAAGTGATGAACTAGTAATAAAAGAGGGTTTCCCTTAAAGCAGATGACATTCCTGGCAGATCATCTATTACTTAGATGTCTTGTTCAGGACTTGCATGATTTTAAATTACTTAGGTCGGCAAATCTCTTCATACTTTTAGTGATAAGCAGTTCCTTTCCCAGAAATAGTGGGAGACCTTCAAAAACACATACTTTACTTAGCTGCCCAACGACCTTAAATCGACTCTTTAATTTCCGATGAACCACCAAAATCCAGGCAGTGGCCCTATTAATACAGACTTCAACTATTTTAACCTTTCCTCATGTTCCTGCAAGTTATACATTAGATCAAAGCAACACCCTATCAAAGGACTGTTATTGCGCTAAGTTGTGAGACAAAGATCAGACGCAAGACAGGGCAGAGGTACCAGACACAAGGTTTTCAAAAGGCACCTTTAAGTACACAAACTAAAAGTTTAAAAACACTTAGCCTCATGCTACCGAGACTACAGACACAATGAACATTAGGAGGGAACCTGCTCCAAAACGATCATCCGGTTCACTCAGCCGACCCTGAATAAAAATCCCAATCAGTCAGTTTCATTAACTGAGAGCTTTCTGGGCAGAGAACTGCTGATCAGTTTCCATGAGAACTCCAATAAACACACACCGGCTTTAAAACAAAATTAAAAACCGGAAAGTACTTAAAACATAAGCTTTGCCATTCATATATATATATTTTTTTTAATTTTTCCTGTTTTCTTTTCAGACCAGCCAGGCATTTGCCAATTTGGATACTGACATTCTTTTTCACTGTCTTACTTGCTCTCTCTCCCCTGGAATCGTTCCAGGACTCTGGGCCACATTCCTCACTGTGCTATTAGCTTTTTAAGAGGGGGGGGGCACAGGGGGGGCAGAGAAAAACAGGGATCTGCCTCAATCTAGAATTACTGCCCGCCTCCCTGTCCTGTCAGGATCCACTGACCAGATAAAAGTACCATCTCAGATTCCTTTATCATAAACTTCACAATTTCTCCCTCTCAACGCCATTTAGTCTCACTTTAACCGGGTTTTTCTCATGTTTCGAATGACTGTGCTGTTTGTAAAGGTCAGGACGGTAGCAGACAGAGCACAGAAACAGGTTTCAATATGCTCAGCCTCCGGGCTTTAGCCTCTGACTTCCTTACAGGAGAGCAGATTAGTTTACAGCATGCGGAAAGGATCTATGACATTTTCGCCACAAACAATAAACCCTTCAGATCTCTTGGGGATGTCATGCCTCTTGCCACTCATGCTTTCAGATACGATTGTGCCAAACTCCTGAGATGCACTTTAGCTTTCCACACACAGCCTCCCCCTTATCATACCACGTGTGGCTGAGTGTGGAGGGGAGAATACAGCTACTGTCCATCTCAGGTGGGAGACGGCTGCCGACAATCAAGTCTGCATGCTTTCATTCCCGAAAAAATATAACTGCTCTATTTTCTTATGCAACCCAGTAGCCTGGAGCACAGTATCGATACCAACTAGGACAGGATTTGTAAACTACCATTTCAATTAAAAGGACCTGGATTTCACTTAAGCACCGAGTTCTCGCTGCGTGCTGATTGGTCAGTCTCGTACAGTCAAGCATGTGTCACTCAGCTGGCTGAGTCTTTCGATCAAGGAAACAAAATGATCAAAGCGCAAGAAGAGCTGAACTGTTTAGCCAAGCTCAGGTTTGTAAAACCTGAAGTAGCTCAAAGTGCCCCCCAGACATGGCTTAGGCCAATCCAGTCACCCTACCCACACTACCCACCCCCAGTACTTTTTGAGAAGATCTGTGTTTTTCATGTTTGCTTCATGTGTTTGTCTCGTTTCCATCTTGACTTAGACACAGAAAAGTTGGATGCTAACTGTTCAGGTTTGATAAAGTGAAGATTCCAAATAGAGGAACATACATATGTTACCTGGATTCAGGTGCTAAGGCCTAAGATTCAGGTGCTAAATCTGATGATACCTGCACTCAGTGTGTCATTGCAATGACATATCAAACACATCTCTACAAGAAGAAAAAAAAGTTTTCGTTTTGACACAATAAAGAGACCAGAAAATATCAACTGGAATATCAGAAGGGTGTGAACATGTGCCCTTCCAGACTACAACAAGCCTTTGAAGATGCTGATGATGTCAAACAGGAGCTAAGTTTAGTGCTGATGTTTATAGACACGGAGGTCATAGATAACCGTCACCTCCTTGAAACAAAACCAGAATATCTCTGACAGCATATACTGGTCCGAATTGCTCAGAATGTTGTATTTTTCTGTTACTCTTTACGAACGTCAAAGCTGGAAGATGAAGAAGCAAGATATTAGAGACGACCCAGCGCATTGGAGAAGATCATAACTGATTGGAAGAGTTATAAGGTAAAAAGGGTTACGGTGAACAGGCTCAGTTACAAAAACAACGAACACGGCAATTGGCAGCATGAAGACACAGACGGAATGCGAGACTTTCTGGGCGAATGCCGTTTAGGTGTCCCCAGTGGTGTCGGAAGGAGTTTGACATTGGGGGGAATGGAATTTGCCCTGGTAGCGGTGGAGGGGGTGGGGGGGGGGAGGGGGGGAGTGATCGTGACATAGCAATGGGCACACGTGCAATAATCACATGGTGAAAGGATGCAATATAAGAAAGATTTTAAAATACTTTTTAAATTAAAAACGTAAGTCATTCGTATGATAAAGAGTTTGTCTGATACAGAACTACAGTCTTCCTTAGGCACATGTATCATTCCTGTGCTGTGCACGAGCAGCGGATCGGCTTCCGTAACACGTAGATGATCATGATAAAGGACGTCCTCTTAACTCATAGCAAAAGGCGACTGCGAAACCCAACAATACTGCAATTTTTCCAATATCGATCAACCCTAAATAGATATCTACTCACACTCATCTTTTTCGGGGAGGGTGGGGGTCTGTTGCTTGGCCCCCGTCTCGTATTTATGCTGCCTGGGACATGACCTGAGTTCATGCACAGCCCTCGCTTAAAGGCCATGACTCAGAGGGTAGGGCGGCTCTCTCACACCTCGTGTCCTTCTACGCCTCCTGCTTTACTCCCACAGTCTGAAAACCTGCAGTGAGGTTGACTGGAGCCTCCCAGTTCCCCATGACATATAACTATATGTTTATATTTATAATATAAATATAGAGGACACACTGGCACCTGCAGGGCTGGTGTTTGAATCCGGCCGAGGGGGGGGGGGGGGTCGTTTGCTCACTCTGCTCATGTTCCCTGTTACAGTCCAAACACGTGTGGTCCAGGTGAAGTTGTAAGCTGCTTATAGACTATGGTGTGCGTGAGTGTGTGCTCTGTGCTGGGCTCTTCCAAGCTTTCAGCATACACTTAATAATAAGTTATTATGGAAGACGGACGGAAGCAAACGCATATGGATTTCAACTTCGTATTGGTCCCTTAAAGCCATACTGCATATTACTTCGTACAATAATTTTGCAGCCTGTAGATTTCAGAAACAACCAATCTCCCATATGCTTCCATATGCACTCTTACACAATACATATTTTTTTGCATTTATTTATTTATTTTATTTTTTTTTAAACTATACGCATTATTGATTCATTAAAATGATGCACGTTTCCTCCATCCAAGTTACAGCCATAGTACTACTTGCGTCCTTGATAACGGCACTGCAAAACAGTCTGTGGTATGAATGTCCATAACCCTTACCTTAGAGATGATTAATTTTTCCCCATGTTCAATGCCACCTTTGAGAGTAAAGCCCCAGGGGGCTCCTCCTTGGAGAACAGCCTCCACATACAGCAATTTTCCTCTGTGCAATATTGATCTGGAGCTATAGGAGTGGCTCTTCATAGTCTCTAGTGGGGTCACAAACTACGTATTTTTACGACACCACCGCCCTCAAAAAGTAGCACAACAGTCTTGTCGTTTCTAAATGGGCAAAATGACGTCTGCCCACTCTCAAGTCAACGTGCCCAATTACCATACTTGGTAAAACACACACTTCATTAAAAATAAAACTGTGTTTTCTTTTGTGCACTCCCTGTCACCTTCAGTCATCAAAAATTGATGTTGAGAAGACAAATCTGGTAGGAGAATTTGGGGATAGATGCAAAAACAGCCTCTCGGAGTTCAGTGATTGGGATCCAGTGCAAGGACTTTTGATCGTTTGTCAGGCTTTTCTCCCCTTCCGAGTCTATTTTACCATCACAATAGAATTTGCTACAATTCATTGCATTGAAAGAAAAGCGACCCCTCTTGCCAGCCAGCTAGTTGCTTTCTTCAGGATTAGTTCAGTTAACTTGCAACAAAAAGTTGCGCACAGTTAGCAACGCGCTTACTCACTTTTACTTCGCCGTTCACTTCAGTTTTGTCACGTTTTCAAGCAATATCTTCAACAACATATTGCGAAGAAAAGTTCGATGCTCTACGCTGACTTGATGCACAAATTCAGCAAATAGACTCACGGATGCAGGGATCTGCCTCCGCCTCCTCTGAGAGTCTCAGGCGACGCATGCGCGAACTAATCTGCCGCTTCATACTAAGCAGGGACCGTGCAGGAAGCGAATGACAGTGACTTTTCCAGATTCTTTTCAATTTAAATCTAATTTAATACTTCCCGGACAATAAAGAAAAAAATCGCGTCAACATAACTGCATAACTGCAATTTTTTTATTTATATAGTGCCTTTCAAATACTCAAGGACACTTTACAATTCAACAAAAACACAATTAACAAGACAGTAATAGTTACATACAAGAAGAATAATTACAGTGAGTAAGTTAGGGATAAAAAAAAATGCGCAGTGTACTAGTGACGTGTGGTTGGTAGGTAAGAAGCTGATCGAAGATGACACCCAAATTATGGACTGATGCTGAGGATTCCACCAGGATCCTGTCAACATCAATTTCTGCACGTCACATACACCAAAATGATGCTATTAAAACAGCCAGGCTGCTTAAGACTAACTCTTATTAAGACGCTTCCAGCATTGCATTGCTATTATTAATATTATTCAGATTTAGATTTCTTCAAAGTGGTCTTCAGAATGAAATATTTTCTGATTTTAAATCTGAATTCTGATAATATTCATGTAACAATGTCATTTTGTAATGTATGAAAATCTAATTAAAATACCGAGTACAGTCATTTTATTTATGCAGTGCATTGAATTTGTGTATGTATTTATTCATGCTATTCATTCTTTTCTAAATGTTATTCATAAAAAAAATTCATGGTAAATTATTTTATTTAAAGCTGGTTACGCACATAGACGTCACCTATTTGCTTGCTCCTTGCCCTGTTGAAATGTGATGTCATAAGTTTGTTCTTAAATGTGTGCTAGAAGACAAACAAACAAAGATGAGGGAAACGACCTGTCATTTCAGTACGGATCTGCAGAGGTTTATTACTAGCTGCTTGAAAGGAAGCTCTTCACAACAATGAAATAAATTTTATGTAAATATTTTGGATCATTCCTTCAGTTTGGATCGCAAAAAAAGAAAACGTGCAATTTTTACAATGTTACAAAAAAAGATCATTTGACATTATGTGGCAACCAAGTCAATTAATCTCTGACTGTTGAGTTTAAAAATAAAGTCAATTAAAAAAATATTTTCAAAGTTTCAAAATACAATTTTATGACAAACTCAAATAGTTTGGAAAAATCAGATATAATATAGAACTAACTATCAAAATAAGTATAAAAGCCACCAAAAGTAGCTCAGGGCTACTTTTAGCTTCTGCTTCTCACCTTTGTTTATTCATCTATCTTCTGTTACCCATCTATCCATCCATCTTCTGTAACCACTTGTCCTATTCAGGGTTGGGGGGGGGGGTGTCTGTAGCCTATCCTGGAGGCCTCAAGGTGGGAAACAACGCAGTGCTGACTGATGTGCCACTGCACCACCCCTACCTCAGTGTTCGTATTTTAGTTAGAGTTTATAACAGACTTGTTATTGTATTTATTTAGGTGTTTAGCATTGTTTTCTCCCCTCAAAACAACTTTGCATTAACTATACAATTAGCTAACAATGAATAATATATTTATACATTGCGGACTGACACTTGATTTCATTGCCTTATACAATGAAAAGTCAGTTTAGTTTATTTTACCCATAATGATTTTAGACGTGACCCCAACATTTGTGAAGATGTATTTCTTCATGTTGTCCAGTGAAGAACGACCGGTTTCCACACTCTTCCCACAGACTAATCTTGCCATCCTCCGCAAGCACAAACTTCCATTCCACGTGACTGTCCACTGGGAGCACAATGGTGTTGGACCAGTATCCCCCCTTTTCCTGCTGTAGTTGGATAAAATTCTTCCAGCTTCCTAATTCATTCTTATTTCCAGCCACAGCGAGGGCCTCAGAAGGTGAGTGGGTGACATAGTGAACACGAAAGTTCACTTTGACAGTGTGGGACATCGGCTGCACTGCAGCGACACTTTTACTCTTTAGAAGGCTCTCAAATTGGACCGGAGTCGATCGAGAGTCGTTCAACGGTTTCTTGTCAGGCTCTTGATATGATCCACCAGGCAAATCATTCAGACTCAATCTGAGGACATCAGTCTTCTTCTCCGCATTGCTGAGATCTGTCCTCTTGTGGTTATTTGTGGTTTCCTCAGCGATCTTCACGTCTGTCGTGGAATGGCTTGTCGTCTGTGTTTCCGCATTTTTTTCAGCTGAGATCTCACAAATCACTGTTGCGTATTTCAGATTTTGTGTATTATTTTCTGTTCGATAGTGGTCATCTTCATCTTTGTCTCTATCCATGTCATTAAGAAAATCACTCAGATTTTGAGAATTCTTGCTTGGATAGCAAACTGAAGCATTCTCCTGCATGTTAACGGTTGCATCATTCTTTATTTCTGTTTCTATTACTGCCTGACCATTCTTCTCCTTATCACACTTTGTCTCTCTCTGAATGACCATCTCTTCTTCATAATGTCTATTGACATGCATACCATTGGGCAGATCACTACATTGCTGCTCACTGATGGACGGTCCTTGACAACCATTGGACAGGCCTTCATGAAAGTCTTTCATAGCTACTCCCATGACACATATCTCCGTCTTCTTGTAAATCACCTCTGCACAGGTCATATCTGCTTTCAGGGGTTCCATCTCTTGCTCTTCTTTCAGGTCAGACTGAGAAACGTCAGCTCCTGATTCCTGATTGTTTTGAAGACTCCCATCCTTCAAACTCTTCTTATAAATAAATTCTACATTATCCTCATCTTCCTGATTCTTTGGTTCATAACAGTCACTACAGCATCCTTGAATGTCCATTTGGGATTCGACGAATTCATTGACATTGTCCTTAGAAACTTTCACATGCATTGATTCTCTATAGCTGTTAAGGCCGAGCTGGTCACCCAAAGTAAGAGAACCGTCATTCAGATTCTCGCTTCGGTTGCCCCTAACTTGCTTGTGGCTGCTGTCACAGGCAGTATTTTTATTAAACTTAAGCAGAGAGTCTGCTTTAGATCCAGCAGTGGGCCGATCATCTTCATGCTGTGGTCTTCGACTTACATCTAGAGAATTGCCTTTTTCAAATTTTGGTATTTTCGACACTGGCACCCGTCGTTTCCCTAAAAAAAAAAAAAAGTAAGCTAAATTAAACACTTCCATCATTACATCCATCCATTTTATACTTATCCAGTTAAGTTGACCCATAAATGACATGCAGATAGGCCTAGATTACTCCCTGTGGGTTCCCTGCAAGCCATTTAATCTATCAACAAGAAACTTTTATTAAGATAATTTTTTTCTTTTATGAATGTACTCTGTTCTAGTTGATTGTAATCTTTTCCATGATTTTTATCTTAAGGCCGTACTATACAAATGTTCTCAAAAAAAGATTAAACATCCCGGTTACGCTGAAACCTTAATTAAATTAGGATCAAAATAAAGTGGCATGACTGCTACATGCATTGAAATGCGAATAACCTTCAACGTTAACGTGAAGCCTCTACATGTTCTCCACTTTATTTGTGCAAGTGAGCAAGTGCAGTCATGCAAAGCTTTATACCAATACCAAAGATTCCGTGAACATAAGACAATCCATTGACGAGTCTTTCCTTCTTTTTCCGTAATATAGTTTTTTAGTCAAATAAATAAATACATGTCTGGAAGGAAACTGCCACTAATTAACTACAGTTTCACTCAAAATATATTTTACTGTCTCTCTCTCTCCCTATTGCCATCCACCCACCCACACAAGAAAAGACCAAATATAATTCTGAGCTGTTCCTTATTCCATATTTTGCATGGCTCTCTTCACTGAACCTCTTCCTAATGTTCTGCAAAAGTTATCAGGAGTGTTGGGGTCTGACAGCCCACTGAGAATCCCCTGTGCACCAGCAGGGGGAGATCACCACCTCACAGGCCAACAGTAACCGTTGTTACCTCATTGTTGACTGTTGCAGATTTCTGCTAGAGATTAGTATGGATGATTGAAGCCCTCTGTAGTAAAAATATTTTGGGTTGCTGTGAATTTATTTATTATAAATTTATGTTTTATTTTTTATTTTTTTATCCAAGCTAAGAACTGCCTTATAATGTCAATCTTTAAAGGTCTCTATAACAAAAATCCAAAAAACGAAAATCCGAAAACACATATAGCTGGCAGTTGACAATTGTCCCAACCAGGGGGCAAGACAGACTGGGCCCATGCTGGGAGAACGAGAGAGAAGGGAAAGACAGGCCTGCTATTCACATGCTCTCGGCACAGGCAAATGCGAGAGGCTGACTTTAAGGCACTGCTGCCTTCTGAATGACCCTGTTATATATTTCCCCTTTTACTTTGCCTCTCAGGGGGTATTTGCCTGCTTCCTTGCCTCCCTGGACTCATAAGCGATTCAGTTCTTTTCTGCCAGAGGGTGCAAGGTGAGGGAGTCCAGCCAATTATTCAAGTTTATCCAAATAAATACATTTCTACTAAAACAGTAAATACATTTACAACACATTATTATTACACATTGATATGACTAATGCGTTTTCAAATATAACTTTGCAATATAATTTAATTTTATTCAAATGACAGTAATGTACTGTATTCAAATGGAATTTTCATCTAACCAGTAGGGGGTGCAATTGCACCCCTGTTAAAATCGCCTATGTCTGAGCCTTAGTGCCAATGTACGGAACTACTAAAGTTACATCCATCATCCATCCTGCCACATGTCATTGACTGTCTCTCAGGAAAAGCAATTGGTGTTAGTTGGAGGCTGAGACCCACATGTGGCCGCTTGGGTTTCC
The DNA here is from genome assembly GCF_023856365.1 of Brienomyrus brachyistius. Lineage (NCBI taxonomy): Eukaryota > Metazoa > Chordata > Actinopteri > Osteoglossiformes > Mormyridae > Brienomyrus > Brienomyrus brachyistius. Next base: position 19,637,863 of record NC_064539.1, on the reverse strand, counting down.
CCTTGTGTGATCCTGAAAAGCCGGACATTAGAGGAACATGAAGGCACCTAGGGCCTGTTCATGGGTATGGGCTTTGTGTCCACACTGGAAGGCCTGCCAAGGGACCTTGGCCTATTGATAGAGCTACGCTCACTATCTTTGGTGTGGGAAATGATTTATTTTCTGCCCTTTTTACACTAAAATTTTGTCGCCCCCCTACTGGTGTCCAGGCTACAGGTCTTAGCATTTGTCACAGCATACATAATCATTTTTCCTTCTTTTAATATGGCGATCAGATTACGTCAAAATGCTAAATGAGCCTCAGCCTATTAAACAAATTCACTTATTCATGTATGGATATATTTTTCAATATTTAATGTCTCATGAATAAATAAATGTATAAATAAATACTGTTATAAGGGGTTAATTCCTCTCCTTCGAATGTGACTTAGAGTTGGAAAATAAAGAGACGGTGAGAGCATTGCTGCGTAATGCCATACCTTTTGACTTCGCGTTGCGCCTGTTTCCCTTCTGACGCACCACCTTCTCTGTTTCTATCCCAGCACTTGTATTCTGTTTAACTCTTTGAAGTCTCAGAATCCTTAATACAAAAAATGCGGCGAACACCGTGAAGACGACCAAACACGCCACAGCTATAGGTATCCTATAACTGTCAGCCACCAAGAGTAAAGAATTAAGCTCTTGTCCGTTAAATATGACTTGTTTACTTTGCCTATCCTTCATCGTTATTGCTTTGTGTGAATTTCACCCGTCCAATGGCTCCTGCTGGTGGTGTATTTATAGCAGATTCTGGGTTTACATGCAGGGTTTTCCTCTGGTGTAGAAGTGCCCTTTGATGTGGCAAAACAGACAAATTAACCATTGGCTGACCACGACATGGTTGATCAGTAACTATTTACTGAATCGTACAAGACAAGGGAAGTAATTATATCAGCAAATGCTATCGAATCTAAAGACATCATTACTGAAAAATCTTTGTTTTATAATTCTGTAACCTACTTAATTTTAAGCATTTTGATATGTATGTTAATATGTAGAACCTACCTTTGTTTTCGTTTTAATAATTACTTTACTCAGTTTTCTGCATATTGACAGAATTTTTCAGTTGCATACCTATATATAACTAGATGGACATAACTGTTCACACCTTATAATGCTTAATTAATTAAGAATCATTGTACTGAAACCATCAATCTTGGGTAAAATATTTGAAGTTTTCTTACATCCTAGAATAGGGTATAGAGTGATCAAAGTGTTTTGGAACTACATGAAAGGTCAATCTTGGGCATATTAATCAGCATTCGGTTTTAAGAACTATGAATAATTCTGAATTATGGACGACAGATAAATATTACAGGACATGGAATGTATAATTCTTATTGTATCTTAATTTTAGTTACATGATTTTCTTGTAACTACTTTAGCCCACTAATGACATCAATTAACTACTTCTAATAAATGTCTTTAAAATACAAATTGAAGCCCTCTAAAGTAAAAATATTTAGGCGTCTCTGAATTTTGTTTTTATGCAGTTCAAACCTTAATGCTCCCTGTTTCTATAACAACAATCCTGCATGAGGCAAATCTAATCAAATGCTGTGTTGACAATGGATACTGATTAATTCAACAGTGGTTCTGAACCCTCGGCCAACTTGGTCATTGACTCACTGGATGAATGTAAACATGTCCTTTCACTCGGTTCTATTCAGAGTGAAATGAAAGGCTTTTATGTGTGATTGTGGGGCCACTTTTAACAAAAGTCACAATGCAATATAGCTGCAGGGGAATCAGCTCATGGTATCAAATCATGAAACAGAACTCTGACCTGCTTGAGACAATCTGACTGCCCCTTTCCTAAGGCTGAAAGGGAGTTCATCTATCTATTTTGAATTTTGTGGTGGATTTTTTTTTCTCCATCAATCACTGAGGCAAAGACATTAATATGCCCGAGATTGACCTTTCATTAGGTTACGTGAAAAAAATATTCATAGTTTTTGTAACCAACAGAACTGTTTATTTAATTTAATGACTTCTTTGACCACCGTGGGAAAATTCTCCTTCCTCCAACCAATCTCGATCTCCATGACATACAGACACATATGTAAGTTTGTCGGCAAAGGGCAGCCACCTGCAGAGGCACCCGTGGAGCTGGGGGTTAAGGGTCTTGCTCACAGTGACTGTTGACTGTGACTGTTCTGCCAAAGCCGGGCTTGAACTGGCACAGAGGCTTAGCCTGCTGGGAAAAGGAACTGGTTCAATTCAAGGAAGGTAAAAGTTTGGTGTGACAAGTAAACTATTGATGATTGGTCAACAGAAATGGCAAAGGTGGACTTAGTGTATGTGTATATACACACACACACACACACACACACACATAAACATATATATATCCATATCCATGGAGCTATGTTGTCTACCGATGAATGGTTGGCTCCCATTGGCTCTCGTCGATTGTGAAAATTTGCACTGGAACGCACCAGCACGACTATACGTGACAGTTGACATACAGTCAATCAGAGAGTGGTTTCACCGACTAGCTCCAAGGGCAATTCAACTTGATAAATGAGTCAAAAAAGTGTCGACTAACAGTATCCTGCCATGGCCTACACGCTGGCAGAACAGGCAGTCACTGACTCTCACTGACTCTCACTGACTCTCACTGACTCTCACTGATGCCCTGATTGTTTTTGTTGGCCAAAAATCAGTTTGGTGTATTCCAGGTTTTAGAGAAAGTGGTCGAGGTGCTGAAATGGGTATGTCCAATTCACTCAGTGGTCTTCCTCAGTAACTTCCACACACACGTGGGGAACACTGGAAATAGGTGACAGGCTAAAAACTTGAGCAGTAAACTTCTGTGTTAGCCATGAATTGTCTGTAGCAAACATTGTGTTTGAACACAGTGATGCTCATTAGCATCCATGTTATCAGTGAACCCAAGGCTAAATATCAATGATCGACATTGTAGTCTCATCTAAACTTAATCTTATTCTTAAAGGTCACATGTTTTGAACAGTCAAACAAAGAGATTGGTGTTAGCAAACCATTCAGTGCCTTAGGAGTGTTAAGCAAGAGTGGAAATGTAGACCAAAATCGAATATCGTCATTCAGTGCAAGAAACACAATGAGGAAGACGATCATGGAGATGCCCTTTCACCAGGAGGAAGTACTGGAAACTTCTGGTGAATAAAAATGTATGATGCAGTGGATACAGTGCCTCTATAATGGCAAACAGGAGCAGTCGTTTCTATTTTTAAAAACGGGGATTGGAGGGTGTAGGAAATGACACTTCTCCACGGCAGGCTGACTCAGACTGACACATCCGTCGTGCAACTAATTTCTAATAATGATGAGACCTCCTATTGCAGAGAAGTGTGCCGCTTTGCCGCATTTGATGCCAGCAACAACCTGGAACTCAAGGTGATCAAGACAGTGGAAATGAGAGCCGATTTTCGCCATTGACCCTCTGCTTGCTTCCCCCTGGAAATTAATGGCCAGGACATTTCTATGGTCGAATCATTCAAATTCCTGGGGACCACAATAACCAGGACATTGAAGTAGGACATGCAAGTTACTTCCATCACCAAAAAACCCCAGAAATGATTGCTCTTCCTACATCAACTCAATAAGTCCAACATCACCCATCCGACAGAACTTCCCCATAGCTATCCAGCTCCTAAATAAACTCAATTAGTAACTCAGTAATCCATCCCCCAGGGACAATTCCCCTCTTGACTGACATCTGCCCTTCATAGCATACATGTAGTATCATTTCAACTTGTACCACTAATGTTCTAATGTTAATTTATTGTCTTAAGATGTGTTGCTGTTCCCTGCCCTACACCCGTAGCCTCTGGGATAGGCTCCAGACCTGCTGTGACCCTGAATAGGACAAGTGGTTAGAGAAAATGGATGGATGGATGGATGGATGGATGGTATTCCCCTTATTCATCAGCACCAGATGCTGGTACTCACCTTGTTATTTTCCAGGTGCCAGTGCTCTGAAGAGAAAAACAAAGAGATGCTGGTTCCGTGTACCTGTGTGTGCAGGCCCATTTCAGGCACCACACTGGACCATTCTGGTATTTTCATTCCTACTGGCCATAAAGTGAGTTCTGGTCCTGATTCTCAAACTATTGATACTGGGAAAACTTAAGCCAGGGAAGCAGAGAGAAGATTCCAGCCTATGGCAGAATGTTGAAAGTTTCATGAGGAAATTCACAGATTCTAGGCTGGCACAGGGGACTAAACTTCATTTCACAACGGCGTGAGAGTTTGTGAGAATAAGATAACATACTATAAGGGGGGGGGGTGCACAAATATAGATTGCTGGGGCCAAAATTCAGTTCCTGTATGAATGCAGTCAGAATTGTGTTCGTGTAGTTGACATAAAGCTTTGTCTCTGTGTCTGATTGTATTTATGTTCAAAGAATTATGAGACACAGCTGTGCCGGGACAGACATAGTGGGTTAGATGTCACTTTCATGCTATTTGGAGATTACTTGGCCTCACCTGCAAGACCTTCTGCATGTACCTGAGCAGTCAACTGCCAAGACAGCAGGAATAAGAGATCATGACTTCCAAATCCAAGTCCAGTGTGCTCTTGTGGAAAAGAGTGAATTACTCCTTTCAGATAAGGGGGTAGAGTTGGCCCTTACTCAAGGAGTTTAGGTATCTCAGAATATTGTTCACGAGTGATGGTAAGAAGATGTATATGATTGGCTGAGATTGGTCTGGTGGAGCCAGTCTGTGCTATGGAACTGGCAGCCTGTAGCCTTGGAAAAGATGGGACTAGTCTGAGTTGACATGATTTAGAAAATCAGAATTTGGATGGCATAGTGACACAGAGGATAGTAGATCTCAGCATGTTGCACACAACTTCTCCTGTAATCGAAAGATATGTATCTGGGGTAACTCGTGTCCCTAAATTTCCCATAGTGTGTGAATATACAGTATGTGCTCTGTGATGGCCTGCAGGGGGAACTGGTTTTACAATTTCTTGGTTGTTGTGTGTAGTCCTGTGATCTGTCACCTGATCCGGAAACGCCAAAGTCAATCAGCTCTGCTGGTTATATAATCAGTCTGGTTGGAGGACTTTCAGTTTTTTGTTCCATATTATGAAGTCCCAAGCCTCATATTGTCTTGTACACTTCCTATTCCCGTGATTTCCTGGTTTTTTTCTCTCTGCTCTCTCCTAGATTTCTTTTTGCACTTTGGCCCAGATTAATGTTTTTAGGTCTCTCAGCCCATGATTGTCCTGGTTCCTGTGTTGTGATTCGTCCCTTGTGTACAGTCACACCCAATCCCTGGCTCCAGATCGCTGGCCCTTCGGCCTGACCTTTGTCCTACTTCCAGTCATCCGGTTTGCTCTTCCTCTGCTGGAGCTCCTGCATCCTTCATCTTCGGTTTTCTTCACACCTTGATCCAGACTTACATACCCTTTCCTGGTTGACTTGCTAGTTCAACACGTGCCCCCGCAGTCTAATGAACATACGCTGAAAGATTAAAAGCCAATATTCACAGAGGTAAACTCCTAAAATTAAATTTATAAGCTGATTTGTATAATTACCCATCCATCCATAGCTGCCGGTTTGTTTTTATGTTGTGGTGATCCTGAAGTACTAGACACAATGACTTAGACAGGATGCCAGTACACACACACACACACACACACACACACACACACACACTTTTGTATTCATAGCTTTACTTGGGTCTGGCGAGATGGGCGCTGGTGGGCTTGGGCTCTAGTGACTTGGGCTGAGCTGATTATTTGCAGTTCACAAAAAGTTTAGGCCTTATATGTTTATTTCACAAGTATCTTGTGCATTTAGGGGACCCACGGGGGGCATATGTGTTGTCACAGGAGCATTACCCCCCCCCCACTAGGACCAGCATTCTTTATAAAAGGAAGAACATGCACCATATGAGAAGAGCCAGGTTAAGAGCTGTACCTGCAGTCCTGACTGTGTGAGGCAACAGTGTTACCTACGGAGACATTAAACCCACATTAACAATGTTCCTATAGAAAAAATGTCAGTCATTCAGATCAGTTAATCATTCTGAGGTCTTACTCTTGCACATGTGACACTGCAGGGTGGAAGAACTCACCCCTTAAATATCACAAAGGCTCTGTTTACATTAGGTTTTAAAACACATCTTGGGCGATCGGATCCCAAGTAGACAGCACTAAATTCAAGGATAAACAGCCAGCATGATGCATTGTAATCCAGTGATCAAAGCCACTTGTCAAGGTGGTCTGGGACACATTGGACCACATAGCTTTTGTAGTGTCCTGATGCGTTCCCAGTGTAGGTGTGACAATAACTATGAGCAGGGCCATTTGCTCTTCTAGTGGAGTAGTGGCATAGGCAGCAACAGAATCTGATCACAAGTGGTCAGTTGGACATTTTGCAGACACATAATAGACACAGGTGTAAATGTTGAAGTGTCTTTTGTGATTAGATTCCCTAAGATACATTTTAAAAGCTAGTGTCATCAGGGCCACAGAATGTACACAACCCGAGTGTTTATCCTAGGACAGTGTAAATTTCAGATAATTTGAACATTTTCAGGAGTTGCTGCATAATGATTTTATTTAACTTGCTGCATTAATGACAGATGTGCTCTAAAACAATGTCTTCATAGTTCATAGTTTATCCAAAATTAATGAGCATGTTTTTTCCATCTCACACAATCCTGTAAAATTTAGCAGAAGATTTATTTATAGCCTGGAGAAAGGAGAACTTTCAATATCACTTAAGAATGTGATTACCTAACAGCACAGCAATGCTGGCAATGAATAAGACATTGCAAACTGTGTTTTGTAAGCTGCACGAGATTTCATGATGTGACTTTCCACCTGCTTATCCTATTCAGGGTCACAGTGGGGCTGACAGTGCATATCTCAGGAAACTCAAGGCAGAAGGCCTGGGTACACCCAGGGTGGGACTCCAGTCCCTCACAGGACATGTGCATGTGCATACACACACACACCATAAGTAGCCAAACAAAATACAAGATTTTTGCCATTTTTACTTTTCAGGTTGCATTCACAGATCTTTGTATGGACCTGAAAATGTCCCCACAATGTCAAAAATCAGGTTTTTATTACATTGTGGGGAACATCTGGTCCACACAATGTAATATAACCCTAATCCACACACACATACAGTCATACACTATTAGATGGCAATTCAGAGAGGCCACATACCCTAACTGCATGTCTTTTGACTGCAGGGGGGAATGAGAATGTTCAGAATGGTCCTGCATAGCACTAAATGACACCCCACACGCAAGAGGAGGGGTTAAACCCCCAGGACTGCAGGAGTAAGCTAACAGTGCTGTCCACTAAGCCAACATGTTGCCTCTTTTGGGAAGCTTGTGATATCATTTTTAAGCAAGTTTGTAGTTTCACAGTTACTTTTGCAAAACCTCCCTTTATTTAGTTGCATCTGCCGCGAATATATTTTTTAACAATGCGTACCCATCGTTGTAATAAAAACAAATCTGAAACTTCTGGATGAGGCACATGATCGCTTGGTTCTATTTTCAACTAGATTGCTTATCAGTGAGTCAATTTTCCTGTGACCTCTGTACACGTAAAACAACACTCCAACACACGCGAGCGACAGTCTTTAATAAGCACTGCACTGACAAACGAAGTGGAAACAATTTCTTCTCCCAGCGTGACCGTGATTTCTGAAGAGCCAGTAAAATATTAATTTAAAACGGTTATTGCTCTGGTATTTGTTTCACTCCTTTTTTGGTTAACAGTATAAATGATCACCCAGCGGAGGAAGTTTTAAAAGCCTCCCGTTATAAAATAAAAGCAGTGTAAAGAGGCTAGATACCAGATTACAGAAATTACATTTATCAAATATGTTGTGGATGGTACATTATTTAAACTATTTTTATCGGGCCATTTATGAACTGCAATAATTCCAAGAAGACACTATAAAAATACATTTGCTTAGAATTTAATTTTGATATTTATTAATATTTTTATGAACCCCCCCCCCCCATGTGAAATATGAAAGAGATCAAACCCCGGCCCACCCCGCAAACCCTGTCGAATGGAAAAAGTCGAAGATTCAAGAATAAAACTGAAACAAAATAAGATTACGTCGGTGACTCCCGAAAGCGGTGCATACGAAATCTCCAAGATGCAATCAATGAACAAAACTATAACATAAAATGCAGAAGTGATAAGTGACTAGATATTCGGGGGGGGGAGTGAACAATTCAATGAGCGTATATTCTATCTGAAAGAACTCAATGAATTCAATGAAAACAATCAGCAATCACAACTCCTATTATTCTTTACATTTTTCATTCTCAGTTAAAAATCCTGCGATTGGTTGGGACTGGGGACGTTAGATCCCGTTCTGTGATTGGCTGACACGGGATCGGCGCAGGCGCTCTCCTTGCCGATCGAGTTTGATGTTATAGACGCTCTATACGCTTCGCCTAGTTAAATTTTGACGTAACAACAAACCAGTGTCACACGATAGATAGTAAATGATGCCAGAGGTGTCATCTTTTTATTGTATTCTGTTTTCGGCATTAAGAACCTTCACTTAGTTTTAGTTTACACGATGCCGCCAAAAATTTGTCTGTATAGTGCTGGTGTAGTTTCTGTATTGTTATTAATTGTGTCCATCGCATTGGTGTTGTTTCAAGTGTTTCCAAACTTCCTGCACTCAACGATAAAAAAGGTATTTGTTTGGGGAGTTGTGCAGTTGTTACTCATGCATAGTAAATCATGAACTAAATATAGAATTAAATACGAATCCGTTTTCCAGGACAGTATACCTTTAAAACTGCGTTCTTGAATTATAGGATTGTGCCGCTCAGACATTGGCGAATGATTTATTTCCAAATCATTCCTGCCATTCCGTAACAAGCAGGGAATGAATTCTATAATGAGCTTTAATGGTCATCTGAATGTACTCTAAATATTTACGATTACTGAAATAGGAAACCTATAGCGACTGCAAATGTGTTTTAATGTCAGGCGAATTGAGGAGTTGCCCATGAAAAAGGTGCTAAACAGCTTTTCAGGGGCCGGAAGTCCGTCTTTGTGCTATAGTGCAACAAATTAGTTTATTGCGTGCAGTTGTGGTTTTATACTGACTCAGATTTAATCTGCAGGACATTGTGCTAAAAAATGGCACGGATGTATTTGAAGCCTGGGTGAATCCATCGCCCCCGGTCTACATGCAGTTTTATTTCTTCAACGTATCCAACCCATCGGAGGTGCTGAAAGGGGAGAATCCGTCAGTGACTGAGGTTGGGCCTTACACCTACAGGTAACTCTCCAGAGGGCTATCGGCGGGCCACCCTTCTAGTGGCAGTGTAGTTTATGTCTACACAGTTTTCCAAGAGCTCATGCATCAAGTCACAGTGTGAAATGCTGGACTTAATGGCTTCGCTCTTAATGGCTATTTCACTGAGTATTTAGCATCTGAATAACATTCTCTTTAATGTTGAAAATTTGAACATGGGCGTTTTATGCCCATAACATGTATTGTTATTTAAATATTATTAAAACGTAAATGGTGGACTTTTGTGTATGTTATATAGTCGATTTGCATTAAAAATAGTTAGCTGATTGGGTAAAAGTAAAATACAGTGCTTTAATTTTGTGAAAATAGTTGTGAGCCTGCAATATATCCATCCATCTTCCACTGGCCAAAAGCATGGGGCCTATCCCTCCCCCAGCACGGGACTGGGAGGGGGGGGGGGGTAATCAGTGCAGGGCACACAGAGGTGATTAGACGACGAGCATGTGCCACACACTGGGAGCAGGATTTGAACCTGTGGATGTAAAACACTAGGTTAACTGTACTCTTATACATGAAACTTTAAAGAAAAGCAACACAAATATACAGATATTTATGGGAGTGAATATGTGCACATTCAAATCTTAGCCTTTCAAGTATAAAAATGGGTGCAAGGGCACTAAGTGTAAATAAATATGTAAGAGAGGTATAGGACTGTCAGTGTCCTTTACTGGTTTGGGCTAGGGTATGGCATGCATGGAGCAAACAGGCATGTGATTGGATGTAAACACTGACCAGGAAAAAAGGCAGGTTTTAAGCACGTGTGTAAGGAAGGGGACACTGACATCATTAAAGACTTTCATTAATATTCAAACACACCCAACTGCCTCCATCCAACTTGCTCTGTGAATCTGAGAAATGAGACGGTTCTGTTCACCTCTCAACTAAATCCGCAGTGCAGTTCAACATTTCATCACGTTAGTTTAGCACATCCTGTCCCTTTAACTCAACCCTTCTCCTTCACGTGGCTGCTTGGGCTGGGAATTGTGGGAATATGATGGCATGGAGGTCTAGCCTGACCCACTAGGCGTGCTGCCACTGACCCTCGCCAGGAAACACTGTTCGAAGATGGATGATACATGCATGGAAATAGAACTAAGTTTCCAGTAGTATTCTGAAACTCATTCTGAGAGGATTAATGCATCATGACATTTTCTTGGGAATTAATTGGGCATGTGGAATGTGTTTTGGTCATGCTATTTTTAAATTGGCCTTCTGTGATCATTTATGTGAGTATGTGTACCGGTGTGGACTGGCATCCCGTCCAGGGCGCCCCCCTGCCTCATGCCCTGTGCCATCTGCGATAGGCTCCATGCTCACCGCGACCCTATTGTCTGATGCTGCATTCACTCAGAATGTTATGTTTCCTGCAGAGAAATTCGTCCCATGGAGCAAGTCACTTTTCTAGATAATGGTAATGAAATATCTGCAGTCAATCCCAAGACCTACATCTTCGAGCCCAACATGTCCAGAGGGCTTGAAGATGACCTCATCAGGACTGTGAACATCCCTGCAGTGGTAGGCCGGGCACTGTAATATTGTAATATTTATAAACATCAGAGGCAGTTTCTTAATTGAATTATGAGAAGTTCTGTATTTTTCCATAGTACTATTTTGGAAAATGGCTAGGTAAATTACACCAATTTAAGGGCTAATAATGAAAACTGTATTTCAGTTGTATTGTCATTTCTTGAGTACAACATTGTTTCATTGTGCATTTGCATAATAACAGTAACGTTCACTTTGACTTTGAGTAGGTTTATTCCATGACTGTTCAAATGATTTCCTGTGATCTTTTTGGCAGACTGTAATGGAGAAGTTTAAGGATCATTCCACCATTAGCAGGCTTATCTCTGCATACATGACATCAAAAAACGAGGGTCTCTTTGTGACTCGTAAGGTTGGGGATCTGCTCTGGGGGTACACAGATGATCTTCTCAATTTTCTGCATACGTTTTCTCCAGAATTAGATCCCACTTTTGGCCTGTTCTACAAGGTAGGTTTTTCTTCCTGCTAGAATTGTATTGTATGGGATTTATGGTAACGAGCATAATATGAGCATAAAATTATTCAAATTCTGTTCTCCAGGTACCTGTTTGTAATTGTAACTCATTCTTACCAGTGCAAATATACACTTTTTTTCTTCTCATCGGTAATCATTTTGAAATAGTTGCCTAAATAGTCAGTACGCAGCCATTTTGGAATGTAGCCGAAACAAGCCATAATATGTGTAAATGAGATCAAGTCAAATGAACCATCAGAAAGTTTTGTTGCTCACTTAAACGAGCTGCTGGTTCTATTCTTTGTTATTCATTTTTTAAATTGTATTCATTTTAGATGAATGGAACTGATGATGGCGAGTACATATTCTTTACTGGAAAACAAAACTATACAGACTTTTCCAGAGTGGCTAAATGGCACGATGAAAGGTACAGTCAGTCTGAGGAAAACTCTGTGTTTGGGTGTTGGATGTAGTGCAGTCTTTTTATCTTGAGTCTGTATCTTCTGCCTACAGCAATCTGGAATGGTGGAGTACAGATCAGTGCAATATGATTAATGGAACCAATGCGGCCTCCTTCCATCCCATAATTTCCAAAGACGAGGTGCTCTACATGTTCTCTTCGGACCTCTGCAGGTTTGAGTGCCGATTCAAGGCCAGATAATCACTTTCATCTTGAACGAGGAAGCATTTAGGATTACATTTTACATTAGTGATTCTCAAGTTCATGTTGGGAAACATTTTAAATGATTTACTTCATAAAGGAGGTATGACACGTAAGAAAGAATTATTATTTAGTAATAATGGTAAGATTCACTGATTTTCGTCTGTGCACCGACACAAGCATTCCCGGTTCATTTTCACGATTAAAAAAAGTGCACTGGATACACAGTTGGGATGAACTCGCGATGTCTCTAACATCTTTGCATCTGTAAAATCCAAGTTATTAATATATCGTTATTAGTAGAAGCCCTATGCCTTTATCATTTTAAAATGTGACCAATAATTTTTGATTAGTAATTTTATATTTATATCGATTTCCTCTCTCTGAACTGTCTGTATCGCTATCATATTGAACCTCATATTCTTTTGTATCATATTGTGTTGTGTTGAATCAAATTGTGTTGAATCACTCTGAATTGCAATGAGGTGAAAGTATTTTTAACATATCGGATCATTGGCAACGCATCGAGATGTGTAGCGCATCAGCCTCGGAGATAGAGATACACCTCTCTATTAATTAGTCCTGGTTGATTCTTGGTTCTGTCTGGCCTTTTCATAGGAACATAGGAAATTTACAAACGGAAGAGGAGAATTGAGCTAATAGTTTAAAGTTATTAAAATCGTATCTAGCTCTGATTTAAAGATCCCAGGGTTTTATCTTGCACTACACTAGCAGGAAGACTATTCCATACTCTAATTACACGCTGTGCAAAGAAGTGCTTTCTCTAATCCAATTTAAAATGTTCTCCAGCTAGTTTCCACCTATGACTACAATTTCTATAGAACTAGTAACTTCGCTTGAACAGCATCCAGACCCGTTAGAGTCTTGTATATCTGGATCATGTCCGCTCTTCGTCTCTTTTGCTCAAGGCTGAACAGATTCAGCTCTCATTTAAGCTGGCATTTATTAAGGATTTCCCTCCAGTTTCTGTAAAATTTAAACTAGTGTTGTTTATTAATGGAATGAACTTTTGATAGAATGTTAAGATTGATTTTTGACAAATGATTCATGCTGTGGGGAAATCAATTCAGTTAACTTGAATTGTCAGCACTGGTAGAGTACAAAAAATAAAACTCTGGTTGTTTTTTGTCTCTTGTGTGATGATTGCAGGTCGATCTATGCCCTGTTTGAGAAGGAGCTGTATGTGATGGACATTCCCGCGTACAGGTTCACGCCTCCCAGAGAGGTGTTTGCCAATGCCACTGAAAACCCAGCCAACGCAGGATTCTGTGTGCCGGCTGGAAACTGCCTGGGATCTGGCCTGCTCAACGTCAGTGTTTGTAAGCAAGGTAAGTGTGACATTTTGTAGACATGACGGCCATGAGAATTTAACGTAAACATTTATATTAGAGATGTACTGATCCGATATTCAGATCAGTATTGGCGTCAATCCAGATCTGTTTGATGGATCGGGTATCGGCCATACGTGACTGATCCGTGTCCAATACTTATTTAGTTTTCAGCAGTCTGTAAAAAGGTGGCTCTTATTTCTTGTTAAATCTATTTGTACAATCAATCGCACGACAGCTCTTTCCCATTTTAGATGTGTTTTTGCATCATTCATGCAGAACTCACACTGCCTCTCAGTCTGCCACTCAGTGGGTCTGAGTGCAGTGACTTCCGCCTGCGGTGACGTCATGCTCATACCCTTTATAGCGGGAGGAGCGTAAGATCAGATAAGATCGGGTGACGATCTGGGAGTATTTTACACTTTTAACAGCAACTAGTAGCACAGCAATTTGCAATCTCCGTTAAAAAAAAATAAAAAATTGAGAGGTGTAAGTAGCGGTTAGTGGAAAATCCCACTAAACAAAGTGCACGCAATTGTGCAAGACGACGCGAGTAAGTGTATGATTTGGGAGTCGCTAGCTTGGGCTGTTTTGCGCAATAGCTACAGCTTGTGAAATGTAAGTGACACTGTTCCCAGTGGGAGACACATTGTGGGCAATTTTAAGCATTCGCCTCTTATGTATACTTGCTTGGAAGATACTCAAATTGAACTGAAAATGCCACAAAAACTCTTAAAACGATACAAACGAGGTGGAACAGTACGTTATACTTGTTTCTAGTAGCCTAATTAAAGATTTTTTGGCATACATTTTTTTCATTTGTATTTACTAGTTAAAAAATCATATGTAAGGTATAAATATTAATATTATATATATTTTTTTAATATAAAAAATGTTAAAATAAAAAGAGCTCTTGTATCGGTATTGCTAGATGTGTACCGGAATCAGATCGGAAACGAAAACATGTGGATTGGCCCATCCCAAATTTTTTCAGGGTGTTAATAGGTGACCACAACTTAGAAAGATGCATACATCTCATTTACATTACATGAAATACATTTAATTTATTTAGGAAACGCTTTCATCCAAAGCGACATACAAAAACTAATTAATGGTAATCTTTTTGCAAGATCTCAAAATACTTTATTTATAAATAATTGGTATTCACCAGCATTTATAAATAATTGCCAGTGGACAAATAATTGTCCATTCACCTCCAGAAACTGTAAGTGGGCCAGCTACTTAACGCAAAGTGCTCATGCGAAAATTGAAATATTAATTAAAATCTGCCCATTCAGAAATCTGGAAAACAGCTTTTGCTCCCTTACAGTCATTGGTAGTGAATGAGTAATGAGTAATCCATAAATATTGTATTAGTCGAAATATGACAGTGTTTTTTCCCCAAATAATGACATCTAAAAAACTGATCATCTTGCGTTCAAGAACTAGAATTTAAATGTCATTATACATATGCGACAGCAGGTGGCATAAATAGTCTGCCTCCTGGCCGAACACTTCAAACGTAATCGAAGGAATCTAACATCGTTTTAGCGATACGATGTCATTTCAGGAGCGATTTACCATTTCAGCGATCTCCCTGTCTAGGGTCCCTGAGGCGAAGTTTTTCATTTCTTCTGTTCCCATTTACTGTCTACAATTAGCTGACATCATTTGACTCTGCAGGGTTGGTCAGTAGGACTAATTATGCAGTTCCCAGCATGCTTTGCACCGCCCCATGCATATTTTTAAGTAGCGTAAATTAGTATGTGTATTTGTGTATTTATGGTAATAGTAAATGCCATACCTGTGTAATGTTTGTTATAGAAATACATTTCATTATCGTGCAGCCATGAGTGTCGAGTAAATTGTTGGTCTCCCTGTTTGTGCTTCTGGTAGTATTAAACCAATGCTGGCCATTAATATAGAAAGTAACTCATTTTAAAATCTCCTTTATTGAAATGACCCAACCAAAAGTATTCTAAGATCTCGCAAAAATACTCGTTATCACACTCAGCATGCCTTCGAAGGATATACACAGCACCTTCTGTAAGGCTTTCGCCATCAAGTGGATTATAGTTTATTGAGCAGCAACTAAAATCTTCTAGGACAGGAAGTCTGCTTGGTTTAGGTTCTTTAATGCTCCCGGAAACGCAAAAATGGAGTAAAAAATGCATATAGCCGATCACATTTCTCAGCAGTGATAATGCATTCACAAATGTGCCGGATATGAGCAATAGCTTTTATCTTTTATATTCTCATGCACTAAGAGAGAGAAGCAGGACCACAGGGAGTAAGAGATCTTTAGTGTTCGTTTATGGCTGCACCAGTTTTTCAGCTGTTTCTGTACATTAATCTGGACTTCTGTGTCTGATATCAGTGATGACTATAAATAGCATCTGGCCAATGACATGGGCTTGAGCTTCTTATTAGATGAATGAAACATTAAACTCTGGGATCCTTAATCTGATGACATCAGGCGCCCTGTGAAGTCTGTGCACAGTGATACAAAGAAATGTATCTGAGAAATGTCTTCTCTCCACCTGTAGGGGCCCCAATAATCATGTCGTCCCCTCATTTCTATCAAGCTGATAAGAAATATGTCGATGACATATTTGGGATGAATCCAGTTAAGGAGGATCATGAGACTGTTATCGATGTCAACCCTGTAAGTAAAGTGATATTTTTGTGCATTACACTTAAAATATGCGTAATATTTTTTTGTACAATTTTCATGCGCTGATGATTTTTGGATCTTTCAAGGCTATTTTCATACAATATTGTGCAAAAGTCTTACGAAGTCAAATAAAATGATCTTTAAATTATGTTCATTGCTATAAAACTATGATATTATGTCTATTAAAGTTTGTGAGCTTAGTCGTTTCAAAATCTCTCCTAAAGTCACTCCAGTATTGCAGAAACCATGTAATACGCTTACGACTTGGTCATTAGACACCTTGTAGACCTTAACTTTCAGAACTAATTGTATCAATCAGTCGATTAGCTAATTAATTAATAGAGCAAGCATTGAAATTTAATGAATAAAGGGAATGGCTGAGGTGCCCGTGAGAAGAGGTTTGAGAACTGAAGCTTTCTTCATCTAGTCATCACAATAGTCATCATTGACTACTCATAAGTGACTTTGTAGAACAGAAGAAAATCTTTGCAAATGTTCTAATGCTAAATTGTGTTTTTTGTTCATAACAAAAGCGGGCATGCTACCCAGATAAATAGCTTAAAACATTTCTTATGACTGCCTAAGACTTTTGCACAGCACTGTATCAATAAAAACAAAGATCAGAATTGTTCAGAATATTTAGCTTTTCTGTGACACAATGTGTGTGAATATTGGACAGTAAAGTAGCTGGATAGAAAGACTATTGATGCTCTGGGACTTTGGTGCTGGCAAAGACTCGTAAGAAAACAAAGAAGTGAATTCCTGAGCAGTTCAAGCCTGACGTTTCACTTGAAGCACGAATTACTTGCCCGAAGCTGTATCAGTTGGGACGTATTATGAAAAGACTATAATTAAGGGAAAAGTTTAAAGTAAAATATGAATAGAACAGCCTGCGGTTGGATTTGAATTTAGTCGTCATATCAGTGGGCGGGGCCACTGGGAAGCCGTGTGGAACCATCGATAAGGAAGAGTCAAAATCAAATCCAGAAATCAAAGAATGCTGCAAATACTTTATACAATTATTAGAAAGTTCGTAACCATACTTTTCCCTCCGCTGGTATAGTACAGTAGAGACAAGTTTTTGATTTGCTGCAGCTGCAAAAACCACACTATTAACTGACTGTGCAGTTTGATTGTGGATGAGCAAAACATGACCTGCTGGCTGGTTGCCTGTTCACTTTTCCTTACATTTTCATTTGAAATGCTCTGCTTGTTAAATTTAGGTCAGCTGATTCTGGTGTTTTCTAAGTACATTTTCAAGTAAATACTAATGTGGAATTTAACCCTTAAGCAACACTCATATTAATAAGGCTGATGAAAATGCCCAGTGTCTCTGGTTGGGTAGGGTCTACCTTAGTTCTGTTGTATACCTGACAGACCTTTGCTCAAATTCCGATGTCACCTGAGTCGTATTCTTTTCCACCAGCAGGTGTTACTGTAAAAATGTCATTATTTTTTTCTAATACTGGAAGAATTCATTCAGTAATTTCCATATGTAGTTTTGGCGTGGGGCTCAGTTTTGAGATTTATAGGCTCATAGACCCTGAAGGAAGTTGAAAGCCTTCCTTACACACATATATGCAAACACAAGACTCTCTTATATACCTAAAGATAAGATTTACAGTAGCAAGAAAAAAAAGCACTTCAATTCTCCTTATTTAATGCATTGAAGCAATTGATTAAATGCTATTGTTGTACCCAAAAACATAAATAAACACTTAGTCTTTATAAACTTATATATTATATTTATTATTTTTTACACATTATCTTACACTTGTTTTCTTCCTAATTTACCAAAATGGTTAGGTGACCAGAAAAAAGCCTGTTTGCACAAACAGAAACTCCAAAAATAACGTACAGTTAAAGTGGATCTTTGAAAACAAAGATCAAGGGTAATTATTTTGACTCTTAAGTGTGAGAGAAAACAGCTCGCTTGGATAAGAAAAGTTCTTATTAGTGGAAAAACAGAATAATCTGGTCCTGGCTGTTGCTTCCTTAAAGAGGGAAGTTAATCTCATCCTGCATAGGCAGGCCAAAGTCCTGAGTAATAAGCTACAGTATGTGCTATCATGTTGTAACAGGGGTGTTTAGACGTTGGCAGTTGGGATTGTGCCAGATTCCCAGTCAATAGTGCTTGGCGAGAGCTGGTACGGCATAAGCCTAATTAACCGTTTGATCTCAATAAAGCCGGCTGCGCTTAGCCCATATTGTTGTCTATGATGACAAATTACTTTTAGTTTTCCTTATTGATTATTTCAGTAGCTTGTTCATTTAATAAACGAAAGAGCAGCCAAAGTCCTCGAACCACAGTGATCTCTTATCTCGGTATATCGTTCTTTACACTGCTAATAAAAACTGAAAAACAACTTTTCTTACCCTTGTTGTTTAACATCCTTATGCTATGGATCAGAAATATTTATTTTATGTCTCATTCGTAACATGAAAGTAATTTCACTGTAAAATCTGTTGATGCATTGTGACAAGGCCCCTTACCAAAATAAAAAGCTTTTAGCTTTAATATAACTACAGATATAATGAAATTTTCAATGGAAAACTTAACCCATTTTCTTTTCTTAGCTCACAGGTTTTCTTCTGAGAGCAGCCAAGCGAATACAAGTAAATGTGTTTGTTCGTAAATATTCAGCTTTCAGGTAAGATTTCTGTCAGCCAATAACATTGGGACCTTGTGCTATATATATATATGTATGTGTGTATATATATGTGTGTATATATGTATGTATATGTATATGCATATGCACACACACACACACACACACACACACGGGAAGCAAATTAAAGAAACAAATGTAACTGCGTCTGTAATAAATAACATAGCCACGTCATTTGTTATAGCTATTTTTAAAATTCAGTTATTAGTTATCACAGTAACCATCATGATAAATTGCATTTACACTCTGGCCACTGTCTTGGTATTTGCTCATTAAAGCAAACTACCAAGTACTGTTGGAAGCATAGTAATGGGCAATACCTGATCCGAATGATTTTGAACCTAGTTTGATTTTGGTAGCAGACAAGGTCCCTGCATCTCAAAAAGCCAAACTCCCAGGATTTTCATGCATTCGTGTTAAGGGCTTTTTAAAATATATTTTTAAATAATCCAGCCACCAGCAGTTCTGCAGGGTAAAGATACTTTTTTAATGAGAGAGGTCAGAGGAGTATGATGAAAAATGACTACAGTGGTGTTCAGAAGAGCATGTCTGAACACACTGCATTGCCATTTTAGCCAACTATTCACTGGCAAGAAAGCTCCATTCAAACCGCGTGCAGTCAGTGGTGAGAATCAAGCTGCTCACTGAGCCACTGTAACTGTAATATGCAGTGATATTCAGCAGTAGGCAATTAAGAGAACAGAGAGAACTTCTTCAAAAGTAAAGTGAATATTTAGCATGACTGAAGATATTTTGGGGATACTACCTTCTTAATAGCAGTGAAATTCCGTCACACAAAGAGAGGAGGGAAGACTTGAATTGATGTTAACGAAGTAACTGGTCAGTAACTGTTTTTTAACTTAGCAATATTTGTTTTGGAGTTGCGGTAGTAGCTACCTGGTTTGAAAATTCAAATGACGTTTTTTATTACTTAGAGATGTGTGTAAATACGTAGAAATCGAACGTGGCCACCTCAGATATTTGGCAGATATTGTGACATTTGTCACACACATTTTGGCTGTGACTTAGTAACACGTGTAAATCAGTTTTTCTCATACAGCTGAAAAACATTAACTAATCTTTTTTTTTATTATGCTGCAACAGAACCTCTTGTAATTCTGTTTCTAGCATTAATGAGGCAGAGAATCTCATTTCAAGCTGTGTGTTTAATTTGTGCCGTTGTGCCAACAATTACGCTAGAGCTGAATCTTCATTGTTTTCTCTTCGCCTTTCAGTCGCCCACAGTTTTATGGCTTTGTTGCATGTGGCAAAGTGGAATCCATTCTTTCCTCAGAGATTCCTAATCAGCCCAGCATTTTGCAGCTATCGCTGGCAGAATGGAAAAACAGTTTATGGAATGTCCTACAGAAAACATCTTACAATACAGGGTTGATCATTCTTCATAAATACGTCACAATTAATAGTGTGATCTAATGCTTTGAGAATCTTGTACAGCACAAGGAAAAAATATTATAAAGTTGACCAGTCTAATTTAAATGGATTTCAGACAGTGGATTCCAACATAACTTTCCATTTTAATTGCATGTTTATGCAGTTATATTGAGATGTATGTTTGTTCTGTATGTGAACGAGCAAACAGAATCTCATACTCTCTCCATTAAACTGAAATGATCTGGTATCTTATTTCATTGTTAACTATAGTTATCTTCACTCTTTCCTTCTCACGCTGGTGTGTTCTTTGTGTCCCCACGTTTACACTATTTTTTTAAATGGACCACTGCTTTCTTGTGTGTAGAAGCGGTTAATGGGGTCTTCATATGAATTTCAGTCTGAAGGTTTGTAGGGGAAAGGTCAGTTAACACATTATTCCATACTTTTTTCTTTTTTTTCTGCAGCCAGACTGGTAATGTCAATGACTTAGTGTTTCCTGTGATGTATCTCAATGAAGTAAGTCCTTGAAACTTTATACCTTTTGTATTGTTTTTTGGCACTCATTGTCCCACCTGTTCCTTCACAATCAGAATGAGAACAATGTATGCTAAAATTATACAAACAATAGACAGAGACTGTCACTATACATCTAAGAACATTTTGCCGATTTTCGATAAGATGACGAGAGGGAGGAGTCAGAGCACCCGGGAGCAGGCTCACGCGAGAGGCACTGTACGTACCAGAAAGCCCATGAATGAAGCACCAGCAGTGGGGGAAATGCGCGTCTTTGGGCGGCTGTGTTCCGAATCAGGTCAGGGGGCATGCAGGCTGAGCTTTGTGAAGGGTGGAGCCCCAGCATCCTAATGGGATTGTCAGGTGGCAATTTATAGGAAGCCCGGAGTACAGCCAGTACTTCCCTCTTCCATTTTACATTCTTTCTGTTCCGTCTCCTCCCCTCTCCTCGCTCTCCAGCGCTTTCGAAAAAGGTTAATTGGCAGGGAATGGACCACGCGAACATGCCAGTTTCCCCATTCGCTGCCACCCGGGTCCTGACATCCCTGCGACCACATCATCAAAACACAAACCTCTAGATAAGGGCCACGTTACCCGAAACATGCCTCTTGAAAACTCTGAGCTATGTACAACGGAGAAACCAAGAAATTGCTTCACTCTGATCTGCTCGCCTGCTTCATATAGTAACGTTTTTCTTTCAGAGCGTAATTATCGACGAAGGGTCGGCCAGGACCGTGAGGGAGGTGGTCACTAAGGGGGCGATAGTCATTAACATCCCCTTCTTCATAATGGGACTAGCGATATTAATTGGTGTCATCTTCATCATACTCGTGTGCAAGCAGCGGGCTCCTGAGGTACGTTTTTCATGCCAGTACCTGGTATACATGATGATCTAGTGCATCAAAAGCCAATCTATACAATTTCCACCTATTTTTCTTTTTATTGTAAAATAATAATATGAGAAGCATCCTTGCCCCCTATCTTCAGTTTAAATCCAGCCTTACCGGCCTAAATGTACTCTCTCAGATTGGTGCAGTTGATCTAAACGTTTTAAACTTTGCAGTGTGTAATTTTAGTGAATTTGTTTTAGCATTTGACTGTTAATTGTTTAAAGATATTTAAATATAGGTTAGGTGGTGTATACCTGATATGGGATGTTTCCTTAACGGGTTTCAGTTGGTTATAGAACATGCTGAATTAAATTTTACTTTGCTCTTCTTCTCAGTCAACTCCGGCAGAACAGGAGCCTCTGCTGAGGTCATAATTCCAGCAGCACGAAGAATCATAAGACGACAAAAGGCACAAAATCTGATGTTTGTATCGACTGTGTTACTTTAAAACTCTAATCCAGCTTTTTCATAACAAACAATGTTTTTGTTGAAGAAATCTGCTTTATTCACCGTCTAACATGGTTTCAAGGAATTTTTGCACTAAAGGGAGGCTAATGTAAGCACAGTGATGTTAACGTGTAACATCTGTTGTGTGCTTTGGGAACATTTTTAGTAAATGATTTGATTCCATTTTATATACTAATTTATAGATGCATGATGGAATTTGTGTAATGCAAAGTCTGTATCCTATGCATGCGAAGAAGTGTTTTAGCAAAGACTACTCACAGCTGCTAACGTTCCTCTAACCTTCACAGTGAGATTTTTGAATAGTCAATGAGAATTTCATTTGTAAATATTGTAGCCCTGAGACAGCATGGAGACCTAGGTCCTTTGGTAGCTCCTCCCTCCTCTGTGTGTGCGCGTGCGTGAGTGTGTGTATGAGCGCATCTGTGTGTGTGTGTGAGCGCATGTGTGCGTGCATGAGCGCGCGCGTGTGTGTGTGGGTGGGTTGAAGATAAATGTATTTGCATTGTAGAGACCAAATTTCCCCACGGTGTGATAAAAACCTGTTAGTTTGACCTTCTGGAGACATTTTTTCAGTCTTCCGACTGAAAGAAAATGCAATCCGAGAACTAAAAATGCCAGAAGTCTCATATTGTTTGGTTACCTATGGTTAAGGTTAAGGCTGGTAGAGGTTATGGTGTCATAGTTGGGTTTAGGGTTTTTCCTATTGAGATGAATGACCGATCCCCACAAAGGTGTGTGTGTGTCTGTGGAGTTTGCATTTTCTGCCTGCATCTCCATGGGTTTCCTCCACGTAGCCTGGTGCCCACCCCACCCCAACCCTGTGTGCTATGCAGGTGACCCTGACCAGGAAAAGCAGTTGGGAGATAGATGGACTATCCAAAGGCCATCCAACTTCCTCCTGTTTGTTATTAAAAAAAAAGCGTCACTTCCATTAATTATATGAAAACTCTCATCTTGTAGACCAGATATGTTCCATAGTCTTAAATTGTAAAATCACAAGGTTTGATTGTGCTATTTTCATCATAGATGAACTGAACTGAAAGAAAACATTCAGAAGACATTCAGTATTGACTTAACAGATTATACATTTCAGTTTACTACTTGCACACACATAATGCATAAATTTACACCTAAGTTCGATGTTGGGAACTTCAGATCCAGGAATGAAAAGTATCTGAACTTTTGAACTGTCTTTTGTATACTAATTGGAAATAACAATTTTCATTTAAGGTGTACTTTGAACCGGTGTGTCAGTGATGAAGTTTTTATATTTGTGTATTTCTGTGGTAATTTCTCTTTCCAAGTTATTGGAGTTTGACTCAACAAACCATGATTTATTGCATTTAATATCTGTGTATTGATTCATTATGCAAAATGTCTTCAGCAACAATAACACAAAAACACTGAAATATTAACAGTACTTACATTGTTAGTGTACAGTTGCCAAAACTATATTATGTACAAATAAATAAAAGCTTTGTCTCTGTATTTACAGTTTTTCTGGTATATTGAATGCAAGCAAGCACTCAGCAAGAAGTCTAATGTATCACATCATTTCAGATGTCCTGTTTATTTAGAATTGCATAAGGTTTTGTATGCATGACGATAAATTGAATATTATGTCACTAAAGGATTGCCCTTTAATTTACAAGAAAATTCTGATATTACAAATCAAATTGAAGTGTATTTACTGTCTGTGTTTCCAGGAATCCGGAATAATGCGTTGATTGTACATCAGTGCTTCGAAAGATATTTTAGGTTCTGTTTTTCTGTCACATATATATTTGTCAAATATCTTTGTTTACGGTTCTAATCAGAAATTTAAGTGATGTTGGAAAAGCAATGTGTAGAAATCTCCTATTACTCTCAAAGTGAGGTCTCTAATGAATGATGATAAAGAAACATCCGGCGATGTTTGAAGCGGGAGGCTGTTAAAAAAGGGTCAGTTTGTGAGCTTCTTGTTTGGAGGAGGCCCAAGCAGGATTTTTCCCTCCCTGTTTTAAGACGAAAAAACCTGGAAAGAGCAGGTTTGCGCCCTGTGAAGAACAAATATAAGTGAATAAATATCACATTAGGGACTGATAGGATGATTAACAAGACATTAAAGAAAAAGCCTGCGTGACCATTGGAGAAATTAACGTTCTAGATTTTTATAATACTCATTTTAATTGTCCACACTGTCCAGCCTTTTGTATACGCTAATATTTTATGGGGCAAGAACAGCAGTTTTGTGCAATTACACTAACCTGCAAAATTTAGTTCCACACTCAGAGTGGTCGCGGCAACTGGCTCCAATGGGTCTGAGAGTGTTCCAGCGCCATAGCAATGATCGCTTGGCCCGTTGAATGAGGCCTTCGCTCTCCTCTTGGAAAATTGGAGCCGTTTGTACCTGCTAAAGGAGACACCTACAGTATGGGTCATACATGCGGCTGACTCCGACTTACAGAGAGATGCCGATCTTCCTACTGTGTTACATTCTGGTTAGAGCTTAGTCTTCTCTTTAGTCAGCCATGCAGATGTTGAAACTCCCTTGGGTTTTCCATTAAAAAAACTAATTTAGCAACGCAAAATTTTGTATGTAACCTTTTGTTTTCCGCATGCAGTACTTATATCTGAATTCCATATTGCGGGCTAACAATCCTGATAGGCAGGCATGGTAGTAATGTCACTGCCTTGGTTTAATAAGACAGAGTATTATATTTAAAAATGGTGAAAAGTGCAATATCCTTGCAAGCGATTCACCTTTACAGCATTTACGGTCATTTTAGCCAATGAATACAAGCAAATTACTGCAGTTGCAATTATGACTATGAAAGAAATGTCATAAAAAAATGCAAGGCTGTGAACTCATTGGAGATAATAAGCAGCGATTATATTGCTAATTATCTGGAAGTATTTCTAGAAGTATCTTACCCGAAGGACAGAAATGAGGCACAGGAATAATAAGGCAAACGTGGCAAGTGTCTTCATGTTTGAAAAATGCTGATGATACCTTGAGCTTTGAGCACTGTGGATATTAGACAGACATCCAGGCTTTATATTCCAATAGATAATCTCTTGATAATAATTGTTAAGGGCACTGATCATCACAGGTCAGTGATCAAAGGTCATCCTGGAAATTAGGATGATTCCACGTATACTAATTTCAGGTGGCTTTTCGCTGCTAATCATGCATTTTGGACTCTGAGATGTTGTTGACACACATGCTGTTAAAGTAATAAAAGGGGCTGCTATCGCTCAGGGGTCTGTCACATTTCATTCTGGGTAAAATACCTAAAGCAGTGTTTTCCAAACCGGTCCTCAGTGACCCACAGCCAGTCCACATTTTTGCTGCCTCCTTGTTCCCTGCCAGACAGTCCACATGCCGGGAGTTGAAAGGGAGCGAAAACGTGGACTGTCAGCGGGTCCTCAAGGACCGGTTTGGAAAGCACTCATCTAAGGCAGACTGAGTTTACTTGTATGACTCATTTCATATGCAGGGGTAATTCGAAGTTTTTTACATGAACTTATTGAAATACAGGTCAACCTCAAAATAAAAGAGACAGGAACCCACTTCTGCCTCTCATCTGCGGGGTTGGGGGTTTGAGCCCCATTTCCTCTCTTTGTGTATGTTCACTGCATGTCGTTTGCATCTCCTGCCTATGTTGTGTCGGTTTCCTCCGGAGTCTCTGGTTTCCTCCTGCTTTCCAAAGACATGCACTTAGACTGTTTGATGTCTGTAAATGTTCTGTAGAACATGTCTATGTATGTGTATGCCCTGAGAGGGACTGGTGTCCCATCCAGGCTGTACTGTGTTGCCCAGGATGGGCTGTAGGCTTCTGCTGACCAGAATAACTGGCCTGAAGATGGATAGATGTAGAACAAATTATAGAACATTTAAAATGAGAAAATGTTTATTACTTAATCTGCAATGTGCGACTCTGGTTAACCCTCTGTATCCAGGACTGGAAGGTCATTGGATTGCTGTTGGCAGAGCGATACAGCCTTTGAGCGAGACCCTGACTGTCCTGTTCTCTCGATTCTATGTCACTGTGGATTCAAGTGTCTACTAAGTAAATTAACTAATCAAAGGCACAAGAGAACATGTGGTCGTCTAGTTTGAACGTAAATGTGGCTACAGTTAGGGCACATCTAAGATCATTAGAGCATGTTTTCTTTTCATTTTGGTAGCATAGTGACTAAAAGCCTTAGCAAGTCTAGATCTAACTCTAGGTACTACTGAACTTTCCCTCGTAATCTAAGAGGCCTGCCAGGCGTCTACTCTTCAGTCATGTCAGGCAATGTATTTTGATCCTGTGCCAACATAAAAGCAAAGAGTACGGGAAGCCAATGAAAGGATCTGAGAGTAGATGATGTGTTCATTTTTGATCCTGGTTGGTATCCTTGCATGAGTTGCTTAAGTTGCAGTTGTCCCACTGAGGTCACAGCTGGATAGAGGTGATAGACAGGGTTTTGAGGGTGGGGGGGGGCAAAACTTTTGGAATGGCACTTAAGGGCTAGCTGATACTAAGTGCCCAGAGTATAGTACAGTACAGGGGGGGTTGGGTGCTGGGTGGGGGAGGAGGAAGGTTATGACTGCTGAGTTTCGTGGCTGAAGTTTGTAACCATATCTTTCTCTGCTGTCTAATGCAGGTCACTGTGACTTCTGCTCAAAGGCTGACAGATGACGTCCTTGGCTTGTAGATGTTGTGACTCCAGACATTCCTGCAGTCCGCCACCCTCACAGGTCATCTTCCGGAGCCTGGGCAAACGCGTGCCGTTTTTGAGGTGGCAGATGCTTGGCCAGCAGGCCAGGGGTAGATGGGCAGCGGGCCACTGTCTTTAGGTTGCTGATGCTTTGGCTATGACGTGTCTGTTACGTCCCGCATGGTCTGCGATGAAACAGGCAGACGTGTCGGGACGGGATTGGAAGATTGACGACTCTGACTGTTACCCCGGTTGTTGTTCCGGTTGGGTGTTTAAGACGGAGTCCGGCTGACTGAGCAGCGATTTTCTGCAGCATAGCAGCATTTTTTCATATATTACTTCCTGCAGTCATCCAGCCATTATCATGACCACTATTGCTAGCTTGGTGTCTTACGTTCTCTTTGTCAAAGTATTCTCAGGGTAAATAAATAATTGAAAAGAACAGACGTGGGATTTTGGCGTTTTGCTCCTGTTTATTAGTATAGCAGAACCCTTTTTGCCATTTACCCTAAACCTAGACAGGGATGTGGCATTGTCACCGTGTTCCTCGCATTGTGGGTGCAGTGTGTCATGCGGAATTACACCAGAAGCATTTCGAAACTGGGAAAGTCCCTGTGTCCTGATTGGACGGTGTGTCGGCGTGCAGGGGAAGATGGGTGAAGGAGGAGAACCAAAAGTTTTCCGTTAGCACCCTCGCTCCAGTTCTGTTTAGGTGGAAGCTATCTGGTCTCGAGAGATTGCGAAACCTTTGATGGAAATCGTCAATCAAACTGAATCATTTCAAGATGCGCTTTCCATGGAAACTAATGAATGTGACCTTTTTGATTGACAAATGATTTTTGTAAATGAAGTTTGGAAGTGTATCCTGTGAACATTATTCAAGTTTGCATGCGCTATAACCCAATCAGCTATTTGATGATTAGTCAATTTTTGGGGGGAGTTTCTCATTTACAGTAGAGCTAGAGGTATTGCAAAAACAGCAAGTGCTATTGATATTTCTGTCTTTATCCTCATCAGACCGAACAGCTTTGTTTGGTCACACTTTACTTGACGGGGAACAAATAACTTGGTCAGTTACTACTCAAGAACAAACCATGAACTAATACGTTGCCTGCATAAAATACATGAACCATCATGACTGATTAACGAATATGATTTCAGTATGTAACTCAGCAAACTTGGTGTCAGTGCGTAACTAACACTCAGTTACTTTTTAATTAATGCATTAAATAAGACATTATTTGTGCTCCATCCAGTAAATTGTTTCGGCTCATTTTCTTGGGAAACCTTCTTGCGCAGTGTCAGATCCATTTTCCAAGCAAATGGGCTGCCAGATTTCTGTGTAGTTGCTGTGGTATGATATCATTAGCTAGTTTGGGCTTTGAAGTAGCTTCAGCCCTTCAAGCAACATCTGGGGTAGAATTCAACACATGAAACTGGCAACTAGAAATCAACACATGAAATCCTCAGACTCTGAAACAACTTCATCTGGTGCTGAGTATTGTACGGACTGTTGACTCTCCTCTTGACAGTGAAAAACATTTGGAAAGTTCTTCATCCTTTTCTGGTACATAAGAGGGCAGAACAGCAAGAATCCCCATTTCTGATATGACGTCCCCTGTTAGACTGTTCAGCTCCCAATACCTGCTCGATGTGAACATTTAATTAAATTTCCAACCCCTGGAAAATAATTAGCCCTGATCTTTAACAAATAAACCAAAAATGAACGCATTGCTGTCCTAAAAAGTCAAAATACAGGATCAACGTTGTCTCCACCAACATTGATAGCAGCAATCAAGTCAATATTACTGCACTTAGCACCAAGAAACTGTAAAAGTAAACGCCAGGCAGATTCCGCAGCAAAATAAAGAATTGAAATGGGGTCTGCTTGTTGCCGTGTGCCACTAGTTACTATCCCCTAAAGAATTACATTCTGTCTGGTGGCATGTATCTTATTAGCGTAAAATATTTCTAAAGGTTTCAATTTCCAAATTCTCTCCCCCCCCCACAATTCCTTCATGCCTCCCCAGGGCGGTGTGTCCCACAGTTTGAACACCTCAGCATTAAATAGGTAGAAAGTAATGCTGAATGCAAGGTTGAAAGTATTAATTGTATTCAAATTCAAACTGACTTAGTGATTCAGGTAGATTTTCCACACTGCACAGAGAATGCATCAGAGCCTATTCTGGGATCTGTCCCCCTTTCAGCCAAGACTCCCACACGTTTTAAACAGATTTAAATCTGACCAGTGCCAGTACCACATTTCCACCAATAGGGTTTAGCATGTCATGAGCAGTCCAAATGGATCTCTGCTGTTCCATGAGGGAACCAGACTTGGTCTGTCATACATTATTGTCATCACGTTAAAAGAAAGACACTCACAAAACCAATCATGTACAAAGAAATAACATTCTGGTGTTTGAAGCACGTAACTGTTCATAAGATGCACGTGAATGAAAAACCACTACGACTGCAGAAGCAGAAGGTTGTGGGTTGATGCATTAGACTGTGAGTCATGTAAAAAAATATTAAAAATGAGGAACAAGCATAATCATACAGCGTAACGTGTTTAAATGTCACGCCAAATATATCTATATCAGCATGCAAATCAGTACAAAGCATACGACCTTTTACATATTCCTCCTTTCAGATCTCCACCATGAGCATGCCGTTGGCTGTGGGGGGGCTGGTCCATTCCTAACACCTGCTAAACATTCAGAAACACAAATGCACAATGCCTGTCTCAGTAGCTTCCAGCTGCACCATTCAGATTAATCGAGTCAGTACGGTTCATAGCCACAATCTGGAATCATCACGTCAGTCCATTTCAAGCAAAGAGCACACAGCCCCAGTGTTCCGAACACTCGATGCATCTAAAGCAATTAATACCTAAACAGCTCTATAATACTGAGATTACAAATAAGGGATGAAATAGCAGCAAAAGTAAACCAGAGCCTGCAAGCTCTGGATGTCAATGGATTATTCTGCCTTTAACAGAAATTGCAAGGGTCACAATGTTCGAGGGTTAAAGAACTACGCAAAATCTGTATCTGATTTTTAAATGGCTCATGACTCCTCAACAAGGAGAAGTGAGGACTTGCAAAACCCTTCTTATAATGTGGGCATGTCACTTCATTTCACTGTTACACTGCTGACTTCATCATGTGGCATAACCCAGTTGTGTGAAATAAGTGTTTTCTATATTCCACCCGTAGCAGTTAAGGTTAGAATGATTAGGGGAAAAAAAGAGGTAGCTAATTTGCTGGGGTGACACCTGCAGCACGTAATCATTGCAGTACTGGTGAGGTGCTTTTTACGTAACTGATCATGGATGCATTTATTATCAAAACAAAAAATAAAGCTCATGTAAATTTTAACATTCCACTGGCTGTGACATTCCAGTGAAGCTCATTGGAGATGATAGACTTTTAGTTCACTGTCAGTTGTCTTATGAGAACAGGTGCCTGTTTACTGCCCCCCAGGGAGGGGAACAAGTCAAGTTGTGAATCAGTAACTCACGTCCCCACCTGTGACTACTCCTGCAAGTCAGTGAGGCAGGTACCACCCCCCGATTACCCCCATATGTTCAGAAAGAAGGGAACAATTCTAAATTTCTTGACTAGCCAACAAAACAAAAACTCACAGAAATTTCACCTAAATTTCATTTCAAATGCAACCTGTTGTCTTTCCCCATTGTCCAAGTCTTCAGTGTCTCCCCTGTTCTCCAAATGGCTCAGTCAGCTGAGCGTGTGGTGACCTGTATACCTCTTAGTCCTGTGTTAAAATCCCACCTCCTCTGTTTTTATATTTTTGTAGATTATGTTCCCTTGCATTTCATTTGTATCAGTTTTCTAGTTCCTGTGATTTGTATTCGGTTTTGGTTTCTTACTTTGTGCCTTGGTTGTGTTACCTGTCTTTGTTATTCTCTAGTGTTAGATTCTGTTTCTTAGTTTGTTAGTTTGAGTTCCTTGGGTTAATTATTAGTTTCACCTGTTGCCTGTTTTCTTGTGCCAGTCCTTGTGTTTTCTACCCTGATTGCTCATTGTCCTGCACCCTCCCCGATTGGTTAATTGTTTTCACCTGTCCTCTATTATCCTTGTTAACCTTTTGTATTTAAGATCCTGTTCTGTCCCTTCTGAAGTCATTGATGTATATGGCGTGATTTGTAACCTGCCCAACTACCCACCTGCCCCTTGTTTTGCCTGCTGCATTTGTAGTTAGTCTTTCTTCTTTCCTCTTTTACTTTTAACCCCTCATGGTCCATTTTGTTTCTGTACTGTTCCTGGTGTTCTGCTAATAAACCCTGTTCGTCCCGTGAGCCGCCAGTGGGTCGCCCACCTTCCTGCCTGCACCATGCCACCATCCTCATGTCAGAACCACTCTAGTCCATGACACCTGTAGATTCTCGGTCATGATACTGGCTTTTAGTAATGCTACATAGATTAGCAGTGAAGGTGCAATTGGCAGCAATGTCCATTTTTTTAACTACAGCTAAAATGTTTATATGTAGCTGAGACAAAAATCCTTGGGCTAATGTAGGTGACAGGTCAGGCACCCTGAGTATTTTTCTTGCAAGGGAGTTTGAACTTGTACTTTTCATAAACAGTTAGCCTACATTTAATTGTTGTTTTTTTTTAAAACAACTTATTTTTGCCTGTAATAAACGCAAAAACATGAAACAAGCCGCTAATTTCGTATTCTTCTTCTTCTTATTATTATTATTATTTATTATTATTATTCTTACTATTATTGACAAAAACGAACAACAATAACAAGTAATATTATTATAAAGGAATAACCAGATGTTTCGCAACAGGGACTACTGAAAGTATCAACTGATATCTTAGAAGGGCTATAAAAAGGACCGTAGCAAAAGCGTGACTAACTGTCACAGTCGTAGATGGACAGTTTGCGTGTGATCACGCCTCCCTCTGACACACCCCCATCGTGAAAACCCAAAAAGAATCATTTCGGCTAGTCAAGGCCATTCAAGACAGTTGAAGTACTGTCTGTCAAATCTACTTGCTGTTGCACGTCATCGTCTGTGGAGAGCAGAGCAAAAGTTGGAGAGATTGCGAAGACTATCGATCCCACACTGTAATTTCGGAGGTCCTTTTCACTGGTGCATTATTGACCGAAGTGACCAAATAGGAAAATATCCGACATATAATATTTAATAATTTTCTTGGTAATTATCATCCGTACATCATGACAAGGAAATCGTGTGCAGTGTATGCGACGGGAATCATCTGCGCGCATCTCCTGATAGTCGGGATCGGTTTGCTGGTCGCGCAGATCTTTCCTGCACTGATACACAGCCGCTTAAAGAAGGTAAGCGCATTAAATGGGGGTGTTACGCCAGTCCAACTGAATGATGCACACAACTGGGTCTCATCTAACATAAATACCGCTGTTTTTAATGTCTAGTGTAAAAAGTTAAATCATTAGGCAAGCATTGTGATGCATTTACATCTTTTTGTGTTGCATGAAAAGTTTCCAAGGTCACCAATGAGACCGTTAACTCTGACCATGTGAGCTTGCGCCCTTTGTTCCACTTGTTCTTGTCAGTAAAATAATTGTGAGTTACTCATATTCTACATTGTACATATTATCGACGTGAAATTACAGTACGAGTAACTGAAATGTAACGTTACACACAGGTTGATTGTTGCGCGGACTCGATGAGCCTGATGTCCGCGTTAGACTGCAGTAGTAAATGGGTAAAGTCACACCAGACAGTAAGCAGTAAGTTTTCTCCAGAGAATTCAATATGCATCGTTTGAAATGAAGCGCTAATTAAACAGCGTGCATTTACAAACCTTTTTTTAAATAAAGATCAACTTCATGACTGTAGGCAAGGTGCTGGTCTATTTAAAGCCCGAAAGTATTTATTACAGGAACTTTAATGACTGATGTTATATCCTTTTGTCGTCTTGAGACAACTTTTTTTTTTTTTTTTATTTACTATGGTTTTTTTTGGCTGGGAAGTCAGATGACTCCTGCAGAACAATAACTACTAATATTTTTTTTTCTGGATACGCTTCGAAGTTAACAAATATAAATAAACTGAAAAAAATCTATTGTGCGTGTCTCTTTGCAGGTTTCCTAGAAACTCCAGGGGGTTAATTTATGTTTTTTTCTGTGATGTGAGCATATCTTCAGGAAAATAGCTCTAGTAACATATAGATTTTTTTTAAACATACAATAACCTAGCAGGTCTAGTAGAGTATGACTTTCTATCTTTGAATTCCTGCTATAAATAAACACACATGTTGTATGTTGTAAATCTATATATTGACTGGGCTACTTCTAACATTCACAGTATGGAGTTAGTAGTGAGGTAGGCATTGAGGTGAAACTTAGTTGCTGTGTAATGCTAGCCAGTTACAGTTTACCATCAGTTCAGTGTTTAACTTGGATCACTACATCTTGAAACAATCTAAAGAGATTTTAGACGTAATACATATATTATGGAGAATGTCTTTTTGGCCAGATACTGACGGCTGGTAACTGAATGTACTTAAGCTGACTGGTAGTAGATTTATCTAGCATGTATTTGAGAACTAATAATGTAATAATTTTTAATTGAAATAATTTTCAAGGTCTTGTACGCATTGTTACTTGCATTTTGAGACACTAAAATAGAGAGACTTATTTTTAAAGTTGCAATAACCATGTGAATTGTCAGTTGTTTGCACTTGGTTTTAGATGTTAAGGCAGCAATTGTTAATTAAACAATTATTGCAGTTTCCAAATTTAGAATTGACATTCTTAGACATTCACTGTCATAAAATATGTTACAACATGCACTTGCTTGTTCTTTGACCAAATTGTAATGGATCGGCAATTCCACGCAGGATGTACCTCAGCCCTGTATTCTGTGATTCCTGGCATAGGCTCAAGGCTTCTTATAACCCTGTACTGGGTTGCATGTTATGCAAGGGATTCAGGCACACATCATCAAAGAGTTTCATTTAGCTGAGTAACAATCAGTAGGGTGAAGTAAAACACTACAGGCTTAAAGTGTTTGTTCAGAGTTCATGATTATGTCCTGCACAGCAAGTAGCCTTTACAAAACCTCCAGAATTCCATGCTCAACTCGCCTTTTGCCTATATTGTGTGACTTGTCTGCCAATGCAGCGTTGTAGACTAAAGAATTAAGAGTTAAGCCTGGGAGAAATGTGAGATTACACCACTGTAAACTATCGGTCCAGCAACTTCACCCGAAATTGCATAATGTGAATTGACCACAATAACTATTTTCACCTCTCGTTTATTGTCTTAGAAAATATTCGCTAGTTTTGCGATTGTCACATTTACGTTCAGTATGTAATGTCATTCTTAAAGCATGTAAATATGTACATAGAATGTACTATAGTTTCCTACTCATTCCTGATCTTAGCTGGCACTGTTAGTGGAGTAACAGTAATTAGCATTGGAGCCGTCTTTTACTTACGTATTATCATACAAGAGTCTGCTGACAAGCAATGCCGATGTGCATTTGAATATGTTCAATTAAAAAGTAACATATTGATATATAGTCTGCATGGTATATATTTTCAGTGGCGCTTAAGTGTAATATGAATGAAAAATTAAATATTGTTTGTCAGGCAGCTGGTTTTCCCTTATTGCCCTAGAATAAACAGAATCTCTGGACTTTATTTAAGCATTTGGTCTGCTTAGCTGTTGAAATATTTATTTAACCTCTATTTGACTTTGATTAATTGTGTTAGTACTTCTTGTTTCTCTGTCATCTAAAGTACACTGTCAGTTAAAGTCGTTCAGCCCAGTTTAGAGCATGATCTGCTTGGTTCACAGGTTCCATTTCTCAGTTTGGTTCAAATATTGCAACGCAGCTTCAAAAATCCAGTAAAAAGTCATCCATGATGCTTGCTAAATTACTTCAGTGCATCGACATCACCTTATTTGTGAATTCTTTAGTCTGAATAGTCAAACTTTCGTTTCTCATTAGAGGTGAACAAAGATAAATAAATAAAACCTTGTTTTGTAAGCCTCTTTGCTTCTGTGGTATGTGGATTGAGGTATTTTCCAAAGAAACAGCATTCATGTGATCACATGGTTGCCCCCCGACAGCTTGGAGGAGCATTTGCAGGAGATCTTGTTCAACCAACCAGCTATGAAGAGTCACAGTCACAGAGACTCAACTGGTTGGTTGGATCAAAATCGTGGTCTGGATTTTTCCTTTCTGGACCTGAAATTTTCACCTCTGCCCCAGCACACCAATATATTTACAGGAGATAAAACTGTACTGTCTGACTGCTTTGTAATTGGTAATTAGTAGTGGGTAGCAATTAGCATCATGTGGGCAGTGGTGTTTTAATGATTCACTTATAATTGAAAGATTGTTGGTTTAAATCCCCAACCAACAAGGTACCGCGCCCAGGCGCTGAATTAGCTGCCCCCTGCTATGTCACGATGTCGCATATGGGTTAAATGCAGAGGACACATCTCCTTGTTGTGTGCTGTGGTATGTCAACAATGACCGCTGATCATCTACTTCTAAGTTCTAGTAATTATCAGTGCTCTGTAAATAACAACATTATTAATCTCGGAAAAGGTCACAGTTGCTTTCCTTATGGATGACAGCAAACAAGAAATGTTATTACTGATGTCGAAATGATATCTGTTCACCTACGTCAAGTTTATGCTTCCTGATTAAATCACCCTTATATTATATGTTCATAATTTTTGACACTAGTACTCTTGAAGAAACTGGAAGCTCTGGGATAAATGAAATGTCTTACACATCAAATGATGTTCTTGTGTGAGGTCTGGGGCTGATTCTCTTCCAGCTGTTTTCCAGCTGTAGCAGTAACTCATGAATGTTGTGAAATAAGTACAGAGCAGCAGCTCATTCCCAGAAAGCATTATTAACACTGCAGTTTGAAAAAAGTAATTTCTTCAACAACAACAAAAACAGCGTCTTTGTTATTCGCAGTCTTCAGGACAGCTCAGAACAGACGGAAAGTGCATTTGTGTCTCCTGTCACAGATTTACAAAAACGGACGATCAACCTTTTGCTGCTCACAGAACATCAGTTGGGAATAAAAGCAGTTCTGCTATTTTTTCCCCTGTTGCTTTCAAGTTGGACTGATTTCGTTAAATTATGACAGCTGTGTTTATTTTATTTTTTTTTAGTGTGGGAACCAAGAGGACGATTTGTTTGTTGTGCCCTTGTAAACTTTCTGTACAACCTGTGGTTAAACCGAAGGACATGCTTTGCTGCGATGGCCGATAAAACTGATCAGTGGCATTAGTTTAGTTTTCTAAAACTGAAACCCCAGCAGAGAGAGAGAGAGAGAGAGAGAGAGAGAGAGAGAGAGAGAGTTGTAATATTATTCTGATTGATTCTTCTTTTTCATCTTAATGTATGTAAATAAACCCACAGACTAAATTACTTGCAGACACGTATTATTACACATTTGCCTATTATAGGAAACATTACAAACAAACATCCTTCTTGCTCTTTCATTTAAGCTATAGAATGTTTATTGTTCATTGTGTTGTGTCTTCCTTTAATCCCCAGGAGATAACTTTGACAGAGGGGAGTCGAGTGTTTGAGTCTTGGAAGAACCCCCCTCCCCCGGTGTACATGCAGTATTACTTTTATAATGTCACAAATCCGGAGGAGTTTCTGGCAGGGGGGCGGGCGGCTGTTACTCAGATGGGACCGTACACGTACAGGTGAGCAGGTTACCGCACACAGCTGGATTCCTGAAACTCTTTGTATTTTACGCTAAGAGATTCTCTCACATCCCAGCAAGTGCAGAAGCAGGAACGCAAAAGGGTGCCTTTCAAGACTAGATCAAAGCTAGAAGATTTTTTTTTAGGTTTTATTTAAGGTTTTAATTTGAATTGTCATTCATTTATGGGTATATTGTCAAATGAAGAGGATTCTTGGTATTACAGTATTCTTGATGTGAAAAGATACTGAACCTGAACACCGAATTACCCAACACCTGGACAAAAGGGATTTAGATGCATAATTTCATCCCATTTTTCAAACCCAGAACAAATTTGCAATAAAAAATACAACAGTTGTCAGATTAATAATGATAACTTTTCTAATCTGATTCTTTAGCAATGTGTAATGATGGATGAACTAAAAATTTCATTCATTGTCACTTTTAACCAGGGAATACAGGCCCCGGGAGAATGTGACCTTTGTGGAGAATGGAACTAAAGTCTCTGCTTATAGTCCAAAGACTTTTGTTTTTGAGAGAGACATGTCAGCCGGTGACCCAGAAGTTGACCTTGTGACAACTGTTAACATCCCTTCGGTGGTGAGTCCGCTGAACCTAACTGTGACCTTACCACCTGTTCTGTTTTCTCCTCAAAGCATGTCTGGGAATGTAGAATTCAATCTGCTGTTGTCAGTTCCAATATCAACTTCAAAAACATCCACATACCGACCTAATCGTTGCAGCATGATTTTTCTCAGCAAAAAAAAATCGCTTAACAGGAAAAGAAAAAAATCCTTGTTACAGATGCTGATATTAACTGCACATTTTCATACGTAATGAATTTGATAATGTATATATATTTTTTCAAAAAACACCATCTGAGGTTCTTTTCTGTACTGATTTGACATTAGATTTGGTGCTTTATTGTTCTGTACATTTAGGAGGGGTTAATGGTACAAAGTTACAAGGTAACAAATACCCATGGCCAAATATTCTTTGTCGCTAATTAATTGTTATTGTTTTTAATGACAGGCAGTGATGAACAAAGTGAAGGGCAGCTTTTGGACGAGCAGTATGGTGTCCATCTGGATGAAGTCGCTAGGCGCTGGGCTTTTCATGACACGTCCTGTTCACGAGTTGCTGTGGGGTTTCAAAG
Source organism: Brienomyrus brachyistius (assembly GCF_023856365.1). Lineage (NCBI taxonomy): Eukaryota > Metazoa > Chordata > Actinopteri > Osteoglossiformes > Mormyridae > Brienomyrus > Brienomyrus brachyistius. Next base: position 19,600,358 of record NC_064539.1, on the reverse strand, counting down.
ACCCACTGCTGACACGCCTTCAGGCCACAAAGCCTGAGATTCACGAGTACTTTGGGCTCATGTACAAGGTATGACCCATCAAACAAGTGTGTGTATGTTCTTTGTGTGTGGACAGACAAAGGAAACATGTTCACTGGAACATTCATGAAACAGTGATGATTCAAAGGCAGAAAAATATTCAATGCCAGTGTCTAGTACTAGAATATTTTTATGTAAATACATTACCAGTCAAAAGTTTGGACCCACCCACCCATAGAAAGGTTTATTTGTACTTTTCTCTACATTTTAGAATAACTGTAAAGACATCAAAACTACAAAATAACATATATGGAATTATGCACTGATTAAAAGTGTATTCAACAAAAAAATAATAATTTCCTGGGGGGGCAGCTCATTGGGGTGGGACTCAAATCCCTGGGCCGGCAGAGTGATCCCAGCATCGCACAGCCCTTAACCCCAATTACTCCAGGGACCGGCTGACCCTACATTCTCCAGTTCCATGGAGGTGGCCTCCTGGGATGCTTGTCCAGCTGGCCTGAAGGAGGTCCCACATCTGCTGAGCACTCAATAGCCGCTTTTCTTTCACTCTCTGGTCAAACTCCTCCAAAATCATTTCTACTATATGAGACACTATTGCTGTCCTTTGTAGGTGACTTGGCGTGTCCAAACTTTTTACCGGTACCGTATACGCTCATTGGCCACCTTATTTGGAATGCCATTCTAATACTGCGGGAGCCTCTTTGCTCTCAGAACAGCCTGAATTGAATTGTTTGTGGCATGGACTGCATATGGAGTTGGGAACATTCCTTAGAGATCCTGGTCTATGTTGACAAAATTAGATCTCGCAGTGTCTGCAGATTTATTAGCTTTGAATCTCCAGTTCCACCACATCCTGAACGTGCTCTGGGATTTAGGTCTGGTGATCATTGAAATGCACTGAACTCATTGTTCTGTTCATGAAACCAGGCTTGACATGACTTCTGCTCAGTGACATGGCACATTATCCCGCTATAAGTGGAAGATGGCTGCATTTTGGCCATAAACGATGCATCCTTGGATTTGTGCCATTCAACTGTTATGTTTGAAAATCCCTGGAGATCAGCACTTTCTGCAATACTCACCCCCCCGCCTGACACCAACAGCCATGCCACAATCATAAATCACATTTGTACTTATTATAATTTTTGAACTGACCATTAACTGAAGCTAATAAAGTGGCAGTGAGGGTATATACTGTAGGAGTGTGCGAGTGTATACATAAAGTACACGTACATATTACAGGCATCTTGAGTTTTTGTCATAATTCAATATGGCTCAAAGCTGACTCTTGCTAACTCACAGATCTATGACAGAGTCCAGAAAACTTTTTTGGCGTTTATGTTTTAGCATTTGATCTCTTGTCTGTTCAGTAAGGTTGATCTACAATTTTTGGTTATTGTTTTTTATATACTGGCATTATAATAGCTGCTGTTAGGAGCTGAAAAAAACACACTTGCTTTATTTCTCTTGCCAGAAAAATGGAAGCCTAGACAATCATTTTGTTTTCCTCACGGGTGAAAGTGACTACTTGGACTACACCAAAGTGGTTGCATGGAACGGCGAAAGGTAACAGGAAAGATAAAGGATCATTCCAAAGCAAAAGAAAACAAACATTTTAAAAAGTGCAAAGAAAACTGTTTCTGAGTAGAAATGTGTGTCCAAATGACTTCATAAATTATATTACCAATTAGAAAGTATATGTGAGTTTAGTGAGTCATAGTGTATGCCCTTTAACACAGTTTCTCTAATGACCATATCTCAAGAGAAAACATCCTGATATTGAATTTTTAACACGCTTTTTTTTAAATAATGCACTGGGAGCAGGATGTGCTCATTTCGCCAGCATTGTCCTCTTTGCAGCCAGTTGACGTATTGGTCCTCCAACCAGAGCAACATGATCAACGGCACCGACGGCAGCACCTTCCACCCACTTCTGTCCAGGAAGGAGCGCCTCGATGTCTTCTCTCCTGACCTCTGCAGGTTGGTAGGCGGGGCTGGCAGTCAGTGCCAGTAAAACTCTTTAGAGAAGTGATTCCTAATCTGGTTCTCGGGGACCCACAGCAGTCCTCGTTTTAGCGGGAGCTGAGAGGGAGCAAAAACGCGGACCGTCTGTCGGTCCCTGAGGACCGCGTTGGGAAATACTGATATTACTGAGATAATACTGAGATTTCTGGCAGAAGTCATGAAGCCCCTCAATCCACTGAACTATGCACAACTTTATAAATGAACAATAAAATAGCACTTAGTAGTAAAAAGTTAGCAAGAGCTGGTTCCATTTTCATCACACTCTACGAACCACAATGTGTCAGATTAAAATAATCTCAATGCTCAAATGCATTTTTATTCTGTGGTTTTCTGTGATTTAATGACCAGTCCCAAGAAAAATATATATACTTTTACAATTAAGGTGTGAGTCTTTTGTGCTTTAACTCCTGCATTCGCTGAATTAAAATTGAAAAAAATCTACTATTTACTACTGTTTAAGGTCTTAATTTGAATTATTATCCAACAATTATATATTGTGAAATGAGGAGAATTCTTGGTAATGCAGTATTCTTCATCTTAAATGTACCTGTACACTAAATTAACCAACATCTATTTAATGTTCACAAAACTGTTATGAAAAAGATATTTCTTTTCAATTTCACAAAATGTTTACTTTAAATTTAAGTAGTATGTGGATTTATTTCTGGGTTAGAAGACAAATTGTTTTATACATAATTGACTGTCCATTAATTATAGATAAAAAAAATTTATGTTTGTGTAACCATGAAACCAGATAAAATTTATGTAAATAATAATCAACACGCATTCACACACACAATGTCCTAAAATTATCTGGACAACCTTGACTGAAGTAAACAAGTGATTATGGAAATGACGGCTCTACTGTGCTAAAAATTCCTGCAGTGGAAAATCTGACCCCAGCATTTGCACATGTTGGAGGTCATGTTTTTATGGCTGTGACTTTTCACCTATAATGGGCGCCGTCTTCTCATTGTCATTGTCATATTTTGGCACACAAGACTGCTTACGACATAAACAATTTTATCAAATCTCCTTCATAACTGCTTTACTCTGCCTGTACACCACTTAGGTATTACTTGCTGGGAAAGCAAGCTTGGTCTCACTTAATACAAACTGAGCTGAACCGAAAGGGACCATGAGGGATCAAATAAAGGCAATCTGACAAATCCAAAACTAGCAAGAGTAGAACTAAAGTATATAGACATAGAGGGGAAAATACACAGGCTAGCAACAACTATCTGTACATACAGGGTGAACACAGCAGTAACAATACTCACAACAGAAGGACGGGGCTGGGGTAGATGCTTATATGCACACATGACAACAAGAGACAGGTGTAGGTTATTACCAATTATATACAAATGACTAGAAACTACAGGGAACAGGTGAGGATTCTTAACAGGCACTAAGGACTCAGGAATCAAATGCTAGGAGGTACAGAGAACACAGGTGAAACATGATGTGACTACAAGTAAGGATAACTAACAAAGGTACAAATCAAGGAGCGATGCAGAAACACAAGAAAACATAATTAACATGGTATACAAAATAGGCCCTAGTGCACAAAAAAACGTAAAAGTTTAACAGTAAACCCATTTGGAGGTGATGCTTGGTTTGTAGCTGCCCGCTTAGCCCATCCAGCCACATGACGGCCTGGGGAATAGGGGAACACATTAGGCATAGGACAGTGCTAAAAACTGAGGAAAGAACGGGATAGCTAGCGACACTTGCTGGCCAAACAGGGAAATGGAGGCAGGGACAGATCACGGAGGGATCCAGCATATTTTTCATACACTTATATATTTATTTTTAATTCAAAGCATACTGTGTGGGCAAAAACCTATATAGATCTTTATAGATTTGCACGTTTATTAACAGTAAGAATAGCTCCTTCTAGCTTGGATACGGCCCATATGCCAGCTTTTGCCTAGGTTTGTTTTATACTGTCAAGTCTAGTTAGACAATGTCAAAACTTTGATCGTAAATTAATCTAAGATTGATGTGGATCATATATATATGAATATGAGTATGAATTTGTGATGGAATGTATCTCTGCACACGCATGAGGGTCTGTGCGTTGACTGAGTTTTCGCTCTGTCTCACTTTCCATGAAGGTCCATACATATGAAGTATATAGAAGATGTGGTGGTCAAAGGGATCCCTGCGTATCGCTTCGCACCTCCTCGAGACGTTCTGGCCAGCGCTGAGGAGAACCCTGCTAACGCTGGGTTCTGTGTGACCACTGGCGGCTGTCTAGGCACGGGCGTGCTTGATGTCAGCGTTTGCCGTAATGGTAAGAAAGGACATCCCTAGTCCAGTCAAACATGTCATCTGCCAAGTCTGAACACAGCAAAAATAAAAAGTATGAATTTTTGGTTCAGGATTGGGGCCCAATGAAGTATAGCCTTAGATATTGCCTTTGGAAAGTATTGTTGCTTGTTCAAAACTGTACCCTGATGAATACGTCATGTTCTTGGAGTCCTCAGCATTTCAAATGAATGCAGAGTGCAAGACTGGGGTCAGATGGCCTTTCCCTTCCCACAAATGGCCTTTCGCACAGAAGAGAACGAGGATTATTAGTAGACTGTTGCACTTTTTTGTCTTTACTTGTGTGCCATGAGTTTTGCTCTGACAGATGTATATGCGGATATTACCCCGGTGCTTTATCAGTGAAAACAGGGTGACGTTTCATTCTCCCATCGCTACAGGGGCTCCTGTTGTCGTCTCATTTCCGCATTTCTATCTGGGAGACAGGAAATACGTTCAGGCCATTGACGGGTTGTCTCCAAACCAAGAGGACCATCAAACATATCTTGACCTTAATCCGGTACAGGGAACTTCTTTAAACTTAAATAAATTAGCAAAGGCATATCATTTTATCCAGCATTCATATTTTACTGTATAGTACCTCATTTAATTGTTTTAATACTGTATAAATCTGATTACTTGGCCCAAGTACTTAACACTACAATGGAAAAGTTACCTTAATTTCCTCCAATGCGAGTCCTTTTATTATATGATTCTATGATACACACTGTCAGAAAAATGGGAACAGCCCTGGTACACGTTTGTTCCCCAAGGTACAAACAACATTAATGCACCACCAATGGTACAATAAATGCTCCTCAGAGTCCATTTCTGTACCTTAAAAGGTACATTTGCCTGCAGCTAGGGTACAACTGGCAGACCCCTGAGGGTAGAGCCCCAGTGACAAGTTACCCTCAAAGGTACAAATTGGTACCTTTTTTCTGACAGCGTACTGACCTTATAGAGTATTCTTTTAAATTTGTTTATGCCTAAAATAATTGCGCAAATAAGACAATATACACTCAATGGCCACCTTATTAGGTACACCTGTCTAGTACTGAGTAGGACTTTTTCATCTAGAATCGCTTCAAAGGTAGAGGTAGAGGAGTATATGGGTTTGTGTTTGCTGTGTTTGCTACTTGTAGCAGTTTCAGACACTCAGAGACACAGACAGGCAGATATAATATTATATACGGTCCCTTTATTAGGTACATCTAGCTAGCACTGTGTAGGTACCATTTCTACCTCCATAACCATGTCAAGGGTATGAGTTTTGCATTCAAAGATGCCTTTCTGCATGCCACTGTTGTACCAAGCTGTTATTTTTGCACTTATGAGCTTTCGGTTCGCTTTAACGAGCCTGGCATTTCTCCTCTGTTAATAATGAGGTGTTTTTTACGCACAGAACTGCCACTAATGCTGTTTTTCGTCTTTTCCCAACCCGGTTATTGCACTATTGCCTGTGATTTCCAGAAAGTGTATTATGCGAAAATTCCCGGAAGTGTGTCTGCTGCTGAATTTCTGGAACGCCACAAGTGGCACCAGCAAACACACCACATTCAAAATCGGTTAGATCAGGCATCTTAGCCGTTCAGATGCTCCGCCAAACAGTAACTGAACCTCTTGACCTTGCCTGTATTCAGTTGCAAACCACATGACTTGCTATTCAGAGGAACAGGTTGTTTGTGTTTAGAACTATGTGCACGTAACAAGCTGGCCACTGTGTGCACATTACCATCGAGCGTTCATAGAATAGATGCAGTCATAAGAATGAGAAATGAAATTTAAACTTAGCAAAACACAGAAAATTACCAGCTGTAGAATAGATAGATAGATAGATAGATAGATAGATAGATAGATAGATAGATAGATAGATAGATAGATAGATAGATAGATAGATAGATAGATAGATAGCCTTTATTGTCCTATAAGGATATTTGTCTTCACAGTCTGATCACCACAAACACAAGTGCATTACAGGCCTCGGCCATGTTAAACATATTAGACCGCTACTTAGATTTAAATACATAGAATGCACACATAAACATATACACACAATATACATCCAATTAGTAGCTGAGATTTGAATGCTATCCATATACCATTTCTATGCTTTCTATATAAGGTATATGTTTTATATTATATTCATATTGCAGACCACCGGTATTCCTGTTCGTGCCTCCAAAAGAGCTCAAATAAATATCCTTCTGGAAAGAATCAGCGGTTTCCCGTAAGTAGAATAGGCCTCCTTTGCTGCAGGTACTCCTACCAGAAAACTGCTGTGCCGATTAGTGTCAGCCAGTACAAATAACAAATGCAATATTAGCATGATGCAGTGGTTTGAAGGGTGGCACTGTAGGTGTGATTCTCACAGACTGTGAGGTGAATCGATATCTCTAAATGGCCCAAGGTGAGTGTGTCTCATGTACTGTACTCCCATCCGGGGTCCCCCAGCCTTTTGTCCTGTGTTTCTTCAGATGGACTCTAGGTTCTGTGCAGCAGGGGTGTTGCTAGAGTTTTTGGGCCCCGTGAAAGTGTATCATGTTAGGCCCCCACCCCAGACTAGTTCAATTATGTTCCAAATTCTTTAGGACCCCTGACACCCATCTCCTAACTCTGCCCTCCTTTATAGTGCCCCAGCTCTGTACTACATAATTGGTTATAAGTCATTATTCATTGTGGTGACACTTCATTTGATGGGGCACGAATACTTTGTAACAACTCAGTTACTACTGAGCTACAGATCATGAACAAATCGTGAACAAATATAGTTGCTACTTCAGATAAAACATGCGGCACTATTCATTAATGATGAAAACACGAGATCAGTATTTACAACCTTTGTGGTTGTAAATAAAAAATGTCCTTACTGGATAATGGTTTTCTGAACTAATTGTGGAATAAATTTGCTTAAGCTAGAAAAGTTAAGGCCATTTTAGAAACTTGATCTGAAAATGTCTTCTACTTTCCATTAGGATGACAAGATATCTGAATCGGACTATCTTCCCAGTCATGTTTATAAATGAGGTAAGATACTATCTTTGTCATGATTAACTTCCCCTGGACCTCGTCCTAGTACTACAGTGTAATTAATTCCTTATTTATTCATCTTGTAGTAACTGTTTTACATGTTATATTTTTTAAATGATTGTTTAATGTATTTCCAGTCAGTGGTGATCGATGATGCTTCATCAATGAAGATGAAGAAGTTACTGCTTATAGAGAAGTTGGTCTCCAACTTCCCCTTGCTGATTATTGGTTTGGGGGTCATTATGCTTCTGGTATTCATTATCCTTATCTTCAGGTTCCATCAGCAGAAGGTAGGCCCATTAGCGAACGTTATAACCAGCTCACAAAAATGCTACATCCCAGTATTCTATAGACTCTTGGAACTTGAGAAGGCAGATACCATTATATATGGTAATGTTGTTATGTGTTTTTGCAAAAATAGTTAAGTTTTCAAGATAAAGTAAAAAGATTTATCATACAGTGTTTAAAACGTCACCATGCGGACATGCTAAAACAGCTTTCTTTCATTACTCTGTCTGCCTTTAACGTTAAAATTGTTTGCAAATTAATCGCAGAATGCGTCAAACATTACGAGCACCTATATTAATAATGCATGAACTGTAAACTAGCACCACTAAAAAACGGTAACTTTTTATAAGCTACGTCGGCGTCGATATATATTTTTAATCTATCGCTTTGTTTCTCTTCACAGAAAAACATAAAGCACAGTAAGGTGTACACTCCGGTCAATTATAAAGCAGAAGATCCTGCAGAAAGTGATCAGACTCTGCCCTTAAAAAATGGCTCCCACGTTGGCATGTCCACAGTGGATGGAGAGAAATCCTGAAACGGAGATGGCCTTGAGGGGGGGGGGGGACTAGGAGGCAATTGGGGGGGAGGTGGGAGGGGAGTGGGATACAGCGGCAGGGACGGATTACGGACCGGGCCAGCGGGGCCGCTGCCCAGGGGCCCTTGGGGTGCAGGGGGCCCGTGGGGCCCCTAGCCCAAAACAATTTGCAACGCTTATCAAGAATGTATTTTCGTTTGTCTATTTTAGAGGGCCTACATTCTTTGATCCTCTGCCTACAAGGGCCCCTGACCCTATAGGGAGGGCGTTTGGCTGCCAAGGGCCCTCGCGAACGTTTTGCCCAGGGGCCCACACAACCCATAATCCGTCCCTGTACAGCGGCTGTAGTAATGAAAGGCATAAATGCTTCTATGCAGTGGTTCATGTCATACTTTTGCTCAGGACTGTCAAATTAAATGCTGCACTTCCAGGTCACGTGACCTGAGCCAGTGCAGTCATTTTTGTTCCCAGAAACACATGGAGCCTGTATTCTATTCATATGTCATGTTCATCAGGGAACAGAACTGGGCTCCTAGCATATGGACAGTGTACAGTTGACATTAGAAAAGTGTACAAACTGAGGCCTGGTCACCCTTGGTTACAAGGATATGTTGATATAGAAACACAATATTAAGATCTGAATATACACTGTAAATGGATGTGCAATCTCTTTTTCATTGTTCCACACTATCAGTGTAGTCAAAGTGATGCGATAATCCCATCATTCAACGATCTTGTGCTAAATAAGCAGACAATCGATGGACTGATGGATGGATACCCTGTAATGTACAATCCGTTTTCCTCAAACATGCCATATACATTCATGGGTATCTTCTGCTTGTAAAAGTAAGAGCACTTATTGATACACGTCCAGTGTCTCTGTTGTGGTAGACATGTTTTCACTGCAGAAATTACTATAAAACTTTCAGCTAACAAGCAAGCGCAGTATTCGTTGGCTTTTACGCACAAGCATTTATCATTATTTTTTGATCAATTAAAACATTTACATTCCCTTTACTGAATTGTTTCTTTAAGAATCCTAGCTATAATCTAACTATAAGACAATAATGTCCATGTATTGGTCATGAACTGGTTCTTTTCTCATGCCCCCTATTGTAGTTGTACTGGACAAGTAAACTACTTTTACACTGAAAAATTATTTGATTATGAATCATATTATGATATCATCAGGAATATCAGTAATACATAATATAACCAAGTATATAATGTGAATTTTTCCATTGGCATTACATTGTCATCTTTTCATGATTTTATTTTAGCCACTTTATAGGTCTTGTTGTGCATTTCAATAATGGCTATTATGATTAATTATATTATATTATATTAAGTTGAATACATAAGTTCTTCATTAAATCTGTTTCCTCAATGGTATAACTTCACAGAGTACAATCATTACATTGTCAGTTTAGGTAACTCAGACCCTAACTTCATATTAGTTCACTATGTGTTGTACATAGTGTACTTGCTATGACCATCTTTACATACACAAGAAAGGAAGGGCTGTTTCTAGAGTTAAAATTCTTCTGCAGAAATGTGATAAACCGTGAGATAAATAACTTTTTATGCCTATATTATTTAAAGAAATGGTAAAGTAGAATTATATGGCTAAAAGCTAAAGAAATACTCTACAGCCTTGCATTTAGAAGTAAATTACTAATGTGTGCCACCATCTCAGCAGTGGGGGACTATGCATTCAGCGAGACAAGACACCATGTTGCCTTTGTGATATGCATGTAGAGTAGCTGATCTAGGGCTGTTAGAGTAGTGTGTTGACTTTTCATTATCAAAATTTTTTTACCTTTGCAAAATTGTGCCTGGCATGGCACCTACCAACCCACCGTGCCACCCATGCTGTGCGGAGAGATTATTCTTGATCTCTAAGTTAAACAAAGCACGTATCCATCCTTCACAGACAGATTATTCTTGATCTCTTAAGTTAAACAAAGAAGCAGTACCCATGCTTCATTGAAAGTACCAGGCCATGTCACACAGAGTTTAAGAATAATGTTCCGAAGTATGTAAAAGGGGTGCTCTGGTCAAAGCAGAGTGCATGCTGGGATTGGAAGCTGCTTTCAATCCCTGCCCGCCACGTTGCGTGTCCGCGGTATGGGGGCTCAGCGGACGCTACACTGGCTAGGACAGCTGAGCTGTGTTTCTTTCCTTCTTGTGACACCGCAGCTACATCCGCAGACATCAATATGTAATGTTTACAGTCAGTCTCCCCCCCCCATTTCACTTGTGTGCTGTTTGTTGAGTATTGGATTTCAGTCTTTGGGAAGCTCATAAAATTAGATTGTTTGATTGTTTTCTTTCTTTTTTTCTATGTGATGCGCTGATGATTGACTACAACTATAAAATATTTGATGCATATCTAAGGGTCTCGCCTTCATCATAAGCAGCAGTAACAGTATTGGGGTAAATGCAGGCGAAAAGGATTTGGGTTTTTTTGGAGCTCTGAGAATCAGATAAAAATTATGTCGCGACCCAGACTATAAGACAGTATTATTTTTACAATAATTTGTAATATAATTTGAAATTATGAAAGCACCTGGGTGTAAATTATAATTAATTGCAGATGACCTGTAAGTTATATGTAAGTTAGACCTATTTATGGTCAAACATGTAGATAACCTCTGCACTGATGCTATGTACCACATCTGGCTCATATTTACTTTGTTTTCTTGTTATTCAAGTGAGGCATCATATTGAAAATATTTAGATATAACAAAAATTGATAGTAGCAGTATGGTTTTAAAAATTTAAGAATGCAGTTATGCTTTCGTAAAAACACTGTAATACACATAGTTAAATAAAAGTACATTTTGCTGAAGTATCTGCCTTTTGGTTTCTGGGTTCATTCTGTTTTTTCTGCTCTTCGATCTTCATCTTGTTGATTTTGCCTGTTTTCTGTTTACTTTGATCACATGATTACAAACAGTAAATTGGTCTCCTTTCCCACCGTCTGTGGCCTTTGCCATGTATGAATGTATAAATGGAATATAGTTTCTATTTTGGACCCTTCATTATTCAGTCAGTAATACACACATTACATATGCAAAGACAACACGTCAAATGTGGGAGACTGGAAAAGTGTAATGCTAAAACAGAAACATCTGGTTGTATATTTCACAACTAATTAGGGTACTTGGCAACAGGTCAGTTGCATGACTGGGTATTTAGAGATATCTCTATATGTTATCATGGGCTGATACCTGCTTCCTGAACAAGTCTGTTTATTTTTGAATTAGCCACATCCTGTTGTGGCTAGGGATCCCCACGGAGCTGGCACCCGCGATATATAGCTGGACTGGATGACAGGGAGCTATTTTATTGATGTAAGGAATGTACTGTGTACTCTGTGGCAATGATAATGTGTAATACAGAGACTTAACATCTCCATTGCTACCCTTGAATAATGTCATACAGCCAATTATTATCTAATATTACTAATCTTGAACTTTATTTGTCCCACGAAGATTCATGTATAAGGGCTACACATGAATCCACTATCAAGGACAGTACGACGGGTTCAGAACACAAAACTCCTTCACTGCTGACTGGGTACAAAATGCTCATGTCTCCCTGCTGTTTCTTCCCAAGGTCAATGGAGCCAAATACTGCTGTTTTTTTTTTTTTGAGGAAATCCTGTTTGTCCGCAACAGCCCTGAGCCTGGGGTAGGGGCTCAGCTTGCAGCTGGACAGTGACCCTAAATATATAGCCAAGACTTCACTGGCGTGTTTTAAAATCAAGAACCGGAATGTTGTAAAATAGCCCAGTCAAAGCCCAGACTTCATTCCGAATGAGAATCTGTGGCAAGACTTCTCCAAGAATGGGGAAAAGTTGCAAGATCGAGATGTTGAAAGCCTGTCAAGACTTATGCCAAAAAACTTGCAGTTGGAATTGCAATCAAAGGAGGTTCTGGCAAGTACTGACTTGTAACTTGTACAACTAACAAAAATCTTCATTATAGAAATAAATGTTCATGTTACTGATAGAAGCACCAAGTACCAGGACTTTGGGATCAACTGGAAGAGCCATTTTAGTAATTTTCCTTTTCTTTGTACAAATATTTACCCAAAATGCCCTTATAAAAGAACACGACCATATACAGTGTTTGTCAGTACCTGAGCACTTATTAAACTTTCCAGAGATAGTAAGGTCATATTTGTATAGCATAAAGGGAGTAATGTGCAATTTGTGTGCAATTTTAAACTACCTCTCTGCAAATTGCTTGCTACTTAAATTAGCATGTGTCATATAATATATAGCATATAATATCAACCCAGACATCATCTGAGATCTGAACACTGAAATCTAGTTCCCACCCCATTTACTGACATTGCAGGACACCTCATGCTGTGTACAATGCACTATATGTCTTTGATATAAAACGACGGGATGGGTGCCTAGATGATAGTCAACTGAGAGCTGTACATTAGTGATAAATAAAATGGCATCATTTGCGTAAAGGGAGAGCAGATGCTGTTTGCCCACGAGGACACCTGAAATCTGCGGGTCTCCCCTTATCGCCATAGCTAGAGGTTCAATAACGATACTTAATAACAAGGGAGATAATAGACAGCCTTGGTTAGTGCCTCTCTCCAGACCGAAAGGGTTAGAGCACAGGCCGTTCGTTAACATTTGTGCCTTTATACCCCCCCCCCCCCCCAACTTGCTCTTTGTAGAGTAAGCTGGCTGTGAAGGGCAGCCTCCTGTAGTGGCACCCAGGGAGCTGGGGGGTTAAGGGCCTTGCTCAAGGACCCACCAACGTGCTGAAGCTTTTCTCTCTGAGGAAACTGTATAACATTCAATACTCTTCTTATATCATTAGAAGACTGCCTGCCTTTAATAAATCCAGTTTGATCTGGATGTATTACTTGGGGAAGTATAGCTTGCAATCTGCATACCACAATTTTAGCTGAGATCTTTGCATCAACAGGCATTAAAGTAATTAGCTTGTACCACGTTTGATCCTCTGGATCTTTACCAATTTTATGTAGGAGTGTTATGTTTGAATATGTCATGGATGGGGGAAGGGAACCCTCTCTAAGCATTATTAAACATATTCAGCATGGGTGTGGACAATGTTTTAATAAATACGTTATAGAATTCTGCCTGAACCCACCTGGCCCCAGGGACTTACTGGGAAGATGACTTACCGTCCTCAGCAGTCCTGCTTCTGAGCGCGGGGCATTAAGGAGACTCTGGTACTCTGCAGAGACTTGTTTAATATGGAGTTGAATTTTATTAAGGAATTCAGACATTACCACATCAGAGTCCCCACCTGGTGAGTTTTTCGTAATATAATAATTGATACTTTATTGATCCCTCTGTGGGGAAATTGTCTTTACGCCTCCCTCAGCTTGCTCCATGTAGAGTAAGCTGTCCGTGCCCACAATGGTGCCCCGGGAGCTGGGGGTTACAGGCCTTGCTCAAGGACCCACAGACATGCTGTGGCTGGGTTTGAACCTGTGACCTGCTGCTTACAGGCACACAGGCTTAGCCCACTGCACCACACGCTGTCTTTAATAATCTTTAAAGACATTATTGATTTCACATCTTAAATATTTACATTCCTGTGCAGAATTTCTAATTACTAGAATGAATGACTGACCTGCTTCCCTTTATTAAATTTCACTAGATATCTGACAGGTTCCCGTATTTATACAATTTCATTCTAGCTTTCAATAACGCCAAGTCAAGTTTATTGTGAATGACAGTATTTAATATAGTAATTACATTTAATCAAGTTACTATTAAACTGCATGCAAATTAATATTTCAGTTGCTGAGCTAGGGACCTGTGTCCATATTTGGAACGTTATGCTGCTGGCTATCTTACCACTACTGGCTCTTGTACAAGCAACCTTTTACAGATTTAAGTGCTCCAGGGGGTCAAATGGATTTCATAAGAATTCTTGTAAATCTTATGGGAAAAATTACTGCTTGTCCCAGAACAAAATGTCATCCACGGGACACAAGAATCCTAAGGCGGAGTGGGGATTGTCCTGAGAGACGGGGGCAGATTTTGCAGTGCCAGTGCCCGTTAAAAAACCCAATCAGATCAAGTGACACAGCGCGTGCAGAGCAAGTTACTGTACGCTTCCTTATTTATTTCCCGTTGTTTTCTTCACTTCCCTTCTTAGCAATTTCCCCTTTTCACCACAACACAGGTTTCACTCCTTTGGATTCACATTCTTACTTTGCACGTTTTCCTGTAGCACACAGATTCCTGTAAAATAACAGCCTCTATCTAACGTTCAAATAACAGATACACTGTAGAAATACCGTTAGAAAGGGATTTCATTAGAACTGTATGACTGGCATGGAAGATGGAGGGAGGATGACGTTTGTGCAAGGAGCCAAAGGTAGTGCAACATTTGGAGGCAAATACAAATGACTCATATACAGAGTGACTGACAAAAAACTAGCCTGTATTGGCATTATAATAGACTGATGTATGGGGCTACTTCTGTGTGCCACCCCCCCCATAGCCAATCTTGGAAAGAATGTTATTAGAAGACAATAACTTTTATTTCTGTCAAAATATTACAGCAGCTAATATGCCTGATCTAAGCGATAATAAATGTGGTGTGATTCAAGCTGCTTGATATTGTGGTAACAGCATGTCTGAAACAGCCACTTCTTTAGGGGGTTTTCATGCACTGCAGTGACTGGTGGGGAATTTCTGATGTAACAGGGAGCCCCTGCACCCAGTCACCACCCAGAGGGAAGAGGAGGTGATGCAGCCATGCAAGGAACTGGGGGCTCCCCTGACCAGCAGACTGGATCCTGTGGGCAGCGCAGCAGTGCTGTACAGGACGGGCCAGAGCAGACTCTGCTTTCTGAGGAGGTTCTGGTCTTTTAACATGCGCATCAAGTTGCTGTGTATGTGGAACCCACAGAAGCTAGTAGCAGATGAGATGGTGTTGGTAAATAATATGAGCAATTCTCACCATCCACATCAGAGGGTGCTATCCTGGAGCACATTTAGTTGACTCATTCCACTGCAATGTGTTAAAAAATACTATTGTGCACTGTCCCTACCTTTGCTGTGATGTTCGTCTGTGCATTATGCTCTTTCTGCTGCATTACCATAATTTCCCTCTGGGATCAGTTAAGTCAATGTCAATCATATTATTAATCTTAGCATTTATAGACTGGTAGTTCTTAGACTGCCGATAAGACACCATAATAATTAAAGAGGTCAATGGAGAATTGCCAAACTCATAAACAGATCTTCTTTGTGAACTTAATGATCTGTCACTACTTTTCTTTTTGTGATTCATCAGTTCAATTCACGACTGAACCAGATCATGCCATTCATGATCTAGCCAGTATGGCATATATAATCTAACTGACATGAAGTAAAATATACAATATATTTACTATATCATAGATTTACATTATTTATTCAGCAGTATGCTTAAATTTAAAACACCTTGACACCTAATAACATTTGATTAAATCCCAAATGGGGAACTTTCCAATGGGAAATTTCAAACTCTCCACCCCCCAGCCCAAGCAGCCCTATCTGTTTTAATCATTTGTTTCTCCCTTCTAATGTCGATTCGGTTTTTGCATTATGGAGAGGGGGGTGGCTTGGCCCGCTTTTCAAATTTATATTTAGATGGTTCATTCGCCTCTTTTAATGATCTCCGCTTGAAGTATAGTTTACCGCAATCTCTTATGTTTCGGTATTTTCAAGCTTGTAATTTTGCTCTGACACATTTAACATCTTTCCCTCAGCCTCTGCCAGAACCCCTTCTCTCCCCAAGGCTCATGGTAGGATTTCAATTATATGAGTTCATACTGTCCTCAGAGGTGGTCTCTTTGGCCGGCATTAGGAGTGATTGAGAAATGGAGATTAAGCTTGATGTGGCAGACAGGGGTGGGAAGAGGCGTTACAGATTCATTCCACATCTTCATGTGGCCGCCTTAGTTTAACACTTTAAGGTCCTACACAGGATTAATTTCATGAACGCTGTTTCCAGATACGAGTGACTTCTGTGATAGATGTGGCTTGTCACGGCAAATCATGCTCATATGTCTTATTCCTGTCCAAAATGATCTGAGTTTCCTGTTTTTTTCCAAGTGTCTGGCGAAGCCCTTGATATCGCATGAGAACCCTGTCTGTAGATGGAAATAATGCATAAACAGGGTTGCCAACTCTAACGCATCTGACGTGACACTAGATCACGCTCTTGCGCAATACATTTTACGGCAAATCTATATTATTCCATTAAAAATCTAAAATTAGCTACATACAAAGCGTTGGGGCAGTTTGCAAACCCTACGTACTATTTACAATATAATAAAACTGTTACGAACATGTAAATGCGTGTGAATGTGTGTTCAGACTTGTCTGAAACTGAAAATCTCCAGCCAACTAACCAAAGTTGGCAACCATGCATAAAGGGTTCCTCTCGAAGCAGATGTGTTTCTTTGTCTCTTAAACTGCTACTAGCAGAAAACATAAAACTGCAAGTATTATCTACTACTAACATCTTAATTATGACAATTTCCACGAAGTGTATCGTAGATGAGCATGCACGCTAACCTCTCCGCATGGTTGATGGTCCTACAGCATTAAAATTCGTAGTGCAAATTCGACTGCCGAAATATTAAATCACGCAATTAGAATATTTTTTCCGAACGCATTTGAATGTTTCCACTGGTATTTTATTGGGTTTTCTTTCATGGCAGCCGCATTAAAATAATATTTAGATGTTTGACAACTGTCTAATTGTTCATGTAAAGTTGCAATTTTTAAGATAGTGAAATTGCATATTTCCGGCTTAGTAGGAACTCATCATCTAAGCTATTGTTTCAGGAGGACGAAAATAAACAGCGAACAGCAGGGGAACAGGAAATACTGAACCATGGCGTTCAATTTTGGCGGTGGCACTACTAATACTCCAAGTATGTATTTTTCTCGTTACTATTAACTTTCTTAATGTTGTATATTGAACATAAAGCAGAACGATTTTTTCTTGATGTGTGACAAGAAAAATTTAACCTGGTTAAAATACATTTTGAAGTGAGTTTGTATTCGGCCCGGACAGTCGTTTAAAGTATCCTGTGAATTGCCTGTCAGTTTCGTATGGTATTTAGGTTATAAATTAGCTTTAAAAGCAGTTAACGTTGACACGCTACTGCTTTTCAGATTCACTATTGATATTCTTTTTTTTGTCTAGATAAATGGCTATTCTTGCTCATCAATATATTATTCCATTGTCAGTCTCATAACCATCATTGTCTTCACAAAAAAATCGCTATATTGTGACACTTTTTTGTCGTGTTATTGAGCTGGGGAAGAGCCATATGATTTATTCTCAATAGTTAGACTGGTTGCCATTGACGCAGGAAACAACCCATTTCACACCTCCTGGTCCATTACTGTTGGCACTAAAATTTCTTTTCATTGCCCAAGGCTCTTCTGGATTTTCATTTTCTTCATTTGCCCCCAAAACAACAGCCTCAACTGGTTTTGGTTTTGGCAGCACCACCACTGCCGCCTCATCTGGATTTGGTAGTAAGTTCATGCACAAGTTTGGTGACCTTCTTTCTCATTACAATATTATTGTACCCTGATTGATACTGAATCAGTGATTTTTTTTCCTTTGTCATATTTATTTAGTACTACATGACATTGTTTTTCCACGACTGGTTATGTCATTGGATAAATGCCCTATCCAGCAAGAAAAGGTTGTATGAAGGGTCAGTTGTATAGTGAATATTTAACTCCCTTATAAAGAAGTGATTGATTTTGTTGAAATTGTTCATTGTTGATTTTATCTAGTTTGCATTAAATTTTCATAACGTGCATACTAAGCAGGGCGGTGTATAACAGGTTGGGTTGCAATGGCATCAGATTTTTACGCAAAATACGTCAAACTTCATATTTATGTTCATAGTGAACTGGAATGAACCGAAGTATACCAAAGTACCATGTTGTTGGATAGCAGCAATTTCAACTGAAGAAAATGTAAACTAATATTTTAGATATGGGATATTTAGGTAGTAGTGTTGATTGGAAAAACTAGAAATAGACTAAAAGAATGAGTTTTGAAATCAAGCCACGAGTGAACACTTAAAATGATAAGCAAAGAAAAGAGATATTTTTCAGCCAGTGGAGTCAATAACACCAGTTCACGCTAAACAATAAAGTGACCACTGTAGTTTAATGTTGCTGTAGACAGTATAGTTTATTGCTGTGGTATTCCATGAAATTGCTACACTGTTGCAACCCTAAGAACAGCGGCTGGTTTTTAAGTTCTATACTTTAAAATCTGTGCAGATTTCCCAACTTTTCTGATACTCCCTTTTATATATTATATATATATATATATATATATATATATATATATATATATATATATATATATATATATATATATATATATAATTTTTTTTACTTTCAAATAAAATGGGAATATCACCCAAAATATATATTCAGGCTGGGATCTTGTAGGGCATAACTTCTGCAGGTTTGTTTATGATATAAGATTTTAGGGATTGAGTTACCAGTATGGGAAATTTGCTCAGCTGATAAGATGAAAGCCTTTCCAGAAGCAGTAGTTTCATGTTTGGTTTCACTTGTGTGTTGAGAAAGAGGTTGTCTCTGTAGCATCAGAATTTTTCTATGAATGCCTCATAAATGGCCAGTAAGAAAAACTTGTTTAACAAAGAGCTTGTGCATCTTTTATAGCTTGCTTTATATATATCGAACAATGTAAATATTCAAGGTCATGCTGCATATTTTTAAAAATCATGCAGTTTATTTACCTGCTGCTCACAAAAGAACTCTGTTCAAGTGCAATATGGCCTGATCAAAACTGGTTTCAGAGGAGCTCTGAAGAAATATGAATTCCCTTCGTGTTAAGAGGAAACGTTAAAATACTTTAATATTGCTGGTTTGGCATGGTGTACCTACCTCCCACTTTATATCATGCTATTCGATCAAGCCAGCAGGAAGTTAACCAGATGTTTATAATGGCAGACCTGGTTTATGTGGCAACACCATGTGTCGTTTGTCTCCGTGTCAGACAGTCCATGTTTTTTGTTCCCTCCCAGCTCCCTAGAGAGCTGTCTGACAGGGAGCTGGCAGGGAACCGGAACGTAAACGTCTTTGGGTTCCCAAGGACCAAGTTGGAGAAACAGTGTTGAAAGCAGTAAATTGTTGTTACAGGTCTTACAGCCACTGGGTTTGGGGCCACCACTACAACAGCGCCCACTACTGGTTTTGGATTTGGATCTACAACTACAGGTACAAAGTGATGTTTTGCACCTTTAATATCCCATTACATCAGATCTCTCACAGTTCTAGCTGATAGTTTCTGGTGTTCTATGAGTATTTAAAATGACATGACGTTATTGTTTGGCTTTTTTAAAAAATATTTAGTATTTGAAGTGACACACCTCTGCTTTAAGAAGACTGAATAAGAGCATTTTTTTATGTCCCTGGAAAAGTAGTAATTAACAGCACTTTTCAGACATGTCCAGATATTATGAAAATGATTGGGTTCCATTAAATGACACCCTTTATAATTATGTATAAATTCATCTATAGCTGAGGCCAAACTTCATCCTTCAAACAGGGCACCTCTGCTTTTGTTCTTTAGCCTGCTGAAGTAGTTCTGCTTATTAGCATCGGACAGACATCCGCAAACCAGCAGCCATCATCAGATGCATCCTTTGTTATTGCGGCATGATCCCTGTTAATGCTTTTGCTGCCTAGAAAGTATATGCACTTTATAGTACTGTTCTGTATGACTGGCAATATTCTCACCCTGCTGTTGTGAAAGATATTTTTTCTTTTGGAACATTGAGTATTTATTATTAGGGCTACCACTAACGGCTATTTTTCTATGGCTTAATTTGTCGACTGTTTTACTGATTGGTCGATTAATGATTCATTTTCCTCCAGAAAATCAAATAGACAATTTCATTTAAATTTATTTGTATTTTTATCCTGCTGTCTTTTTGGCACTATACGGGCATTATTCTCACCTACACTTTCTCATTTTCTTTCTGCTTATTCAGTTATCGCTAATGACTTTTTAAGTTTTTCTGTTTATGAAATCTCAGAATCTCAGACTTTTTAAGTGTGTTTCTGGCGGATAACATAACGCAGTATTTCTCGAGCACAAACCAGTCCGTGGGGAGGACTCGCATGAACGTTTTGTCTTCAGTGTGTTAATGAGGACTTAAAATAGTAAGACTAGTTAAAGAGTTTTATTTATTCCGAATAATGTTGGTTTGAGTACTCTCTCAAATGGTTTCCAGGACTAATAACCAACTAATAGTAGACAAATAGTAGATAAATAACACACCGTATTTATGGGTGACAAGTGTAAATCATATCCATAATATACATTGACCAACTGCTGATGTGGGAAAACCAGAAATGAGGATCCATGATTAGAAAAAATAGCAAATTTTAAACTGTCGTCATCACTGTCCTCCATTATAATGGTTAATATGACAGCTGCAGTCTCTCTGCAGAGTGTCGTACATCTACAGTTTTTCTGTTGCTAGATTCCTCTCCTTTTGCCGTCTTGCATTCTCTCCTAACCCTCTGTGCCTCTTGCTTGCTCCCTGTCCCCTCTCTGCAGGATTTGGGGGGCTGGGAGCTGCCAGCACCACCACCGGTGGGTTTAGTTTTGGGGATTTCGGATTAAATGCGAATGCGGCCGCTATCAGCTTTAATGTTGGGAGTTTTGGTGCACCCACCACTACAGCGGCCGTTTTCAATTTTGGTAGTAGCCTGGTTAGTTCAGGTAGATGCTTTTAAAAATCAATCAGTTAAGTCTGCTTTTCAAGCACATTTTCCACCATCCGTGTTTTTATTTTTGGCAACGGAGACACATTTCGCACTATTTCCTTTCATTTTGTGAGGTTCGTCATCGTCTTCTTGGTTGATCTTTTGAAATCGCTTTATGGTGTGAGTTCCAGTTCGGTAATGTTTGGCTTTGTCCATTTTAGTATATTTCACATATTGTTTACATTAGATATCTTTCTGCATGATGCCTGTTGATTTGTAATCTTAGTTAATTATGATCAGTACTGTAGAAACAGTCTGATTCACCTGTCTGCTTTTCTGAGAATCTAATAATCCGGTACATGTCGCATCTTTCACTTAATCATGTAAATGTTGTGTGCGAGCTGCTAATCTCCAGCTTTTCCGGGTTGCCTCTGTCTTACTTTCATGGTATTGTGGGCATCTCATAGGTGCTTTTGGTGGGTTTGGGGCGACCACCACATCTGCTCCTGCATCTTCATTCAGTTTCTCTACTCCTACAAACACAGGTGAGAAGCAGGATCTGCTGCCTGATGGAATTCATAGGTCACGCCAAGGCATTTATGTTGGAGTATGCTTGCGTCACAAAATCAATCTTTCGTTTGTCCTTGGTGGTACGACCATCGTGACATAATCATGAGTGATCAGATTTATGTCGGGTCTTGCTTGTCGTATTGCCAGTACTTCAATATGCAGTTTTTCAATTATTGAGCCTTTATAATACTGTGTGGGGCGCATTGGCCATTTCTTCATATAGAATAGATCTTATAATTTACCTGAATTTAATATTTTAAGCATATTTGGAATTTGTTTTAAATGGGAAAAGTCGTACTATAAAAATAACCAGCCTGAATGAACCTAATAATAACTGATGTTTAGTTTCATCAATGAAAGGCATATTACATCTCCTGATAATCGTTATGCAGGGTACTTGGCAATAGTTTAATTATTGTGATAATAGTTAACTTTTCATGCAGTATGAAACCAAATTGGGTTTGTTTTTTATTTATGGACAGTTATCTTACGTAGTTATTGTATTTGTGTGTTCTTCCGTTTGCATTTTCACAGGTGGCCTGTTTGGTAGTACTCAGAATAAAGGATTTGGATTCTCGTCTGCCTTGAGCACTGGCGCGACCACTGGCACTGCTTTTGGCACTGCACTCGGAACAGGACTAAACTTCGGAGGGTTTAATGTTCAACCACAACAACAACAGGGTGAGTCAGCTGGATTGTGAGCCATACTGGGATTACTGCCTGCTGTTCGCCTCCTTCAGGCTGCCTTGCGCTTCTCCTAAAGCTCTGTCACTATTCTTGGGTCAGTGATTTTTGTACGGTCTTGGAATATTTTTCTGGAAATTTTATATCCCTGCCTTGCACTTTGCACATTGGCCATTGGCTCCAGACCCCCCCGTGACCCTGAATAAGACTAGCGGTCACAGAATATTTTTTTATGTATTTTTTTAATGAAATCTCAGAAGCCTGGACTTTTTAAGTGTGCAAGTTCTGTAATTAAAAATGCCAACATGTAGATATAATAAAGTGAGGAAGTAATTATGGTTAAGCAAGAAAAGGCTTTATAAATGTCTTTAGGAGGCTTGTTTGGGCAGCCTGGACAAGCGCCATCACAATCCAACCAGCTGATCAACACAGCCAGTGCTCTTTCCGCGCCCACTCTCCTTGGCGATGAGCGCGATGCCATCTTGGCCAAGTGGAATCAGCTCCAGGCTTTCTGGGGAACTGGCAAGGGCTACTTCAACAACAATATCGCCCCTGTTGATTTCACCCAGGAGAACCCATTTTGCAGATTCAAGGTAGGACCCTCTGACACTGAGGATGACCTGTGTACCCTTGCATAATGTATGGCAATGATCATGTGATGGTAGTGAGTATTGATTTCATTTTCTTCTGCATGTGGAGGGACCCTCTTGATTTTGACTGTGGAACATACACCATATGAACAAAAGTATTGGGACACCTGGCCATTACACCCACAGGAACTTTTATGACATCACATTCTAAATCCATAGACATCAGTATGGAGTTGATCCCCCCCTATGCAGCTATAACACCTGCCACTCTTCTGGGAAGGTTTTCCACAAGTTTATTGTGTATTTGTGGGAATTATTGCCCGTTAACCTAGAAGGCCATTTGTACAATCAGGCACTGATGATGGACGTGAAGGCCTGGCTCGGAATCTCTTCTAGTTCAACCCGAAGGTGTTCGATGGCGTTAAGGTCAGGGCTCTGTGCCAGTCAAGTTCTTCCACACCAAACTCACCCGGCCATGTCTTTATGGACTTTGCTTTGGTTTGGAATTGGTTTGGTATGCATGGGGGGGGACTAACTCCTTACTGATGCCTATGGATTTCGAATGGCACGTCATAAAAGTTCCTGTGGGTGTAATGGCTTGGTGTCTCTATTCTTTTGTACCTAGAGTGTATGTAGCATGTTTAGGGCTAAGCAGTCCATTTGATATACATTGTGTGTGGTTGTAGGCAGTGGGTTACAGTTGCATCCCAGGTAGTAAGGACGAGGACGGCTTGGTGGTCTTAGCTCTGAACAAGAAGGAGGAGGACGTCCGGAGTCAACAGCAGCAGCTGGTGGAGTCTCTGCACAAGGTCCTCGGAGGGAACCAGACTCTGACCGTAAACATTGAGGGCGTCAAAGCCCTGCCCGATGACCAGTGAGTATAGCCGTGTCACCTTTCGAGTCTCCTTGTCTCTGCATTACAATATCTCTGACACGCAAGAGTTTTGTGTCGGAATGACTGGTGATTAATTTCTTCTTAACAGGACGGAGGTAATCATATATCTAGTCGAACGCTCCCCAAATGGTACCTCCAAGAGGATAGCGGCCTCCTCGCTCTTTGGCTTCGTGGAGCAGGTCAATGTGAAAACGCAGCTCCAGCAGCTGGGTGTGGTTATGTCCGTCACCCGCAATGAGCTCTCGCCTGCGCAGCTGAAGCAGCTCCTGCAGAATCCGCCCGCCGGTCAGTCATTACCAGCGTCTCCTCTGGTCTCCGCTTTGCCCTGCGCGCTGAATCTCTATCTTGTCAGTCTTCAAAATCAATAATGGTAATGTTTTTTTCGGCCTGTCAGGTGTGGACCCTATCATTTGGGAGCAGGCCAAAGTTGATAACCCCGATCCAGATAGGTCTGCATTTGAATGTAAAATGACCATTTCGGTAACATGCTCAGTTCCATGTGTTTCCATCGTAATCCGACAATGTTTTAATGATTGACAGGTTGATTCCAGTACCTATGGTTGGCTTCAAAGAGCTGCTCCGCAGACTCAAGATCCAAGACCAAATGACGAAACAGCACCAGACTCGAGTTGATGTGAGAGATTACCGTTTTGTGTTTAGTAAATACATTAAAGTAGTGATAGGAGAAACGAGGCTAGATAATGGCTGGAATGATGGTGTAGTTAAAATCCAGTTGCTTCCGATTCATTTATTGGCTCCAGATTATTCAAACGAGATCTTCAACATTGCATCGGGCTGCCACTGGATTTTGAGGCCTTATGTATCTTGACAATGTATCTTGAACATTTCAGTCAATTTCTTTCTGTTACTGTAGCACATGTAATTTTTTTTTCTAAGTTTTACTTTAATTGTGTTTCTTTTTTGTGCAAAATCTGATTTTGTTGTACTTGCAAATGATTTTTAAGTATTTGAAATGAAGTGAAGGTTCTTGCACCTTAGTTTAATCTTCACTATTCTTTTATTCAACAGATAATCTCTAATGACATAAGCGAACTACAGAAGAACCAGGCGACTACAGTGGCCAAAATTGCTCAGTACAAAAGGAAGCTGATGGCCTTGTCCCACAGAGTTCTTCAGGTATAAACACATCCAGTATAAGCATCTGCCGCTTTCTGAAAGCAGAACATTCATTTGAAACCTGGTGTAAAGCAAAGAAACGGTTACCAGTAATTTGGGGATAAATTTTTGAGCGTTTCGATGTACCGATTCCATGCCGTCCTGCGTCACCAAGCGTCTCTCCTGGCACTCGCCTGATCTGCGTCCTTTCAGGTGTTAATAAAGCAGGAGATTCAGAGGAAGAGCGGCTACGCAATCCAGGTGGACGAGGAGCATCTCCGCGTGCAGCTGGACACCATCCAGTCTGAGCTCAACGCTCCCACCCAGTTCAAGGTTTAACTCTTTAACGTTTTATCTCCGGTTTTATGTGTCTTTAGTTAAAGGGATTGGACATTTTACTAATGGACGTCCTTGCTGGCTGGTGTCTACTTTTGATCTGGACGGGATGCCACCTCAGGGACCAGGGTTTCAGTCTCTGCCATGGCTCCATGTGTGTGTGTAGTTTGCATGTTCTCCCCATGTCGTTCTCATCCCCCCCCCCGGACAGCCCAGAACCATACCAAAGTTAGTTGGAGTTAAAGTGTGTGTGTGTGTGTGTGTGTGTGTGTGTGTGTGTGTGTGTGTGAGACCTGCCATGGGTTGGTGCCCCATCCTGCCTCGTTCCCCCCCCTCGCACCCATAGCCGCCTGGACAGTCTCCAAACCCCTCCGTGACTCTGAATAGGACAGGAAGTTACAGAAAATGGATGGATGGAAACTCGAACCTTGGCAAACAATTTTATTTTGCTTTACATTCTTCTAAAGCACAGGCTTGAATAATAGTGTGCATGAGTCGTGGGAAAATGGTCTTCAAATCTGGACTGACTGGCAAGGAGCTTCATACACTTGAGGCTTCTCAAACTTCTCCCCAGTTCTCAACTTAAGCAAGTAATTTGTAGCCTCTACACCGAATTCTATGATGCTGGATGTACGCTGTATGTGAGTCTGTGCCCTCGATAAGCCATTTTGAGAAACAGAAGACTATTCAGATTTTGATGATATTGTGGCTTAGTGTCCTGCTGTATTATATGCTAATGAGGTGTGAACATTTTTGTTTCTGTCCTTAGGGTCGGCTGAATGAGCTGATGTCTCAGATCCGCATGCAGAACCACTTCGGGGCGGTCCGCTCGGAGGAGCGCTACAGCGTCGATGCGGACTTGTTGAGGGAGATAAAGCAGGCAAGTTCTAGTGAAGCTTCAGTCTTGCTTGCGGGTGTCTTGTTTGTTTGCCTGCATTTGCCTCGCAGTCCTGTTTCGCTGGTGGGAAACGCCTGTCCTCCGTTTTACAGCATTTAAAACAGGAGCAGGAGGGCCTGAGTCACCTGATAAGTGTTATAAAGGATGATATGGAAGATATCAAGTTGATCGAGCACGGTCTTCAGGATGGCGTCCATGTCAGAGGTGGCATGCTCAGCTGATGGGATCTTCTCACAGTTTGTTCTCCTCCTGCTGGTTCTGCTGCTGCTGCTGCTGGGAATTGCGTTTCACCTCGACCGGCAGGGTGTATCAATGGCTCCTGTCTCAGACCTTGAACTGCTTGTCATAAAAGGGTTTCTTTCTCCTGGAAAGTGATCCAATATTTGTAGACTCACTGCAGTGCTAGGAAGCTTCTTTAGTTTTGTTTTTTTATATAAAACTTTGCACTTCTCTGTGGGTACAAAGTGTTTTTAATGTCCGAGTGTCGACATGTAAATATGCATTTTTATCATTTTCAGCATTAGGCAGCCTATTCCTGGAAATGGCTCGGTGTTGATTTGTTGATGGATATAATGCAGAGCTACATTCTTCTATGGTTCTAATACATATGGAAAGCCAACATATCTGTCCAGAAGTGCAATGTACCCCAAGATTAAAGCAATGTTATTCAATAAAGTTTGCCTCTTGAGTCTCTTTGCCTATTTGGAATCATACGCATGCAATTATCACATCATAACAACCAAAACAGAATAATCTTTGGCCTTTTTTTGACATCAAATATTCAACCTTTTTGCATAAAAACCAGAACCCAAATTAATTCTAATCCAGAAGTTAGCCAAATGACTTATTGTTTAAATCTTACATTCAGATTAGCTGAATATGACAATGCTCAAGTAAACCGGTTTCCAAATCATTGAGGATTATTTCATACATCTGCCAGCACACAATTCCAACTAGAAATTGAGGCAAGTATATTGTAGAAATCTGCCCAGTATTGAAAAAGCAGGGGGTGTACAGTGGCATCTATTTGTTATTGGTAAGTCTGGAGTAGCAGAGGTAGAAATGGGGAAAAATGTGTCTGTGTATTTCAGTATTCTGTGAAAATGATATATCGGGTTCACTTCATTTTAAGAAAGCATTTCAGCAAACTTGTGCTGGGCCTTTAGCTTATAACCTTATAAATCGCTATGTGTTTCAATAAGTGCACATTTATTGAAATGTACACTGCTAAAGGCTTGCACTTGAATCTTCACGTTCGGTCGGGTGCTTCATAGTCCTGTGCGCTAGGCGGAAGGCCTCCATGAACTCGTTGATGTCAATTTTCCCGTCTTTGTTGAAGTCAATGCTGACTGCCATGTCTGAGATCGCCTCCTCACTTATGCCCACGTTTAAATGGGAGCTGAACAGCTTCCATGTTTGATGAAACTCTTCGAAGGAGATGAACCCTGACGAAACATGGTTAGAAAGAAACCTTTTCATTTGATTAAAAGACATTTAGAAAATTATATACGGGGCAGAGGATGTACGAGAAAGCACTGCACGTAAGACTGTAGCATTGACTCGAATAAAACGTTCTGCACATACAGTAATTAAGCTTTCTAGCTGTATTGCACTGAGCATTTTGTTGTGTGGATTGTTGAGTGAATAAATGAATGAATGTGCTATGAATGCTCAGTGAAATATATTTAAGCAGTTCTGGTCGATTCAATTAAAGTTAATAATAACACGTTTGAATCCTACCTCCAGTCTGTGTGTGGTGTTATTGATATGCAGTTATTAGATGGTGTGAAGGATAGTTAGGTGCTCTTTTGTCATGTTCAAATATACTGCAAAAATACACAAGGCCACAAACGGTACAACCTAGCCACCTAACTGCTACTCAGGGCAGCTCTTCCACCTGTTGACATTGCACATTACCATGCATTACAATATTTATACTTCTGCCAAAAGCTTTAGCAATGGCCTGAAAAATGGCCCATAACTGCCATTCTTACCTGAGTGATCAGTGTCAATGATTCTAAAGATGGTCTCAAGGTTGGAATGATGCTTGTACATAGTCTCAAGAAGATTCCGGTGGAAAGGCTGTTTCAAAAAGTAGAAATAGTCTATGCAAATGGTATCCATCTTCTGAAAAGGTATAGCTGGCACAGTAAATTAGAAATATTCTGTCGTGGGGTGAATATTTAATTATCTGTTTTAATGTTAAGATAGATTGGTGGACCCCTTTTGTTTTACCTCAGTCCTCGGCTCGGTGATGGCAAGCTCACGAAACCACGCCTGATAGTCCAGCAAGCCGTCATGCGCACTGGTCACCAGTTGGGGGCGCAGCACCCGCCAGGGCAGGCCCAGCTGAAGCACAGCCTCTACTGCAGCAGACCAGTGATTGAGGGAGATCTGTCCTGTGGTGGGCGAACACATGACAGGGGATCAGCACCGACATGCGGCCCTGCAAAGAGGATTTACATGGGCTGCAGCTTCCTGAGGGCTTATCTGCCGTATGAATTCAGCTCCAGCTCCTTTCACAAAAGCAGTCCGTCATCTCTCAGCATCCTCACTGCACGACGTAATGCTGGGTCGATACTTTTACAATACTCCTTCAACTTTTCATATTAATTTGTGAAGTAAAACATGACACTCCTAAAGCAGTCACTTATAAGGCGTTTTTAATGACTGAGTGACAACATGTAAATACATTCCTGCTCCTGGAGTGTGATGGTATTGACTCGGTTGGTGGATTTATTGCAAAGCAAGGTTCTGATATTGTTTTGTCATAATACATATGTGTTTGACAGAACAGTTAAATCACAGCTAGATAAGATTCTAACAACTTTGAGCTATTAGTCAGGTTCTCCCCAAACGAGCTTGATGGGCCGAACGGCCTCCTCTCGTTTGCAAATTTCTTATGTCCTTATGTGTTATTTGGAAAGCCAGTATATGTGTCCAGAAGTGCAGTGTACCAGAACAGTTCTAATCCAGTAGTTATGCAAATGCAGTAAATGCAGTGTATTGGCCATGGGTAATGAACCAGAGAAGACTATTTGACTGCCTAGGTTAGCAGCTCAAATACCTGTGTTACCACTGTCATATTCCTGGAGGGCTCTAATGAGGTCCGACTTGTGAGCAAAGAGCAGCTCCCTCAGGGCCCTGAGTGCTGAGCATTCCATGTGGCTCACACTGCAAATACAATGTGAGAAAAATGTTCAATTTCACCTTGACTACAACTTGCTAAAGCAGTGTTTACCCAATCCAGTCCTCGGGGAGCCACAGCAGTCCATGATTTTGTTCCATCCCAGCTCCCTGCCAGACAGTCCACATTTTTGTTTCCTAGGTAGCTGAGAGGGAGCAAAAACATGGACTGTCTGTGGGCCCCCAAGGACTGGATTGAGAAACACTGTGCTGAAGTATATTGAAAGACAACAAACAGTCAATCTCAAAAGTAAACCGATAAATGCTAAGTTGATTATATTTGCTATAATTTCTTAAATTGACTTTGATAAATTAACAATATTAATACGGATAAAGCTTCACAAGGTGATTAAATCAGTGTTTAATTGGTGTTTAATAATGATTTAGATATTGTTCAAAACCTCTGTACAGAGGTAAAACACTTTAGAATTTAGACATTTAAAGTCACGCTCTTTAAACTTTAAAACACATTTAACTCTACTTCAAATGTACAGCTGATATATTGCAGGTGTAAACCTACATTTTTGGAAGCTTTTCAAATACAACAAATAATTCTCAGGACAGGGGACTGTAGAATGTATAGCATGTTAATTTTTACCTTTGTCTGAGGGTTAGCTCTCGGGTTCCACAGTTAGCCTGGTACTGATTGAAATGCGGTACCAAATCCGGACCTAGTCTGAGGTAGGCACCTCTGTTACTGCCCACTTCATAGTAGTTTGATGCGGAAAAAATGGTCAGGACCTATGAAAAATGGATAAGCAGTGAAATGAACACTTTCATCTGAAAATCAGTAATAGACTTTATTATTAATAATCAGCAACTTACATTTAAAAGATAAAACATACTTCTGGTTTATTGAAAATGGTTTTTAAAAACTTGAACTGAATTGTGAAAGGTAGGGAAATGACACTGTCAGGTTAGATGTCCTGCAGTATGTCAGCTATTTCTACAATTACAAAGCTAATTAGATAATGAAACTAAATCATAAAAATGAAACCAACATGCAGCTATTGAAACCTATCGTTTTCCCTAAACCTATGAATTTGCTCATCTACTGAGAAACATGTATAGTAAAATTCTGAAGAATGCATTGAAATTATGAACTAATTAACTTATATAACCTAATATAGTTTTTGTGAACTTTTGGCTTTTTGAAAAAAAAAATCACAAAAATTACTAAAAATGACTACATATTGTAAAATATATGGATGTTTGGAATGACCCTCCTTCTTATAACCCCCCCCCCCCCTTTGAAAAGCAAATTATGGACACCAGCTCAGCATAGACAAAAGCTATGTGTGTGCTGTCGGCCACCATAAATAAGTATATTATATTTTTGTGTGGTTTATTATGTTCTATATGGTACAATTAAGAATCACTTTAATAAAATGATAGTAACAGTCACTGATTAAGGTCACATGACGTATGAGTTTAGGTGCCCATATCTAAAGGGGATTAGAAGATTATAATTCTCACTTATTTAGTACAACTTTCTCTTTGTCAAATATCATATCTGACCTGGCTAAAGAACTGAAAGCAACAGTCTTTCTATCGATTCCTCACCTTGCGATTGTGACAAAATGCATAACCCTCCTGCTTGCACTCATGGGACCGGATAAGAAGCTGCAAATTATGTCTGTTCAAGACCTTCTCTGTTACATCTGGACCCCAGTAACATCCACCTCCTCGAATCTTGTTCGGAATGCAGCCAGTTTGAGACATCGGATCACTCCACAGCACGTCATCAATCTGCATCACGGTTACAGAATACAAGTAAATTACAATCTTTCATTGTCGAGTGTTGACAGGCATGGAATCTTTATGTAGCATTATTACCTGTTTCCATTCATTGTCATTGTCATGATCTGTCCCCGAAGTCTTGGAGTCAGAAGAGAGTGTGTTCTGGATGTCCTTGCAGGACACGTTTAGTCCAGTCTTCAGCCCATCCTCCACTAAATGATTTACTTCACTGGAGGGATCCAGTGGAGAGCTGCACTGGAGGTTCTGATGGGAGCTGACTGCAGCACTGCAGGTCAGGGTGCAGTGACTCTTCAAGCTGGTGCCCATCCTGGTGTTGGGCTTGATGTCCAAAAACTGGTTTCCACTAGAGGCCGCATTCTTCTCAGGAGGTCTGAACATTGAAACATACTGAGACAGGACTATGTATTTCAGTAAACAAGCAAAGATCAAATACATAATACAGAGTTCTACAAGACTAGAACAACAGTTAGTTGCAACTTGTGACTGACCCTTCACCATTTGGCTACAATAGATGACTTTCCATGAAATTAAGAGCTTCAGTCAATTATGGAACCTATTATATAACTCCACAGAGGTCTGGTTAGACCTGGCCAAACCAATCATAACCTCAGTCCACCCAATGGCCCAGCAAATGCCAACCAATCAAAGATTATTTTGTTGACTGTTATAAATAAGGACACAAGCCAGGATGGACGTAATAAACTATGACACTCAAACTATGACCTTGCAGCCCCTACAGAGAATTCTGTGATCCACTTGTGGTCAGACTGGTCAGAGGAGGGAGGCAAAATTAGATGAGCGATGCTTTATTAGCAAAAAAATGACATGGAAATGAATTAATAAAATATTCAATCATAATCTTGCTTCAATATATGTATTGGGTTTGCAGGAGCAGTATGCATCATAAATATGTGAATATGAACACATCATAATATTATTTTACAGAGTAAACTTTCAGATGATTAAATCAGTCTTTAGTAGGTGTTTACTAATGATTTAAATAATATTCAAACCCTATATGTACAGGTCCAATACTTTTGAAGGCATCCATATTTATTTATAGATAAGACATTTTACATTTGAAATTAGAACAGACACCATGATTCAGAATTAAAAATGTAAAGATCATCATGTTAGGGAAACAGCTACATACTTTCTGTCGGTCCAGTTTGGCAATGAGACTGAGGTCCGTGGTATCAGAGATACCTCCATGCACGATCAAGACTTTCTGATCAACCACAGTTGCTAGCGGTAACCAGCTGAAGATTTTCTGAAGCAGTTTCAGTATCTTCTTGCCATGGAGCTATGGAGTAACAATGGCTTCTTAAATGGAAATAGCTACTATTGTTAATATTTTGTGCAAAACCGAATTCCGTGGTATTTTATGATCAATTATGTTATACATTTTTAGCATGGATGAATGTGGTCTTTAAAGGCAATGCAGAATATTATCCTTACGATCTACCTACAAATGTACAATAAAATCACTGATTTCCCTCTTAATATTGGGATAAAACAATAATTACTTTCAGGTCTACTGACCTGTAATATTCCATAGAAATCAAGGACAAAATCTGTAATCATGAAGTTCATATTAGTAAATTCTCTACTTCACTCCCCATTGAAACTTTATGCAATAAAGTCAGTGGCTCTCAGAATTTATTGGGTAGGTATTTAATTAAATACATTTTCTTTACTAATTTAGATTGAGTCACTTTCTGACTACATAGACATGTGAACAATTATACAACATGGTATGTGAAAACACATGGGAAATGTATCAAATCACCCTAAATACATTCTACTTAAATCTGCTTTCGAACAGCATGCAAAAAGACGTACCATATATTTTCCCAACACTTCCTTGGTGAAGCCATACCTATAAAAATCAAGATTTTTTTTCATTGACTTATCTTTTCCAACACATCCAAATAATGTAACTTTGAGTTTCAAGTGTATTGTACCTCAAATTCACAATGTGGTCCTCATGATTTCCTCTGTTGAGATGCACATTATTTGGATACACCAGCATGAATGCAAAAATGATAAGAAGAACCTCAATTGAGTGCTTGCCACGGTCCACAAAGTCACCATTAAAGACATAGAGCTTCTCCAGCGATGGGAGGCCATTCTGTACAGGGTCAGACAAAGACATACACAAAGGTTAAATAAATACTTATTCATTTTTCAAACGTGAAAACATCAAAACCATACAAATGAAAACTACGACCGACTTCCAATTCCAATACCAAAATAGACAAAAATAAGGGACACATATGGCTATGTGACAATATTTGGTTGCGTGGTAAACTGGATTAGCATAATCACAGTAATATAGGTGAAAAACACAATATTCCTTATTCCGTAATTCACAGTGATTATTTTTTGCGTTTGTATCCATACCTTATAAAAAATGAGCAGCAGGTCCTCCAGATGGCCATGTAAGTCTCCTGAAATTATTTTAAAATAAACAGCACACATTAACATTTTCTTTTATCCATACACCATATTGGCCCATATTTTGGCTATTTACCTAAATAAAAAGTATTGAGACATTTTGCAAGTATCCTACCATTTGACATTAACCCGTTTTTAATAATAAGCAACGTAATGTAAGTGGTGTCATTACCACAGACAGTGATTTCCTTGCTTTGGCAGGTGGAAACATAGTTTATATTTGGCAATAATCTTAGTAGTTTCCAAGTTTCCAGAAGAAGCTGAAGGACGTATCGTGTATGGAGATGCTATTAGGAAAAACAGTGAAAATAAAGTAAAACACAAATGAACCAGTAAAACATCAAATATCATGCTTGCTTTACTTCCTACCACTAAAAATAATTAACCACAACAAAACCGTCACAATAATTCAACACACAGAATAATTTCAACACATTATTTAAAAAAGAGTGGACATCCTTCGTGGAAATAAATGACTCCGGAAATCTCATCCACATTACCCTGGGAAACAGTAAATATGGTGTTAAGAAGAAAAAAAACACAAAAAAAATCAATATACAGACGTTCCTCTACTTACGAACTTTCAACTTACGAACTTTCAGACATACGAACGAAGAGGACTGTAAGACCTAATTGTGTTCCTTGGGCTTCCGTTTCCTGTTCGCAACGTCATTTTTTTCTGTGCACCAATTCCGCCTAGTACGACTTCTGGCCGCTACTCCCGCCGCGCAGCAGCGTAGCGTGCGTACTCCCAGCATCCTAGTTTTTTGTACTTGTGTATACCCTTAAAATGATGTTGAAGAACGACTTACGAACATTTCAAGTTACGAACGGCCGTTCAGAACATAACTCATTCGTAAGTAGAGGAGCAGTGTTTGTACAGGAATGATTCTGTCCCAAACTTTTTAATCCATATAAATGGTTGATCACTATAAACGAGATCACTATAAGTTTCCATTATATTTTAAAACAAATTACATCATTATACTCATTAACAGACCCCTACCCCCTCCCCCCCTCAAATAGGCCACTGTGGATAGCAATACCTACCTGTTTGTTCCTGAAGGCTTCAACTAACTCAGCTGCGCCAGTGACAGTGAGCGGGAAGCTGAGGTGGGGTCCAGAGTACAGCTTAGATACTTCCATGTTCTTATAGCAAAAGTACATCTCCAATTCTGTGTCATGACATATTTCATTTTCCCTGAAGATGTGGGAGATCAAGTTTCCTGCAGTGGGAAAAACAGCATAGCCTGATCACCTTGGGAGACAGGAAAACATAAAGCTGGTAGACAATACAAAAAAATAGCTTACTTTCACTGCTAGCTGGTGTAAAGTGATCCATGAGGTAGCCAAAGAAGTTGTGTAGCTGTAAAGGGCATACATATAGTGTACAGATTCTGGATTGCAAAGGAACAGAGGAATGTTGAACAATAGTATATTACCACAGAGAAATGAAAGTATATCAATCAATATGCCTAATTTAACTTTGTACTTTTGTCACTTTGATCTACAGATCTACCTTTATCTGATCTAGCTCCCCTGCATATTCTATAGACTGGAAAATGTTCCATGTGCATCTCCGTCTCATCTCCATACGGGCCACGTATTGGCGGTACCATCGCTGGATGAGCAGAGCGGCTCCTATTGCTGACGGAAAGAAAAATCTATGATCATTGTAGCATAAGCAGCTAGTTTTGACGCTCCCCAGCAATAGGTTCATCAAGATAAAGACCAAAGAAAAAATACATATAACTGAATAGAGAAAAGCTTCCCAATAACACAAACTATAACCTATAAAGGTATTTCCATCCTCATCCATTCTCTATACCTGCTTGTCCAGAGCCTATGGACACGAGACAAGGAACAACCCAGGATGGGGCACGAAGCCATCACAAGGCACACTCACACGCCATTTACTCATATATGCACACCTAAGTGCCTATAAAAGAAATTTAAATCTCATCATGAATAAACGTACCTGTAGCGGCTAGAAAAGAAGATGCAGAACAAGGAAAAAGAAAAGATTTCAATTTTTGCCTCTAATTATCTGAATTGTCAAAATAAAAACTTATAGATAACAATAATATGATAACGTCAAAACACATCAATTTGATAAACAACATTAACAAATGAAAAGCTATCTAGTGCAGCATCAGGCGATATAGGCGGCCACCTAGGGTCCCACTTAGGACCAAGGGCACCAAGAGGCTTTGATCAGCACTGTGTAGCATGAAATTTTACCTGGGACACCGAGGCTTCCTACAGTTCGCAAAAAACAAACATTATTGCAGAAGTTAGACTATATGGGTATTGAAGGATGGATTTGTTTTTTTATTTCAGTATATACTTCTACTTTTAAAAACTAGATCTTAAAATTTATTTTAAGTATATTATCAAACTATTAAAATCTGTTTGGTAGCACTTTACCTGACGGGCACAAATAGCATTAGCTCAGGTACTAATGAAGTTCAAATCATGAACAAACTAACATGAGATCAGTTGTGTTTTTCTTTACTTGTTCCTTCAGTAGTGAACGAGGGTTTACAGAATTAACAGATATGGTAACAAATATAGTAACTGCTTGAGATAAAGCATGCATCTCGATTCATTGCTGATGAATTAACATGAGATCGTTATGTAACTAAAACATAGTTTGTGGTTAATTGATACATAAGCAATAGCGTAATGCTACATTATTTGAGCCCCTTCAAGTAAAGTGTTACCATCTGTTTTTATAGCTACAAAGTAAAAATTAAACACAAGGCACTGATGAGAGAATATGAAGAAAACCTCTCTGGCATTTTTTCAGCTCTTGTGCATTAGATTTAGTGATCCCACATCCCATTCTGTTCCGCTCTTCAGACTGTAGGGGGGAAAGGCAATGATGTTCATGGAAGCAGGAACAAGAAATTACTTTTATTTACACTCTTAAAGGAGCCTATTGCAACTGAATCTCTTTTACTCACCTCTATATTTGTCCTTAATTCCTCTATGTCTTCTGTTCAGTTTATTCGGAAACACCACAGTATAATATGTCCTGCGCTGTAGAGAGCTATTATACTAAATTTAAATCTAATTCTACAGCAAAGTCCAATTCATCTATATATAGCAGGTTACATATGAAACTTGTGAAATTCAATTTTATCTGTACGCAAATAACATGCATAGCCTAATAAAGCATATGAAATAGTTTTGACCTCAAAAGACCTACCTTTAATAATGAATATTTTACTGCACGCTCAACTGCGTAAATAGTTGAGTCATAGATTGATTGACAAGATAAAATGTATACTAAATAATATGTTTGCTACTAATTACACACAGTAGAACATATAGAAAGAAGGGGGGGGTGGGAGTGTGTCCCACCAATATTTAAATTTGGTCGAAGAAAAAGGTAGGTCTGTAATTAAACATTTGGGGTTAATGAGTACATCACCTTTAGTTATATTTCAAATGACTCTTTCATTCATTGATTATTTACCCATACCTGTTTCTCCTATTCAGGGTCGCGGGGGGGGGGGGGGAGGGGGGACTGATCTTATCCCAGAAACAACGGCCGCAAGGCGGGGAATAACCCAGGATGGGGCACCAACCCATCCCAAATCAGACACACCATCCGCACACACAGTCGCACCTACGGTCACAGAGCCGGGCCAGATATATTAAACCAGTCTTCTGAGACACTGCCGTCCCACCAAATGACTGGTTCTTTCCTTGAAAATATGCTATTTTATTATGTTTTTTCCTCTTTGTTTATTTTGTAGATTATTAAATACATTTCCCGTATAGATGCTCAACTCCATTGCGGCTATGAAAATTTAATTATTATGTTTGTTGTATTTATTTTTTACAAAATTCTCTTTTAATTAACTGTATTTTCTGGTTTAAAAAACCCCTACAATTTGCTATGCTCATTTAAATATGTAAAATATCTTCTTCTACACCAGTTTTCCAATTTGATAAAAAATTCTCATCAGTCTGTCTTTTATTAAATATTGCTTTTTGCGTTAATTTTACTTCTTTTCAGCACTGCACATTATAGTCAAAAGTAAAACTTACCTTAATGCTGGCCCTTTCTTTATGGGTGACAAGAAATTATATTGATCTTCAGTGATTAAGCATTTTCAAAAATGTAGTTCCGTAATTTCCCATAAACGATGACTGACGCGGAGATGAAACTGGAGAATAGCGGCGACAAATTCTGCTAAATAATTCCGTTCGCCAGTCTGAGAAGGTACGTCCCACGTGAAGCTGAGTGTGAACTCCGGCACCGTCATGCTGGATAAGTAGCTGTCCAGTTCTCTGCCTGATACATCAAGTGTCTTTCCAAGCATGTGATCACTTAATCAAAATAATAATCCATGAGTAGCTTAAGATAATGCGTGGCAGGGGTTTTAAGTAGCACGTCAGATTTAAGTAGCACGCTTCCAAGACACAAAACAGAGAATACCATTGCGCTAGATGTTGTAAAACTCCCTTTAATGTCAGCGGTACTCCCTTTCAGTTGACACGTACAAGCATTTGACACATACGACCCACTTATCCTTAGTCGCGGGGGTGGGTTGGGAGGCACTGCAGCATAGGGCACAGGGCTGATGTTTGCCCTGAATTGGACTGGATAGAAGGCCGATCCATTGTAGAGCAAATACGATCATGAGATCATATACAAGACTTTTAAGACACGACCCTCACCGAGCAGAGACAGGATTATAACCCCAAACATTTGAGTGAAGAATGACTGCTCTACCGTGCATCCAGTCTACACCCATTTTAATACAATGACACAACATCAAGACATCTGGGCGAACACGAATAATTTTTTTTTATCATATATATATATATAAAATTTAAATATGAATCCTTATTTATGTATCATAAAAGTAATATTTCATTGGAATTTGATTTATTTACTTATTATTTCTCTTCCTTTCCCTGGAAACACAAGACAAGTAACATCTTATTTTCTCTCAACATGAAACCATTTTTAATCGGTGTAGTTTTGTATCGACCACAAGATGGTGCTATAGATGAAATATTTGAAATCACTGTGTTGATACATGATCGTACTCCTTCCGAGACACGTGAATAATAGATCAAAGAAAGCTAAATCGAGCAAGGATGAAGCTGCTGAACACATACAATTATTAATATTTGAAAAATACAGTTAATAAGACACTGGGATGCTTAATTACCAACATCTACCAAATATTATGTCAGTGTAAAGGAAGAAGACATTATTTTTTCTGCAAGATAGGTTTGCTTTTAACTCAAAATGTGTTACTGATTATTTGATAGGTGTAACAAATCTAACAATAAGCCTAATAAACTTATATATACAAAATTTACCTATGCAGGGTTAACATTTTTTTACATCCATGGGGTGATAATACTCCAAAATATAATGACTTTGTCACCTATAAATACTCACTTGAGTTAACAGACTGTAATTTAAAACAATCCGTAGATTCAAAGAATGTAATGTTCAGCTGCACGACAATGTGTAAAACATTTAAACCTTGGACAAAATGTCTAATCCCTTGTCACTCCAGCAAGAAAAACTCGCTCCCTTTCCTAAACACTACAGCAATGTAATCATTATAAATATTTTTTAAGTCTCTTGAATGTATAACTTTGAAGCATCACATGTCCTGAGCAATGGTACCACTGCACTATTCAATATATGTGTGTAAATGCGGATCATTTGCTGAATGCACATGAACTAAATAGTTACGCAAAATATCTATATAGCTAGATATATAGAACTTATACGTGTAAAGTTTGACCAACCTGTCATTCAGAGGCAAGGGAACAAACGTTTTTTTTGTGGTGTGACATGATAACCGTGCCAAGGGGCAGCATAGAGAAAAGACGTAAGCTCAAAATAGACCCCAAAGACAGCGACGGGAGAAATTAGTTGCATTGGGGGATGAACTGGAGTTGCAGGAACAGAGAATCCACAGAGATTTAAGGCATGCAGGTTTCATAAAAGAACAAAGAGTACAGCAGGATTAAATGAATCATTCTTTAAACAAATGAGGTTTGACAGTGGCCATTGCGATAACAACTGGAAACAAATAAAGGTCTTGGTGGCAATGACGGATTTTCCATGTAGAAGTAAATGTCACGTCAATATGAGGATATAAAACGAGGATCATATTTCAGGTAAATAAAGGAGAAAAGCTTCCCCCGACTCTCTTCTTTTGCAGTAAAGTTACAGTTTCTATTTGAGGCCACAGCTGTTTTGTGTAGTTGAATATACTCTGGAAGATGGCAGTAATGAATCAGGCTAAAATGTAAGTTAAATGGACAGTAAGGGATTTAGAAGAAGTCCCCCTTCTGTTTCGCTGTATCAGAAATAGTGGCCAATGTCTAATGTTCATTTGCTGAATGACCAGCAGATTGTATCCTTTCCCCATATTGGCTCTTGCAGGGTGGTGCAACATATTTTTCGTCAGACACGCTAAAAAGAAGCCTGTTTATGTGCTTTTCCGTAGGGTATCTGTTTGTTATTTCAGAATGTTTTATGAATGGCATTTTTTAGGTGGCACAATGGATCAGTGGGTGGTACACTTGCCTTACTCCTCCAGGGTTGGTGGTTTGAATGCCCAGTTTCTCCCCTTTCCCCACGGGTTTCCTCCTGCAGTCCAACAATAAACAGTTAGACTAACTGATATCTTTAAGTTACCCGTAGGGGGTGCGTGTGCGCTGTGATGGACTGGCATCGCATCCAGGGTGTACGCTTGCAGAATAGAATTACTCCTTTTTTTACACTTTGGAATATCAACACCATTTTTAGAGCTTAAATATTTCTCATACAACAGCAAGATATGCGAAGACTGAAATTTAGCGCTTGTCCTCAATACAATAACAACACAAAGAATACAATACAAAGGCCTTCTGGAAAAAACAAACATGTTCAGGAGATGTAACCCTTTTATCCTATACAGGAACTTAATTGTTAATATTGCAGTAAATGTATCTTGTTTTAAGGAAGCAGTGAAATAGGTTGATTTTTCAAGCTGCTTGTAATGAAGGACTGAGATACGTTTAAATGCTCTCTAAAATCAGCGTCAAGGGTAGAGCCACGCATGCGCAAAATGACCACAACGGTTGTTAGAAAGGCTTGCCCAAAGGATAAATAGAAGCCGGCAATTTATAGCACACATTTTATTTTGAAAACTTATAAAAAAGTTTTTGTAATTTCTGGCCTGGACAACAGTAAGATATATATTAAGACCAAACTGTACTTTTGCTTTGATTGTTCCTCTATTCATCTCTGGCAGATTTTATGTAATATTTATGAAAAACTGTGGCCTACTTATATCTGAGACTAACAGATGTTGCCGTATAATGAAGGTAATAATTTAAACAGTCAACCAAATCAACAATGCAAAAGTTTTCATTGTAACCCTCTACAAGAAGTGCTGGGCAAACGAAATAAGTTTCCTTTGAAAATGTTTTATTATAAAATCTGAGATTATATACATAATAAATACATACATACATATAAAAGTATTTAATGTACTGATACGTATCTGTAGAAGTTGTTTAAAACTG
Source organism: Brienomyrus brachyistius (assembly GCF_023856365.1). NCBI lineage: Eukaryota > Metazoa > Chordata > Actinopteri > Osteoglossiformes > Mormyridae > Brienomyrus > Brienomyrus brachyistius. The sequence goes on along the minus strand of NC_064539.1, from coordinate 19,559,291 downwards.
TCATATCGTTTCTGGGTTAGAAAAAACAACTTCCATTATGATCAAGCAAAACTACACACTCCACTCCGACGCTTGCTGGGACAAACACGTCAATAAAGCTACAGGGCTCGACTGTACCATTGTTACCCTCAGGGGTGTCATTTTACGAAACCATTTCAAAATGTACTTTAAAAAATCACCCAACTACATAACATCTTGATAATATGTATAAAAAGACAGGTTTATTTTATTAGCTGTTGATTTGCAGGGTAGGCTTAGTATTCTGACTTGTATAAAGTTTGATTTCTCAGTTTGGGTACTGCGGATGAGTTGTATCGCCCGGTTGGAGCTTCCCTCCCTGCTTACGGACGAGACTGAGAACCTGCGATAATCATAAGTACTGATACCTGATGGGAGGCCGACGTTGAATGTCCGAGTTTGGACATTAACGATTTGATGACATTCACTTCGCGTTGGGAACTATGTGAAAACAGGACGAGTCGTCCAGTCATGACTGTTTAGAAATCAATGGCAAGCAACTTTAAACTGTTCTTATAACGCGTACTATGGCTGCTCGACCAAGGTAAGTACTGTGGTGGGCTAGCCGATAGCTAGCGCTGAGCTAAGTGGTCATTTGTAATGGTGAAGAGTCCTTTTAACAGGCGACGTTAAAGATGTTACCTTTGTATGTGTTTTACAGCAAAGAGACATTAGTCAGTGTTAACCGTGGCTGTCGAAGAGGTTTAATGGTAGTAGTTGGGTAGAGTTTACTGGAAACTAGCTGGTTAAACTCCGAACAGCTGTTTGGCGAAGGGATGTACTTCGGTCTTCCAGTTCACTACCTACATAAAAACTCTAGAAATGAATAAGGAGACGTCAATTTTGAACATTTGTAATGAAAATAATGGATATTATTATTAAACATGAAATGCTCGGTGTTTTATATTAATATGACGTCTTTTGTTGCATTTTTGGTGTACACCTGACTAAATTGTTATGAATTGTAGATGAAAACTGTTGTAATGGAATTGTTATGCAAATAAGTTTAGGGTTTTTTGAGCCAAACATGAATGTAAAATTATGCTAGGTTAACAAACACCTCGCCCGTAGTTACCCTGTAGTTATTATTAACTCTTCTCTTTTTAGTGCCAGGCCTTCCTGAATTGGAGAAAATATGTATTATTAACTTGCATTAGCATTAATCTGTGTTTTTGATTTGATATTCCATACATTTTATAAAGCCATTCGGTTTGTTGGTATATTATTTTCAATTACATAGAGGTATCTGATCTGTTGATTGTCTGAGTTGTAAAATAATGTGCATCTTAGCTACATTGTCGTAATATGATTTAAAATAAGATTAAAAGTGATTTGTCACATAAGTTGTAGTATTGACAGAATACTTCAGTAATATTAAACTCTGCCAGATATACTTGAATGATTAAATGGGTACGTAAAGGATTACAAGATCTTTAGTCTTTGTTTCACTTTTTTAAGTTCTGCACTTAAATATATGTGATGGGACAAAATGTACATCAAAAGCACATCGATATACAAATCAATATACAATTTAAAGTTTACATGATTGCATGCAATGACAAGACCAAAGATCAGAAAGTGTGATTATACAGTATGATTCAAGAACGTTTACTAATTGCCTTAGGGGAAAGAGGAAATCAAACAGGATCTATTTTTCTCAGATTATAAATCACTACATTCATTACACATATGTTGTAGTAATTCCTTTAGTTCAGAACTGGCACCTTGCAAGGAATAATACTCTCATATTACTAGGAAACAATTCTGTTGTATATTATCAGACCCCTGATATTCATTAACTTTGTAGCCTTTGTGTCTCCTTGATTGTTTTGATGTGTTAGCTTTATCACAGATTTATCTATGATGATGTTTACTTTAGAGTTTAAATTTACCATTAATTCTTAATCTTGTGAAATGTTGCATTTGTCTAGATGATGGTGAGTTTTCACTGTCTGAAAATATACATTTAGTTAGTATGAAAGTGCTGTGTTTTTGTACTACCTGTAAATGTATACTTGGGATGCATGGAATTAATTTTAGTTTTAGACACTTTGAATTTGCATTTACCTTTTAATCTCTCAAAAGATTGCTTTAAAGTCAGTTATGCATGCAATACATTAAGGCATTGCATCCATCGATTACCCACTGTTTTTCCAGTATGGGGTCACAGTGACCCCGAGTTTGTCCTATGCAGCAAATGGTATAAAGCAGGAAACACAGTGGAAGGGATGCCAGTGTGTTGGGCCCATAATCAAGCTCTATGTGCACTTTTGCCACATCAGTTCCCCCAACCATATATTAACCAATAGGGCTTTTGTGGATAATTATGTAGTGTCAACATGGGGAAATATTATCTTTATTTATAAAAGCTGCTGTATTGGAACTGGTATACATATAGTAGTTTAAAGTTGCAGCATCTTTAATACTTGGGCAGTCGTTCAGGATAGTCGACAGGATCTCCTGACCAAAGAAGGAGAAAAAGTACCATAGTGGTGGCATAAATACGAGAATGATACCTGTGAGGTCAGCAGACTTTTGAAACTGATGCATTTGAAGAATTTCAGATGGTCTGATTTGCTTTTCCCCCTCTTTGCATGGAACTTTCATGATTGCAGTGATTGCATTTGATGGGAATGTGGGGATGGTATTTATGGGTCTTGGTTAACAAACATTGCAGCTGTAAATTATGGCACTGTGGCATATGTTTTTATGCAGTAAATTACTGTATTCATTTGACTGACCTTCTGCCCCATTATCAAAAGAAATTGCACCTTGGTGATTATATCAATCAAAACAGTTATTCCATGTTTGGAAACATAGCCAGAAAAGGTTCATTTATTCGTATCATAAATTCTGTTGTACATTTTAAGTGCTTTGCATGCTAGTATCACAGAAATTGAAAAGTATAACTTTAAAAAATATGTTCTAATAATTGTGACTATAGGAGTGTTTCCTGCCATGTATATACTATACTATTATAATTTTTATGTTATATTTTATTGTTATTTTTCTTAATTTTTACAATGTGCAAATAAGTGTCGCTTAGGTTTTGTTATTCCGACACATTGACAGCCACTTCGCCTTTGGTTACAACTTTTCTTAGTTGTTTGTGTTTGCAGTTTTAATGGTAAACTATTTTGAAAATAAATTCTGTTTTGCCCGCTGTGCTGAAACTACACAGAACCATGAACCCATAACCCTGGTTTATACCGAACCATGAATTTTGTGTACCGTTTCGCTGCTATTTTCTGTGTAACTCAGGACATTCATCGCTGTTTTGTTTTTATTGTGAAAACTTGAGAAAAGTTTGGAGAGAGCTTGAAGGATCAGCTGAATAGCAGCCACTCTTTAGACAACTACTTACTGGCTCAGTGTCCAGTGCCTGCACAATAATGCAGATGCTCCTTGATTTACGGTGGTTCAACTAAAGATATTTCGACGGTGCACATTCAGTAGTGATGCAACTTTGAATTATCTATCCCTGGTCTAGCGATTTTGCTATACAGTACTTTCTACTGATGCTTCCAGTCTCTGTAGCTATCCTGAGCATAAACATCTCATGCAGTGTTTAACAACAGCTTGTATGTTTTGTTTTTTTTCTGTGTTTAAGCAAATATTTGCTTGTTTTGTGACGATAATTTACTTATTTTCACGTCCGATTTAACATACATTTTCAACATGTGATGGGTTCATACAGAGAAGCATCTGTATATAAATTTTTTTCATTTAATCTAATAATCTGGTATGTTTAAGAGAAGCCACCAGTGTCTTTTATTTGCACTCTTACATTTGTGCATCTGTAACTTCGGCTTGCATATCAAAGTAGTTTGTATATGAATCACCTTTTTGTAATATTTTATCATGAGACAGTATGAGGAAGTAGAAATTTCAGTTTAAATTTGTTTCTGCAAGGATGTAATATTTAGGTTGTAGTCCCATAGGTAGCCAGTCTCTTCGCAGTCCCAAATATAAACAGGAGAAAAATAACCCAGAAGTACCCAGCAGAGTGTACTTTCACAGTTATTATTCCAGTTCTTTATTTAAAAGCTACAGTCCTCTTATTTCTGTGTTGTATGAAAGCTCCCATCCACTAAAGGTCAAACGTTTTGGGTCTGAATTTTTCAAAAATATCCTCAATTTGCAATTTAAAAATCATAATAAAAGAAAAAATTGTTGTTTGACAAGGGGAAACATTCTTTGCAAAAAAAGTGGTATGAGTGCAAATATGTACTGAAGTGTAATACTGAAATTTACTGTAGTGACTTAAGCAGGGTTATTGTGTGTGTTCCGGTGTTTTGAGAGAAAATCAATGTGAAGGAGTGAACCTTGTACCCTGTCTCTCCTAGTCAGATGAAGTACCGAACAAATGGGTATTGCCAAGTTAATTTACAGCTGTTCAGCATTCGGTTTATTGTTTTTGTCATTTTGGATTAATATTTTATAAGAGGGGGAGCAGTAAAAATGGAAAAATATTGTAGATATTTCTGCTCTATGATCTTTCATTTTGAGCAGTAGTATGAGGAAAACGCATTGGGATAAACTTGCTGACTGTTGACTTCTGTTAGATACCAGCTTCTTATTTCCCCTCCTCTTGTTACTTAATAATTGGGTCCAATTTGGGCTGTAAGATCAAGGCAATTAATTTTGAGCAACACACTTATCCCAGTTGATGGTTTAACTACTGAACAGTGGAGCAGCATGCTTTAGTGACGCATTGCTTCCAGCTGTCCCATGGGCAGGCCTGATTCAGCATTTTGAGTTCCCTCTCTCCCATTTTTTTCAAACAAAAAACCAAACTCTGTTTAACAGTAAGCCTGACAGCCGGTATGAAATACTTTCTCATGTCAGTTTTGTGGTTGGGATCCAGTTGCTTTTCCATCCGTAAAGGAATAATGAATTATCCTCTGTACCAGAGAATTCAGAATTGCAGGCTGCCCATTCTTAATCTGTAGCTGAAATGCTTCTTCATCCAACAAGACAATTATCAGAAATACACCAACACAATATATCACAGCGTTTCAAGAACGACAACTTTCAGCATCGAAATCCAGAATAAAATCCCATTGAGTCATGCTTCTACGTTTTAGTTTAATTTGTGGTTGTACACTAGATTTAAGAATGAAGTATTTCTCAGTTTCTCTAATGTAGCATTAAATAGCATTAAATCTGAATGGAATCACATAGCTATAACATCATTCACTTATGTATCCATGCTATGTGGTAACTACATCTCTCCCTGGGGACTGAGAAGTTGTATTGTTTTTTTTCCACAAATGTATAAATAGACTGGGCTTCTCGACAGGTAGTTCAGGTCACTTTGAAGACCTATGACGTTACATTCATGATCAGTGTTACAGGTTTGACTGGCAGTCAAATTGCGGATGTTTGAATTTTCCCTTAAGCAATCCCTTAAGGAGAGGGGTAACTGACCAGGAAAATTCTCTTGCTCAGAAAAAAACTACTGAACTTGCTCAGGTGTTAGAACTTAACGTACAGCTTGCATTATTGCATTTTTGCCTTTTTATTTAAATAGGAGAATTTAAATAAGATTGTGAGGCGTAAACATGCATATCTGAGGAATTATACAAAAAGTGGTGCCTTTGATATTTTAATAAGCATGAATAGTTTATCGCAATGACTTCTCACATTATCTTGACATTTTATAATTTTTTTAATTATTTGTTTTAATTTGGCAAATTGAAGTGGCCAGTCAAATCAAAGGATTTGCAGCATATGCTGCTGAAGTGTTTTTCAATTGCAAGATGGAACTTGAGTACACCAGAAAATGGAGATGTTATCAGCCATGGTCTCCAGTATTTGTTTAGTTTAATTTTTGTTGTCTGTCAAATCAGGCGCACTCATCTCTTACAACAGTTTTAAATATTGGAATAAAGAGCCAACACTTTCACACTGTAAAGCTGGATCCATTTGCTGTCTGTGGCAAACATGGATGCCCTGACTTCTTGGTAATGGTCAAACAAATAGGAAAAAAGGTCTCGAACAGTGGGATTCAGGTGGGAATTAAACACTGTGGGTCCAATATGTTTAATCGCTGGAGAAAAATCTGAGATCATCAAGTTTGATCTTGCTAAGGGACATTAGGAATTGCTGTATGTCTGGGTTATGAACACATGGCTTCCTGCTAGTACAACAGCACACAGATGTGTATCTTGATTCACAGTACAGCTCCCCTGATCTAGAATATTCAATGATGACATTTCAACCTGGGATAAGATCGATGCCGTGCTGGATACTGGAAATGGAAGGGAAGCTGCCGAATCATTTTGAGTCTGTGGACTAGGCTCTATTCCACCAGGTCTGAAGAAGAATATGTTTTTTATATAAAAAGTGTTCTGCCAACTGGCGTTTGCATGGGAATACAATTTGGATATTTTCCAACCAGAAATGGTGAATTACCAGAGACATTCAAAAACAAACTTTATTGTGTCTAATGCAGCTTGTCTCTGTCCTGAGTGAATCTTTCAGGGCACCTGTGGCACCTGAGGACACTGGCTTCTGTGTTCGAGGGAGGCATGAGGTCACAAAGCTGCTGGTTCAGATGGAGATTCTGGATGCATTTTGAAAGCCTGCAGGGAGCTGCTTACTGGTGTTTTTACAGGCATGTCTGAGGAAGGCCACGGTCCCCAGCTGTTTTAAAAGCATTGAAGTGTTTCAGTCCCAAATTTCGGACCCCAATAAAAACTTGTGCCCTTTGCCGTGAAATTTTTTGAAAGACCTATGATGGGTCAGATAAGAGAGATCACACAGTTTGGGTCCCCTTCAGTTTTGTGTGCTGCCATAACTGTCTGCAGAGGATCATTCTATTCTGGTTCGATTGGGTAATTGGCTGCTGTTCATGGATGGTGTGGTCTTGCTTTATTTACGGTTGGATGTTATTGTCTGATGGTATGGCAAATAGCACCTGACAAACATACAGCGATCAGCCATGACTTTAAAACCACTGACGGGTTATCTTGTTACAGTGGCACTTGTGAAGGGTGCCATGACATATTAGGCAAGTCAGCTCTTGAAGCTCAGGGTGACGTTTTGGAAGCTTTAAAAATGGGCGGAAGGATCTGAGCGACTTTGACAAGGGCCAGATGCTGTTGGCTAGATGACCGGATCCAAAACGGCAGGTTTTGTGGGGTGTTCCTGGTATGTAGTGGTCAGCATCTACCAAAAGTGGGCCAAGGTTCGATGTGTGTGGTGAACGATGTTCTACCAGGAAACACTGGGTCTTGGCATTCATGTGGATGTTACTTTGACATGTATCCCCTTCCTAGGGCTGGGCGATATCATACCGATATATCACGCATGTGCAATATTATAGATTGTACTGGTCCTTTCATGTAATCATACTGTTCAATAAAACATCAAAAGAAAACCAATATATATCAAGTAAAGAATAAATTGTATCATTAAACCTTTTGAGTTCATTGTCAGAATTAAGCAAGTACTGTAATTGAAAGGACGTTTAGATAAGTCAGGTGGAACATTACAACACAGCCCTCAGAAGGTCGCATTCTTTGCGGCGTGTTGTATGTTGCGTAACATTGCTACGTGTGATGCAAGTCCGTTGGATGTAAATAAGGACACATTAGAGAACTTTAGAAGGTGTGATGCTGAGCTGCATGTGCCAATGCCAGCAGCAGTGCGGGCAAGGAGGGATCAGCTGGCAGAAGAGCTGAATCGTCTGTAGCCTGGTAAGGAAGCCATATTGTGAGATTCCGAAAAATAACAGCCTTATTGCTGTTTGTTAGAACATTTTAAAACACCTTAGGCTGTGTTTTGTTGGAACAAAGATTCAATGAACATTCCTTTTCATGAACAGTTCTTTTTTGTATTCATCCTTTTCACTCATTTTTGTACAATTTCTCACAAATGCACCACACCAGACTATGAGCTATGAGTGAGTCCGACAGCGATGATGAGTGGTTGTCTCAGAGAGTACATGCAGAATTCATGCAGACTGATTTTTAATTATTATAATTTTTTTTGCAGGACTTTAATGTTGAAAAGGAACCATAAAAAAACTCACCAAGTTGTATTTCCTGTGACTGAGTAACAAGTATCAGTGCAACTTATTGATAGTTTGAGCCCAGCAGACTGTCATGGTCCTTGTGATATGACGATTGCATATTCATGAAATCCCATGTCGATTTAACATTGCACACCATGCAGGCTCGTTGAAGGTGGCGCAGTGGATAATACTGTTGCTGCACACCGCCTCTTGGTCTGTGCAGAGTTTGCATGTTCATCCTGTATGTGTGGGGCTTTTTGGCAAATTCCAGCTTGGCTAATCTACTGCAATGCAAGATGCCGTTTGTACAACAGGTGGCAACACTGTTTTTAAGCACTGGAAATATTAGTGCCACAAACATGCAGAATGTCTGGTTATGGGTATATGTGCAGGCATGTCCTGTTCAGTCGCAGTGTTCCACACTTTCTGAAGTAACCAAACAGACGATGACACTTCTTACTGATGCGAAACATTCAAAACTGAACATTTTGTTTATTTTACCCATGATTTGTTTATATTTCTTGTAAACTGAGTTCAGAAGTGTGTACTTATTGACTACAGGTGATAATCCACACACACACAAAAATGCATTTATTATTATGCCACAAATTGTGCTTCTTGTTGACTTTACTGGTTAAATGGTTGATTAACATTACTGTATACATCACAACAAATTGTGATTATGTCTTGGATCATGATAAGAAAAAGATTTGTGATATGACGTTTCACATTTTAAAAATTTACGGAACACGATAATTATAAGAATAACAAACCCTTAAAGCTACACAGCATTCCCTCTACATTAGGGTTAGTTATAAAAATTGTCTATTTGTAGATGTTATCTTCCCAATCAGCTTTTTCGGCTTCGCACAGCTGCATTGTTAACACTGCCAAAATGTCTTTGCAGTTTCTTTTGAGGGGCATTTCTTTTGCCAGTGTTTATTCCGTGACCTTTGGTTAGCTGCAAATAGCAAACTGTTGGCTTAATAGGTCTACTTCAACATTATTACTTAGCAACAGGGATTTTATAGATCTCTGACCTATCTGGGAAATAAAGGAAATTCTTTACAATCTATCTGCTTCATTTGTTTGCCTCAAGTGAATTTGAGATATTTTCTGCATTTTCTTGGTATTTTATATATTTTGGTTCTGTTAGAAATGCCTTGTCTTCATTTTCTACTCTAAGGATAATTCCACATGGTGAGATGGTACGTAGCAGTACGGAGCAATTTAAGATTGAAGAGAGTAATTAGTAGCTAGAATTACGATTGATTCTGTTGCCAATTTTTCTAAAGTTTGTTATATAACAATCTGCGGAACCCGTGACAAACCTCGTTAAGTGAAATGTTGACTAGAAATTACCACTGGTAATACCTTCCCATCCCTTTTAACCAATATTTTGTCGTCTTGAAATGTTTGTCAGGGAACAATTGCAAAACTGGATCTGCCATCTTGTATCGAACAGAGAAAGACCCAAACAGTCCGTCTGTACATTTCTCTTTAGTGAAAGTAGAATTCAGCCTTAAACATTTTAGGTGCCTCAGGTGAAGGCGTAAAATATTCAGGGTTTGCGTCACTGACGTCCTTTCTGTGTGTGGGAATGTAAGCAGTATTGCCTTTACAACTTATGTTAGTGTTTGTGCTTATTTATGTAGATCATAATGTCTAAGCACTTCGTTTTACACAATGCTTCTGATTTGGAGTGAATGACGGCATAACCTATAAAAGCCAGAGGATATAACTATTTTTTTCTTTTTATACCAGCTGTTGTGTACCCTTTGGTAGTAATCCCAGAGGAAGTGACTTATAATTACCTGTCTGCAGGATAGGATTCCCTTGTTCCTTGATATTATATTTAGTTGTCTTAACTAAACAATGTTATATGTAATTTTGAGGTTTTTATTTTAGAGGTAGGTAAAATTTACAAAGAGTCAATTGAAATCTGAATATACTTTCATGAAAACACTTCATCTTAAGTGCGCATAATAAAACATTGTCAACAGGAAAATAAACCAATAGACAATAGAATTCTGTGTTGCATTTCATACGTTGATACATAATCGTGTTATACCAGTGTTAGGGTTTAATATGCAAAGTACATTTGGTCCCACCCAAGATTTATCCTCCCTGCTATGGTGGATCATTTTTCCACAGCTTGGTTTTCCCATTTAAACTCCTTTCCTTTTAGTTACAGTGCTGCTTACAATGTAGGGAATCTTTTTAATTTTGCCTTTAATTTGACATGGTGATACACTTGAATGTATGTTTTAATATAGTCCTGATTACTTGCAAATGTTCGTTAGAATATATGGTTAAAATTATTTTTAATAGTCACTGTGATTCTTATGTTTTTGGACTAGTAGATGAACTCCCAATAAGAGTTAAACTTATTTAGTTAACCTAAGGATTAACCTCGCGGGCGTAGCGGCCAGAAATCTTACTGGGGGAATTGGCACGCAGAAAAACTCATTGATTTTGCGGACAGGAAATGGGAGTCCAACAAACACAATTTGGACTAGCAGTCCTCTTCGTTCGTATGTCTGAAAGTTCGTAAGTAAAGTAGCGTCTGTACTACTAAAAGCTATATAGCATTAAAAACAATGACATTTATGAAACTGCTCAATTCATTATATTAATTCAGTCAGGACACACCCATAATGTAGCTTATGCTCTTTTTTTTATATAGTGCCCTTACCGACCTGGTCGTCCAAAAGTGCTTAAGAAACTTTGAGTAGCAGCAGCATAAATGGGCCATGAGAGCATCTCTGGTTGTGATGGTTGACATGCGACATGGGGTAGAGCTCCTTATCGGGCGTGATGTCGAGGACTGGGGGTTCAGCTCAGTGGAGTTTTATGGCTGAGAGTCGGCGTGCTTCCCTTTTCACAGCTTGTACAATGAAGAAAGGAACCAGCAGCGGATCAGGGAGCGAGAGCGCCGGAATCAGGAGGTGCAGTCAGAGAAGGAGCTTTACCCAGAGAACACACCTCTCTTTGGGGAGCCCTACAAGGTAAATCCAGGCTCGTCAGCATCATGAAAGGTCTTTGTCCACTTTGTTATCCCCTAATCAGATGGCAAGAGCGAGTGCTTTCCTGCCTAGATCCGTGCTGTCGTCGTTTTTCCTGTTTTATCAAACTCTTCCCTGTTCTTTAAATTTTTTTTTTTTTTTGTGAGCATAACTGCTGCTCATTCCTTGCAGCATGCTATAAGATTTGGCAAACTCAGTTATTTTTTATCAATAAGCTGATCCTTCTCAAAGCTACAGTTTACTTACTTAGGACAAATAGTTCTAATGTCTTTTACATAATTACCAAAAGTAATTTTTTAATGAATAATAATTGTTGTTATTATTATTATTATTATTATTATTAACTATTATTATTATTATTATTATTATTATTATTAAGCACCCAGCAATATTTTTCCTGGTGTTGCATTCGCATGCCATTTTGCTTTGGGGCTTGCTGACTTGTAGCCATATTTGTGTAAGAATCATGAAACTTGCCTCGTAATTGATGACGAATCAAAATGGCTGCATAGAAGTGATGGTTGGGAATTCTTCTATTATCAGATCAAGGATTGTTGCTAAACCTGGTATCTGATTAGTGTCATGGTTGCATGGGCATGTCTACCAGGAATGTTTTTATTTGTAAAAGGAATAAGTCAATACTTCTTTCCCTTTTGCTCATAAATCAGGTTCTGTTTTGTATAATGTCAGAGTCAGATGAACATCTTGTTGTGTATAGAGACCTGTCTGGCTTTAATTAGTCCTTACGGAGCCCTTGTCAAAGAGCCTCCCCAGGGGACTCCCAGATCCCGGAGCCAAAGCACCTCACCCTTTAGCACCTCCAGTCAGAACCTCTAATTGCCGACAGCCTGTTATTAGGGAAATGCAACTAATTAGACTCACTGGAAAATTGGGAGTAGCTTAAAATAGCCTGTGTTTTTACCTTTGTTTTATATGTAGATATGAAATCAACCAGAGAATTGGAGCTTAGTGGAATGCATGTATTTATATTTTTTGTGGTCAACTGAAATGGCTTATTCATCATATATTTACAAACTGACAAATTTTATAAAGCTGTTTCTGAACTTGCATAGCCATTGGCAGTATTTAAATACAAATTATAATGCAAAAATCTGGTTCTCTTGACCGGTAAATGGTTAAAATTGCGACAGTGATGTGCAGAAAAGCAGCTTGCTGGTGATGGAGGTCAGAGATTGACAAAAATAACAGTTCAGTACAGCCGTGGTGCTCAGAATTACACTTGGGTGGTATGAAATTTTACATACTGCCACGTTTCTCATACCACAATATATATATTTTCAAAAGCAAAGCTGTGAATTCATAAAAATTGCTCCTCCATAATAAAATGTGCCGTTTGTCAAACTTTAATATGCCTCCCCCCCACTTGGCTAATTTTATACCCGAGATTTATAAATATTGTGGCATACCCAAAATACTGTGGTATACCCAAAATACTTGGTATACTGCCGCCAAAGCCAATGCACGACTTGTCTTCCCTTGAAGTAATTCTGGAGACAAAATGGGGTCCTGCACATCTGGTGGGACAGGCGAGTACCTAATAAAAAAAAATAAAAAATTTATAAAAAAAAAAATAATCTAAGTTTCCGCTAGTCGACAGACTTTGATTTCAGCTAAATGAATGAAGATGGCTGTCACTTTACTGAAGGTTACAGCAAAAAACTAAAAATTTGTATTGCGTAACTGATGTTAGATATGTTTGAGCAGTAAAATAGCAGGCACTGCTCTTGGCAAAAGTATAGCCTCTATACTGAAATTGCCAATGATTTTTCATGTTTAGCACGTTCTTACCTGGCCAATTGGTCTGCTTAAGTCCTGCGTTATTGGGTCAAACTGCAGTGACCCTCAGTCTTCACCTTCTAGTCCAGTGGATGTTTTTTTTCTTCCTCTTCTTTTGTATTCCGTCTTTCTGTTTGTGCAGTTTACAGTTTGTGTTTCTGCGTCTGTGTTTCAGATGCTTTCAGTTAACTGTTGAAGGGTTTTATTTAGTCAATGTCTTAAATGTCTATGACACAAATTTGCACATCACTGCAAATTTAAGTTACCAGTTTACTTATAGGATACATAAAATCTACAAATAAGATGGTGCTAGTGAATAAAATGCCTGTATCTGATGTTCATTGTACCTTTGTGTTCCCTGCAATTGCATACGTTAGAACCATAACACTTTGGAGGTTGGTTATAATTTATTGACGCGTTTATATAACATTTATATAGTTCTCCCATTGGACTTCTCTAATATTTAAATGCCACTATCTCAGATATATGCCAGCTTCTCATGTTCTAAATTCTTCTTGTTTCCAGACCAACAAAGGAGATGAGCTGTCCAGCCGCATTCAAAGGATGCTTGGTAATTACGAAGACGTGAGGGAACTTGTGGGGAGCGAGTTTCAACTGAATGTATTCAATCCATCAAAAGGCCTTCAGACCCCCGCTTTGTGCAACCCTTCCGGCAGCATGGGCAAAACACAACCTCCCCCAAACCCTCAATGTAGGGTGTCCCAAGCTGAGACACCAAGCAGAAGCGCTTCCAAGCCTCATAAGACACTTTCAGCCCTAGAGTACAGCCAACTTACTTCCAGCTGTAGTTCATTGTCCCAGGTTCCTAGGCAAAGCAGCCCTGACCCCTTTCTCAGTGGGGGGTGGTTGGGGCTCCAAGAATGTGCCACCCTCCCAGCTGCGCTGCCCGCCCTGTCCCCTCCAGCAGAACCCTTGTCCCCTTTGCATTCCAGTGGTACAAGTGATTCTGAGTCACAGGATCCCGATGAAAAGGACTCGCCACCTGCCAACCCTGTGACTGTGAGACAGTGCAGGTATGCCAGCTGTAAGGAAGAGTCCAACCTCGAGACGCAAAAGGACATTCCTTCTCAGCTCAATGAGGCAGCATCACTTCCAACCCAAACCTTCCCTCCACCCTTACCCTCCAAGCCCAATCTTGTCATGCCTCAGAAGCCGACGGCCTACGTCAGACCCATGGATGGACAGGATCAAGTGCCCTTTGAGTCTCCAGATCTCAAGCATTCTCCAGAGGGCTTTCACAGACAGTCTTATGACAACTTGCCCGACTTAAAGACCAACACGAAAGCTGGCTTCCCAAAGTTGAAAATTTCTCCACATTCAGAAGAGGTAGGCATGTTGTTCCTTTACGTTTGAACTGCTTGTGGCAGACTGTAGATGTGTACAGTTTTTGAAAACTGGTCACTGCAGGGCAAATCACCCTTCGATCAATCTTCCATACCACCAGTGGAAGGTCATGGTGTAAGGACAAACCAGTTATTAAATGTGAAATGGGATTTGGATGGGATACCAGTCCATCACAGGGCACAGACACGCACGCACAGACACGCACGCACAGACACGCACGCACAGACACACACACACAGAGGATGAGACTGTAACCCCTTCCTACCGTGAGGCTCTCTCATTCATTATTGAATCCCTGGGCCAGCCTCTGAAATAGGCCTACAGGACAGTCAAAAACATGAATTATGTAGATACTATATAATAATAAGTGTTTTTAATAATGTCATTTTTCTAAATAATGAGTTTACCATTGTTGGTTAAATTATTTTAATTATATTCGCTAAACTGTATATTGACAGCGTTGTTGAGGACGCCCTTATTATAATGTGACTTTGACAACAGGTAGAATTGGTGAAAATGAAACTTTAGCTTATTCAATAGCATTTGTGGAAATCTGTTGTGTATCATAAGATTTCTAATAACTATACTGTTCTGTATCGTACCTTCGCATGAGACTAGGAAAAACCTTACAGAAGATACTAGCCTCCAAAACAGGAATGTAAAAATCGATTAATTCTCTTAACTGTTGTCAGCCCTTTCGACATATGCTGATTCTGATAAATGTGTAACCCTTGAAATATAAGTGGAAATGTTTTGTTTTTTTTTCCTTGAATGACTTTATGGGTTGTAACAATGCAGTATTGCCGTTAAATGTTTTAATCATCAAGCAAAAATATGACAAAATTATACTGCCTCTATGCTTCTTATACTTGGATTAACGATACAGCCTTTTTTTCAGTCCGTTAGACTGGCTATTGGACCCAGTTGTGTTCATTTTGACCTTAAACGTCATGGTTATTTCTGCTGTTTGAGTAGCTTCTCAAAGAAAACAAATACAGTGTTTGTGGTAAGTGTTCATAAGTAATAGGGAAAATGTGGGGACTGCTCATGTCAGCAGTCACACCTATTCATTATTCAGTGAGTGAGCAAAGGCTTTTTTTCCTTCCTCCACCAGGCCCAGCTTAGACATTTACTTCAAACAGTCGTGACCTTTAATTATTACTCTTATAATATTAAATGAATTGGTATAACCCTTATTGGTAAACTCCAGAATTTGTTCATTGTAAAAATGTAGGGTTCCCAAGTTCTGAATGCTTACATTTCTAATATTACTTATTATATATTCTAATATTAAAAACTACTGTATTTAGTCTACGCTATTGTTAGTCTTCCTTTTTATTTTTTATTTTCTTGGCTGATACTTTTATCCAAAGCCATATCCAAAATCACTTAAATATTTTGCATGGTTGAGGATTCATTTTGTGGTTTCTCAGCCTGCTGCTTTTTCTTTGCCATCTGCTTCAATGTTCCCACAAACCCTGTAGTAGATGTTTGTGGGTGTGTGAGTAATATTCATATTATCAATATACTCTCACCCGCACACGTTGCCATAATTATTTTTGATTGCATGCCTTTATGCGTAATGTATGTCTAATCTTCATCATTCTTAACCTTATGCTTCAAGGTATCCCCCGAATACGTATGTGCCTAGAACGGACAGAATGAATGTGAAACACCTGCTTCCGAGACCCAAACCAGTTGTATTAAATTCAGTTTAATGATTTTTATATTTAGCATTAAGCTTGTAAGGTCCCAGTAATGTCAAAAACAGCTGTTAATGTATAAACGGTACCAAACAAAATTTTACAGTACAGTTTTGATTAAAATCAGTTTCTCTCAAAACAGTCACTTGAGACTCTTGAGGCTGTCATGTTTATAACCGTCCATTTTTAGGTCATTTTGGTTTTTAGCATAGTGCCCAAAAAATTTAAGTATTTAAGCAATAACTTAAGCCAGCCTAATGCTGTCTGGTAGCTGTGTCTGTCTGGTAATTCTCATTGCGGGCCCAAGCCCGGCAGCTGCGTGTCAGTGAACGTGCTGCTTATTGTTCAGTCCTGGCACACGTGTAATCCACAGCAGAAGCTCAATAGATGGGCCTTTTCCCTGAGAGCTGCCTGATCCTGCACTGGATTGCTGTACGGTGACTCACGCCCCCATTATCCGTATCTCTGATTTACTGCAGTAGACACCCATGTTAGGAATCTTCACTCTGCATAAATGTTTTTCTTGTAATCTTAGAATCCTACATGCTCATTATATATAGTGGTGATGAAATTACCACCCTTATGTTTGCTTTCTTCCATATCTTAGTGCACAAATAATTAATTTTAATAATTTCCTAGAACCTCTGAAGTACTGTTTTACTAGAGTACTGCAGAGTAGGGCTGAAATTTAACATAGATTTATTTATTTATTTATTTATTTTTAAAGGAAAAAATAATTTGCTATGTTCCTTCAATGGGAAATATATATTAAAGGGTAGTAATTATTTGAGTGACTGTACTAAAAATAAATGTGCACATTTGTTACAGTGTGATCTAAAAGATTCATATGATTTACAGGATCACACATGGTGCAGACGATGCCCTTGAAGTGAATCCCTAAAACCATAATTAGCATCATGACAGTGTTTATGGATTTGGTGGCTATAACTACGTTACCTAAAGTTTAATTACTGCCACCTACTGGCTTGTCAGCTAATTGTAGGCTAATAGTCTGAGGCTCACCTCTGCTGTACAACAGCAGTGCTTTGTGTTGGTTTTTAATGTTTGGTTGTATTTTATTTATAGACCGGTCTTTGTTGAATCGTAGCAGTTATTAGTCAGCCAGTATCTGAATCCATATCCTTTTTTCTGTTTCTGCAATACAGAAGGGATTTAAGAGCTGCATGCTCCTTTTGGTCTTTGCAGTTACACACAAACAGATGTTTGAAATGTGGAAAATGCATAATGTGTGCAGTGTTGCACTAGCTTGGAAAAAAGCTGCTCCAGGTGAATATTCGTGGTGCACTAGCTGTCTTACTCTCCGCTAGGCTTCTAGGCTTTTAGTATTAAATTATTAAAGTTTCCCTTGAACAAGCAGAGTCTTCTAATAGCATTCTTCCTGGCATCTTCTGTGGTCTGCTTCAGCAGGCTGCCTTCAGCAAAACGTCAGGGACGTCATGTCGGTGTGGCAAAGCCGAATGTTATCAGGGTCTCTTCCAATGCAGCCTTCAGCTTGATTGCAAGCTTGACTTTAGGTGAACAGTAATGCGAAGCACATGCTTGGTATTGTCTTTCTTCCTGCCAGTTCTAGTATTCATTTAGGTAATTTTTGTTGTTATTCATCCATCCATCTATTCATTTATTTCTTTTGTCTCAGGTTTGACCGTATCCAGTCTTAATGCATACTGGGCTTCGGCCTTCCTTCTGTACTGGGCTGTGTTTTCTCCCACTCTAGGTTTTATTGTTTCTGTCTGGCCGGTGGTTTTTTATCATTACCATCCAAGAACGCCATGTCTTTCTTTGCCACAACGGATACATTTCCTCTGAAGTATGTTTCTGCATTTATCCTCAATGACTCCTTAAGCTCACATATAGTTTTAATTGTCTCCCCTTTAGACCACAAGTGATGTACACTGTGTTGAAGATATCCTTAGGGTAAGTGTGCTGTATTACCATTCATCGAATTCTAATTATTTACCTAGCTTATTTTTTTTTGTGATAGGTTCTTTGAGTTATTCAAATGAGTTAGTACTTTTGACTTTGAATGGCGCCGACTTGTGTTCTTACACTTTGATTTTAAATTGGTTGTTCCTAGGAAATGACCCACACGTGGCCTCCACCACTTACTGCTATTCACACGCCGAATATGCCTGAACCTCCCAAATTCCCTCTGCCCAAGGTGAGACTGCTTCTCCATTTATCACGACACCCAGCTGGATGGATGGATGGATGGATGGATGGATGAGTCCCTACTTGATTTGTCTTTTACATGTATGCCACACAAAGTTCCATTTCACTTTTCTCAAATCAAATACCATGTGGATGATTTTCATTATTTTTATTATATAAATGTCCCATAATGCATCTGTGATATGTTTATGTTCTTGTTCAGTGTTTTATGCCTGTTCTTGTTCCCATGATATACAGTGTATTATGCAGAAGTGAAAAACATTTTAAACATTTTACGCTTTAACAGGGGTATGGCTCAAAACAAGAAAGTGTGTCAGCAGAGTTGATAATGAAATAGTTGTTTTATTTGTTTTTAATTCAATGCATCACACTTATTTGGTTCCAGTTTCACACCTTTGAATCACATTTGAATACATGCAGAACTTTCAGTGAACTTTTCCTGTTTGCTTTGCAAACTGAGTAACCTCTGTCTTGAAAGATTTCTGTTTTAACCTGATTTTGGCCAAACACTGGACTAATTTCAATAACTTTTTTTCTTTGATATATTCCATCAGGCTGTCACAGTTAGATGTGCAGTGTGCTGAAAAATCCTTCACATCACTTATCCACGATGAGGGCTGAGGAACTTCGATTTAGACAATTTTAACATTCAAACAAGCACATTCACCCACCTATTCAGTATTAGAGAAAGTCTATGGATCATACATCCATTTTGCTACATTTTCCCAAATATATTAATTCTTAAAAGGTAATCCATAACAAAATATTGCTTTGTCCTTGATATTTATATAACATACTGAATGTCCAAGGTACAGCTTGCAAAAGCCATTAAATTATTTCTCTTCCCTGTGCAGGAATCACAAATTGTCAACTGTGGGATTTCAGGACAAAGTGAGTGACACTTGTGTATATAAGGCTTTGTTTTGTAATTAGAGTGCTTTGTGGGGATCCGTGCTGGGAGAGAACTTCTACAAAAGTTTGCTCTGAAGGCAAAGTTTATTGGGTAATACTAGCTGTTCGCCGGCTCTGTCAGCACAGACCTGCTGAAGTAGTGGTGTCAGTTCTTGTTACATTTCAGTGGAGAAGGAAGACGCACCGCCCCACTTGTGGGCTTTTAACATCAAAGGAAATTGTGTTTCAAAGTTAACTGCAGTTGGATGTTAGAGAACCTGACACCCTGTAACCTTCTAGCTCTTGCTAGAAGAAGCAATTGTTTCTTTAAGACACACTGCCTTTAGCTCATTGTCAGCCCAGTTTAACCAGCATACCCTCCCCCCACCTTTCAGAAGATCAGTATGAATCTGCGAAAGTCCTCTGTCATCAGGGATCTTTGTAAGTATAACATTCTTCATTTTTGCAAAACTTGTTTCACTTTTATATAAGTTCTGTCCTCTTCAGATAAAAAACAACATGATAGACCAAAGTAGTCTTGTGGGAAGTGAAAGCACTCATTAGGATTTGAGTGTGGTTTATTGTCCTTATGTAATGTCCATATATCATTTTATGGTATCTTGTAGAGAGATATAAAAATTTTATTAGTTTGTAGCTGATCGTTGCTTTTAACAGTTATGTAGGGCTGCTGGAAGAAGGGAATGGAGTGAACGAACATCCTACTTGCTCACTGTAGATGTTCCTCTCTATACTCATTCATTGATCTTTGATGTTTGCTTGAAGGTGACCTTAGATCAGCCTGGCATTTTTAACCGGGTATGTCTTAATATTGTGTTTCTCAAAACAAGGTATTACAGTACTTCATTCTGTGTGCACTTAGCAAGTCGTAAATTCGCTCTACTTTTCTTAGTTCCAATGCATAATTTTATCCAGTCCCTCAGAATTGTAAAGTGCCAGAAATGAAATGCAGCACCATGGTTTCTTATATCTTTTTTTTTGTAATAGTCTGCATTTGTCTCCGTTTTCTAGTATGTTCTTTGATTCGCTATGCATACCGGATTGAGGCCGGTGGTCATTGTCAAAATATTTAGTTCCCTTATGATATATCAGTGGAAATTTCTGACCTTCCATATCTTTGTGAGGTACAAAATTGAAAGGCAAAAAGACATCGCATTACTTATGTTTTTTTTCACCCTAACGTGGGATAATCTAATTACAAAAAAAATCTAAATCCAGCAAGACCAAAACTTGCCTCAGCACTCATAATGCGATCTGACTGCGAAATGCATCTTAAGCTAGGATGTTGATTTCAGTGTCCTTAACACTGTCCTGTCACACCCAGATCATTCATACAGTATGAAAATATTGCTGCGTAATAAATGCCCACAGAGTTTGTTTTATGTGGCTGCTCTCTGAATTGGCTACCGCTGGTCCCTAGATAACGATTGTATAATCATAAAATAAAACATAAAACAAATTAGTGCGGATGAATACAGTTCCATTTTAATAGGTAAAATTCCACTCAGTAATAAGTAAGTCTTATAGTTCATAATGGTAAGTTATTTTTTAAAAATTCATATATAATACATGCCGTAGACGTTGTTGCCCTGAAGATGTAGCTAACGTAGGCTGCAATAAATTAATTCACCACTGTTCAAAAGTTTGGGGTCACTTAGAAACGTCCTTGTTGTCTATGAAAACATAAATACAATGATTTTCAATAGTAGATATAGCTCAATAAATAGGAAATATTCTTTGACATAGTTGGAAATAATTATTTTTGAAATTAAAATAATTGTGTTCTTTAACTTTGCTTTTGTCAGAGTCCTCCATTTGCAGCAATTAATCTTGTAGACCTTGGCCATTCTAGATGTCAGTTTAAGGTAATCTGACGAGATTTCACCCCGCGCTTCTGGATGCATCTCCCACAAGTTGGATTGGCTTGATGGGCTGCTCTTGCATACCATTTGGTCCAGCTGCTTCCATAACGGCTCTGTAGGGCTGAGATCTGGTGACTGTGTTGTCCACTTCATCAGACACAATACCAGCTGACTGCTACCAAAGCAGCCAGGAAATGGAACTGGAGGTGGAATTTAAATCTCCGTGAAATTCCAATTCAATTCCAATTCTCTTCCCTATAGTTTTTTTTTTTTTTTCCAAGTCCAGTTCCATTTCCTTATTTGGATTGGAATTGATGAATGCATTCAGGAATGGCCCCGACATTGTTTATTAGATATTTTTAATTGGCTACTCATCATTTTATAGCATTATAAAATAAAAACTGACAAACTGAATTAGAAACTGACTTGCATTAAGTTTTTTTGGCTTTCTTTCAGCTGCAGCAGTTATAGTACTTTAATCACTAGGTACAGCCCATAATTTTATTTTATTATTTAATAAAATTTCCAGGGGCACCAAGGGCAGTGTGCTGTTGACACATTCCAGTGGTGGTGAATCCTCCAATTCCACTGATTCTGAAAGCACTTCAGGATCTGAGTCAGACAGTGACAGCAGCGAGAGCGACAAAGAGGAACTTCCCCATCTGAAGCGCAACACCCCATCTGTATCCAAGGTACGGCTCTGTTTGGTTTCATCAGAATCCCCTGATTGCCCTCTTGATATTTTTGGTATTCGAACAACCACATCAGTATCACACTTGTTCTTTGGTTCAGATGAAATGGCAGAGTTGAATGGTCGTGTTTGTCAACGTATCATCATTTTGTCATTTGAATATGCACGTTCCTTTTCGTTACAGGATGATTCATCTGTTGCAAATAAGTGGCAGCTGGACAACTGGTTGGTCAAAGTCAACCAGCAAAATTCAGCCGCAGAGAGCCTGGCTGGTCAATCGCAGCGCTTCAGCCCGGTGATCAGTAAGCAGCAAGAGGAAGATAATTACCAGAATGACTGCATTTCCCAGGCTACTACTGTGCATTCTGAGTACATGAAAAATGATGGCAAGGTGGTGCAGGAGACCTTGGCCTGTGAGCCTAGTCCCCAAAAATCTTCTGTACAAGCTGAAAATCAGCGAAAGACTGTGGGGACTAAGCGTCCATCGAAGGCAAACAAGGCCCCATGTTCTGAGGTCGTCCATGCACAGCTGAGGGCGGAAGTACCTCGGCGTGACAAGAGCAAGGCTCACACAGATGGACGAAAGATCAAAAAGAAGAGCATACCCGAGAAGTCTCAACCTACAACAGATGGCAAGAAGGCCGATAAACACAGCTCGAAAAAAAAGGTGAAACAGTCCATTCCAAAGGCAATTTTAAAACCGGAAGGAAAGATGGAGGTGAAGGCAGACAGACCGCCAAGCCTAGAGCAAACTCTACCGGTGCGTTCAAACGGGCCCAGCTTGGGGAAAGTTCAGAAGGACCGAAAGAAATCCGAGAGCCGTCACCCTCTAGGAGAGGGCGAGCAGGCGCTTCTGCGAAGGGACTCACAGGATTCCCTTTGTTCTCTGATAGTGAAGATTGAGCTCAGTCTGCTCTCTAGGCTCCCCCGACCAGGGACCTATCCTGTCCCTAATTCCCCCAGTGAGCCAGCCAATACTCCTGTGCCCAAAAAGAAAAAGCAGAAGACAAAGAAGAGAGAAGCTGATGGGATTCCTTGCAAAGAATCCAAAAAGAGACCAGTGGGTTGGCTTATGTTGTACTGATCACTAGTCAAGCGTCATAATTTATCACTACATAAAACTGTTACAAACCATATCCCGTCAGATCACATACAAACTCAGTGTAATCCATAGCATGACGAAGCTGGTTGCGGGTCACCTTGCCTAGCTGAGATATCGTATGCACTTAGGCGTAGAATGCTGTCGAGCACTACTGTGCACACAATTTAGTGACATCCCACTGTTTCACGGAACTCCCATTTTCATGGGCCCGTCACATATTCAGCACTAATAGTTTGTGTTGTCTGAGTATTTGAGATAAGCATGTTTTTTTTTATTTTGAGGCTACCAGGAAATGAATCAATCTGCGTTCTTTTGCAGGCAGAAAAGCATGAAGAAGTCATACCAAGAAAGAAACATAAACTTGATGAAGTCGTCAAGCTGCTTTCCTCAGGTCATGCCTCGAATTCAGCCAAGTAAGTAATCAGACTCGCTTTACAACCGTTCCTCTTAGTTTATCATCCTCCCTGACTCTGTAACTCCCTGGTTTTCATATTCGCCATGTGTCTGCATATGAATTAATTAGGAGTTTTATCATAATTGATGTCATAGAGAAGTTCCATTGAGTTTTCTGTTTGGAGTTCAGTTTTTTTTTCCCTGCTACTTTTTAATACTGCTGAATTGTTCTCATTAAAACACTCCATACACCAAAATATGAAAATAAATAAATAAACGTAACTGCCTCCTGTGCGTTACTGCACTTGAACTTAGGCGTATCTCATTGTGAACAGAGTTCCCAAGAGCGCGGAGCAGGAGAAGAAGAAGAAAGTGAAAAAAGGGAAGCCGTCCCTAGTAGAGGCTGCTCCTCAAGACCTGAAAGAAGAGCCAAAGGGCAAGCGGGGAAGTGGTGGCCTGGGCAACGCAGGTGTGCCCCAGGAGAGCAGCCAGCCCCCGGCCAAGCACAAGAAGAAGAAGGAGAAGAACGTAGATGCAGAGCAGAACAAGCACAGCAAGGTGTGTGCTGCGGGCACTCTCCGGGTCTAGCTGCCGAGGATCTCATGCATCTACCATCCACTGTATTGAGAGATCTTGGCACAGAAGCATGTTCCTGGGGCTCTCTGTGTTTTTTCCCCCTTCAAAAGTTAGAGGTAGAGGTGTCTTAAAGAAGGACCAGGTTTCCTTTTGGAAAAGTGAAACTTCAGAGAAGCTGCCCTTTATAGTTCCTTTTACTTCATGTTTTTCCCTACTCATACTCAAGCCGTAAAACTTATTTTTAATCCTGGAAAAACTCCTGTTTCTCTCGTGTTTAAAGGAAGGAAGTAACCTGCTTCTTCATTCATATGTCAGTTTTTACTAGAAGTCTTGGGGGTGGTGTATGCTTACCTCAGCAGCTTGATGTTTTGTTTGATTCTGAGTTCAGTTGAAGCCTTATAAACCCTTATTGTGACGTATTGACACAAACCCTCTTTTGTAATTTGGCAGGGGTGTGCACAATAGGCAAAAAAAAGCATTTTAAATGAGAAAATTTGAGTTTGAAACACTCAATCGATTTGTGTGAGAGGATACCAGCGGCGAGTCAAAACCACCAGATTTATCTACTGAAAATTATCTTCAGAATTTAAATCAATCATTGCAGTCATGTATGCAACACACAGTGAAATTCTTATTCTGTTCAATCCACTGGATGCTGTAGCAGAGTAGATAAGCATATAAAATATGCATATCTGATTTTCAATTAAATCAAGTTCCAAGAGGGACATAAAAAGTTGTATATTAATAATTACATGCTTAGTTATCCTGACATTAGCATGACACTTTTAATATGACTATTAGCATGTGATTGACAGAAAGTCACAGAGAACAGCTTGAGTTGTCCAGTGACGGCCCAGCCAACAAGAACGCCTCCCCCACGTCGGCCCCTACTGAAGTTTCAGGACAGGTAGGACTCGTATGCTTCGTTAAAGTTTCTAATATCACGGCTGCAGCTTAGGATTCAGAACAATGCGGTGTTTGTTTTAGCTGCCTGATTCTGTTGGCTTGTGGTTATGGGGTCTCTGATTTCCTCTCCGTTGCAGGCAGTACCCTGTCGAGTATCACATGAAGGAAGCGAAGAAACTAAAGCACAAAGCGGACGCTACGGTATGTTACCTCGCTGGGAGGAGTGCCCCCCCCCCGGTGGTGAGCAGCCTGGAAAACCATGTGAAACTCAGTGTTCTTTGTCACCCTCCCCCGCCTCACCATTAAGATGGACAAGGTTGGAAAGGCTTTCAACTATTTGGATGCGGCCATGTCCTTTGTTGAAAGTGCAATTGCCATGGAAACGGACCCCCAGACCCCGAAGTCTGCATATACCATGTTCTCAGAGACTGTGGACTTGATCAGGTAGGAAGTCAACTCTTTCAGCCTTGAGATTTTCCTTCTGCTTTCAGACTAAGGCAAAACGCCATCTCGGTCATGCTGTACTGGATCATATCTATGCACGTGAAATCTTCCCAAGAAGGAAGCTGAAGTTCAGTTGCATCATTGAAAAGGCAAAAAAAAACAAATTATCATGCTGTTGGAATTTACTGGTGTAGACACAGAAGTGAGCAAGAAGTGAGTTGTGTGCGCTTTACTGTTTACAAGGCGCCTTGATCATTCTATGATGAGACCTGAAAAGCAGGTGTCTGTATAATGTGTAACCAGTGGTGAGGAAATCCATAGTTAGTCCATATCAGAGGCAAGGTGAGAAATCTCACTTACAGGGGCTCCTGAAGTGGATTGGCAGGGAGGACATCCTAGAAGCTTCTTATCCGTCATCGCTTCTGTATAAACAGATGCAGGGCAGGTTTGCGCGCAGAGATCCGCTATATTTGGTTCAGTACCCGGCCACAATCCCACATGCTAGGGACTCTGCTCTCTAACTTCCCATGAATCCATGTGTCCCTATGTTACCTCTGCATGATATGCTCCCCTCTTCCTCTGTGCCTTAAACCACACTGGGGGATTAAGTGGGGGGCCTTTTCAGGACGTCCAAGATGTATGTGGCGCTTAGGCTTTTGATCTGTACAATGAAAACAAAACAAGTGCCACACAAATGCCATCAGTTCTATTGAGGTTTTCTGCAATTACTACATTTGGTTGTACTTAAGGCCACGTTTTTAGCAGTTTATAAACACATGCATAATGTATTTAAAGGGATTCATAAAGCATTAACATGGCTGTAAATATTTCTAAAAAGGCATAACACATTATAGCCATATTATCATGCAGTATGACTGCCTTATGAAACTCTCATCTATAATGCACTATAGATACCTTCATTATGCAGTACAAAGCAGTATCCTTAATACTTATGCCGACCACTATAATGCATTATGAAGGTATCTATAGTGCATTATAGATGAGACCTTCATAAAGCATTCATAATGCATAATACACATGGCTATAATGTGATATGCCTTATATATATTTATAGCATTTTGATAAATATTTATAGTTTATATTGCTTTATGACTGCATGTGTTTATAAATCACTTGCAGGCATGTTTTTAGTCAAGTGTTGTCCTACATTTCTGGCTAAAACTTTTTTTTTTCGCCAACAAAATGTGTATAACTGACATTTGGTAGTATGGGTCGACTCTAAACTCTAGTCATATTAAATTTGTTTTGTATCATTCTCTGTTTTTATATTATTTAGTATGAAAAACAAATTCACAATGGGGAAAATGTTTTTTTTTTTTTTTTTTTTTTTTTTTTTTGCAGATTTATACTAAAGCTGAGGAGCTGTCTAGATCCAGCTGGCCCTGCCTC
Source organism: Brienomyrus brachyistius (assembly GCF_023856365.1). Lineage (NCBI taxonomy): Eukaryota > Metazoa > Chordata > Actinopteri > Osteoglossiformes > Mormyridae > Brienomyrus > Brienomyrus brachyistius. Next base: position 19,532,879 of record NC_064539.1, on the reverse strand, counting down.
AGAGAGAGACTTTACAGTTTTATGGTGCGTATCAGTACAAAAAATTAACATTGTAGGCTAATACACACAATTTTTGTTAGACAGCATTACAGTTTGCAGTGGTGTTCACGTTCTGTGAATTAATACTTGAAGCACATAAATTGTTCGACCTGGAAGACCAAGTTAGAAGCCAGTAATGTTGTCTGTACCCTCAGTTTGCGATGTCAGTCGCTTCTGCAGATGGCGATGTTTCGGCACAAGCGGGACACGGCACTCAAATATTCAAGAACTCTTACAGAACATTTTAAGGTTTGTTCATGCCCCACATAATGTACTGCTTAGTAATGTAATGATGTATTTAAAAATGGGGACACTTACAGAGTGTATGCATGTAGATTGTCCCATGAAAGGGTAGTAGAGGTATTAATGACACAAAGCTAGTCAGTAGCTCCTCGTAATTTAATTTCCCTTAGTCACGTTAAGAGTTCACTGCTTTCCTCCGAGTTTGTTTGCCTCCTTTCGCGTAACACATAACAAATGACTTCAAATTTGAGTCGGTCATTATTGAATAATGATCACCTAATTTGGAAAACATTGAACATGATTGAATTTAAACAATTTTGTGTTATCTGTATACGCTTTTTTTGACAGTTATGTGCTAATGTTTTGAGTTAGCAGGTATATTCATGGACTACATGATGAAATGCTTATTTTAAAGGCTCTTGGGAAAACACAAACGTAAGGGAATGCCACAAAATACAATTTGAAATGCAACACTACTGCTTATAGTCTAGTATAAGAGGAGAAAAATCAAAAGTACAAAAAATCTCATGTGGAGTTTGAACCATGGGGTAGTATTATAGTTGTATTGTTGTCAACTGCAGAGTTGTTCTTTCGATTGTAGTACTATGTTGTTCATCTGAAATGGATGACAAATGCGTGGCTAAAGTAGTCACTTGTACATATTTTTATGAATCGTAATTAATAGAAAGACATTTTAGCACTCATGTTGCAGACGGTAGGTAAAGCCTAAAGTGTGTCCGACATTGTTGATGGTACGCTGTTTCAGATCTGTGGTAACGATCGGCAGACTGACCTCGGTGCTTTACACTGATGTGAGGATGTAGCTGGAGCATGTGCAGTCAGACATGCTAAAGAAGCAGCCTCGATATTTTAGCCTGACTGATTCTTGGTACGTGAGAAAGATTAACTAGGTTTTTTTTCTCTGTACCTGCAGGGTTCTTCAAAATTTGCAAAAGCCCCCTCGCCCTGTGTCTCCAAGTAAGTGCATTTCCCTTTGCCATGATGAATGCTCAGCCTGTATTTCATATGCTCCTCTGATATTGAGAATTTCCACTTTCTCCTCCTACATACCTCCACCGTTGTGTGTATTAGCCTACAATGTTAATGCATACTGAACCTCCACCAGTTTTCCTCCAATCCACTCTGCTTCTCAATCTCTGTTGCTTTTTCTTGGTCCTCCCACCTTTTCTCTCTTTTTTTTTTTTCTTCTACCAGAAGTATGGGCACCCCTTCAATGTCACCAACCCCATCTCCAGGCAGTTCAGGGAATTTCAGTTCTCCTGGCTCTATTGCCATTCCCCCGGTCGTCCAGCAGGTGGCAGCATCCTATGTTAACATCACAGCCCACTTTCTCAATGCCCATGACACCTGGGAGCAGGCTGAGGCCCTGGCAAAGAGAGGCAGTGGTAAGCCTTTGCTTTTGTATATCTGTTATATGGAATTGATGTTTTATTTCTTACTCGGACTCTTACCACTAGATGGCGCTATAAATCAGCCGTGGCAGTGGTTCTCAAACCTGATATATATTTTCCTGTCATGTCCCTCTTTGGAAGCAGTTGACATTTTAATTGCCCCTCCCCTCATGTATCGTACAGACCCTTGACCTATATGACTTTAGCTAAGAAGAGTCCTGTAACTTATTGACACATTTTCTGACTATTTAGCACTTTTGTCAATGCTGGTAAACAGCTGGTCTCCCACACTGTTTGACACTGACGACCTGAGGATTTCCTTCTTCCCTTGTCAGGCTTGCTGGAGGACCTGGATGCTGCCCTGGGTCCGCTGACCCTGACCTCCAGCATGAGCCTGCTGGTGCATCACACCCGGCAGGGTCTGCACTGGCTCAGGCTCAGTACCAGCTAATACATCAGCCTCTCTCGCCACCCCCAGCTTACCACTTAAAGTAGTGAGTTCCATCTGGACCACTTCAGGAACACAGTAATTCTGATACTTGTGCCGCCCCCCCCCCCCCCCCCCCCCCCCCCCCGCCCCCCAGCATTTTTTCGCTATAATCTCCCTGCACGATGAATGTTGTGTTGGGACCCTCTGTAACTACCAAAGAGCCTCATTTGAAGTCTTAAGCAAATCTCTGCTCTTGAAATCACACCTGTTATTGAAAAACAACCACGGGTGATAAATGTACGTGGTCTTCAGCTAAGTCCAGTTCTTTAGATATACTTCTGTTATTAGAGGGATAAATGTAGGAGCTGGAGGTTCTTGGATATCCCACCCCCCCCTCCTAAAAAAACAGGATAAACATACCCAATGCAGAAGCTACTTAGATATGCTGTCTTGTAGCGTATGCCGAAGTGGGGAACGCTGGTTGCGATAAGGGGTGGGAGGCTTTCTTCCCCACATTCAAGCTTTTTTGGGTGCCAATATTTTCCTGCGTTATTGCCAGGCTCTGAGGATTTATTTGGTGTTTATTTATTCTTGTTTATTATAATCGCTATTAATATATTTTTTCATGAGATGATCGATTTTTGATAAACTGGAGATTATATTAAAATGCTTAAACCCAGCAAAACCGTTCTTGAATTTTGCCCTCCATTCAGGTGGTTTTTAGTAATGAATGTATGACGAAATGGGGGGGGGGGATGTGGAATATGCTACCATTAAATCCAAAAGAATTATGAATCTGGAAATTATGTATCATTAATTGGATAAAAGTCCGATAATCAAAGAGAAGTCAAGGTAAAGACTTTTGTTATGGTATTTTTAATTGCTGTGTTTAATTTATGCCAAACCAGATTATGGAGAATTTATCCAATGGAATAATGGAGTGTTTTGATTTTCCTTGAGACAGAGTGATCAGGAAAAGCTAAGTCCATGGAGTTGTCAGCATTTATATTATAGATACGGAGGTAGTCGGATGTGGTGAGTGTGTACCTTGCTCATCCACTTGGGAAAGATGTTTTTTTTTTTTTTTTTATCAAGTGATTGATCAAAAAGTGAACTGCAATAAAGTAGAAATTGCACACCATTCGTTCGAGTGACCATGAAGTCCTTGTCTTGACGTAAATATTCCTACCTCAGTGATAATAGAATGCCAGATATTAGATATAAATGGGAGTGATTTGTATGTGATGCCAACTTCTGATGGTAGGATAGTGACACTTGGTTCTTGATTGTTTAGGAACCGTAGTTTTATCACAGATGTCTTGCTGTTTTTCCTTTTTCTTTTTGGTAGTGAACATTTATTTAGGTAAATGAATGAGTGCCTTGGGTTAAAATCTGGATGGACTGTATATATCAATGAGCCAGAATTGCTCCTTTAAAAGATCTACCCTGTGAAAAGCATTAGGTAGTGCTTGAAAACTAGAAGTCTAAGGGATGTTTTGGAAAGTTTCAGCCAGACTGCATGTTTAGTTATGATTATGGAGCTTTTTCGTGGTGTTTTCATGATATTTCCATGGTGAGCAAGATATACTTGTGCCTGCTGTCCTTTTCTAGCTGTATATCCTATGTGCAAGTCCACCAGATTGTGGATGCTATTACTAAGCATGACATCTCACAAAAAGCATTACTGGAACACAGCACTACTAAAATCATCGTGGTAGTCCTTTTATTTAAAGTGAAATTGCCAATTGCATCCTAAATACATTTTAGAACAAGTTGTCTGTATTTGAAATTTGCTGTGCTGTGTAGCTCTTAACTGAGTGAGACTTCGGAGGTGTTGATAGTTAAATGATGCTGGTTAATCGTGTTGGCATAACTGACCACTTTGCTTTCGAGTGTCATTCCTCTCTCACAGCTGTGTCCGTTTGCACACACTCGCTTTGATATGTGGTGATATCTGCATTTTATTTTGTGCTGAATTGTTTGTCGAGCAGTTAAGATGATTTCAAAGGTCCAAAATTCTGACCGTTTGCTGAACATTAACAGGTTTGTTACCAATTCGTGTTTACGTGCTGTCAAGTGACACGACTTTACTATTATAAAGCATCCATTGCTGGAATTCTTATGCAATTTGCAGCGGTTTTATTGCCCCTAGTATTCAGAGGTGGAGATTCCAGGTCCAGAAAGTAAAAATCCAGGCCAAGATTCTGTTATAACCAACCAGTTGAGTATAAAGAGTCAGAGTCACAGTGTACTCAACTGGTTTGTGGAAACAAAATCTTGGTCTAGATTTTTACTTTTAGAACCTGAAATGTCCACCTCTGTGTGTTTTTGTATAGAAAGCGCCCATATTATCTCAATTAGTTTCAATACTATGTTGAAGTTAACTTTAATATTTCAAAGAAGCTTGTACAGAGGATCCAGCAAGTACGATTATTTCTGTTGTTTCTGCGACATAATTTAATGAAGACTGCCTTATAGTCCTTTTTTAAATGTATTTAATTTTAATTGTATCTGATCAGTTGTGTTGTTTTAAGAAATATTGAGCCCTCGATGGCTTATTGAAAATGATCTTCCCAAGAAAATACATTGTTACTTAGCTGCAATGATGCGCAGAAGGGGATTCTGGATATCAGTACTTTGGTATGTAGTATGGAGGAGGACAGTGGTACTGTGGCATGCTGGTTGGTCAGTTTTATTGACTTATTTCAGATTTACTATTTCTTTTAAATTCTGAACTTGTAGAATGACAAGGCAGAGTATTTCCCTGCTTCATTAGCTGTATGCAGAATGGCAACTCGGCAAGTGAAGTAAATGGCTAAAGATGTACCCTGTTTGGTACTTGGTAGTATTCTGTATTTGTATTAAAATATTTTTTGTACTCTGTTACATGCTGTTTCAGGGTTTTTGAGGAGGATAACGTACTATATAAAATGTGATCTTTAAAATGCTGTTTTTCATATTTCTTCTATGCAAATTCCTTTTTAGATATTTTGAAATCATGTAGTCCTCTGTTTAGTTGTGCAGAATTGTAGTTTTCTGAACTTTGTGAACATGTAAATAGTTTGAACTGGATTGTATAAGAATTTCTAAGGAAAGACTGGTTGACATTGAGATTTCTTTTTAGGCTCAGTCACACTCCTCCACAAATGACTGTGGGCAAAAATTGGTGACTGATAATTTGCCATGTAATATATACTCAAAGAAGCAATAAAATTAAGATGACATATGCCACCCTGTGAATTTGTAAAATTACTTTTTGTACTCAAATTTAAAATTGTGTATCATTGTCAAAACATATTTGCAACACATAGTTTAAAATAATCACCATTTTGGATAATTCCGACATGCTTGAGGATTCTTCTGAAATCTGTCAAAGAAGGTGTCAAGTTTACAAGATGGAAAATCTTTAATGGTTTTTCCATTACAATTAACCAATGTAATGTTACATGTACGTTTTGTTGTAGATAAAACAGAGAAATGTATGAAAACATTATTGAAATGTTGCATTGATTAGGGGATCTTTTTACATGTTTGTGCAACTATATTTACTATTAACTAAGGAAATCACATTTCCATATTTATAGGGTAGAAACTGACATCTTGGCAGGAACATTAAATGTACAGAAAAATATCAGCTGCTCTCATGATTCGGACGTCCCTCCAAAGTTAGGGTTGGAAAAATTCACCTGCAAATTTAGACGAGCAAAAGGTTAAATCTTGTTTCAAGCAGTAAAATGTATATTTAAAGTGTGCCGTGTTCTGAATGCTTCCTACCGCATCAGTGTTCCTTGGTGAAATGGTCGGAAAACTTATGCCACTCAGTTTAACACCTCGCACATAAAAAACATAGTATATGATTCCAAAAATCAAGCCGATCAAAATCAGGGCACCAATGACTGCTCCTACAATGGCTCCATCTGGATGATTGGGTGGGTAACGACAGATGTACAAACTTTTATTATGCGTAGCCATAGTGCATGATAAAATTACATAGTGCATGATATAATTATTACATGTAATGTACAGAGAATAACTTGCCGGATCCTGAAGAGTCTGTAGGAATAACTATTCCACCGTCATCTGTTGTATAGTCTAAGAAGAAATAATATACAATTATATACAGAATAACTGGTACTGTGGCTTATATACGTAACACTTAGAAACTCATTTTACTAAAGTTGGAAGTGAAAGTTAAAATCCAGATGACAATTTATTTGCCATTTTTCCAGCAGGCTAATGCAAATCACCCCTGTTAATTTGCAGGTGGACTGAAGTAATTCTCATCTAATTCTTTATACTGGGGGGGGACCTAATTTCCTCTGCAGCAGACGTGAAAGGTCCTGCAGTGTAGATGTCATTTTCATTAGCCATTGTGACTTTGGAACAAAACTAGTAGACACTCTGACACTCAGAGAACTGGAATTGGCCATATGTTTTAAAATATCATCAAAATATACATCAGTTTATCCATTTGCATTTTAACATTTTACTCAGCATCAGAACAGCTCAAAAAAATGTCCGGGTCCTTACACTGGCGGTGACGACAGGCAAATCCTCGCTTCTGCATGCAGTTGTTGTCATTCCATTTCCCATCAGGATACATCTCCACACAATCTTCAGTTCCCACATCACCAGGATGGAAGGCTAGATTAGGCTCTCCCGGTGCCCAGTTCAGGAACCCCACAGATGAGAGGTCTGTCCAAGCCCAGCCAACTAAAAATACATTGATATTTTTGACTTCAAAGCCGGCTTCAAATTCTGACAGTCATGTTGGTAACACTCTTTGTAACAGCACAAATGATCAGAATCTTTTTACACTTGGTAAAGAAGCAGTAACCGAATAAAAATATCTGAACGTACAAGATTTGTCTCTCGTCAGTCCAATCCAAACATTATGGTACTTGGTGTAGTTGATGTTCCTCAGGAACTCTACCTCTGCCCTACTATGCAGGGATGTCAGCTCTGCCTTTGCTAGCTGACAGTAGTGCCTTGACTCAGGCCACGAATAGCCCTGCTTCCCATTGTAAACAAAGTAACAATAGCGCCCATAGGGCCACCACTCGGGGCGACATTTTCCGTCACCAGGAGCTGGAGTTGCGGGTGGTTTTTCTGTAGAAAATAGAAAAAAAAGTTGATGTTCACCATGATGAAATACTCATCTCTAGCTAGTCATGTATAAATACATCAGCATTTCAACTACAGACTTGAAGGGGAACCTGTAGCCTTTCTCAGGGAGAAAATGACACAAGGCTGGAGCACAAACACTATGGGCAACTTAGTGGCCCAGTAAGGCACACTGCATGTCTTTGGACTGCTGGAGGAAACTGTACAACGGCGGGGAACAAACACGCCACACGCAGTGGAAGCAGGATTCAAATCCCCAGACCTGGAGCTGAGGTAACATTCAATATTGATAAAAGAATTTATATCTGGTTAAACTGTTCAATTTACAGTTTCAACAGTATAATTCTATATAATGACAGATGGAAAGATTAGTACCTGAAGTTATTTTGCAGATAAAGTGTTTGGTGGTGGTGCATGACGTGTCATTCCATACTCCGTGGAGATGCATGCTGCTGTGCATACTCACACAACCCTCATCCTTATGGTTGCTTGGTTCACCAGGACCCCAGTGAGTGAAGAACACCGGCCAGCTGTCTGACCATTTGTACGAGCCGTCTTCCTATGAACGAAATAGAGTATTAAGTACGCTGCATGACAGCCGCTGCATCTACATCGTTCTCGATTGTTGCAAGTTGTTTTCCGAGTAAAATGTGCCACCATAACACTTGAGGATGATTGACTAATTCTGGGAATAGAATAAAGATATCTAATTATTTTTACGTTACGCCGGAGTCCAATCCAGGCATCCGATTTTCCCTGCAGAACTGCACCAGCGATGAACGCCTGTTCGTAGCTGTGGTCGATGCTGGCCAGGTTGCCTTTTTCCTGCGCGCAGAGCGCCTGCGCTTCCTCCCATGTCTTTCGTTCCTCCACCAGCTTGTAGCAGTTCTTATACCATGACGTGTAGCCTGCTGGGCAGGGGCTGTGTGTTGGAGGCGGTTCAGGGATGCTGTTCGCTGTGTAATGCCAAGGAGATCAGTTAATGCGTCACTAACAAAGAGCCGTGATATTTACCCAAGGTAAAATCAGATTCTCGTCATCTGAAATAACTGCCAAATAAAATTCTTTATATTAAATTATACTTCATCCAAACACAATATTTTTTTTTAATCGCAAAATACAAGGTGGTTCTTTTGTAGTATGTTCTATTGTTTATGTATTGAAAGTCGGTGGAGAATATAAATATATTTTAATGTCTGCATCAAAAAACATTTCCTTTGGTTTCCTTTCTGATTTCGATTTCTTGCTATCGAGTAAATCCATGGAGCTATAAAAACAGTCTATTTCGGTTTTTTCATCTTGGTCATTTGCACCTTGCTGTATAGTCAGGCTACTTATAGTACAGTAAATCAACACATGATTTTGATAGAATTCCCCTTTAATATTTTTTGAAGACTCATGATATCAAATACGGAGCATTAAATTTCAGGCCATAAAATGTAAATGAGTATTTTTTTCTTTGTTGTTATGATATTTAGAGACTGCAAACTTTGTTTTACACTAAACATCCAGCTTCTGGATGGTTTGCCGGCAAGATGTTTTTTTTTCCGTGAAGAACAGATATAAAAATGAAATAAATATTAGGTGGCTCACATTTCTTCATGTAACACACCCAGCCCCTCGTCCTATGGCAGCCATCGTCGTTCCAGCGCCCAGTAACCAGATGGTTGTGAGTCATGGCAGTGCAGTGCTCCTAAGGAAGGAACATCTAAAGTTAATATAACGTCTTCTGTTTTCTCTTATTTGATGAAAGAAATTTCAGAATATTATGGGTATAAAACACCTCAGTTAAGACGTGATGGGCAGGGTTCCACTAATCCGTGAACTGCTAATTGGTAAAGCTAACGTTTTCATTAGCGGATTAGTTTCCGTTAACTTTGATTCAGGCTCTGATTGACACATCTTTAGACCAATAAAGAGCTGAGACCCTCCTTCCTAGCTCTGGGTAAACGGTGCCATGTTTGTAGTTCCCAAGCGGCTTCACTGAGGGCAGAATGCCAGCATGGGCCAGTTGTGAGTTGGATTTCTCAACAACAATAAATATATACACACACACACACTCCTGCAGATTTTATACTATGTCTTAAGACAGGTCTCACCTCCTCTTCCCCATTGTTTGGCTCTTTTTCAGCCCAGTTTGTGTATCGCACTGGGCTTCCATCACTCCATGCAAACTGTCCTTCATGTAGTATGTCAGACAAGCCAATCCAAACGGGCTGGATTATATCCATTATGTAGCTAGATACAAAGTCTGCACAGAAAAAGCACGTGTAAGAAACAGAACTGCTGTGTCTTACTGTTGCTCAGTCAAACCCATGGTCTTCTCAGCTCTTACCATTCTCATACTGGTCATCAATGACAGCCAAGTCTCCTCCCTGGGTTCTGCACCAGTTCCGGGCAAAAGTCCAGTTGGCTTGGAATTCGTTCTGATGTTTATGGTTTCCCTTAAACAGGTAACATTTGTTCCGGAAAAGCATCCACCCTGGAACAGTTGAGTAGTTTAGTGTAAAGTGTGTAGGCAGGCTAGGGACACAGGGAGGTAGAGGCCATGTGGTGTCTGCTGCAAATTAGAGTTTACCTTGTGGGCAGTGCCCGGTCCAGGGCTGGGTGGGCGGGGGCATGGTGTGCACATCTCCGGGGTACTTCTTACACAGATACCCTGCCATAGCTCTTCCACAGTTCTCATCATTCCAGGTACCTGAGCAACAAAACATCAAACTGAACTAAATACTAAACTGGAAGAATTATATAACATTAAATAATACAGTATAGGTATATGCAATTTATTGCATCAAATAATAATTACATTAGTATGTTTAGGAGACAGATTATTAAAAAAAAGCCAAGGACTGGGGTTCATGTTAAGCTACTGGAGGCGGACAGTTTTGGATGCTGTGCTGTTGAAGTGAGAAGTGGCCACTGTTTATTTTATAATCTAATGCCACACAAGTGCAAACTTCAACAGCACAGCTACATGGCAGTTTATTTGTTTTGCCTTGTCATTTTTTGTATTAGTGTTTATGCATCCGTTTCCAGAACTACTTATTCAATACTAGTCACAGTGCCACTATATGCAAATGGCTATAAACGTTTAATGGAAAGTACTGATTTCATCAAGCTTGTATATAGGTATAGTAAGAATAAACTCAGAGGCTGAATTCATTTTATTACACTATAGAAGAAATCCGTAGTGTGAATTGTTTTGCCAGAACCAACAAAAGGAATCGTATTTACGATTTCACAGAATGTATTGAAAGACATGAGTTTGAATCCCCGCGCTTCTATGAGTCATACCTGGGTATCTTTTAATCTGCACACACTCCTCCTCACCATTAGCATTATTTGGCTCCCCTGGTCCCCAGTGGACATACGTCACAGGGGAACCATCCAGCCACCTGTCAGACACAAACACACCAGCAGCTGAATCGAGCAGAAGGCTATTTATCACCACAACGCTAATGCTAAGGATTAGATAAAACAAGCTTACATGTATTCCCCATCTGCGATTCCAAACATCCTCAGTCCAATCCAAGCTGAAGCCACTTGACCAGTCCCCACCTGCCATTTCAAGTCATTTGGAGATACTGTTAAGATCCACCATCCATTTTCCGTAACTGACTTAAAAACTGTCCCAGGAAATATAGGGAACAAAGCAAGATACTTCCTGGATCGGTCCATCACCAGGTAAGCATCATCATACACTTGGGTATACAGTAGCAACCACTCCCGTAGTCAGAAATGAATTCTGGGTGGGGGTGCAGCTAATTTCAAGGGGGTTCAAACCTATCATTTTTCTACGCGGCTATGTGCCTGGTAGCAACTTATCTAAACCAGAAGAAAGACACAGGTAAGATTATCCCTGAGTTACTGTGTCACCCACATTTTTAACGCTAAACAAAATTGGGCAAAATTTTATTTAAAACAGGGCCTTTCACAGCATAATTGTCAGAGATATACTGGAAATAAGTGGCTGGAATAACATTAGGATAAGATATAGTAAATGCAGGATAATATGTATGCAGGTAATGATAATTATGGGATAGCTGAATACATGCAAAATAAAATACTCCATGTGTTAAATTGTCTTGCAAAATATGGTCAAGACTTTATTTGCTTTGCACACAGAGTTCTGAAAATTTGTGTGTGTGATTTTTTTTTTTGCCTCTAGTTGAAACATTGTGATACGAAAATAAATATTGCAAGTGAACATTGCAATGGCAGCGCGTAACGGACATTAATGCTGCGAATGAAAGGACGCAGAGAACGTACCATGGTATTGACAAACTCCTGCTCTGCCTTGCTATTAATAGATGCAAGTAATGACTTTTCTGCCCAACATCGCAAAATAGCGGTGTGGAAGTCAACGATGTCTGTGTCATTGTAATAGTAACAGAGGCCTTCATGTTTTCTCCAGCCAGGGTTGGTGCCACATTCCGGTGCTTAGAAAAAAAACAAATGACTTACTTAAACAATGTGCAGTATATATTACTGGATAATTTACATTATCTTATATAAAAGATTAGAATGGAAATTATTCTAGTGTGCTAATTAATGGTACTGTTTTAAACTGGTGAAATATCACCTGCTGTAGTTAAAGTTAATGCTATTGGTTAGTATAAGAACGGACGCTGGCCTTCTGTGAAACCTGATTGGCTCCTGGAGTCCCCTGAATAATATCACTCACCAATTAAAAACATATCATTGGCTAATGATATGGTTGGCCTCTCTTATGCCCCTCCCCCCACATTACAAAAAATCCTCGAATTTCCCCTATTACTGAGACTTATAGGACATTGGTGTTGCATGGGTTATCAAGGACAGTATCCACAGCTGAAGCATTTTGTACACATCTCATTATTTCTTAACTATCTGCATCACCTGCTGTAGCATGTTTGCTCTGTGGTGTCAGTCACTATACTGTACTTAGCGGATACAGTTATTCCTGCACTTGTCCACATGGAAGCACGGACCTGGAATGGGGGGAGGCGGTTCTGGGGGGGTGATGGGCTTCTTCCCTTTGGGAATCATGCAGATCCAATCCTGATGCGCGTCACAGTTGAGGTCGTTCCACCAGGATGAGCCATTGTTGGTGGTCACCATCTCCACACAGTCTTCCCGGCCCTCGTGGTCGTTTGGTTCCCCGTGACCCCAGTTAGTGTGGCTGACAGAACTGCCATCGCTCCATTGGTAACCTGGTACAAAGATCAGTATGGAAAACAGTTCCCCAGTGAGCTAATATCAAACAAATGTAAAGAACTTCTAAAAGAACTTTCCTCTGACCTACAGCAAAGTCTTAGGGTGTTCCTCACTACCAACAATCCAAAGATTGAACTTGTGGTCTTGGTTCCGGTCTTTCTAACTTTCCTCTCAAGAATGAACTTAGGGCGCAACAAATCAGAATAGTGATCTCCTTTGGCAAGGATGCAACCAATGTGTCCTTGATGTTTGGAGAGGGGCAAGACCAACATTCATGGATTTTTACTGTCCTCCATACTTCTGTTCTGAGTATAGGAACTTGTCTTTGGTAAGATGATGTAAAATGGGTACGTGAGAACACAAGTATGGTCACGTATGCATAGTAGGAAACATTCATAAATCTGGTAAGGGAAGGTATGGTCAGGTGTCTCAGAACATTGTATTTTTCCATCTGTAAGTTCCTTGTCTTTTTTACTCTCTCAAGCCCCAGTAAACCCATCCTATTCCCAGGGACTGTGATAGGTCTCCCCAGTGACCATGTTTTGCACTCTGAAATGACTTCATTTATTTTTGGGTTTCCCTAATATTTTTCTGTCTTTCTTATTTTTCTGTCGTCTCCATTTTATGCAAAGTAGTCTTGGGCTGGACCAATTCTCACTCTTTTTAAAGCTATGTATGAAGAAAACCTTTTGATTTTTACATTAAAAAAACCAACAGGTCATTTCCTCCCACGCACCTCCATCTATGGCGTTGCGCTGCAGGCCAATCCACTTCGTTTTGCCCTTGGAGTATGTAGACAGGAACTGCTCTTCATACCCACTATGAATACTGACAAGCTCTGCTCCCCGAGACACACAGTCCTCCCGTGCTGCTTGCCAGCTCTTCTTCTTTGCAAATTCTACCACGAAGAGCTACAAAGAAGGACAGTTTCTAGCATGTAACCTTACTGATGTGGTAACATTACACATCAGTGGGTGGTATGTTGGTCTGTGGTTTTGACCTTTGTACTCGTGAGTGGTAGTTTGCTGGTTTGAATCCCATGGTCGGCAGAATAGTTACATTTCTGTTCAGTTGTGATACACAAAATGATGCTTCAGGAACCATTTTCTGTTTTTTTTTTACCCCACTAGATGGTGCTCTTGGTTTGCTGTGAACAGACAGCACCATCTAGTGGGATCAAAAAATATAGCAAATGGTTCATGAAGCATCATTTTGTCCATCACTACTGTTCAGCCTTTGAGCAAGGCCCTAAACCATGAACGATGCTCTAGGCCCTAGACGGTGCCAGATAAATGCCCAACTACATGCTCTACTCCCAAGCTTGTGTACGTCTCAACGGAGAGCTAGATGGGCTATGTGAAAAAGAATGAATTCCTATTTACTTTGTACAAATAGCAAATAAAGGATCATTTCATATATTGTATATAAATCTACAATTCTTAGTTCCTGCTATTAGATAACATAGTTTCATACAGCCAATTCTTATCAAACATTTGAGAGCAGGTTAGCATTCATGACGATATACCTGACCTGCAGAAACATTTTCTGGTTACATTGTATCATTTTCTTACGTAACATATTATTATTATAATTTACCTTGTAACAATTTCTGAAGGCAGGCTCAGCTGTCCAGCCTGGTTCACATCCTTGTGTGGGGGGTGGAGTGGGGGCACGGGTGGGGGGAGAGATGCCATTGCGCGCTTTCTCGCACACAAATGAGAAGGACTCTGAACAGCCCTTGTCATCCCAGAAACCACCTCCAGGGCCTGCTGTCATGGCAACACAGGTGCCGTCTCCAGAATCTGGAAAATTCAGGACAGTTAATACAATAAAGACTCTCATGAACAGCACTCAGTGCTCTAGCAGTGCTGTTTTTCACAAGACTAACTCAAACCAGGGTTTCTATGTTTTATTACGAAGACCAAAATCACCTGGTTGGTTCCGGTCCCAGTGGGAAAACGTCATAGGTGCTCCATTATCCCATATATAATCCACTCCGCCAAAATCGCTCCCTTTTGCTCTTAGTCCAATCCACCAAAATCCGGTGTACCCGGCCATAGTGACTGTGAAGTGAGCCTGTTCATAGCTGATCCACATCACAAGGGAAATGCAAATGATTATTGCCCATTCGATTATTTCAGTTGACTTTTAAATATATATGCTTGATACTTTCTGATGTGAATTTATTTAGCTCTTTGAATCTTTGTCTACTATTGTTTTCTATTGTCTACTCCATTGTTCTATCTATTGAATATATTAACATTAGCTTGTTACGTCAGCCAGACTTTATACAGTATGCTGATGTTTGTCATGACCATCTTTCACCATTTCTAATGACTTTTTTTGCGTACTTACATGTCCATGATGTGTAGCAGCTTGCTGTCCTTCTCGTCGCAGAAAGCCTTGGCCTCAGACCATGTCTTTGGGGAATCCTCCATCCAATAGCAGGAATAACCATAAACATCCCAGCCCTGTGCCATAATAGACACCCAAAAAAAATCAACAACATGCTTCATTTGGATGCAATACAGAAGCAGACAGATTGTGCTTTTCACTATATGCCAACTCACCGCTGGACAGCCATAGATAGTCGGGCGAATTGACGAAGCTGGGTAATGGTTTTTCAGCATTTTGCACATGTATGTATTTATTTCTGTGCATGGAACATCATTCCACCTGCCATTCTGTATAACACAAACCGTGACCAGTTGCAGCTTTGGATATGACATGCAAAACGCATATTCACACTATGTGGATGACTGTGTTCATGTAGATATTTAAACATTATTCCCTGGGGACAGAGATCGTACCTGACGTAGCATCTCGACACAGTCCTCATTAAAGCCGGCATGGTCGTTGGGTTCGCCGGGGGCCCAGTATGTGAACAGAACTTCATGACGATCAGACCAGGTGAAAAAGCCCTGAACTTCCAAATCATTCAAGCCAATCCACATGTCACTGGTGACTGTAGGATAAAAAAAGAAACCCCCCTTTAGGTTTCGGGTGTCTAGTTACATTAACACGAAATGATGACGTGGTGACACCTCACCCATGAAGAGGTAACTCTCCAGCCAGCTCTGCTCCTTGAGTGACAGCACGGATACGAGGTCGGCGCCCAGCTTTCGGCAGCTTGTGCGGGCAGCATGCCATGTTTTTTGGTCAGTGAAGGGCTTGTAGCAGAAGTCTCCAAATTCATACCAGTCAAGATCTGGGCACCGCATCTCTGTAAGATCATTACAACTGAGTGTCATACATACAGTTACCATGTTGCAACTTTTTCGTCAATGGCATACACTATATGGACAAATGTATTGGGACACCGGTAGTAATTACAGGAATGAGCCACATAAGCCACACCCACTGCTGACATATAGGTGTATAATTAAGCAGACAGTCAGGCAATCTGCAGCAGAATGGGGTCATACAGAAGAGGTTACTGGACACCATTGGACACCTTTCCATTATGTCGATTCTCCACATTGTTGTCCTGCTAGAGCTGCCCTGGTCAACCGCAAGTGAAGTGATTGTAAAGTGTGAACATCTGGGAGCAAGTCCAGCTGCAAGGTGGGGGCCACAAGCTCACAGAAAGGGACCTGATCACCCAGCATCAATACCCAACCGGAATGGCAGCAAATCCCACCGGCAATGTCCCAGCATCTAATGGAAAGCCTTCCCAGAAGAGTGCAGGCTATTACAGCAGCTAAGGGTTAGTCAACTTCATATTAACACCCTTTGATTGATTCAGAGTGAGATGTTGGACAGGCTGGTCTCCCAATACTTTTGTCTATATAATATAGTTGTTGCATCCAACATACCTCCATCTGCAAACTGGAAAGACGTATAAAACTGTCCATCATATCTGTGAAAACAAAAGAATTTTGTATTTATTCGAACTAAACAGTGATGCTCTAAAACGGATGCATGCAAATTAAGATTTTTAGTAGTTTCCTTGAAGAAGTTATGAGAAGCCAGGTTTGAATAAAAAAAAAAAAAATTATGGTTAATAACACAACAATCAAACAGTAATGTGTTACGGTCATGCACCACATAACAATGTTGATATAAGATTATAATGGAGCTGAAAAACTCCTGTAGTCTAGTGTTGCACAAGCAACACCATGTAGCACAATGCATTACTCGCACGTTTGTGACGATGCTGGTGCAAACAAACTTGTGCTGCTAGTCATATACAATTATGTGCTACTGGCCAATTATGCTACTGGTTTATGTATTTACTATACTGTACTTTATCATTATTATAGAGTATATTACTCTTTCTGCTTATATGAAACAAATTTAGTGTAGCCTAGTGCAGCAGGGTGTATCATCTAGGTTTGCTTAAGTACACTCTATGATGTTGGCAGAAGGGCGAAATTTCCGAACGACATATGATCCTCAGAACGTATCGCCACCGCTAAGCGACGCATGGCTGTATGATGAGGAGGGAATGAGCCTGGCTGGATTCCGTAGGGACTTACTGCTTGGAGGTGATGCCATTTCTGGTTGATCCCGGGTAGAGGGACTGTCCAGGCATCTTCAGTAGAGTACAGTCACCGCCGTTCTCATTCAGGATAACCCCCGCATGAATAGCAGCAGCACAAACCGAAGAGTCCTGAAAACAAACGTGAAGGCACATAATTACTGTCATAAGAAGCCCCTTAAGCATGCATTGCGTTGTCTCGTAGCATCAGTTCACTTACACCGCGGTATGTCATCGTCCCATAGACGTCATAAGGTGCGACCGCACACCCTGCAGGGCAGTGCACACTGAAAAAGTCACACAGGTTAACCATGCACGACGATTCACAAGACTCCATCTCCATCAGTTGCCTGCTAACGTGGCCAAAGTCATCGTTTTCGGACTGCATACTGAAGGCAGCTTCAAGGTTGTTGCTACCATCCAGTGAATTGTTATGGGAATGATAAGCCATAATAACAACGTGAGACTTCAAGCTCGAATGCAGTATATCTACAGTTTAACTTGACTCACGTCTTTCGATCGCTTGCGAAGCTGAAGGAGATCTTGGAGCCGCAGGTGACTGCATCTGCATGCATGAACACGTTGATCTCAGCACCATCACCAGAGAACACTGTGCGTCTGACAGCTTACTATCCATTAAAAGGCCAGAAGGCTCTACCTACAGTCAGGTTTGCAACCCAGAATATCAAGGCGAAGTCCGATCTGCCCGTTAAACTGCAAAGGCAGAAGCCGTATATGCTGCACAGCCAAAGGGGTTCCAAAGAGATGTTTCTCTGGAGTGTTTCTGTCCATGCTTCCAGGGTATATCTGAATGCCAGCGAAAATGAACGCTATATTAAAGACTTAATATATAAAATATTAAAGACCCATACACGTGTGATCAGCTTAAATTCCACTACAGGTTTGTTCAAACTTGTCTTACAAATCTGAATATTGGCAAATATTTCACAGTAAAAAAATATATTTTTATATTATTATTCAATATATTATTTAATGCCATCTAATAATTTCCTTATTTCGACCCCAAATATTTTTTATTGGATAAAAATGAAACCATACTCCCTACATACTGCACGTTAATAATAAAAAAAAAAACCATAATGTCATGTCATATATTCTGACAGACTTTTCCGACTATAAACTGAAGTAAACATCAAAAAATATTAAATTACTGACTCCTCCATCAGCGTCATAGTTGGTCCACTGGATGCCATCGGTACTGCTCTGGATTCTGAAGGTCTCTATCCAGTGATCTGCACCTGCGCATCCCTGGATTACGACTCCGGTGACCTTCTTGACCTCGCCCAGATTCACCTGGAACCAGGAATTAGCTGAAGCAAAAGAAAAACATACAAGTATTACCAAGAACGTTACTTAACCCCCTAAGATCTTTTTTTTGTCAAGTGCTCAACTCAACCACTTGTCATCTTTTTTTTTAGCAGACGTTTATAATGTCCATTACTTTTCAGACTGTGATGCTTTGCTTTTCTCAGAAATTAAACAAATCTGAAAGATAGTTGATAAATGATAAATTGCCGCCTCCCTGGAAGTACTCTGGCATTCATACCAGAAGCTGAGGGCATCCAGCAGGAGTCTCCGTTTAGACGGGCCTTCTCGGGACCATGTCCGTTCTCCGACGACGAAGCAGAGAGCTGTGAATTCGCGATAGTGCCATCCTCAATTCCCAGTCCCCTCACACACACTGTAATATGTCAAAACATATTCAATTAGTCTTTTGTGTCAGTATTTTCTCAGTACAAAAAACAAATTACTTAACTGTTTTAGCCAGATATTGAGTACTTATATGTAATGCTCAAAATGGGAAAAAAACAGGTGTCAGTACTCTCCTTGTTATTCAATATTCAGTTATTCAGTACTCTCCTTGTTATTCGGTATTCAGTTATTCAGTACTCTCCTTGTTATTCAATATTCAGTTATTCAGTACTCTCCTTGTTATTCGGTATTCAGTTATTCAGTACTCTCCTTACACTCAGTATTCAGTTATTCAGTACTCTCCTTGCATTCGGTATTCAGTTAATCAGTACTCTCCTTGTTATTCAGTATTCAGTTATTCAGTACTCTCCTTGTTATTCGGTATTCAGTTATTCAGTACTCTCCTTACACTCAGTATTCAGTTATTCAGTACTCTCCTTGCATTCAGTATTCAGTTATTCAGTACTCCCCTTGTTATTCAGATACTGATAATAAAATAATAAACAATGAATTATATAAATGATAGTCGTATTAAAGGATTCTAATTCTGATTATAAGTGGTGCCAGTATGCAAGAAATGGTACTACATACCAGTGAGTACTGGCCCATTCAAGCACTACTTATTTGTATTAACACTCAAGGTGCTCGAACTTACCATCTTGTTCACAGCTGTAAACTACTTCCAGATATTTAGAGATGCTAGGGCAGGGGTCTTGTTCAGTGTGGGCATACAAGAAGCAAAAAACGCGATTGTCACATGACTTTCGCACCAGGGGCAATATTCCGGGCACCGTGCAAGTTCCTAGAGAGAGAAAAACATTAACTTTACTATGACGGCTAGAAGTATAAGTATATACATGCAAATGTCAATATTATGAAATGAAACTTTATTTTCCATTTGCATTTTAATTCTTTAGTTTTCGCGTATCCCGTCTTGCTCGCCTTTGGGACACACATGTCCCCGCTTAAGTGTCCAGTAGTGATTTAGCTACTCTGTCCTCTGGGGGATTTGATAGTTACTATTAGAAGGTGGCTCTGTCGGTTGTGCCTCTGTACCTGTGATCAGAAGGTTACCTAATAAGTGGTAATTTGGCAGCACGTGCATAAGGTAACCATGTAACAGTGACTTAAGGAACACAAATCAAGTGACATTGTATAACTAATAGAACCAGAAAGGCATAATTGTCCGAATACCTGAGGCTCCAGTCTCGTGGGGGCAGATCTTGTCATTTTTGCGTCCGAAAAAGGCAGACTGAATGTTTATGACGCTGTTGTGAGGACAGGTGATAACTGAGCTGAAGTCTTCACAGGCATAAACGGTGTAATATCCTGAAAGGTAGTCATCAGTATATAAGTGTTACTGTTTACAAAGTACCATTGGGGATTACTTCAGGGTGCAGGATGATAGCTGAATTATTAAGCCATTAGATTTTGCGTACGCTGCCCTACCTTCGTGAGGAGGAGGGGGAACAGGAGTATTCCCTAAGAGCAAAGACAGGAAATGCTCACTCACACAGCAGCAATAATTAGAACAATTCAGACTTTTACTCATATTTTCTTTTCCATTCACTGAACTCTATTTGCATTGCCTCTCATTGCATAAGAAAAGGACAGACGGAGTTTACCCCT
Source organism: Brienomyrus brachyistius (assembly GCF_023856365.1). NCBI lineage: Eukaryota > Metazoa > Chordata > Actinopteri > Osteoglossiformes > Mormyridae > Brienomyrus > Brienomyrus brachyistius. Next base: position 19,512,613 of record NC_064539.1, on the reverse strand, counting down.
TCGCTTGCAGATATAACCCCTTTGATGATCACAGTTATCGTCGTTCCAGTAGCCCGTGTTCACAAGGATGGAGAGACAATCTTCACCAAAGTAGTCATCGGGCTGACCTGAGGGCAGCAAGATTAAAAGGCGAAGATTTGTGCTGCTGCGAAATGAAGCATGTAACTTAAATATCCATAGATAAGATAAGATAAACTTTAATGATTCCTGTACTTTGCGTACAGCAGTAAAGTAGCTGTAGCGCAGAGAAAAAACGATAGCACGATAACGATAACGAAAACAACAGGGCACAAATAATATAGTACTATGCTATTACTTATGTATTAATTAAACACAAACTAAATTTTGGTTACATACTGATCTCATGTTAATTCATCATTAATGAATCATGACATGTTTTATCTCAAGCAGTCACTAAATGTTACTACATCTGTAAATTCTGTAAAGCTTTGTGAATGAAGGGACAAATCATGAATAACAAGTTAAATACCGATCTCATGCTTGTTCATCATTAATGAATCATGATGCGTCATTTATCTCAAGTAGAGCCTATATTTGTTCAAGATTTGTACTTCAGAGTTGTTACTAAGTATTTGTGTCCTGTCAAGTAAAGTGTTACCAAGCAAACATGTAGTGCAAACCAAGATAAAATGCATTGTTGCAGGAAACAAACCTAGAAGTATTGTCAGCTATGTATACTGCTATTTAAATCATCTGGCAAGGAACTACATAAGTGAAAACAAGATGTATTATGGGTAGCAGGAGAAATATATACACTATATATATACTATAAATATAATTAAATAAATATAATATGATATAATATCATATAAACAATATATCTTGTCTATTGGCTCAAGTCTTACTTTTTGTATACTGACACTCAGCATATTCATACAGCTATTCATTTCCACCAAACGCTGTGGTTTAGCCAATGTAGTTCTGAGTCTCTCACCCGCTGCCCAGTGCACGTAGCGGAAAGGCAAGCCGTCGGTCCACTCCCAACCTCCTTCTGTAACCGAGTCGTGACCCCCCATCCACATTGCCACTCCAATGGGGATCGCTTGGATTTGAGCTTTAATTCAAATTCGACAGAGGAAAATTCTTCAGCCGTCGCAATCTAATTTGAGTAGCATGCGACAATAGCAAAGCGATGACGGCAACATTGTTGTCGGGAGACGGAACCTTGGATGAAGGCCTGCTCGAACGGTTCTGTGATGCTGAGGAGGTTGCCCCCCTGGTTGACACAGTCGGCATGAGCGCTGGCCCAGTTCCTCATGGACAAGTAGTTGAACAAGTAGCAGTAGTCATTGAAGGGATCCGGCGTCCAGGACCCACACTTCTCATTCCATCCTGCAGAGAAAAATATGCTCAGCGGGGGGCAGAATATTTAAGAAACTGAACCAATGGCTCTACAGAATAAATTATATTGGTACAGTAAACAAGCCTTAATGTATTGCTAGCTATGTATACTGCTTTTAAAATCATCTGGTAAGGAACTACAGTAGTAAAAACAAGATGCATTATGGGTAGCAGAAGAAATAATTGATATCGTTGTGCATTCTTTGAGAGACAATCCTCACCTGGTCCAGAAGTTGGAGGTACAGGTGGGGGGCCTTGGCCTTTTGCTAAGAAAATAAAAAAAAAAAATTACCAATGAAGGAAAATGGTGAAGGTACCTGGACGTAAAAACTGGAGTAAACGGCAATAAAATAGGTTTAGCAATGCAAGCATGTTGCAGATGTGTCCACATCAGACGCACCTTTTTTGCAGATAAAAGGGAAGGTTGTGGTGCAGAACTGATCGTTGAGATACCCGGGGTTGGTGTGGTCCACGCCCCGCATGGCGATACAGTCCTCGTTGTTTTGCCAGTTATCTGGCTGGTTGTGATCCCACGGTAGAAAATCCTGCACAGGGGAATGAAGGAAAAGAATATCAATCACAATGAACTGAGTTTAAGATCTCACCTACTAATAGTAAGAGTTCACTGTTTGTTTTTATATGCTTGTTGTTATTTGTATATTGACATACATATATTACATTATATTTATATTAACCAAATAATATCATGTTATGTATCATAAAATGCATCATAACTGAAAAAAAACCTCTAAAGAATCAGGTAACAGACTCCTTCTGTGATTTGAATCAACAGCTTTTTGGTCACAAATCTCCATGCATCATTATGCTATTGTGTATATGCATCACATCTCCAGTGCATGGGGGACACCTGCTCTTTCTGTGAAATAGATGAATCCAGATGAAAGCCATAGTACCTAATTGATTTCACCCATCAAAAAAACTCATGAAGGGAAGGAGAGAGGTAAGGCTTTGAAGATAACTGAGAAGTTTATACAGAGGCAAAATGAGGAAGTAAAAACATGTGTTTTGAATGAAACAACAATATTCTTCAAAAGCTCAGTCACGTCCTTCGGGTGTCTGGGATGGTCAACCGTGCCAGACATGAGCCAATGGCAGTCCAGTGGCTGAAAATGGCTCACGGATCAGTGGGTTGTCTACAGCTAGTCAACTGACAGCTGAAGAATCCAGGTCCATGCAGTTCTCCGCTGACAGGGCAAAAAGATTATGGAGAATTGTACGTGTCTGTGCTTCCATAATGCTGTGTGTCAACCCTGACAGCTATGCTAAGTGTAAAAACGCTGAACAAACAGAACAGTAAATGCAGCAAAATGCAATGGGGCTACCCAGTCACCAGATCTCAATGAAGAACAACAGCTGTGGGACCAAACGATTCAGTGTAAATCTGTGTTTCTCAACCCGGTCCTCGGGGACCCCCCAGACGGTCCATGTTTTTGCTTCCTCCCAGCTCCCTGCCAGACGGTCCACAGGGAGCAAAAAGGTGGACTGGCTGGGGGTCCCCAAGGAGCAGGTTGAGAAACACTGCTGTAGAGGACATCACCTAGCCACTTAAAGACACGGCAACATCATGACTTACTGCTGGTGTTCCATCAGTCCAAACATAATGTCCTTCCGTCTGTATGTCGTTCAGGCCGAGCCATGAGGATCTTGTCATATGAGCTGAGGGCAAACGGCAAAATAAGTTGATAAGAACAGAATATTTGCTCTTTTGACAGTTGGTACAATCCAATGTGTAGCTCAGAGGGATAAGATTATGTCTGTGATCGGAAGGCCACTGGTTTGAAAAGACGATTTCTCACAAGGATCAATGAATATTACTATTCTGTTGACTCAATGTATTATTTCAAACACAAGGGTGTATCTCAGAATATCTGACTTTGGTGAGTCTGGAGTACTTACTGTTTTCTTTAATTAAGATTCTGGAACTTACCACTCAAAAAGCTGACTTCCTCTTCAGAATGGAAGCTGGCCAGATGTCCATTTTGATTGGCACAATATGTTTCAGCGTCTTGCCACGTCTTCACGAATTCATCCTCGAAGTGGTAGCAAAAGTCTCCGAAGAGAAGGTATCCTACGTCACAATGGGACTCTGGCCCGAAAATGATGAAAGATTAATCAGATTAACAGCAAAGTATCTTAGTATAAACTGCAATAATCTGCCATTATTTGTCATTTTAAATGTGAGTATTACACATCCATACATTTTCATGGTAACAAAGGGGTTTTCCTTATTACTTGGCATACAAGAACTGGATCCATGATAGCATTCTGAGTGACACACAGCTGTAAAGGTTGAATTAATTGTGAAACGGAATTATTGTTTGACCTCATATGGACAAGGGCCCTGATTCCAAGCCGCTCAGTAAAGGTTATGGTATAAATTTAAGATGAATTCATATACATCTTACCTGGAGCCGCAGTTGGTTTCGTATTTTGTCCTCCGGCCATTTTACAGATATAACCCAGATTTTTAAAGCAGTTAGTAGTTTCCCACTTTCCATTGTAATTGCCTGGTTTAGGATAAGAAAACTGTTTTCAAACTGACTCTATACTGGTGTTGAATAAAATGTGTGTGAGACAGGGAACTGGTGGCACGGCCCTGGCGGAACATTCTGTTCTAACCTGTGAAGATCTGACCACAGTCCCAAAGACCCTTTGTGTCCTTGGGAAACTCAGGTTTCCAGTTTGAAAAGGTGACTGGAGTTTTGTCCACCCAGGTGAAGCTGCCATCATGATCCTTGTCTAATAAGATAAACAATATCGCAACAAGTGATTACAAAAATGACACTTCAGGGCTCATTTGTGGTATTTTCTGACCCCACTAGGTGGTGCTGTCTGTTCAAAAAAGGGTTCAAAGCATGCCTCAAAGCAAGCCAAGAGCGCCATCTATTGGGGTTAAGATTTACCACACATGGTTCATGTGTCATTGCTTTGACCATCACTATTGACAATCCGTTTTCCTTAAACGCATGACCAATGCAGAATCAGACTGAGCTTGCAGCCTAGCCCAGAAAGCAGAGGGTGTGGGTCTGCTATGCTAGCACATCGTAAGGCGTATACTATTAGAAATTGAGATACACTAGTTTGCCTAATTTAAACGTCTTTGGATTGTTGGTGGAAACAGAGAACCCACTAAAAAATTACAAGAACACTGGGTTACCATGCATGGTCCACACACACAAACCAGGGACAGGAATTGGTGGTGTATAGCTCAGTATGCTGGGATCGGTGCTCATGACTAGAAGGTGATGGGTTAAAATCTTGCAGCCAGCAGAGTAATCATATCACCATTGGGCCCTCCATACAGAACCGCAGGAATAAGCAATTTTGTTTTCTTTCATCAGGTGTTTTACAGGGTTGGGGCCATTCCGGAATATATCCACCAATTTCAATCCAAATCAGAAAATGGAACTGGAGTTGGGATTGGGAAAATATGGGGAACAGAATTGGAATTGAATTTGAATTTCAGGGAGATTTAAATTCCAGCGCAAGTTCCATTTCTTTGGAATTTGGAATTTGGATTTGGAATTGATGAATGCATTCCGGAATGGCCCCAACCTTGGTGTCTTATACAATTGATAATAGATTTGAATTATGGTGTTGGAAATTGCATATATTGTGTGTAAAACTTTAAATCTTTACCTGAGACCCCAATCCAGATATCAGGCACATCGGTTAGATGGATATCGGGTAGCTGAGCATTGATAAAATACTGTTCAGATTCACTGATAGAAATATAATAGATTATCGTTAGAGAAGGTTTAGAAAACCAAAAGTGCCATGTATAAATATTGCTTTAAAAGTCACCAAAACATATCTACACAGATTTTTGTATGCAGTGATATAAACTCTTAAAAAATTTAAATCACGTTACTAATGACGGACAAAATACTTCTTCGTGAACCATTTGCATTTTTTGACTCCACTAGATGGGTCTGTCCACAAAACATGCCCCAAATGAGCCAAGAGCACCATCTAGTGGGGTCAAAAAATACAGCAAATGGTTCATGAAGCATTATTTTGTAAATCACTAATACGAACTTATATTAAGATTTTAACATAATTCACTTGTGTGAATGTCACCATTTGTTTTAAAAATGCCCATTCTTACCTTTGAATAGTGACTAGGTTTGCCCCATAGCTTGAGCACTTAGTCTGAGCTTCATGCCAGCTGGTCAGTAAACCATAATTACTGACCACCCAGTAACAATTACCACTGAAGCTCAGCCATCCCTCAGGACATATGGCTGAAATGAAAAGGGCAACCGAAAACCTTCATTCCCTAGCAGCAGTTTGGATTCTTCAGAGCACTGTTTCCCAATCCGGTCCAGGGGGACCCGTAGACAGTCCATGCAAAAATGTGGACTGTCTGGCAGGCAGCTGGGAGGGAGCAAAAACATGGACCATCTGTGCATCTCCAAGGACCGGATTGGGAAACAATGCTTTACAGGAAAAATAAAAGAGCATTTTAATAATTAATTTCTAATAATACACAATTCCAGATAATTTAAGCTAGAAAATTAAGTATTAAGTTTATAGTTTTTAAACCAAATTCATTTGCTTCGTACAAATTTCTCAAACAGTTCTCACAGAGGAATCCAAACGAATTGCTACTGTAGTGAACTTACTATTCAGTCCCCTTTTACACATATAGGGACGCTCTGCACGGCACACATGAGCCCGCCACTTCCCAAATTCCTGTCCCGCTTCCTTGATGACGGCTGTACATATTCCATTCTGTTTATCGCTTTTATGAAGCAAACGAAGCAGACGATCGTCATTAGCATTAGCATGTAGCATTAACGTGCAGTTTCATTTTTACAGCTTTCGAGTCTTACCCGAGGTTGGGCTCGTTGTCTCCCCAGTTGTGATAGGTAGATGACAAAGCATCCGACCAATGAAATCGTTCATTGCCAGGCTGAACAGCACATGATACTGCAGTACAATTCTGTAACATTGGTATACAAGAGTTTTTACTATTATTATAGGACCATTATAGTTATGATTTCTCGCATTCTGTGATAAGTATCATTCAAAATATTACTTTGCATGACTGCAAACAAAGGATGCTGCAGCTAAAAAAAAATTAGCACATGAAATTAACACATGAAAATCGATTTAATACCTTAAATTAGGAGTTAGACATATGCTAATAATAACTTAACAGCGCATACTGCAATAATACTGCATTCATCAGTAAAACCATGTCCACTGATGACTTGTGAAAGATTCCAGTAATACTGTCTTTATTGAATAGTCATGAAACTATTACCATAGTTGAGAAGCCAATCCAAAGGTCAAAGCGGCTGGGATCCAAACGGCTGGTCACATACTGCTCCTCCTCGGCAGACAGGATGGACACGAGGTCCCCTCCTTCTTTCAGACACTCGAGCCTTGCTGACGCCCAGCTCTCCCTGGAATGTTTCAACTTGTAACAACTAGAAGCAAACTGATGCCATCCGTGGGTCGTGTCACAGGTTACCGGTGGGTTTGCTAAGATGAAGAGAATTCTTGTTAAGGACAGTTAACACAAAATTCATTCATTGGTGTATCTCCCGTTATCATGTAACTTAAGTCGCCATCTTCTGGAAGGGTTGGGATTGCAACATACGATTGAGCCGCTTGCAGATGTACCGCCGTCTGACACTGCATGGCTCATCATTCCACTGGCCATTGTTTGACCCAATTATTTGAGCACAGTCCTCATCGTCGCCCCAGTTGTCCGGCTGCCCTGGTCTCCAATACCTATATAAGATTTCTATGTCAAAAAGACTTTCGGCTTCTAGTTTAAAAAAAACGGGTCAATCACAAAATATTTCGTTGTCTGTATGATAGTATCTAAAGACCAATGTAGTTAGCTAGTGGTCTTACTTCTGCATTTCTGCGTTACTTACGCTAGATAGGGATAGTAGACACTGCCGTCACTCCACTCCCACAGACCCTCGGAAACGATGTCATTTAGCCCAATCCAGTAGATGTCCATCCCAACTTGAGTCCGTACCCATGTCTAGAGGGACAGGAGAAAGGCCACAGCTGACATCATCACTTCAATTACAGCTTTTTAAAGTTGTAATAATAACTTTAAAAGTAACAGCTCTGACATTGGTGCACGTGGCTGTAAGAAGCACTAAGACTAATGAGAAGGATGCTAATGAGCCCCCCCCCCCCCCAAATTCCTCTCCCCTGGTCGACAAAATCTGCCAAGAGGGACCTACTGGTGTGACTGGAGTACATGGTATGACCTCCTAGTTCCAGAGGTTTACTTACAATGACTTGTCAATTGTTCAATAATGAACACATTGTGTCAGGATGCACAATTTTGAATTCAAGCGGCGTATTCTAAGACCTCTAGATATACTGGGGGTATAGATGGTGTCTCCTACCCTCTCATTAATGTCCAGGATGCTCATTAAGTTGCTCCCCTTTCCCTCGCAGTCTGCCTGCGCGTCACTCCAGGATTTCGTATCAACAGAAAAAAAGTAGCATCTTTCTTCATATGGTCGCCAGCCTGGATCACACTGAGGAAACGCTGTACAAACGAAGGGTGAAGATGGCATGATAAAACCGTTTTACAATATTGTCATTCTCATCATTTACAACTTAGAAAATTTAACAACTTTTGCGCATGGGGAAGGTTTATTCACAAACATTAGAATAAGCACAAAATACTTGTTTTCAACAAAGTTCACATTCACGTAATGTGAAGGTAATTTAACTGCCATGAAATTTATGATTCACCTCAATTGCTTTCACACATCAAACATCATGCAGACTTGTCACATGTGACATAAAAAGCTGTTGTATCTTATGACACTATTATAGCATCTAAAAATGTCTCAAAGGTTTCACTCCAGCTTTTATAATGCTGATCTAAGGAGAATCAAGCATGTCCATCCCAGGAAGTACAGTGCGAGATTCTTTTAAGTGTCCGAGAACAGTGAGAGTGGACCCGCCTCTGGAGGAAACCCATTCAAACGTTAAATACAGACAAATAAGGCAGAGCTGAATCCCCCAACTTAGTAAAAGGTTACTGCCACCTTGCAACAGGTTCATAGATACTGATGACTCTCTGCTATGGTCATAACATTACAACAAAAAGTAGCATGAAAGTATTTTAATCCTATCAAGAAATGCAAAAAAAAAAAAAATAATGCCAGCTTGGAATTCTGCAGTTTATAAAGATACTTCAGTAATATTCACATCAAAGGCCACACCTTTCCAAGAATTTGTGAAGCTTACCAGAACCGAAAAAGCCACAAACGATTAAAAGCAGGAGCAGCATCCTCTGTCTTTTGTCCATCTTCTCCTTAAGAGCAAGGTGCACACATGATCTCCAAAGCTAGCCACCTGGGATGCGCTAGGTGCATCTGCTCACCCTGCTGCTCCAGATGATTCTGAGAAGGAGAATGAGCCCTGCTTACTTTTCTTAAATGGTCAAAGGTACAAAGATTGACAGTGGTTAAAGTGTAAGGCACTTGTCGAAATTACCTGGAAAAAAAAGTTCTCATCAACACCAGGCAGTTAGTTCAAGGTCATAATTGTGTCCACAGGGATGTATAATATGTTGTAATGAATAGCCAGAGATCGGATTAGACTATACTGTGTCAAACGCAAACCAGACAAGTGTATCAATATGCCAAACCAAAACATTATGACCACCCCCGTGTGAAGTGATTAATGATGACCATCTCGTAGACACAGTGCGTGTCATTGCCTGGGATATATAACAGTAAGCTAACATCTGAAACCCAGAGTCGACATGTTGAATACAGAAGAAATACAGATGACTCCGACAAGGGCCGAATCATTATTGTTAGAAAACTGGGTGAGAGCATCTCTGAAACAGCAAGAGACAGAGTATTCATCTGGCTGAAACAAAACCTTGGTCTGGATTTGTACTTTCTGGACCTAAACTTTTCCGTAATGGATTACCTTTGAGAGTTACTTCCCCACACTGAGCACCCCGCAAGCCTTGCTGTCTCAGAGATGCTCTCACCCAGCTGCGATGCTGTGGGGTGATTTGAAGCGGGCGGTGCATGCAAGAAACCCTTCAAACGTCACACAGCTTAAGGAATTTTGCATTGGAGAGCGGGGAGAACTTTCTGCCACCTGATGTCAGAGATTGAGAGATGGTTATAGGAAACGTCTCACTGAGGTTATTTCAGCCAATGGGGGAAACACTAGCTATTAGGGCACAGGGTTACTAACATAAGTTTGGTTTCCTCAGTAGGAATTGGCATCTTAGTTAATTTCCTTTGTTAAAAAAGTGAATTTGTTTCTTGTTTGGGGCAGCATGGTGGTGCAGTGGTTAGCACTGTTGCCTCACACCTCTAGGACCTGGGTTTGAGTCTCTGCCTGGGTCACATGTGTGTAGAGTTTGCATGTTCTCCCCATGTCGTCGTGGGGTTTCCTAAGGGTACTCCGGTTTCCCCCCACAGTCCAAAAACATGCTGAGGCTAATTGGAGTTGCTAAATTGCCCATAGGAATGTATGTGAGAGTGAATGGTGTGTGTGTGTGTGCCCTGTGATGGGCTGGCCCCCCATCCTGGGTTGTTTCCTGCCTCGTGCCCATTGCTTCCGGGATAGGCTCTGGACCCCCTGCGACCCAGTAGGATAAGCGGTTTGGAAAATGGATGGATGTTTCGTGCTTTTGCATAGGTGATACATTTGCATCACTTTTGTCTACAGATATGGAGTGTTGTGGAAAAGCAGTATTGTAAAAATAAAATATTAGAAATCTATTTATTTCACATCCATCCATCTTCTGTGCCCACTTATCCTATGTAGTGCTGTGGGGGTCCGGACACTATCGTGGAAGCTATTGGCGCAAGGTAGGGAATAACCCAAGATGGGGCACCAACCAATCACAGGGCACAGCCTCAGGCAATTTGGTAACTCCAGTTTACCGTAGTAGGTTTTTCGACTGAGGGGGGAAACCATAAATTCCACGACAACACGAGGAGACAGGACAGAGACTCAAACCCCAATCTTCTGTGAGGCGACAGTGTTAACCTCAACACCACCTCAACCATTTCACATACATATGTAATGGAAACGTTTCTCTTCAGAATAAAACCTAAATGGAGCCAAAGTTCAAAAACTGCTACTTTTATTCATTTTACAGTTCTGCATATTTAGAGATTGTAAACTTATACAACAAATACCCTACTACAGTGTTACTTTTTAACCTGGTTCAGGCTAACTTTTACCTGTGTTAGCTACATATTTAATACAACAATAAAAGTAAACACTTATCAGCTGGGAAAAAAAAAATGTACTTGCATATGCACAGTTGGTTGACCTAAAAGGTAAAATAGCTTTAATAACATCAAAGAGCCCAACTGCTCAGCACAGAAGTTTATTTTTAATACAACTGCTGGTAATAAATACAACAGAACCAAAAATAAAAGGAAAACATAAACCCTGATCTTGTGTTCTGAATGCGATTTTTAATCACTGTTGCATCTCATGTCCCTTACACAGGCATGCAACACAAAGGATATTCAAACTATGATGGTCTAAGGGGAACTCAAGCCTAACATGGGATCACCGATTGTGTCGACAGCTAGTCAGAGCAACAGAGAATGTGATTAGTCACATATCAAAAGTTTCACAGCTGCAGGAAGTGCAAAACTACAATAGTGAGAAAAATGTTCTTAAATCTAGTGAATGTCCTTATTAATGCTGTTATTACCACGGTTCAGTAGGTAAAGCCCCCCCCCAGTACATGACATGAATTGCGTCAAGTCTGACAAGGCCTGTGTATTAGTATGCAAATCCTTTTACACACTTATTTGTACATAAAATATTCAGTCAAATCCTAACATGTACAACAAAACGTTCATGCTACAGAGGTAAACAAAACTGAAATTAACCACACAGCACAGCACACAAGGATGCCAGCAGTTATTCCCTAAGCAGCAAATACAAAAATACATTTGTTACACAAATATAAATGCTGTAATGTCTTTAGTCAAGTAATTTGTTTAGTTTTAGTGTATACTGCCAGGGATAATAAAATATTCAATTTCTATAGAAAGACCTAACAACCTGCCTATTTCACAAGCAAATGGTGAGGAAAACTAAGCAAATGCACAACAATACAAAACCCAAAAAGCAAGTTAGACCTCTAAAGTTTCAACATAACAATAAACTATTCTGCAGACAAAAATATTACCCCATTCTAATTAGGCAAACAGCATGACAAATTCCAATGACGAGAACACTTCAAAGATAGATAAAGATTAAACAAAACACATTAAAATACATCTGAAACATTTCTTTAAATCATTGGGGGGGCCGGGGGAAAGCTCAGCACAGAACTTTATATTAACCCAACAGGCAAAGATAGTGGCGTCATCGCAAATACAAAACTCCATTCACTAAAACAGTAAACAAATCTCTAGTGCAAGATAATTCTAGTCAATTAAAAAATGGAACATCCTATATGCATCTTGTGTACAGTACATTGACTTTTGCCTGTTTCTAATATCAGACTCAGATTAAGAATGATTGTTCACTCGCAAAGCGCAAACTCCACTTAACAGTTCTTCAAAGAAAAAATCTGTTACATTTGATAATCATATGAACACTGACACATTCAAAAAAAAAAAAAAAAAAAAAATCGAGAACTTGTAATAGACAACTTAACATTATGACACTACTGCATCTGACTGTCATTTGAGTCCAGCTGAAGCTGGTAACTAATAATCATCATACGGATATTGCCACGACAAGCCAACCACGAGGCCTCTGCAATGTTGACGTGGTCCCCGTCTTTATTAAAACCTGCTGTTTCACTATTTCAAATGCCACCATTTCGAAGACTGTTCGAGGGCTATTCTGAAGACATGGTAATCTATCACATTTGCTTCACCAGGAAACACAGGTTATTAGCACTACTGAAGTTACACTGCTACTAAGGATTGTGCGGCACGACCTGAAACCTGAAGCAAACACCCAAAACGAGAAAAAAAATAAATAAAACGTTACATAATAAATTCTGTGAAGGGTGTGTTGAGCGGCTGGATGACAGCGTTGTTGCTGCCAGGTCCAGCTGTTACACACAAGCTCCGCCCCCCCTCCAAGGAACAGTTCACATGCAGTCCACCACATTGCTGGAACCCTGGCCGACATCCCGAATCTGGCTGATGTGAGCAGCGCACACGGCTACCCCAGAACCGGCACGGCAGTGTGACACAGATCCCACCAGCTCCCATCTGAAGAAAAACAACACAAAACACGATGAAACAATATTTATAGTCTGTCTGATACATGAAGTTCTAATATCACCTAGACAACTTTTACCAAGCAATTGCATCTACTTCAAGCTGACCTCATAACCTTTAATTTATAGAACCTAATGGAATTTTTTTTTTAAATCCCCTAAAACGTAAAGCCTTTATCATCTTGAGTTTAATAGCAACCAATAAAGACATGAAGTAGAGTGACCGAAAGGATTCCATCAGCCTGACCTGTTCATGCGTGGGTCATAGGCCTCCACAGTGTTGAGGTAAATGTTGCCGTTGTGTCCCCCTACTGCAAAGACACGGCCCATGACTGTGGCCACACCAACACCGCCTCGGGGGGTGGTCAGCTCAGACACATAATCCCAGCGATGCATTCGAGGGTCGAAGCACTCCACCGAACTCAAAGGAGAGTTATCGTCAAAACCCCCTAGAGCAAACGAAGGAAGATCGAGATTACCACATCAATAAGACATTGGTATTGAACAATTTTATTATTTTTTTTTTTTAAAGAAGTCATAGAACCCAACACACTAATTAATTGCTAATCCCTTGACCCTGGTAATACATGGAAGTTTTAATATCACATTTTACCAAAACTATTATAGACAATTTGCTTTGCCAGATTCACTGGAGGGCAATGATGCATGTTTCAGATTTCAGGAAGATCATTGTCAGGATTATTAATATCTTCAATTGTTTCTAACCTTAATAGCATAACTAAAATGTGAATATGTCACAAATGTTTTCCATTTTATTTAGTTAGTACAAGAAGCCTAAAACACACAGCTACTTAACTTTTATCATATCGTGCAAATGAAACAATCCAACAATATAGTTTAGAGCTGTATAATAGACCTGGTGGATGCAATTAAGAAATGTTGCTTACACTTCATAATTGGTAACATATTTGCAAGTTTTCCCAGAATGTGTAACTCATATTTTATATGTGCATAGGGATCAACAGTCAGTTTAGACAACTGGCTGACAGGTAGCTGTATACTTACAGGCGATTATGATCTAAATTATTCCAAACAAACTGATAGCAGGTGACAGCACTGTCGCAGGCACACAAGAAGCAGTGTATCGACCTGTTAGGAGCGCAGAAATCTCACCCACGACATAGAGGCAGCCGTTGAGCTCGCTGACACCGTTCCCCGCGCGCCTCTGACCCATCTCCTTCACCTCTGTCCACTTGTTCAAATGGGGGTCGAACCTCTCCACACTGGAGAGTGAAGCTACGCCATCATTGCCTCCCACTGCGTATACATGGCTCTGCCAACAATTGATACGAACTCTTAGGGCTTCCAATTCCTGACGAAACATCTGCCACAAACGCCCTATATAAGGGCGCTGAATGTACGCCCTGGTTTTGGATATCGCGGTGGGTTGTGGAACCAATTAAGCACATAAGATCCAGGAGTACTGCACTTCATGCACAAATTTTGTGTGCATCACTGATAACTACATCTCAGAAGTTTACGCAATTCTGGATGGTGGTAGGAAAGGAAAAACATTTTAACTGTCATTCGATACAAACACAATAATCCTGTTAAAATTAAGTCTAATAGAACAATTTTTCGTGCCCAGTCAAAGACAATTTGGAGACATTCCTCAAATGTAGAGATCATAAACAAAAATAAACTGCCAGTGAGTTTCGCAGGGGACATACCCCCAGGGCTACAGAGCCCACCCCTCCACGGGGGGTGTTCATGGGGGCCACTGCACTCCATCGATCCGCATCAACGTCATAGCGCTCAACGTCGTTGAAACACGAATTGTCATCCAGGCCACCGATGGCATAGATGGGACCCCCCAGAGCAGCAAGGGCAATTCCCCTCCTTCATACAAGACAGAGACAAGTTCAAATTACATTAATGAAAAACAACACAATACTAACTCACCAGAAACCTCTAAACTGGTATCACTTTATAATAAGACCCTTATAAAGGGTTCACGAATAGTTTCAAATCAGGCTATTAATTAGGCAGTAACATTTTGTAAATCATTAGTATACAATTGTACAAAACAAGTTGTAACCGTTTTCTTTTATTAATGAGTTACTACCATTTACAAGTGGCAAGAGAGCGCCTTATTGTAAAAGTGGTACTTCTAAATTTAATTCCAACGTCTGAATATCGTAATTTTCCCTGTACTACTGCAGATCTCAAATGTGCCCTGACTTGCCTTTTTGTGTTCATGGATGCTTTCATCATCCATTTGTTGGTAAGTGGGTCAAACACTTCCATGTTACCCAAGTGCTCATTTCCATCATGACCTCCAACAGCGTAAACCTTTCCTAGGGAAGAAATACGTAGATCCCTTGATTGCAGAACTTGCAGCGTTAATTAGTTAAGTGATGGCATACATGGAGATGTACAAATACGACACTGTAAAACAGCAGACCTAACATAAATTAAAAAAAAAAAAAAAAAAAAAAAACACAGCGATGTTCTGTAAAATTAGGCTAAAACGAGAAATATGATAATCCATAGCAGGGTTTCCAAATCCGGTCCTTGGGGACTGGCAGACAGACCAGCAAAAATGTGGACTGTCTGGCAGGAAGCTGCGAGGGAGCAAAAGCGTGGACCGTCTGTGGGTCCCCAAGGACTGGGTTGGGAAACGCTAATCCATAGCATAAAACAGAAGTATAATGATTACTTAAATCTCTGCAGGTTCACTACTGCCTTTGCGTATCGTTTGCTCCTTCACTACCCCATGCTTACCTCCTACAGAAATGACACCGACATGACGACGCCGGCTGTTCATCTCCGGCCCAAAGAACCAACAGTTCTTGGTGATGGAGTAACACTCAATGCTACGAAAGGGGTCTCCAGAGCCACCTCGACCCCCCACGCAGAAGAGCACACCTTGGGAACATTCACTCAGCATTAGAGATCATGTTTGCCTCCAGTAGGCCATCACTCAACATTCCCGTAGGTCTTAGAGGCGTCAGGGTATTACAGCGTACTGCAGTACTTTGAAATTATCCGCTGAGCGTTGCTTTTGAAGATACTGTCAAAATACCGTATATTGTGCTGTGTCTGGACGGTACAGCCCATGCCTATTCTGCAGCACCCCTGTAGGTACTTAGAGCAGTAATTTTGCAAACAATACAACAACATTTCTAATTACACAATTACAAGGTATTTAAGGAAGACTATGGGTGTGGACCTGGCAGAGTGGGTGGGGCCATTCATTAACCCGAAACCACCCCCCAATGAAATAAAGCCCTCTTTGTTTCTTACCGCTGACAGCCTAGGCCAGGTAGTACTTCTGTGAAACCCAGTTTTTTTTTTCCCCTGCGCTAAAGTCAAAATGGCCGTCTTTCCCACATATCGCAGTGCCCAAAGCCCAGTCTCCAATCTGACCTCCCTTCACGTAGATCACTTTGCTGCCCTGAGCAAAGCAAATATCACACCACTGAAGGAGTCTGAATGCAGAGTGCGACACCAAAAATGGAGAAATGACATTTCCACTGCAGAAATGTCAGGAAAAGCTAGGTCTGTCTCACGGAAGTGTGACATCATGGACGCGGCCTACGACCTGTCACTTAACACAGGACGCCACTAACTAATTTTGACCGTTTACACCTTGCTTTTATTAAATTGGGCTCAATTTATTTTTATTTTATAATATTTGCAGATTGGATTGGGCGGCCAGTTGACCTCGGACCCCCAGAAGGTTTTTTCTCCTTAATCAGGAGTTTTTGGTTCCTCTCCTCTGTTGTCTTCTAACAGTATTTCTGTCCCTCTTCCCCTTTTCCCCATTTCAAGCACCATTTTGTATAAATGATGCAATAATCGATTGGCAAACACTCGTGTCAAGTGCTTTGGGGCAACTGTGTTACGAAAAAGTGCCATATAAAAATGAACTGAATTGAACTGAACAACATGGCACTGGCATCCAGACTTGTGGAAATAACATTCCGTCTATGACTATATGATTGCTTAACGTAGGAGTTATAATCTAACTGACCATCTGTGTACAGCCATTCATTTATCCATCTCTTCCACAACTGCCTATCCACTACAGAAAGGAGGAAGTCTAGTCGAGGAAGAACAGGGAACAAAGCAAGGGACACTGGGATATAACATTTACATCCAAGTGTATATTCATAGTTTCAAACAGCAGGAAATGACACACACTTGACAGTATTAATAAATTTAGAATTATACGATGTGCACAGGAAGGTTATTTTCTCAGTCTTACAGCTGAATACTTTTGCGGTGTCACCTCACCTGCTGTGTGTTTCCTGGGCGTAGTGCGGAGAGAGTATTCAAAGTCAGGCACGGCCTGGTTGCTCAGATGCAGGTGGTAGTTTCTAGCCTCGTCCAGCAGATCGCGGCATTTCAAGTTCGATCTGATCATCTCCTCTTTGGCCACAGTTCCCGTCAGGAAGGTCACAGGCAGCAGCGGAAGACGCACCTGCATTTTACGCAGACATGCTGCTATATGGGTTTTGTTAGAGGAAGAACTGAGATGACAGTTCTCATTTAATGTGCGTCACATATTTATAATTAAGTTGCACTTTCACCAGTGGTTAGGTATAAGAAACCTACAACCAAATATTAAGTTACTAACACTATACCTAGTACTATACTAACTATAACTATATTCATGAACACGGCATAAGCCACACAATGCGTTATATTAAAATGCTGTGACAATCTCACTCTTGCTATTATATTACAATTTATAACTAGTATGAACTACACAGTACATTTTACCATGAGAATATGAAGAATTTAATTTGTGGTGGAAATACTTCAGCTCAACTGAAAATTCATTAAAAAGTAAAACAGCTACTTGCTCTTGATATTTGAATAGACAGGGAAAAAACTGAACAAAAACGGAAGGAAAACTGCAATATCAACATTTGATATTGGTCTGAATTGACTTTTACAACGGGATTCATTATCCATGCACTATGAGGAACTCACCTGGGCTAAGATCTGGTCTAGCCAGGTGTCGTGATGCTGTGGGTTGGCTTTCAGCCATTTCACAGCAGCATTATAGACCTGGGTCTCCGACTGGATGTTGAGGTCGCTGGAAGAGAGCAGAGTGCACAGATGCTGTGGCGAGACGCAGGGGAAGTCGTCACACTCCACGACCTCGCAGAAGTGCTCGCACGCGTAACGGTCCGCCATGCCCATCAAGTCCACACGGTTGTGACTCTCCGCAAAGGTGCGCACCGCCAGGCAGTTGGAGGGCTGGAAGTGCGCCTTCATGTACTCGCAGCAGGCCCGTGCAACCAGCTCCACCTGCAGGATGCACGCCGCGTACAGCAGCGGCTGCACGTTGTCGACCGTCAACGTCAAACGTGATGAATAGGCAAAGTCCACAAGGTCCTGAATGGCATCCCCATCAAAGTCCCGGATCTCAATAAGCTCCTGCTTGGCCTCGGCCATCTTCGACAAGAACATGGCCCTGAAGTAGGGAATCACGCAAGCCAGCACTAGCTTGTGGCATGGTATTAGTTTGCTGCCCACCTACCAAGAAGGGAACAAGAAAGTAGACAATGGAGGGTGCAACAATTGTGTAAAATAGCTCACTCATACACACTGCCTTGATTCTACAGGAGTTGTTAACCTCTCCTCGACCATCGGTTAATCCAGGCTGCCAAGAGTCATTGCCAGTCCAAAAGATGAAGTACAGTAAAGTCGCTCCTCACTGTTACCCAAAATTTGACAATGTGCATAAACATGTGACTGTGCTGCTCTTAAATACAATGGGAGCATAATTTTACATCAGGGGTTCAGTTTGGGAACAATTTCACATTTGGCTAATGCAAATTTGTAACAGAGTTTGTGAAAATAAAACTGCCTACAAGGTGGTTGTAACTGCCGCCTCAGGAAAGGAGACTCATGCTTGATCCTTTGGAGACCCACAGAAGGAACCGAGCCACGAAGCCTACTGCCTACCTTCAGTGTAACGTCACAGAGCTCTCCCGCCGCGTAAAACTGCCGAAGCGAGTTGTGGAACTCCTTCCAGGCCTCATTGGCTTCGAAGATGAAGGATCCGTCGGCCTCGCATTCGCTCTCTGAGCTCCTGGTCTGCCGCTTCTCCCTGGGCTTATGCTGCTTGCCATGCTCCGGGACCATGTCCCCTGGTGCCATTCCGGTCCAAAGCACTCAGGACCTGCACAGCAACCAAGGCATCAGGCAAAAACAAACAAAAAAAAAAAGCCGGAATGACATTAAATTAGACCAAATTAGAAAGAAAGCCTCTTTATAGTTTCAAAATAAGCAAACTGGAGAAAATTGCTTAATAAGAATAGAAGCCACTGGCCAAGACAATGACCACAATTTTATATTAATACTTACAAGGCTGTCTGTCCTTCTTACAACTAGTTATCCAGTGGTTGGTCATGGAAAGCCTAGAGCCACTTTACACATACATGTATAAAATAGTAGCTAATATCCACGAGTGTAATTTCTATTACCACATATACAGTACATGGTGGCAGTGACCCTGAAGCAGAAGGTACAAGGCAGGGGACAGCTAGGACAGTACGCCAGTCCATCACAGGGCCAACACGCAACATACAATCATACAAGATGAGCAATGCATATAGATAAACAGCTTCCTCTAAGCTCACATTTCGGCTGTAAGGCAGCCTGGCTAAGGGACTGTAACATCACTGCAGCTAACGTAGCTCGTATTTCATATTAATGCTCGCTAGCTTGAGTAGGCAGCTAAATCCATTATAAAAAGATCATTTATAAAATTAAAATAGCGAAATACATAGCTACATATGGTTATGCTTTAATCTATATTGTGCAGTCCAAAAGATTTTCATGACTACCAAAAATAAATACGACCGATCTAGCTACTTTTCCTACCAAGTAACCAAACCCTTCTATTGCAAAATATACGGCTCCACGCTCAGCTTGTACTAGCTGGCTCAGTAACTAGCAGCATACTAGTAGTACCCAACAGCTAGTCAGCTGTCTGGTTAACCTGCCACATTAATGACAGAGTTTTCATCAAAACTTCCCAAATCAAATGAAAGACCGCTACGTAGCTTTCAGTAACGACATAAAAACACATTTGACGATTAAAAACCACACGACCTAGATATACCAGGAAATGGGAAATATCGTCTAATTCTGAACGAAAACGAAAAGACCATCATTATAAATATTTAAACATGACCAAATTACCTCATCTTTTCATGGGCTCCAACAACGTACTTCCACTAGGCTGAACAAAAATAACGAGCGTGCATCAATTGCGTAAGTGCACATAATTACCGGAGAGATGGACTGTGGGAAATGAAGTCATAAAGGTAAACATAGAATGGGGGCCCAGTTCGCGCGAGTTATGAATAACCGCTTTGAAAATAACACGTTGAATTACACGAATAGCTCTTTTTATTTCTAAATTTCATTTTTCGATAATTTTTTTTAAATAGGCGAAATTTTAAATAATCCCACTTTTCTGAAGCTCAACTCACCCGTGAACTGAGAACCCCCCTGTTCCATGCTCAATATGACTCTCCTGCAGTGTTATTTGCTTGCAGTTTTATCTGGGTAGAAGCCAACAGAGAGTGACAGCGGTGGTAGTGATTAAAACAGTTCAAGAAACTTGTCTCAAATTGAAAATCTCACTTCAGCCAGATGACCAAGTTTGGCAACGCTGGACAGAATACTGGCAACATGGAGAACAACTGAGAAAAAAATCACATCAGCTTAAAGTTATTCTAGATGTATGAGAACGGTCTGAGCTCTGATGTCGAGCTTAGAGTTCAAGTGGAAGGAGAAGAGAAACTACTCACAGTCAGATTTGGCTGTTTGGCAAATTCCGCTAAGTGTTTTTGATTTCACCATCTAAAAGTTTCTGAAGAAACGGCATCTTGTGAACATGAGGCTCCAGCTCAGTACTCAGAAGTACTTGAAGTTACCACCAATGACGTTGTAAGTTCACTCAAGCAAATTTAAACCTTGCTTGAGACTGACCTTATCTGGAAGCGTAACCTCTCCACTGAAGAGAAAACCATCTTGAGGGGTCAAAGATAACCTGGCTGGTCTCCTGTATGCTCACCTGGACTGGCATCACCTCAAACCTTGTTGTGCATCATTCATGTCTATTGGTATATGAATATGAATGGATGAATAACAGCTGCCATACTGCAACAGTATTTCAGTTTGGAGTTACATAATAAGCTGAAATCAGTGGGAATTGATTTCAAACTCCTCACTGTCTTGGATGGAGCCCCAGTCCGTTCAATGAAATACAAGTGCAATATACAAGGGCCTATGGATTAACATGTTAAAAAGTTGTTCAATGCCCAGTATTTCAAACACGTCATAACTCTTTTGTTAGCAAAAATGGATGTAAGGGCCAAATCACCTAGAGGGTCCCAGGTCACCCTCTCAGATTCTCCTGGAAAGATCCACACGTGCTTCCATACCAAACTTATATAGAAAACTGAAATATTAGGTCTGTATCTTTAATAGTTTTGAAACTACAGCCCTTTGAAATTTGAATTAGTTTTATGCATTTTGTTGAACAAGCCTTTCGGTCCAACTTACAACATTCATAGCTCCTTTGATGTGACACAGCTTTGAAATTTTGTGACTAGAGAAATTTTGTGACTAGAGTTGATTTTTTCTGTTGAATAAAAAAAAAATCAATCAGATCAGCTGTATGTTATGTACTTTTCCTTCCACAAAGCTCTGAAAATTCGAAATGTAACAAAGAATTACTCTGACACTTTTATAACAGTAATACATATGGTGACCGCATACATATGGCCTAATATGTTATGAATGACAGGAAAAAATTGAATGCTTTATATACCATACCATGTGAGTGAGAAGCTCTCAAACGGAGTGTCGCTGTGAATTTTCAGCAATTTTCAGAGCTTTGTAGAAGGAAATGTACATAGGATATAGCTGATCTGATTGATTTTTTGAATTCTACAGAAAACGTCAGCCCAGTTTCAAAGCTGTGCATACCACATGAAAGGCGCACTAGATGTCAGAATTTGGACCGAATTGCTCGTTCAGCAAAATTTCAAAGCGCCGTAGTTTCAAAACTATTACAGATATATATCTAATGTTTAGGATTTCTGCATAAGTTTGGCATAGGAGCACCTGTGAATTTATTCAGGGGAAGGTGACTTGGGAATTTTTTCTCAAACTGTGTGATTTGATATGAAATGACTGAGAAGGAAGGTGGCAGGCAAGTAGTATAGGCAAATCAGTGATGTTCTGGGGTCTACTGATGTCTGGAGGGGATGCCTGGATCAGGTTCATGAGTCAGGTATTAGTGAATTGGTGGAGTGTCTTGATCAAAAACACACCAAAGAAGATCTCTTTGATTTGGAGAAGATGCACATTCAAGAGCCACAGGCCCTCACTGCCAAAGCCTCATTGAGAATGACCTTATATTTTAGTTGAACAAGATCAGAGTATTGAAAGTAGTTCCAAAGTGTATGAAAAGTGTTGTCAGAAGTTCAGTGCTATTAGGAGGAGAGAGAAAAGGCAATGTACGATGCAACAAACTATCAATGCAATAAAGGAGAGTTTACCTCAACCCTACCTACCTACCTATCTACCTACTGCACCTATTACTGAACATGCCTGGTTCACAGTGGTGCCTTGAGATCTTTCTTCATATCTATTCTTGCTGATCTGGTATTTTTGTCTATTTACTGTTGCTGCAAATTGCGACAAAGTGGTAGCATTGCTAGATGCAAAAAATGTAAATATTATGTAACTGACTGGCTGAAAACCCATTCTACTTTTGTTAAAAACTACAGTATACCTACAGTTCTGACTGTTGGCTATAGATTCTGCTCTTTTTGTGTTATTCTCAGAACACAACACTGATCTGTTTAGTTAGGAGACTTTCACTTCTCATTACTGAAATCAGCCCTTGTTTGTGTAAACCAGGTTACAACAGATAGAAAGTTATTGCCACACACATTATAAACGTGAAAATGCGGTAGCTGGAAAACAGGCTGAAGGGGGTTCAGTATAGCAGCGGCTGTGGCGGAATGACGCCGTGACATGAAAGACACCTTATGACGATGACGATTACTGACGTAGGATTTATATCACGAGGCAAGATCAATGGCTTAGCCAGCTAACAATTAAAGTGGTTCTTCGCTGGGTTTGTCATTAAGGAAAAAGACTCTGCAAGACAAACCTGCTCCAGAGCAGGTTTTGTTGGAAACAAAGAGAAAAGCGTATATAAAATCCGCCTCCTGGCCAATCAGATTTCTTGGAAACATGCTGTCACCTTCTGTAGATTCTGTGGGTGTGGAGCATTGCAAGAAGAACCCGACAGCCTGCAGCGTGCAGTGTGCAGCGTGCAGTGTGCAGCGTGCAGTGTGCCTGATTCCTTAGAAACAGGTTATATATTTCTGATTTTGATCTTGTTTCTATGAATTTCATTTTGAACCTTATTATTCTGGTAAGGAAATTCCATGCACATAGCTGTTAATATATAATGTTAGAAAGCCTTTATAATATAGTGAATTAAATGCATTTGCAACAAGATGTGTTTTTAATTTCTATTGTAGTTCTACTTATTTAACTTTTTAATATTGATGTCTTTCACTGTAAATCATATATATATATGTGCCAATGGAGCTGAGCACCCTTGAATAATGATAGACACTGTAAAAATGTATAATATTACATTAGGAATTACAAACTTTCATCTAATTTTATTTTAGGAGGCAACAGGAGGGGAAGATGTTCCATGGTAGAACCATGATACTGTTTATCTCTTAATTCAAGGATTAAGTGTTGTTAGGTGAAGGTGTGAATGAGAAAGAATTAGAACAAGTAAACTGACTATGTAATACTTCATGCCATAAAGGATTAAGGTGTAATCTCATCCTCTGACTTTGTTACTCTGCACAGAAATTACTGTTCAGCAGAATGTTTTAAGCTGCTGAATGGGTTAGAGGTGGTTTTCCAGTGCTAGAGGAAGTGCTTTGCAGGGGAAAGTGGTTTCCCTTACATAGGAAATATGTCAGGAGGAAGTATGAGAATTGGGACAGACTATTCTTCAATGTGGATACTCTAATTTCATGGAAACTTATAAAAAAGATTTACTGGACTGAGATGTAAATGGATATGAAAGAATATCATATATATTACACTAAGTGCTAAGTGACAGCAGATAGAGCTACCACACAATCCCACTGTTGAATATGCTACTTGAACACACTCTAGTGGATACTGTATGTTCTATGGAGAGAAGCTAATCAGGAGACAAAATTTTGTCCTCTTTGGTTTTGCAGCTAGACACCCTGAGGCATTTCCTGAGGTCATGGCTGAGTAAATCGCTATAGATGCTTTTACTGTGGCCCCGACCTTTATGAGTTTCATACTTAACCAAAGTTATGGGCTGTTAGCTATTAAGAGAATAAGAACCACTCTTTACACTCTCCCAGGCTGTTGGGGTGGCTGTACATTTTAATCAAACATTTAAACTAGCACGACTGGCTTCTGTTGCTTATATGAAGAATAATTGTTAGCAAAAAAGGTCTGGTTAGGTTCAAGCAATTGCATGATCATTCATTGCGTGATCTACAGGATCTATATCCCTCACATAAAACAATGCTTTCACATATTCTATGCAAAAATCACGTGTCCATCCTAAACCAGCTGGTCCAAACATGGCAGGTTGACAGACATAGGCTCAGGGAGCCATGGAAATAGAGGAAGACTTCAGTGAGCAATGCATCCCTCATGCTCAGCAAGGAGGAAATAAGATGATGACTTATGTAATGTGTACCAGGCTGATGTCCTTGGACAAACAAGTACATACAGACACAGGGAAGCACCATATGAAAGGAACTCGATCATCAGCCACTGAGCAGTGAACTCCAATTGTCACAAGAGGGTTGTTTTTGGTGTACCTGAGGCACCTCATACCTTCCAGTAGGTGATGAACTAATGAACTACATTATATTTACATTTTATTTTATACATATATATATATATCTTTTTAGAAAATTAGATGCAGACATTTGTAGTGCACTGTCCTTTTTGTTTTTTAGTTTTGAACCTTGTTT
This sequence comes from Brienomyrus brachyistius, assembly GCF_023856365.1. Taxonomy (NCBI): domain Eukaryota; kingdom Metazoa; phylum Chordata; class Actinopteri; order Osteoglossiformes; family Mormyridae; genus Brienomyrus; species Brienomyrus brachyistius. Next base: position 19,487,947 of record NC_064539.1, on the reverse strand, counting down.
TTCAGAATTTCAGAGCCTTTGAGTCGAAGGTCGTGACAAATCATCTCAGTAACAATTACTATATTAAGTCGCTATATCCTGACATGTTGCAGCGGCAGATTTGGTAAATCCAGAGCACGGTTTTTTTTTCCAGAAGTGTCTGAATGCTTCCTGACATCTAAATCAGAAGTGCTTGAAACAGATGCATCCGGGTGAAAGCAATGCTCCCTAATCATTTAATTCATCCATGTAAAAGATATTTAGTTGCCCTTGAATGGAACTACAGTACTGCTGCGTTTTTTCCAGGATCAGTGTCCCTTGTACATCTACCCAATAGCAGGTCAGAGGCTGAAAATGGCTCATTCCAATAAGACCTGAAAGCGGGTTTGATACGAGTTGCACATGTGAGACAGCACAGTACAACGTGGTGCCAACCGGACCATAAAAGAATGCACGACACGATGTGCCTTGACATAAATAGAACATGGAAGCTGACGTCCCCTTTCCACCTCAGCACGGATCAGCAGGCGTGTACCGCTCTTTCGGCACCTTCTCGAATATTTTCCCTGAAGAACACAGGCTGCAGAGAAGGTACAGGCGCTACAGGTTTATACAATTCAATATGAGGTTTACTTTGTCCAATGAACCGTGTCGCTTCACTGTTGGGAAACAAACTGAAATGTGTTGTGTTCATGTCAACTTCCTTTGTTTTCTTCTGTGTTTATGTGATTGCAAAGGAATTAATATTTTTCATAAACCGTTATGTAATTAACAGTCTGGTGTTTTTGAAAATAGCTGGTACAAGTCAGGGGTAATTGTTTAAAAATATAAAATACTTCTAGGGTGCGATTGGCATCCATCATGGTATATTACTGCCGTGCCCAGAATAACGAGTTTGCAATTATAATCATTAACTCACCATAAGCCATATTCTTTATAACATGGTTAAAATTCAACACCAACAGCAAACTAGACAAGGTAATATAATCTGGTAATTCAGCAGAGAAAATGACAGGAAGTGTTATGTCAGAGGTGCTGGTTGGACAAGTCTGAAAGAACATTATAATCTGCAGAGAGCAGAAATGTCACCTTAACGACCCCTATCGATACCTCGCCCAGGAACATCACAAACAGGAATGGCGACTAGAAGCATTGTTACTGGATGCCAGCAGATAATTAAATCAGCTTTGACTTGACGGAGCAGGCTGTCCTTCTCATGGTACACCATACAATACACAGTAGGCATTTAGACACAGAAAGACCCTTTTACATTTTTCAACTTTTGTTATGTGGCAGCCTTATGCTAATATTATTGAAATGAATTTCTGTGTCATCACTCTAAGCTCAGCAGGCAAAAATAGGGATTTTTATTTTGCAGATATTTTTTTTAAATAAAAAAGTAAAACATCATAATGAATTAAGCATTTAGACCCTTTACTTGGACATTCACAAAGTAATCATTCAACCAGAAATGATTAGTAAAACTGGGATGCATCTCACCTAAATTTCAAGCATCATAGCCGAAGCTCTGAATACTTTCAATGTGTTGCTTCAAATATATATATATATTTTTTAAATTTGTAAACATTTCTAAAATTCTGTATTCGGTTTGTCATTTTGTGTATTGAGTGTAGCCTGTAGCATGATTGTAGCATAAGGCTACAGGGTAACAAATGTGTACAAAGTGACAGGGTCCGAGTACGTTCTGAATCCAAAATGTTATGACCACCCCCCTGTGAAGCGAATGATGTAGACTATCTAATAAAAAGCAGGGCCTCATGCACTCTGTCAAAACATATTACATGATTTTGCGTTTATTTGTGCACGTGTGCGAGTCCTGAATAACAGGAATTCGTGGAAAATGAGCCAGTTACAGCTCAGTGTTGCCGAATAAACAGGGGAAATGCATGTGTTTATTGACTGAAACAAAAAGACATTTAAATTAGCATTAAGAATTCTCATTATTAGTTAAATGCTGTTTGTTTTGTGTGACATTTGGAAATGACGTGCTACAAAGGCCGAACAACATTTTAATACAAGTTGTATTACAGGACATCTTACACTGGGCATAAATTCTTATAATCCACAAGAGGCCGACAGACTTCTGAACACCTACTACTTCAGTAGCTTCTTCTTTTTCAGAAGTGCCTCTTTTAAGGCCAACTGTTGGGAAACAACAAACGATTCATCAGATTGTAACTCGAAACAGTTGCACAAATCACCTGACCGGAAGCTGAATGGCGTAACCCGTTTCAGAAACGCTTCATCGCAATGCAGCGCACGCATGCATAAATCACACACACACAAGCCCCTTTATAAATAAGAAGTACCAACTCTTTTTGACACCATACAATGTTCTCTCATATCTCTCACCTGTTTTTCTCGGAACGATCGCTTGTTCTTGGTGCGAACGCCCTGACTGTGTCGCATCATCATGAAGTTCTTCCTCTTCTTCTTCTCCTTGTTTGTGGAGCTGGCATAGGGATTCAGCTTGGTTTTCTTCTTGACAAACTCCTTCCTTTCCGTTCTCCCGGCCTGAGAACCGGAACGCAGCAAACCGAACCGCTTAAATTTGCAATCTCTACCAATCTATCTTGAGGTTTTAGCTACAATTTGGGGTTCGATCCCAAAGGTATCACAATGAAAACTCAAGTAAATTTGACTTTGACGTTTCGTACCATTGCAGTGGCCAGGCGCGATTCTTTGTCGGCTTTGGGTTTCTTGTGCAGACGCTCAATATCCCTCAATTTAAGCAACTCTCCTCTGAAATAAGTTAGTTCCTTAATATTAGCACAGACTTAAGCAAAACAACTGAACGAAACACTTTTTAGTAATGCATCTTTAAAATTAAGTGTTGACCTTAACTCAGTAGGAAACTACACTTACAACAGATAAATACGAAACACGGCTAAAATACAAGAATACATACTTTTCATATTGAAGGCATTGTATAAATCTAAGAGGCAGAGACAGACAGACAGACATACACACACACCTTTCCTCGTCATCGCTGTCCACGTTCTTCCTCTTCTGGCCCTTGCCAGGAGCAGAGCTGACTTCCTTGGCCATCTGCGCAACGCGGATCTTCTTGAAGTCCTCCTGCGTGAGGAGCCGGCTCATGCTGACTGTGGCCGCCTTGGCTTTCCTCTCGTCTGCTGGCATGTTCTCCAGTTTCGCTGCCTGGGTCAGACATAAGGCTCACAGACTGCTGAAGCTGCCTGTCACGTACGCAAGGTGCTGCTGAGGTTAACCGTCATAACCATACCATCTCCCCTTGCTCCTCATCGGAGGAGTGATGAACGTCAACCCACTCTCCATCGTCGTTGTCGTCTTCGTCATCCTCGCTGACACTCTCCCACTCTTCTGTGGATAAAAAGAACATTTAACACAGAGATGCCTCAACCATTCTTAGAAAGCATCAGAATATGAATGTGAAATTACTCTCCCACCTTCATCCCCTTCAGCTTCATGATTTTCTTCATCCAGGCCAAGAACCTCAGCTCCAGGTATGTAGTCCTTGGCCTCCAGCTCTCCATAGTCCTGGATCTTGGCTTCAGCGGAGGATTCCGTAGGTTTACCCTATCAACACCAGCAGGCATATGACACATCACAGAACTAGACAACACTACTATAATAAAAAAAATACGTATTCATAATATTTTCATTATTCTAAAGTAATTAATATTATGGTTGCAACACACCGCGCGATGATCGGAAACTAAAATCGAGAAATATATCTTCGGGCCTTTAATTCTTACCCTGTCTTTTTTCTGCAGCATCTTAGGATTCAAATTTCTAAAAAGCTGAATCAACCCTCTGGACGACATCATCACATCTAAAACATGGGGAAAAACTCTGTGACTCTCGAGAATAAGCACATATATACTTTGCCTCAGATTTACACTGAAATAGCACTGTGTTCTGTTAGGTTGTAGACTTTAAAGAATGAAATCATTCTTGGTCTTCTTAGCTTCCACAGAGCAGGGGTCTCAAATTAATCATGGTGGGAAGCCACAGTTCAGGAAGATTTCTCCTCCTTCATCCCTTCAAGGATGGACGCTTTTCTCCTCCAAGAATGGTCCAAATTCCAATTACTCAAAGTTTAGGATTTCAAATCACCTAGACTACAGATATTCTGAGGGAGTTGATCCCAAACCTTACTAAGTCAATGACATTACTATATAGTTACAAGTTTTTATTACTCTGTCCAAACTCTGTTACGATATTTGTTTCATGATACGCGTTTAAAAGTTCCATTGCTTCTTCTAAAAAGCCTCCTTACTTTTGTCTTTGTGCATTCTGTATTGAGCCAAGTCATGCAGCAGGTCTTCTGTCATCGCCAAAGGACAGCGGGCTGCAAGTTCCCTAATCGCATTTATGCTGCAAAGGAGAGAGAGAACAGGACACAATTTTCACTATCAACAGGTTCAGAATCAGTCTCTAATGGCACCACCATGAAAAAAATTGACAGTACTGTGGAAATTATAAGTTCTTAGTGGGCCTCACTATGAAAGACTAACACTGGAGAATTTCCCTTTGTCTCTTTCTTTAGGCAGGGAAACATCTCCTGTTTCCAGAGAACAGTGAACATAATCACTGCCTTGTAAGTATGAAGTAAAACCCAATCGTTAACCATGACAATAGTTAACCTCAGACAAAACAGTACAGTTTTTGTGGTGAGAGACAGTAAAGTTGGTTTCTTGTTCTTAGAAAATGGAAAAAAAACCTTTTTCATATTGTCATAACCACATTTCGAACCTTCAATACGTGTTTATGTATGTAGAATCCCCCCCCAAATAATAGTTTTTGTTTAACATAGTTCAGATCATCTCCAATTTCTACCCCACAAAAGCACTGTAGCTGCATGATCCTCATTAAACGTTACATACCCAACAGTCATGGCCTCTCCCGAGTTTCTGTCCGTGACAAAGTTGTTAGCTATCGTCATGATTACAGGCTCAATAACCTGAGAAAGCGAGACAAATGCATTATCACACGGTTACCGAGTAATTCATACAGAATGAATAAAGACGACGACTTACCTCTGGAGGAACTAGCTGATGAGAAGCCTGTGCGGCACACAGCAGGATCTTAGTAACTTCTAAATGAGGGGAAAAAACAGAATTGGTCCTATGATTTTGACTTTTGTTATAAGTAGGGTTCCAAAGCGGTGAAACATTTCTGGAAACTTTCCACTTCATGGGAAGTTAACCTGGAAGATTTTGAAAATAGTAAAAATTGGAAACTTTCCATGGGATTTAACGGGAATATAAGGGAAGTAACGGGAAAATTCCCAGAATTTTGCATCCCTAGTTATACGAGTGCTGATAGTTTTGTGCTAATAATCAAGCAAAGATATATAATTAACAATATTTCCAGAGAATGAGATATGTTACTTTAAGAAGCATGCCAAAAATTTAAAGTCCAGGATTAATAATGTGCAAGTAAAAATCCTTGGACTTACAACATGAGCAATTACATGGAGGCCTGATAATTAGAATTAGAATTTAGTAATCAGTGATCATTGTTAACACACCACAGTGCACAACAACGAAATGTCTCCTCTGCAGTTAACACATATGTGACACCGTAACACAGCAGGGGGCAGCTAATTCAGTGCCTGGGGAGCAGTGCTTGGGGGCGGTACCTTACTCAGGGTACCTCAATGGTGCCTTGCTGGTCGGGGATGCAAACCAGCAACCTATCAAATACAATTGCGCTTCCCTAACCATCAAGCCACTACTGCCCATTAATCCTAGCTAGCCACTGTCATTGTAATGGACAACTGATAATTGCTTAAATAAGACTTTTTACTGGTTGGTATTCGTGATGTTTAAATTGTCTGCTATGCAAGAGAAAACCTTTTTTCTTATTTTAGCCATCGCTGGAACGCTGAATGACAGAGGAGGTGAGGCAGTAAGCAAGGTATTACTATTCTGGAGTGGGAATGTACATTAAATATTAAAATATTTCATTGGGTACACTCTCAACCAGCACATTTCAAAACCTGTTACGTAAGATGACCACCGCAAGTGACAAAACATGAGTTGTAGTCCATTGAAGATATAGAATCTAAATTCATACGGGAATGAAAAATTAACGAAGATTCTGCTCATAAAGAAACTACTTAGAAAAAATTGTCTTACCCCTCTGATGAGGCTGGAGAAAACGCTGTATGAATGGGTAGAAGTTGAAGAGAAAAAGCTAGAGGAAAAACATATTAATGTTTTAGAAATGTAAGCAATGATCCGTATTAATGATCTGTTACGGATCAAGATCAGAGCTCCACCAAAAATAAAAGATCCACAGTGAGGTTGACATACGGCTCATGACTAGACCAGTCCAACGACGAGAGGGGCTTTTACCTCATGGATCCCCACGAGTCGAGAAATGAGCTCCATCATCATCATCTTCACCTCAAAGCGTTCCTTAGAGCTCTCGAGCTGTTTGAAAAGTTTCTCTGCAAAATCTGTAGTGGGTTTAATGAAAGGTTAGGAACAGAACCATAGCTTCTTATGAAGCTGAAGTTGAAACTAAACCATACCTTGAGGATCGTGAATCAGATGAATGGCGGAGAAGTTAAAGACCTCGGCACGTTTTTTCTTCTTATGTTTCTGTCCCGTGAAGAAAGTCGCAAAATAAATGGCTCTACTAATGTCACCAGAATTACGGAAGGAACGGACTTGTGATCTTGCGCTTACCTTAAGAACTTTCATGGCCTTTTCCATCTTCTTCTTGTTTTTTGAGCTTTTCTTTCCCGTCGAATATCTCAAAATTATGTCTCTAGCTGTGGGCCCTTCATCCTAGAAAGAGTGTGAACTAGTTTGCATTCCGACAGATCAGATCACCGTTACCATCAGCCAGAGGCCTGCCTGGAAATACCAGGATCCGCATTTTTCCTCACTTACCTCAGACTCCGAATCGCTGTCCTTCTTATCATCCTCATCTTTGCCCAAAAAGAATTTCAGTGCTGCCACAAGAATCTGGTCAGAGAATTTAAAAACATCAGAAGTCTATTTATGGCTGACAAGTAATGATATTTTAAAACACTGCAGTGAAATTTGTACATGCTAATAGGGACATTATGAAGGATTATAAACCTGAGAACATAAGAAATGTGTACCCATATCTGTGATTACTGCACTTGTAACAGTCTGAGACTGTTAATGGTATCGATTCATTTTCATAACAATACTCACATTTTTTTTCCCCAAAGTGTGTTAAATTTCAAGCTAAATCTAGTAAGGTCTTCAAATCCATACAGGATTATATAATCAATCTATGATTTAAACACCAAACACAAACTTTAATTCTTACAATTAAAGTTACAATTAAATTTTAAAAACGTTACATGGAATACAAATTTTAAATAATGGGGAAAAACTGTATGAACTACGTTCAATACTGGAATACTTATGTGACAAATGATATAAGTACTCATTTATGAGTTGTGTACAAATGCATACTACCTTCGTGATTTTGGAGAAGCATGCTGTTGTAATGACATTTACAGTTTTGGCATCATTCCTAAAACGAAAACATTTATATAATTTAATGCACATTTATATAATTTAACTCTCACAACATCATCCGTCCTGAAATACTCAAAGACTTTTGATGTTTTAACTCACGTGTGTATGTGAGATTTCTTTGACGGAGAAATTAATCACACATTGAGCATTAACTCCCTATTTTAAATCACAATTGCAAAATTTCTTCAGGTGTCTTTGGCGAATATTTGCAGAAAAGTAGTATATTATGTAAAATGAAAGCATTAAAGTTACTCACCAGATGTTCCTCATATAGAGCTCAACCATGACGTCCAGAGATATCTTTCCTGCCACAGCATTGCTGTCCCTAAGCATTGTGTACATGAAGTTCTGCAGACTCTAACGAAATGCAGAAGATCATAATATTACCAAGAACAGCAGCGGTTAAAGCATATTCAGTGACAAGAATGAAAGGGTTAACACCCACCGTGTTCACTTTGTTGTTTTTGTGCTTAGCGTTAATGTTCTTGATGTCTGATACAATGTGCGTGTACAGTGTCTACAAAAAGATAGCAAACGTCAAGCATCTACTGATAAAGTAACAGCAACTAACGGTTAAACGGAGGTCATGGCTTACCTTACGAAGAAGCTTGTCATGGCAGCGCAGCAGCTCAAAAAACAGTTCAAGTAAATCAGTCGGACTAATGAGGTCCTTGTTTCGGAGAAGGATAAGTGCCTTACACAAAGTCTGGAGGTGAACGGAGGTCAGAGCAGAAAACAGAAACTGAATTTAAACTACAGAAAACATTGCGTCTTACTTTTAAGGCCGGTTTCAACTACTTTCCCCACAATTTTTATAGTAAATTATTGCCAAATAATTACAAACAATCACTATTTCACAATTTCTCTTCTTTATGCACACACTTTCGGAAATGTTCACATTTTAAAACTGAGAAACAAACTAGAATATATATTCAAGAATGTACACCGACAACTCATTCAACAACTAAGTGCTCAGTATTCTAATGACGGCTGATCTTTACCATGCGTAGGTCAGAATCAAGAACTGTATGATGATTTAAGAGAATTTCAATCAGTTCTTGCGGAAAACTGGACATCTGCTGCTGATAACAATGTGCAACCTGGAGAATAACAGAAGTTATGGGATAATTAGGGACGCTGCACGGAACATTTACGTCACACCGATTCCAGCAACACTGTGCCCAAGTACAAACACAGAAATGTGTTATTGTCGTACCTGAGATAGAAACATAAACAGCTCTCCAAGTTCTTTACTGGGCTTATCTGGTTGAAGTTTTAGAATCTGAACATTGGACTGGTAATGTCGGTACTGCTGTAAAAACTGACAAAAAGGGAAATGATATGGAAAGTTTTAATACAAGTGAACACATTTTTACATTATGTTGTTCATTAAATAATCGACAATGTTTTACAGAATATACTGGTGTATACATATACATTTGAGAATTGTTATCGTTATGTTATTTACATATCATCTTACTCACCTCTTCCGTGTAAGACTGGGGGTCTCTTTTGATAAGATTCTGCAGCTGTGGTAAATTTGTTGGCAATTTGTTGTTATGTCTTCCTGACATGATTGAATTTTGGTGACTCCACAAATTTTTGCAAGGAAAAAAAATGTATATTGTTAGGTCTAATACCGTATAACATTCAATCGCGTGTCTTAGATGCTGGTCGCCATGTTAGAAAAACTAATCGACGGATTGCGTTGAAGGACAAACAGAACTGTAAGCACATGCGTTTTACAAATGATCCTTACGTCATTATAGTTTTAACTACTTGAATGCAGACATCCGGCAAGTGAAAAATTGTACTACTAAGGAACCATCAGGGATTCATTTTTTAAGGGCTACCAGCATGCCACTAAACATCCAAAAATAATGTACTGACATTCACACACGATGTAAATATGTCTGCACAACAGTTAAAAGCTTAACTCCCGACTGGGGTACCTTTGCTGACTGTTGTGGTTTCTGTAGAGCATATAAACGTAGTTCATTTTCCATAAAAGCAGCGGTGCCTACTATCATTCATAGCTCTCCCCATATGTGTTATGGCAGCCCTGATTTTGAGAACATAAGATATAATGAATGAATTTTCTGTAACTTTTCATCCAGATTGTACTGAGGCTGGGCTTTATTCCTCAAGGAAGGTTACACCCTGGACTGGACACATGGTTAGTCATCTTCAGCACCCGGAGGAAAACAACAAACACAGAGAATATAAAAGTGTATAAGGAAGGTTACACCCTGGCTCATTACAGAAATGATTCATCTTGAGCAGGAAATGTCCATTGTAATATTCTTTTTGCAAAGACTTATGTTTTTATAATGAAGGCATGGCTACATTGAAAAGACATACTTCTGATATGCGTCAATTTGATAGATTTTTGCTTATATACAATTTATTCATTCTCTGATTTGCACTTCGGTTTCTTTTAGTTTTGGAGAAAGTATTGCGTGCATTACCTACTTACGGTACTCTGCTTTACACGGTACTCTGCTTTACACGACTCTCCGGCATCAGGGAAGCTAACAGTTACTGTAGGTTGATGGGATCACCGATGGCCATCAAGTCTTAGAAGTAAATTCACACAATAACTTGTTTTATCTGATATTAACGTTTTCCTTTCTTTTCGATTGATGTGGTCTACTAGCATAAGTGTGGCACATGTTTAGAAAGGCATGGAGGGATCTGGGGGTCTATTTACAGTAGCATGTTCATGTCAGTAGCATAGTTTCATTTATTTTGCATTTATAAAAAGAATGAGTTTTAAAATGGCAATACTACGGGTAACAATGAATACCGAGACTGGTATTTCACGGGAGCAGCAATACCTTGACTAACACCAGTGAAGAAATTAAAGTAGCTACAATGTTTTGCAGGTGCTTCCAAGACCCGTTATTAATGTAAAATTACTACCTTCCAAGTGGAATGTAATAAGAATTATTGGTAGATTTACAAATGTATGTCTTTACATAGTGACCTTAGAGTAGCAATAAATGGCTGTGTCCATATGAATAGCTGTTCATCATATTCAGTTGGACGTACTGTATTTGGCCTGAAATAAGTTCACAAAAGATGATTAAGTTAAGTTTTTACAATGTGGGTGTTAAAGGTAAACAAAAAGTGTATAGATGGAGAAAAAAAAAAAAAAAAAAAAAAAACTCACCATAGATTGTCCTGTATGGATCCTGCTGAACTTTATTCTCGTGTAAATTTATATAAGAAATAAGAAAACAATTTCATGTCTTTCCAAATTTTTTTTTTTATTTCTGTTTCAGCAATGCATCATCCAAGTTCACATCTATATATAGGCAGCTATTCATCAAATGAAAAATATTGGCAAAGCTATTTTGTCGTTCACTAATAAAAACAGCATTAGGATAATATGTACCAAAAATGAAGTTACTCTCTTCACTTGAGAGCGTCTAAAATATGTATAAAAAGCACATCATACTTCATTTACCACAACATGCAAAGTGCCAACATATCCAAATTTCACTTAAAATGAAAATATTAAGCTGAATGAGATAAAAATATACTCAAATACAACAAATATAAGCACAAGATAATCTTTTATTTACAAATAAGAAATGTCCTGTAAACAGCATTTTTAAACAGTTTTCACTTGGATAAATATATACATTTTATTTAAATCAATTACCACAGGCAGTCAACAATTTATAATAGATTTACAAAGTAAATACTGTAAATATCATCAAGGCACATTCTCCCCCATACATTTTAAAAATGTCATTCTACTGTTCCACATAAAATATTAAGCCATATATGGATTTCACTTAAGAATTTATAAAATGCACTTAGGTTTATTAATGAAAATGTCAATTTCAGCTACTGTATGAATCTACTTTATTTCATATTTAAGAGCAGCAGCCTAAAAGGAGAAGAAAAAGCGAAAACACTGTCCTGAAGGACTTCGGTTTCGAGGAGCAGAAAGTTTTAAAATTACACGTGTAAACGTCCAGTAACAAGTGAATCCATCTCTATAAAAACTGTGCATATCGATGCAAACATGTCGCTCTTGTGATGAGAATTACCACCTGGATGCTTGGTAGCACTTCGCTATCCTGAGATGTTCTCCTCAGCTTGAAGACATCGGAGTACATACAAGATCACCTGGTAGCAGAAAATGTACTGCTCCTGTGGAAGACACAAAAATGGAAATATGCAATTGCTCTCCTAACAATTAACAACTGGGCAACATGAACATGCAATGAATATGTGGCTGTTTAATACAATTAGGCCACACCTGTACTACACTGTACTAACCAGTAGAAAAGGAACTCTGCAGTACAAGAACAATTCATATGCATTTTATAGAACACGAATTAAAATTGTGATACAAAAGTAGGATTCACCTCTGTCTGAACCATTCCGTGTCTTTGCAGCCTCATCGTACGGACAATGTTAGAAATATCAAACTGAAAAAAAGAAAATTCGAAAAATGAAGCCAGACTAGCCTATGAGAATTGTTCTGTGTTGGAGTCAGTGGGCATTTCACTTGATTAAGGCAAATATTTTTACACTGCATATGTGTGAATCGTATGACAGTGGCTCAGCATGGCCACTTGCTGCCGTTAGAAATCAAAGACTTATTAAAGAAATTTACTTGTACTTACATCTGCATCTTTGCTTATAAGACCAAGAACAACATCAATGCATATAAGGGTTCCAGAACGACCTATTCCTGCACTGCAGTGGGTGATTATGGGACCAGACTGATGGATGTGCCTCATGTAGGAGATGAACGTCAAAAGCTCTTCTGGTTGTGCAGGTGTTCCGTGGTCTGGCCAACCTGTATAGTTCAGGTGAGTAACCCGCTGGATCTCTTTGGTCTGAGGAAAACAAGAAATATAAAACAAGTGAATCCTGAGGTGCATACGAGAAAACAAAGCAGTAACGTCAATTAAATGCAAATACTTAGTACCTGGATGTCCTTAACCTCAATAAGTCGAATAGTAAAATTGTCTAGATGCTGATCCTTCATCAGTGTGATCTGTAGCCTGTCATCTACCATTTCAGCAGTCCTGGGTGTGTCTGGCCAATAGCGTTGACATTTGATTTTTCCTCCTTCCACCTCTTGAGTCATCATAGCGATGACATTTGACTTCTGTTCCCACACCATTTGCCAAAAGTCAGCCAGGGTTGTTGGCAACGGTCCTTGGCAGGCAATATACATGAAGTTCTCATCCGTCACTGGCATGTTGATGAAGTTGGCGTTGATATAGCCCCCGTCTTTGCCCAAAACCACACGTGTAGTGTCAACTAAGAAGAAACATGCAGAACATGTTTTTAAAACCAAATGTTATGAATACAAAAGCCTTAAATACTAATGCTCTGTAAGAGCCAAGTTTCATTTTTTCTCTAAAAGAAAAATGCGATTTTACAAACAAGACTAGAAAGTAGACTGCGAGAAAATTATCACAAAATGACTGACAGAACTCAATCTCCGCTAACATTTTACATTTTCCCTTATGTTCCCTTATGTTTTGCATTGTGTAAAATCACGGCAGTTCTTTTGTATTGCTTTAAATCTATGTGTATGTATGATTGTACATTTGTGCCCAGTGAAACAACAAGGTTCCAAAGGTAGTACACAAAAAGACAATTAAGGTTGCTCCACTCACAGGGGACAATGTTCTTATATCTGTTCTTCTTTTTGTTTTCATTGGTTTGCCCTATCAAGCAATCATCCAATGGCTGCAAGTTCTGCAGGTTCTGTTGAAATACAAGGAAATCAGAATTACGCTGCAGCTAAAACAGTTTCGCTGCGGTTCTAGATGTAAAACAAAAAATAGACGCCTTTGCCAAAAGAGATACAAGTCACTGTACAAACTACTGTAGAACATATCACAGTAGATACAGAAGAAATGCAGACCTCAAATTCTTGCAGGGGAACCTTCTGTTCCAGCAGCCCACGAAGCATCCGCACGACCGAGTTCAGCTGGTTCCCCGTGTACTGGCCATCCGGGACCACCTTCACCAGGGGCAGTGAAGTCAGTTCTTCTTCAGTAATTATTGGCCCATCTGAATTAAGCAATAAAAAAAAAAGTTCAAATGTGAAACTTCAAAATATTTTACGACGTACCCAGAGGCTGCTATACTCACACTTTGATGTTACGCAACAAAATATTGGAGTTCACAATTTAGCTGCACTGCTACGTTTTATAATTTCCTGAAAACAAATCATTTTTTTCCTCACTAGAGGATGATATCAATTCTGCCTTAAAATATTCCTAATATTGCATATACTCTGAGAGACACAAAAAAAAAATTCCAACGGCCTCTCAAATACTGATCCTTTGAAATGGTTGTAATCGAGACAGGGAGCAAGTTCACGATGAATAACATCACAGAGGATCGCACTGCACTGCAGTGTCGCTGTGCGGGGATTTGTGGCTCAGGCCCCCTGTGGTCTGGAATAAAATCACGTAAAACGTTTTTGGTCACATTGGCGAGCGAACTGAGCATGTGAGTGGAGCAAAGCCAAGAGCATCATGTGAGAAGCCGCCATAAAACATGGACTCCAAAAAAAAAATTCCCATTCAACTTCTTACACCAACTGTGCAATATACCGCGATGGGGAGTGTGACCATGCAGAACCGTGGGCTGTAGAGATCAAGCCGCCGCCCCGACTCTCACCTCCATCACGCTTGGGGTTGATGTTTTCTATGGGCAAGTCGTCACTGCCCCAAGTAATTTCATCCTCATCCTCGCCATCCCCCGATGTCTGCAGGTGGCTGTGGGAGGGGAAACTCTCAGTGTAAATGTCCCATTAATGATCACGTTTGTTGAAAGATTAAGACTGACTTAATTGACCGGGGGGGGGGGATACTGGTAATACATACATACAAAGTTAATGAGCGACTTTGAGAATCTACTGCATCAGCTTTGGTAATTTATTTTACTATGAGTCATATGGTTTCAATAAGAAAAATCATTGAATAAGAACATAAATAATTATACAATTATAATAATGCTTTTTTCTGGGGGGGCGCTATATCCAGCGTGATGAATTAACCATGGCAGACAAACTAATTTAATGTCCAAATTGCTGACAGGGCTTTAATTACCTTTTTGACTGAAGCTCATCGACACACTCCTCTTTCCACGCAGTTTTTTGCGACGTCTGTAATCACACACGACATATGGTTTCAGACACTTATTTATTCAATGTGTTCACAGTGTCACAATGGTTCCGTTCACAGCAGTACCTCTGGGGAATCCTCAGGAAGTGAGGAACCGTCACAGTCAGTGTCCTCAGAGAGGTCAACATCCTGACCCTCCGTTTTCTGCCTGTTTAAGGATCTTGGATCATAATCTGGGAAGAGGCGAAAAGATATTTAATCATTTAAGAATGTCAGATGTGCAATCTCTCATACAGTTAGTTTTCATGTATATTCAGTACAGAAAATTGCTACAAGTAGAAAGCAACCAAATGCTTAAATGTTACACCATATATTGACTGAAGAACTGCTTGAATACAGTGTAGCGGACGCAGTACCTATTGGTGGGATAGGGGGTGGGGCTCTTTTGGTGTTAGAATTCTGTTCCTCAGCAGAAAAGCCCCGTTTCGATTTCAGCCCGGTCTCATTACCGGCTTCTGAAATCACAAAGGTGAGTAAACATTGGCCAAAATAATTCATACAATGTTGATTAAAAAAATGTTTATAATAATTTATTACAAACATTACGGTCTTCAAGGTTACTGCTCAAAGTAAATATTAAATTCTTTAGATCAGTATTTCCCAACCCAGTCCTTGTGAACCTCCAAGTGTTCCAAGTTTTTGCTCCCTCCCAGACAGTCCACATTTTTGCTCCCGGTTGAGTGTTGGAAGGGACCAAAAATGTGGACTGTCTGTGGGTCCCTGAGGACTGGATTGGGAATCCACTGCTTTAGATTTATTGTGAAATTATTCACTATTTGTTCAGTAACAGGATTTATAACTAATTACAACAATCATCTTGGAGACTACCAGCAGAGCCATGCATACCTGTGTTTCCGTTGCATTTGTCAGTGGGAACAGGTAGGAAATCCAGATAGGTGCTGGGGGTTTGGTCAGGAGGTCGGGACACCGTGAGGTGAACCAGGCCTTGGGCCTTGCGGATCGTGGTGACCGCTCTGGCATGCGACACCCCAGTCATGGGCTCCTCATTTACCTGTTTGGGCAGGAGAAAAAAACTGAAATCATGACACTGACACTAACAAATTGTGTCTGGATTAAATAAATGGATAACCTAGATATGAATTGGGTTTTGCAAAAGGTTTTATACAATGGACATTAAATTGAAATATTTCACAGGTTTTCAATAAAGTGTGAGTTTTATTTAAAGTAATAGAGCTTTGCTCCTGAAATCAAAACACAACTGTAAACGTGAAGGAGGAAGAGTGCCAGGTGTTTGGGCCAACCATGTGACACGCTGATAAGCACTGTGCAAAAACCTTGAAACGCTGAAAAGCAGAATTTATTGACCTTGAGAGAGTTAGAGTATCGAAGCCCTTTCGCTCTGGCGAGGGAAACGAACCTGCAGCAGCCGGTCGCCTACTTGTAAAATCCCGTCAGTGTCTGCGATTCCTCCTGGCGTGATGGACTTGACGAAGATACCCCGCTCACCGCCTATGACGGAGAAACCCAGGCCTCCTGACACAGGCTTCTGCAACTCTGCATGAATGACCTGCTCCTGAAATGAGCATGGAAAGCCGGCTTTACGATAAATACGTTCTCTAAATCTCAAATACTGCTCCAACAATAATAGACAGAGGGAGAGGAGAAGGAAAAAAAAACTATGTGGGCGTGAGAAACTGTAAATGTCCAAGAACAGATCAGCTGAGGAGTAAAAGTGCAAAGTGGTAAAACAAGAGGGCAGGGCGTTACCTCCGAGGGGCTTACTGCAGAGTGCGGGTCGGAGCCCCCACCTCCGGGCAGACACCCTTAGACGGGGGCGAGGGGGGCACAGTCAGCAAACACGGTTCACAAAAAGGTCTTTCACAGGCAGTTAAGACACTAAGTGTCTTGTTTTGAATTAATTGTCCACATCTATGTGTGTGTGGGACATATTTTAAATGAATACTTCAAAATTGTTTCAATAGGCTGACAAACAGTATGCAAGTGAAAGAAATGACATACTAGTTACAATGTGCAATGTAACAGTAAAGAATAGAGAGTGATAAAATGCCAGCATGTTAAACAGATCAACACACAGTATGAATGTTTCAATTTTCTACAATTGTTTAACATTATTAAATAATAAACCTGTGGAACATACCATTGATGTTTGCAGGGGTATTCATGTTTGGGCTCAAGTTGTTAAAAAACAAAGAACTTTTCTGTCCTGGTGTGACCGGCTTTCTATCCCTGTAAAATAATAAAAACAACAATTAACACCGACACAAACCAATAAAATGTTAACAAAAAGTTGACTAAGTTAATCGATGGTCTAGAGAAGTTACTAACAGATATTTCTAAAAGATGACAGACTTTAGACATGCTTAGCGATATCAGTACCATTTCCCTCTTGCGCCACCAACAAAGGAAATGTCTTCCATCTTTGAGCTGATGCAACTGAGATTTACATACTGACTTTCTGGATTTTCCTGCCCTTCACGCTCATGTGTATGATGTCACCTTGTGACCTTGAGCACGATTTCCTTCGGAGACAGATCCAGCAGCCTGTAGCTCTCGCTCAGTGTCAGGTTTTGGGTAGGCGCCCCGTTGATGT
Organism: Brienomyrus brachyistius; assembly: GCF_023856365.1. Lineage (NCBI taxonomy): Eukaryota > Metazoa > Chordata > Actinopteri > Osteoglossiformes > Mormyridae > Brienomyrus > Brienomyrus brachyistius. The sequence continues at coordinate 19,470,692 of NC_064539.1, read as the reverse complement.
AGTGAATCAAGTCCAGTGGTCGCAGGCTGCCCTCCGCTGAGGCCATGGAATCCGGAATGATGTCCTTCACGTAGAGCACTCCGAACGGGCTATCGCTGCCACCACCCAAAATCAGCCCTGAAAACCCAGGGGGGAAAATAAATAAATAAATAAATCACAAAAATGTCCATCTTATTGAACTTTAACCGAATACAGAAACACTGAGAGCAAACATCTTGAATAAGCCAATGACACTTATAGGCTTAAAGTTCCTGAGAAATGGGCTCTAACCAAATCCTTTGCTACTACATACATGTTGCATATCCTCAGCAGACGCTACAATCTGTGCAAATTACCTAGATTTTCTGCTTGGCACTGAAAGGGAATATCTGGCAGCAGGTGGGCTTCTATGGGGGGCTTGGGTATCTCCAGGACCCGGCCCACCACTAAATTGACCACCTTGGGTGCTGCGCGGACCAGGTTCACCACCTGTGTGTGGCTCATGTTGGACACATCCGTGTTGTTAACCTGAAGAGGACAATATCAGCCATTTAATGTACTAAAGCTCTTGTTACTGTCAGTTTATATAACGGAGAGCATCAGACTTCGCTGTACCATGATGAGCCGGTCCCCCGGCTGCAGTCGGCCGTCACTCTTTGCAGGGTCCTGTATGATGTCATGGATGTAGCAGCTGAGGTCATTTCCCCTGGTCAGCGTAAACCCCAGACTTCCTTTCTCTGATTTGACGAGCGAAACGTTCAGCTCCACTTCCTGTTGGGGGGCATTGATTGAAAATGAAGTGCGAGGTTACTGTGAAAAGGGCACATTTCAGTTTAGTACAAAAAAATAAAAAAATGCTTCTGAGCATGGAAAACTGATCTACCTTTTATCTGCTTCATTACTAACAAGTGTGAACCATGACTACTGTACACCGAGTGAAGAGTAAGTCAAAAACTAGCAACTCAAGTGGTGCCCTAAATTACTGATAAGCACTCACAGGCACAAAGTCCTCTAACGCCAAAGCATTGTCAGCAGACAGGGTGTCTTGCAGGGAGGGAGGAGAGAAGGCGGGCAGCTGGGAGGCACGTTCCACTGGGGAGGTGGGCGTGCTTAAAGAAACAAAAAGACATGGATGTTGTGCCATTACCTTATTGACTGTGCAAAACTACAGAATAAAACCCTTTGAGACCACGTACGTTCTGTATAGGGCTCAGCAGTGTGGAAGAAATGAAATGGCCCTGTTCAGCCTAACAGATCATTTTAGAAGGCTGAAATCACTTTAACGTCAACTCTAGAGGAACACGTGTCTGCTAAATTACACTTAGAGTGTGACTACACACAAGAAAGAGTATGTTACCTAAAATGGCTATAGGTGTCAAAGTCTTATTCAATGTTTTTGTTGAAGTAGAACTTCACATAATACTGTTTTTGATTAAATCCAGGCAATAGTCAGCTCTTACCACCTATATTTTACTTTCTAAATGCTGCAATGGCTGCAATCATATTGTTAGGTGACAGATGCATACAGACATAATTAATATTAATAATATTAGTTAATATTCATACCTCCTGTTCATCTCGGGCAAACTGGGCGACTGGTTGGGTGAATAGTATGCAGAGTGAATCGTGCTGTCGACCTCGCAGGAGGCTTCATAGGGGTGGAGTCCTGACATGTTGGCCATGTGGTAGATGCTTGGATCCCAGCACTGCGGGTTTTGCTCCTGCGGCTGACTGAAGACCTTCTCGATTTCCTCGTTGTCGGTGCTATCGCTGTAGCTGTCGCGCCGCTTAGGGGATTTCAGCAGTAGCCTTTCCAGAGCCTCTTCTACTGGACCGGCATCCCACTGCCTGGATCCCACAGCAGACAAGTCGTTGTTTTGCAACCCGACAGCCTTGGCAGAGATGGAGTCCACTGGGGCAGTGGGCTCTTCTGGAGGCGATGCCTTTGAAGTCTAGAGGAGGAACAGTCAAGTCAACTGGTCAACATTACATAAAGAAAACCCGGCCAATAATGCAGACTGGCTAGAAAATATTTTTTTTCTTCTTCCTACCAAAGTACTGCTCAGGACGGGAAGAACTCCTTTTGCAGGTCTGCAGAGAAGCAGGGTAACCTCCTGGCCTGTTCCTCGTAACGCTGAAATCACCTCCTGAGACAAGCAAAAATACATCAACAATATCAAACACATACAGATATGAACTTTTACAACATGCTATCTGTACTTATCCAAGTTCACTGTACAACACACAACTTCATCCTGAATATTTCCGGATAACATCATCAAGGAAAAAAATGCATAGATTAGCTACTAGGTAAATCCAAATCGAACACAAGGAACCTCAATCCTGAAAAATAAAATAAAACTGTACATAATTCAATCAAAACAACTGCCAGTGGAAATTTACAGTAGTTCAAAAAGTTAACTTTTTGAAGAAAGGTTATTTATAGCAGGACTGTTTAGGTATTAGAGGCCTTAGTAGCTACCTTTAACTACATTTAACACAGCTGACTGTATACATGTTGAAAGAATATTATAGAAATACCCAGAACTCTATAAAAAAAAAAAAAAAACAAAGTATTAAGATTAAATTGCTATAAGGTAATATGTACAAGACATACGTGTTGAGACAATCCTTTGAGCGACGTCTGGTTGACCTGGAGGATGACATCTCCCACTTTGATTAAGCCACTCTCTGCAGCTGGCTGTCCAGGAAAGAGCTTCTTAACCCTGACCATGCTGCTGCCAGGGGGCTCAGTTGGTTGGTTCTCTTCACGGCTAAAGCTAAAACCCAGGCCTGAGGAGTTCTTCAGCAGACCCACCTCAAACACATTGTCTAGGAACACAAAAAAAACAACATAAAGCATAGGTATAATGGAAGGCAAATGAGACTGCTCCAGTGTTTTAAGGCAATCTTCCCCGTACGATAAACACCAAAGTACGCATTTCCCTCCCGGGCAGTATCTACAAAAGCTGATGGCAAAGCTTACCGGCAGTAACAAAGCTATATTCTCGGTCTGATTCTTGTGTCAGAGTTTTCCCATCATGGCTGCCTTCCTGGCTGGGCACTGAGGGTGGGGTGGACTTTGGGGTGAGGGGGGCATGGACTCTGGCAGTGGGGAGCTGACCCTTCTCCAGGCGAAGGTGCACCAACTATAAAATGAGGAAAAGCAGAAAAGTACTTCCAAGACAAGGAGCTTCACACCAAATCCACATAAGAGAGACACCTACAGCTCCTGTGGTTCAACAAAGAGAGCAATGCAAAACAATGCAAAGGTCATGGGTTCAAATCCCACGGAGCACAGATAAATTGTAATCCTTCCCTCTACTGTAAGTATTTGGGAAGCATGTATTGCGGTAGTTGCTAAAAACAAATTGTGGAGTATTAATGAATTTCTAAGACATTGTAGCACAGAATGAATTAAAGTAACCACAGCTACAGTAATTTCACATTCACAGTGAAATAACCATTGAACTTTATTTTTTATTAAATATTTGATTTACCTGCCCAGTATCTCTCAGGGCTTCCACTGCCTGCTTGTGAGTTGCACCTTCTAGACTTTTCCCATTAACAGCCACAACACGGTCACCTGCAGTGATCACATGACCGGCAATTATGGAAAGAAAAGGCCGCGGTAACATGTTAAAACACGAAAACTCCAACTCGCCATTAAACAACCATCAAAGGGCATCATACTGTATGGCATCGTTTCCAAATCCGGTCCTTAGGGACCCACAGACAGTCCATGTTTTTGCTGGAGCTGAGAGGGAGCAAAAACATGCACTGTCTGTGGGTCCCCAAGCAGTGGGCTGGGAAACACTGCAGCATTCACATCACATGACCCCTGCGTATTTTATTCTTCACTGGAGATACTTACCCTTCTGAATCCGTCCATCCAGCTCAGCAGCTCCGTCGGGGATTACGGCTTTAACATAGATCCCCCCATGTTTCACACTAGTGTTTACCCCACCCTGCAATGAACCGTACAGTTACCATCACGGACACAAATGAAAGGAATATGACTATTATACATCCAGCTAGAATGGGACTATTCATTTCTCACATTAAAATTGTCGACAGAACTGAGGTACGAGTTCACTAATAAACTATCATTACAGCTGAATAATTATAATAAAAGCAATCATGTTACTATTTCATGTTTAAATAATTTGTCAACAAAGAAGGAGAAACCTATTAAAACTACAATACTAAAAAACAAACTTACAGAAGATGCCATTAGCAGGATTAATAATTTATTAGTGATATTTTTAGCACATACTTTTAAGTAAAAGTATGTGCTAAGGTAACGCAGGTTGCATGCTCTGCTAGAGACACACACACACACACACACACACACACACACACACACACACACACACACACACACACACACACACACACACACACACACACACACACACACACACACACACACACACACACACACACACACACACACTGATGCCCAAATGCTGCATTCCAAAAATCTGCATGCTGTAGGAAAGCAATCATACTTTCTACTAAAATTAAGCCAATCAAGAACAAGCAGTGAGAGTAGGATCAAATAAAATGTAAAGAAAATAGAAAAAAAAAAGCAAAAACCTTGCCGAACAGTACCGTGACACTTATGCCCAGGCTGTTGTCCTTTTTGGACAACTGCACGTCAAATAGATCTCCAGGAAGGAGACTATTGACATCTGGGTCATTATCACTTAATTTTCCCATGTCGCAGTTGGGAGTTAATTCCTGTAAACAGAAAGATTCTGAATAAGTAGGCTGCCATTGACACAAGTACTGTGCAAAGATAAACAGGCAGGAGTCAATGACAGATAACATGCAGGAAAAATTGCATTCACACCCCAAATGCAATTGTGTAGAAATCATACACATACGATTAGTAGCAAGGAACGCAATGCAGCCCCAGCAGTATTAGTCAGTTAATTTTGTGTAACTCGGGTGTGAGATCCATCGCGATCTCACATCTCACCACAATTTGTGACAGAAAAATTATTTTTAAAAAAAGATAAAAGAAAAACTTAAGTAAAACAACCTGGACATGCATTCATTAAGTATTCAGTGTTGGGCTGTAATATCCATTTACAGTCTAGACCAGGGGCAGCCAAACTTATCCTCGTAGAGCCAGTAAGTATGCAGCTTTTTGGGATAGCCTTCGGGTCACCTGTTCAAACCCAGGTGCGAGGACTCTTCAGCCAATCAGTCCAAGTAATTTAATTAGGGAATTGCGGCAAAGACGCACAAGCCCTTTCTGGAAGATTGCCTACCCTTTGTCTAGACAAATGTACTGTGGTATATAGCAGTAATGCTTATTAAGCAAGTCAATTGATTGGATGGAGTTTGGTGAAACAAACACTTCCATAAATGGCATATTTAATTTCAATTAATGTCTTCTGTCCACACACACAACCATATGAAGGCCACAGAAAGCTCTAATAGAAGAAATGCTAGTGTCTCTTCAGATCAGATGCTACACGGTCCTGATAAAGAAATGCAGCTCTGGGAAAAATTAAGAGATCACTCTATATTTATTATGCCTTTTTAAATCCTGGTTTAATCCAGGTTCTGCAGGCAGAAGGCTACACAGAGAGGCAGGCTGCTTCCAGGCTCAAAGTTTCTAAGACAGCAGTACATAAGAACGTGGTGAAGCAGGAGACACTGGGAATGACCAGAACCCAGCTAGGTAGAGGGTGGAAGCGACCTTCAACTTATCCAGCAGTGCCTCATACATCAGAGGATGACCCTCAAGTGACCTTCAAAAAAAATGGCAAATATTATATAGGCTGAAGTGCACTGCTAAGACGATTCATAAGAGGTTCCTCGAAGCAGGACTGAAGACTCAGAAAGGAAGGAAGAAGCCCTTCATCAATGAGAAGCAGGGAAGAGCTGAGCTGGAGTGAATGCATATTATTCACAGGTGTATAAATTGAGAAATGAGTGAAACTGAAAATGTTGCTGTGGTCTTATTTTTCTCCCAGAGCTGTATGTACATATATACGCACCTCAATATCATTTATATAACGCGAGGGGAACAAAGACTATTTCAAAAGTTATAGAAATCACACCATGTACTAATTCAGTGGTATCTATACACAGACCTGGCTTGCTGGCTGTATTGTTTTAGGCATTTTCTTCTCTTGACTACTTGAGTATGTGTCTTCATCCATGTCCGAATCTCCCCTGTCTGAGTAATCGAGATCCTTGGAGAGCTCTGGGCTTTTCGCTTTCCTCATCTTAGGAGGCAAGGCTGGGGGCACAATGTCAGAGAAGGTGCTCTGTGCTGAGGGCAGGGCCGTGGGATCCGCTAGCGGGTGACGATGGTAGCGCCCAAGGTGTGTCGGCGACAGGCTGGCGCTCTCAGTGGGGGAGTCTGGGAAGATCGGACTTTCCTGGCCTCCCCCGGGGGCGAGAGCGGGCGGCTCTGCCTGAATGAGGGCGGGGGAGCGGCGCCCTTCCACATGCTCCTCGGACGACTCGGTGTCGTCCTCTCGTCTTTCACGCGATGATGGAATCTGGCCGCCATCTCTGAAGTGAGCTAAACCTGCTAAAGTATCTGAGGAATGCAGAATGCAAGAAATTAACGAGACCTGTACCTCAATGACCACAAATACAACAAGTCCTACATGGTTGGATAGATATCTGCAGCTACCCAGGAGAATCTATATTGGTCTGAAACATCTATTGTGAACACTGTTATACAGCCAATTTTCTGCAATTTTCTGCGCTACACACCTGACTCGAGTCCACAAGAAGAGGCTAAGTTTACAGATGCCACAGAAAATGTGCTCAGGGAAAACATTTACAGTAGCAAACTTATGAGCATTTAATCTTAATTAAAGCAAACAGACTTATGGGATACCATCATAGAGTCTTTCTTTAGGCTGAGAGACGACCAGCGTGACATCATCTGGTGTGCTCTGGAGGATCTCAACTGCAACATCATGTGGGATGCCCTCTAAGTTTACACTGTTCACCGAGATCAGTCGGTCCCCTGGAAAGAACACACCTTCAGTCACACAAAATGCACTGCAACTCGAGAACTTCGCTCAGTGTTTCCCAACCCGGTCCTTGGGGACCCACAGCCAGACCACATTTTTTCCCCCTCCTTCCCAGCTCCCGGCCAGATCAGTCCACATTTTTGCTCCCTCCTAGGTCCGGGGGGGAGCAAAAATATGGACTGTTTGCCGGTCCCTGAGGACCAGATTGGGAAACACTGGCTTAGATGACCCATTTTGCACAACTGAACTGCCTGAGCGGCTCGCTCTTCAGTGTCGGTAACATTAGCCAAGCCAATCCAAAATGAGATCAAAAAGAAGAACCTGGCTTCAGGGTGCCGTCGATGTCAGCAGGCCCCCCCGGAGTAATGGAGCTAATGAACGTCCCAAGATCTGCACGTCCAGAATTCTCTCCTCCAACTATCTGGAAACCTGCATGCAAATAGATCATTACATTTGTGGGAGATGAGAGAATTAAAATTCAAACTATTCTTTATCCCCCCCCCCCAGCAAAATATTTAATATAAACAGACATCAAAAACTTGATGATTAAATATTCAGCCACAATACTTGGCAATTCCTTCCTGGGGGCAGTGTGTGGCATTCTATAGTCATTACAAATTTAAATAGATGAAGAAAGCATATTTATATTAAATATCCTAACTGCATAAATTGTGTTCAATAAACTACCAAAAATTATTATAAAATCAGTCCAGTAAAATCAGTCAAGTTACTTCATTAAATTAATTACAACCAAAAAAAACATTTTTGAGAGAAAGTAGTACTTACCTTCTACAAGTATGCTGGATACTTTAAACAAGCAAATGAATTTTATCTCACTGATTATCGTAGGTCATCAGTCAACATTTCAGTGTGATAAGCAGTCTGTTTACCAACTCACCCAGGCCATACTTCACATCCTTCTTCAGGTTAGCTGTTGTAATCGCTCTTTCAGGTGAAGGCAATGCATTTATCTTCTTTTTTAAAGAGTCTGTTCAAAAATGTGAATTCATTAGGAACGGAGAAGACTAGGCAATTATTGAAGCTCTTATTTCCAAAGTAGCAGTTAGTAAAATCACATTAACCTGGATTTATCAGATGGAACAACTGAAACATTGTTACAGAATGTAAATTAGTAAGTGTTGCATGCCATCATGTTCAATGTGCAAATGGACACAATCTTTCATCTATGATTATTAATGCAACATATTTACAGTTTTATCCCTCTTCGATGAAGGCGACATGAACACCAGAACCTATAGCCAGTTACAAAATGGACAGAATGCTCATTCATCATTATCTACATGAATCTTTATTTTTACACCCTAATGCAAAGCAAACTTAAAAAGGTGTGATGTTTACAGTACATATGTAGTCGGGTCTACTAGTATGCATGGATGACCAAGGTCCCAGGACAAGGAAAAGGCATTAGAATTTAAAACAGGAACAGCAGCATAACAGGAATGGCAGATAACACATCTAATTCAAGTGTAAACTGCTGAGTACAAAGGAAGGGATGCACCAGGAAACAAAAATTAAAAATCAGGCTGAATGCATAAAGTAAGAAGTCATGCAAATGTTAAAGTTAGTCATCTTCAAACCTACAAACCATTGCTGCTTAAGTCCACTGAAGTTGAACATTGCAAACAAGACCCAAATCAGTCAATCAGCTTTTTAGTGGTCAAATGAACACAACAAATCAGAAACAGTTTTGCTTCTGATTATATATGGGCGTCAGCTGTGCAGCTAATTTACTATAACAGCATCTCATTTTAGTTTACTAAGAGTTATATTTACAAAATAAAATTTGTAATTTATTTCAAATTCATCAAGCTAGCTGCTAAAAGCATGGCCAAGTGGAATAATAAGGTTTAATGTAACATGACAAGGGATCATAGGGATTAAAGGGACTTAAATTTAAATTTGTACAAAACCCATTATCACTCACTGAATCTCTCTTATTGGCATCTGCAGCAGGCAAAAATAATCCAGATAAAACAGCCGCAGAAAAAATTAAGCGACCGCTCTATATTTTTAAACAAATCTATGTCTTTAAAACCTGGTTTAATCCTGGTTCTGCTGGCAGAAGGCTACACCAAGCAGCATGACGCTTCCAGGTTTACAGTTCCTAAGACAGCAGCACACAAGAAGAAGGTAAAAGCTGGAGACACTGGGAACGACCGGAAACCAGTCAGGAAGAGTGGGGAAGCAACGTTCTGATGCCAGAGATGACCGTTAACTTATCTGACAGTTAACCATGAATCAGAGGATGACAGCAAGTGATCTTCAAAAGGAATGGGAGACATTAAGTGCAGGTGTGAAGGGCACTGCTAGGTCAGTTTAGATCAAGCTGTTAAAAGCCGAAGGGTCCTAGAAGCAGGACTGAAGACTCAGAAACTGAAGTCCCGTAAAACAATGAAGAACGCCTTCATTAATGAGAAGCAGGGAAGAGCCTGGCTGGAATTTTCAAAAAAAAATAAAATAAAATAAAATACATTTATTATTGACAGGCGCACACCCATAAATTGAGAAATGAGTGAAACAAAGTAATTGTGTTGTAGTCTCAAATTATCTGTGGCTGGGCATAAAAGAAAGTAGTTAAGGATTTATTTTATATATAAATCTGACTGCATTCGAATTCTGTTTACTTGTTTGTGTATTATGCCTTTTCACGCCATACAAATGTAAACACAGAAAGGAAACATTTCCTCTTCCTTCTCCAAATGTTACATATTCAGTGATCCGCACAGGCTGAAGTAGACTGCAGGGAGTCACGGAGAGCTAAATGGAAAATCAAATGCTCAACTAGTGAATGACACTTGTGGAATGACAGGAACATTTCCCATTAACATGGTTCATAGACAAATCTGAATTGGGACTCCTATTGCTGCTTTTCCACTAGTGTGCTGAGACCAAATGTAGAAGCTAAGATAGACTTAGTTCTGCTGGTTTTTCAGCTACTATTAAGAAGACAGGCAGAGAAACTTCAAGGGGACCGAAGCTATGTTGGTCACAATGCCACAATCTGACCATTAATCTGATAAACCATTTATCACTATTCCCAGAACACTAATCTAAAATATTCGGTATAACAATCATCTGCTAACAATCAGTACTTTTAAAAGGCAGAGAAGTGTAACTAAACACCTCTGGTGAAACAACTCAAAAAAGGTGTTAACCATAGATAGGTTACTAGTTTGTCTTTCTATTTACCTAGTGACTGGTTACGCTAAAATGTTGTAAATAGTCTGTTTTATTACACAAACACAACAATAACAAAGACTGATTAATGTCCCCTTAATGTGAGGTAACACATTATCCATAATAAAATGGATTTCAATAAAATCTGAGAGAACCAATCATGGAAAAATCGTTAAATTAAAAGGTTTCATCAGTTTACAGAATAGCATTCAAATTTCTACAGCTAAAGTTTCAATGAACACTGCATGTAAAACACAATGATAGCTAGTTAACAGGCTGAACCACCAGCCATCTGCTCCTGAGATTTAATGCTAAGTGTTTTCCATTCAAACAGTATAGATTCACATGACAAATATATCAGCAATTTGCTGATTAAATATGGCCCTATAGCAACAAACGAGACTTTCAGAACTGAAAAATACTTCATCTTATCACAGTATCTACTAATTAATCACATCTAGATGCAGGAATATAAACAAGGAAATTAAAGATACACAAAGTACAAATGAATCATGTGCATCTATGTTTCATGCAGGCTGCCTTGTTTATACTGACAGCATTAAAACAAAAGTAATTCTAGTGGAAAAGCAGCATGTAGTGCAATGTCTGTTGCTGTATCATGTGTACATGCATAAATACATGCAAATACAATACAACCAGTCATTTTCCCTGTCTTATTGACCCTGCCATGAATGCAGCAAACGAGGGCTTCAACTGACCTAAGGAATCCTTCCTAGTCTCTGAAGATTAAAAAAAAAACTGGCTAGCATGGGGAAATGCACATTAAAAAAGTGCATGTGTGAGTACATGTGAGGTGTTTTAGAAAACTCAAAGAATCATGCTTTTACCTGACAGTAGGTGTCTGCAAGATTGGCAGAAAAGGAGAATTAAGGGACAGCGAAAGAAGGCAATGAAGTCAAATTATATTCCACAGACCTAGACTTGTGGTGACAAACCAGTCCTTGCAGAGGCCACACTGCATGTGGGATTTATTCCTAGCCGAGTTCTTCATTAAACCTTTTTTAAACCGCTTTAGCTATTGTCGGAATATCTACATGTGCGTAACTATCATGGAATATAAATAGTTTTTCAGATTCTCAAATTATTCAATAATTTATAGCCTAGTTTTTGAGCAGCTAAATGATACTTGACATTTCAGCACAATGGAGTGATGACTTGCATTCATTTACTGGGAAAGAATTTTTCCCCAGTCTCATCATTAGAAGTGCACTTTAACCAGATTTGCAGCAGCATTACATAATTCATTAGGTGAACAACAACATCAAAATTTATTTGGTGGGAGCTAAATGTAGCATAATCTGTGCCCTGCTAGGACTAGTGTCTAGCGACTCAGAGGACATGCAATTTCAGATTTATAAAGAAAGAGAGCCAGGCCAAACGTACCGTTGATTGCCAAGCAACCCAGTGAGGATGATAGATCAGGCGTGCGCATGCTTACTCCTGGAATACAAGTTAAAACTGACCTTGAAAGAAACTGTGTACTGGTACAAAAAGTGGATTAGTGCAGTGTTTCTCAATCCGGTCCTTGGGGACCCTGAAACAGTCCACGTTTTTGCTCCCTCCTAGTTCCCTACCCTAGAGCAGGGAGGGAGCAAAAATGTGGACTGTCTTTGGGTCCTTGAGTATCCGGTTGAGAAACATTAGATTAGGGCATCTACAAATATATAAATACAAGCGTATATTTTAACCAGTAGCTAGAGCAAATACAAAAGGGACTGACTGGGAAAAGGGAAGGAAAAGCCAGTAGAGGAAGCCTTTGTCATAACTGGTGCAGAAAGTGCACCTTTCAAGCATTTGGCTGTGTTTGGGTGCATGCTGGAGCGATGCAGTGCAAACTAACTGAAAATCCAGACCTTCGACATAAGCGTGTCCAGTTTCTTCAAAAGAGGAACAGTCTGATTCCTTCTTTAACCTTCCCGAACTCCAGCTGGGGCTGCTGTGGGCTTTGGAGACAAAAATGCTGTGGAAAAAAAAAAAAGAAAAGAGGGAAAAAATCAGCATGAAAGCATAGCTAGTGGAATGAAAAACAAACATTCCAAAAACAGCAGCAGGAAAACAAAATTATACAGGGAAACAGGAAGTAAGAGCTGTATATATGAATCCTTAATACAGAAATCCTTACAGACAAAACTGAGGGACGTACCCTTGCTGTCTGCGAGCCACAGTGATGGATTCGGTATCTGAGCTGGCACGGTGATGAGAGGATGGCACCTGGGTCTGCTTGAAGTTCATCTGTGACTGATTGCTGTACAGTTGCGCCTGACTTTCTGGGGACTCTGGCACTTGGCCCAAGTTGTGGTGGGAACGACTCATAAGTTTGGGGTTTGAGTTGGAGCCAAAGCTGGAATACGGGGAGTCGCCGGTGGGCAGGGGCCGGCTCAGCGAGGGCTTGTTGAGAGCCATCTCCGAGTAGGAAATCCGCTTCATACGGTCGGAGTCCGGGCTGCTGGCTGAAGTGACAGCTAAACTTGCAGTGCTCACTGCACGCTCAATGATCGGGCCTCCGGACAACTGCAGGTTGCTTAGAGGGCAATTTTCTGCAAGGCAGACATTTGAAACAAAAGTGAGCATTCAATGGAATGGATGCTTTCTTTAAAGGCAGTGTTTCCCAACCTAGTCCTCGAGGACCCAGAAACAGTTCACATTTTTGCTCCCTCCCAACTCCCTGCCAGAAGGGAGCTGGAATGAAGCAAAAATGTGGACCGTCTGCAAGTCCCCAAGGACCGAGCTGGAAAACATTGCATTGAATGACATGACAGAATCAGTATAAATTATAGTATTTCAACATATGAGAATATTATCTACCCATGTCCTGCAGCTCCTGATTGTTCTGCCGGGTTTTCATCTGCAGATGGAATTTGTGCTGCGCAGTGCACAGGTGCAGTAGGTATTGGCAAGTCTTGCTGTTGTCCGTCTGAAAGTGGTGCTTAATACCATCCGAGGTGTTCTGCAAGCTGATCTTCTTCTTCTGCAGTAGACAGAAGAAGGTATAAGGAGAACCTGCATCTGCTGCTACTACACAACCATAATTTGCAGAATTTCCACAAAACGCGCACATGCTTATCAGCAGCAAACACAGATGTCTCACCGTGAATGAGATCTTCTTCGTTTCCCTCCAAGGGAACCTTAAGACTGGGGTGCGAGTTCCATTTAGCACCTCAAAGATGAGCACTCCCTTGGAGAAGACCCCCAGCATGATGCCTGTCTGAGACCTCTTCTCTGGAAGAACGCGATGGAAATGGACCCCATACTCGGTTAGCCTTTGGCTGACCTACGTAACAGAAAAAAATATCCATCAAGAACACAGTGCAGTAGGTGGCCATTTACGGCCGTGTAACCCACACACTCCTTGCTGAAGTTGTGCCTAGTCTACTTACAAATATAACTTTCAAAGGAAAGTGACAGAACGTTACAGATTTCACATTTAGTTACAGAAGAAAAACTAAAATATTACTGTTTACATTTTGGCTACATCTGGGTTCACCATTATGTATGGTTCAATTGGGTTAATTCTTCTCATATAGTGCTTTTCACAACAGTCACCCAGGGCACTTGACAAGAGTGAATGGCAATCCATTACCACATCATTTATACAGAATGGTGCATGATACTCCTCGGCAAGATGAAAAGGAAGACCTTTTACATATTTTAAGAAAGTCTTTGCTTTCCTAAAAATAGTGTCCACTTTATTCCTTGCATGCTTTTAAGCATATTTCAGGGGAGAAAAGCAGACAAATGCACTAGCAAGCAGCTGCGGTATTTGGACTTACCTTCAGAAACTCAAACTCGGCCTCGGGCTCAGAAGCCCCAAAGTAGGCGCCGTGTAGCCGGGACAGATCTCCTTTAAGAGACGTTTGGTTCATTTTGTCCAGCACGGTTGCTGGCAAGTAATGCTCAAGTCTGAAATATGTTTTTCCATGGAGCTAAAAGAGAGGACAAGTCATAATTTACATTTTATTAATTAAAACTGGTTTGGCATAAAAGCTTTTCGCCAGTTGTTATTGTATGATAACCAATTCCCATTAACTTAAATAATCTTGACATTAAATGTCACATTTCGAAATTCCTTGGTGAGCTGAGTGAAATAACTGGACATCATCATCATCATCATCATCATCTTCATCATATTAACCTCAGGCTGGTAGTCTCCGAATTCCACTTGCAGTGCCAGCGACGCCAATAGCATGGCATTCTCGGTGTCGCATCTCATTCTCTCCTCCAAGATATCCTTACGCACTTGCAAGTAGTACTGGTGCTTTGTCACTGTGTGCCTGAATAAAGCAACGTTTGCGATATTTCACACTATGCATCTGTCCGCCAATCTCTTACCTTTTTGAAAACTGAAAACAAACACCCATGTCCTAAGAATGCAGGCTAATCGTAGGAGAGAATGAACGAGAATCTTACTGTATGAGATTAACATCGTCCAGGAAAAACTTGATTCTAAAAAAAAGATTAAAGTTAACGTCTGGTTTCTTTCTTCTTGGCTCGTCCTTCCAGCCTTCTGGGGCCACTTTCAAGAGTTTGGCCTCAGGATCAATAAAAAAGAATTCGTTTTCTGCAATATAAACAAAAAAAAAAATGAATGTACTTCACAATATGTTGATTACTGAGCAATATCACATTGGGTTTTACTGCCTTTGATAACATTAAATGATTGTTTATGAAAAATAATCCAAAGAAGGTGATTGGGGAAAAAAACTAACAAAAAAATAGCTGGCCATAATACAGATATGCAATTGCAATTCTTGTTAAAAATGATTATTCCTTGATGAATAAAACAATACAATTTACTTTCAAAATATTCCTTTTTGCAAGCTATCTGGTAAGTACCACTAAAATAAAATGTTATGGAAGAATACTTACTACTCAATCCAAGTTCAAAATATTTCCTAAATATTTCTAAACAATATTACAAATAAATATTTGGACAACCGACATCTTTGTTTACATGTTAATGTGCTCCTAATAAATTACGGATTTGCTTTGTGTGCTTTTACATGCTTTTATTTATAGTATTATAAGCTGCATCAAGTTTACCAACATTATGCAGATTTTAAACAGTGGCTTAACTTGTGTCAGCATTTCACTAACCTTTTAGGGTGGCAAGTCCAAAGAGATGATGTTCCACCAGACCCACGTGAGCTACCACCATGTCCAGAACATCCTTGCACATGGCCTTGATGTCACAGCTGACCTCCAGACGCTGTCCGTTCAACAGCACAACCCCCACCTTTCTCATGACCTCATCTGGCTTCCCTTTCTTATTCTACAGGGGAAACAAACTCAGCATTACATTTTTATGGCTATTCTCTATTCTGCGTGTGCTACTAAACATACCTTCTCAAACACACAGTACACACTTCCCAGCTCATACGTTATTAAACCTTAGAATTTCTTCTCGGATTCAGAGAAGACTAGAGTGTGCATGAACATTAAAAGTACTTTTCCCTTAGAATAGACTGGGAATAGAGCATGTTGCCAACAGCAAGTAGAAGTCTTTGAATATCATATTTTATACATTTGTTTGTATCACACAGGGTTTATATTGTGTGCTCCAGATTGAGACAAACAAAAACCTAAAGACAAGCTGACATTTCAGGGAGAGACTTTACCATGATTGAGGAAGGAACAGTCAAGGCAACACAAGGCTCACTGGCCATCTTAACGAATTCCGGACCGAAGTAATTCTGCAACACAGAGAAAAGAGAAAAAAAAAAGTGAGAAAAGTAAATTGTGCATAAATTTTATACCCAGTTAGGAAACATTCAGGGGTTTATTTCATAATAATAATAAAAAATACCCACACATATATATTCGTAACAAAAAAATTTGAGGAAAAACACAAAAAACGTAAGGGATCACAATTTACCCTGGTTTTCCTGTGAAGGAGCAAGCCGTCTGCCAGACTATTCCGCCGCGGGTCTGGGAGATCTGCAAGGGACACTGAGGGCTCCTCGCCAGCGAACAGGTTCGAGTGGGAGTGCTGGAGGGCCAGGTTGCTGGTCAACCGCTGCATCTCCTCTTCGTGTCGTTGTAGCATCTTCTGGGTACCTATGAATCCTCCCTCCTGTATGCCCTCATAAAGCCTGAGACACAGACACGCAGCGTACCCACATAAGACAACGTCTCCCCATTTATGTAGGATGGAAATACTAGTTTTAACGAACAATGACAAAACTCCGCCAACAGCCACAACATTTTCTTATTAAGATGCCTGGGCTCCCAGATAACACTAAGCTGTATTTCCAAGGTCAAATTCACAAAATTCAGAATGTATTTCAGAAGAAATGTCTCAGAAGTAAAATGTTTAAATGAAAGTTTAAGAAAATATACACACACCAATTCACTGGTAGGAGAATCTGTTAAATTTCTGTTAAGGACTTCGGGGAAGTCATGCTAGGGAGTGATCTATACGAATGTAATTGTAGCTAAACTGAAACCGTACTATACAGTAGGAAGCCCTGTGGCTAGCAGCGTGGCCTCGTACATAGAGTCAGGACAGCTATTCCTGTCACTGGCATTTGCATGTCAGCGCCAGGTTTGAGTGGGATTCCTAGTGGAGCACGTGATAAAGTGCCTCTGGACCCACTAATGCACATAAATCAGTATGGTTAATGTGAAAAGGTTTTGCTTGGTTTGAAGTACAAAACCAGAACCACCGAATTTTGCACACACCCAACAAACCCTCCCACTGACAAACAGCCGAAACCAGCATTAAACCAGTCTTTACGTTAACATCCCATTATTGTTCTACACGTCTCATTCGGAAACTTAGTTAATTCATTAAAGTTCATGAAATGCCGTTTGTTATTGAAAATTGTTCCGGACCTCAGACTGCACAAAAATCAGATGCGGACCTTTGGTGAAAAAGATCGAGAACCCCTGTTGTACTGAACAGGACGTACGGCAAAAGAATAAACATATGTTTGAATCAAAGAGTTCTACATTAATAGTTACTTATATATGTATATTTGAATCCTGTAGAGACATTTGACACACAAAATATGCTGCATCAGATAATGAATAAGCAAATGTGACGTGAAACACCACCATAGATGTGTTGTATAATTGACAACAACCATCTGAGAAACTCACAGAACACCTCAATGGAAATCACAGCCAATCATAATTTGACTTAACACTAAATTAGCCTAGTCTAAAAAATGTTTAAAATGCTTGAAAAGTTCTGTTTTGGAAAATGCCATTAAACAAAACAAAGCAAAAAACATCTGACCTGGGCCGTTGAGTGGTCTGACTGCCGAGGGACAATTCCTCGTGCTCAGACAAGGCTGCCTGGGAATTGTATCTTCTCTCATCGTCTGGTTTCTTAACTGTGAAGGAAAGGGTTACTTTGTGTTAAAATAAAAGCCAAAAATAAATTTGTCAAAGAAGAAACAGCCCCAAGTTACAAACGAGATCAGATCAAAGTCGAATTTGTAGGCAAAAGTAACAGTACTTAACTACATAACATAATAATTATACAATAGAATCAAGAACCTAGGTTACTTTACTATACCATGAACTGATGTAGCACTGAAGCTGTGCAATATTTTCATGAGTGTCACCAAGTAGTGTGTGTTTTCGTCATTAGGAACCATCACATTTAACCCAAACCTTTAATATCACAGGCTACATGGGAGCCCATTCCTAAGTAGGAGTTGTCCCTAAGTCGGACATCTTTAACCAAAGTACTGCATCTAGTAAAGAGATTAATCTGCTAGCTTAAAATATATGATCACGTAAGGAAATATCTATTATTCACAAATAAGAGTGGTGTGGAAGTACCTTGCCGGTAGTCTGGGTCTGAGGATGCCACAGACGGACTTTCGCTAGATGAGCTATAATCACTGTAGTACCTTCTGTGTGTGTGCAAAGAATCTGGAAGAAGGAAGTAAACGGTTATTTGACACAGAATAATCAGCTGCATTGTGTATTATACTGTAAGACAAAAAAAATAAAAATAAAAATCACCGCTGTAAAATTACCCATCCAGGAAACAAGGCCTGCCAAATCCACACAGATGCCTAAAGCCAATTTGTAAGATTCATTTTTTTAATTGCCATGTTACTCCTGCGAAATCTATATTAAATTACCTAGTCGTGCAAGTAGGAAGTCTTAAAGCCAAAAGCATTGAGAACTAGTTAATTCACGTTCATTCATTTATTCAAAATCTAAGCACCTGTCCATTTGGGAATTATGACGGAACAAATTCTGTTATAACACACAGAATATACATAATGCAAAATATTCATGGAAATTGCATTGTTTTTGCAATCTTACTGCAAGAGACAGATGGAGAAACACCACACCAAGAAAACCTCCCAAAAAGTCGACTTTTTGTAAAAGTGACCCATCTTCATAGCTGTGTACATTGTTGCATAAGACTGACAATCACTAATTTCACATGAATCCCATTCAACTAAAAGTCTGGGCACGTTTCACTTGGTTTTCAATGTCTCCAGAAATGTGCGCCCATAACTGGAGATATTAAAACAAATACTGCCTTAATTGTAATCAAGCTAACCAATAATAGATGAGCAAAGTACAATACCCATATTTCAGCAAGAAATCTGGAGATAACTGTGAATGGAATTCACTACCACTAACGAAGCTCAGTGTCAAACCGATTTCCTGAAAAACTGAAAAAACCAAAAAGGTCGGAGTAATCAAGACAAACCAGAAAGCCCAGTGTGGACATTTTTCCATCCACATACCTTGAATAGGACACATTCTTTAGGTATCACTTATCACAACATTTTCGAAACCTTGCTATAAGACAATGGGTTTCATTCTGAGGATGTTTTGTGTCAACATTTAACTTGAATATGCTGCTCTATATCCGTGGAAAAACACAGTCTCACACTCATCACACAATCAAGTAGTGGTTTAACCTTCTCTGTAGAACAGAAAAATACCGATACCAAGAACCACTGATCAGCTGAGCTGCCTCATTACATTCTAGGACACGATCAGCCAAACAAACACACGGCAACATTTTCCCCCTCAATCATAAAAGCATGGGTATAAGTAATAAGTAATTCATTTTCAACAAATCAGGTCCACAACAAAGTTTAGACATTTCAAATCGCATCGCCAGAGTGACTGATAATGCAAATTTGAGCAGCTCCAAACCTCCTTTAAAGCAGGTTTAGAGCGTTAGGACCAGTATTTGATTGTTTTTGCTCTGCATGTGCCCCCCCCACCCAAAAATGAAAGTTTATAAAAAACAACCACAGCATTCTTCTCTAGGGTGGTTGCTAATTAACTAGAATTAAACACACACCTTATAATTAAGTTAAATGACACTTCTGTTCAACACACACAATGTTTATTTATAGCCCAAACACTATACTGGTCTTAATACCTGTATCTGACAATGACAGGACCAATATGCAGACATGAAACGGAGAGAAGTCAAGGCGCAACTTTCTGAATGTGTCTGGGAGCTGCTTAATGCATTTTGCTGCACCTGGAACATTTAAAAATATATATAGTTCATATTGTCATAGGCAGGGTAATGAGGGCCTGAAGTCTCTCCCAGGAGCTTGGGGTACGAGGTGGGCACACCTTGAATGGGCAGATACTTTTAACTACATGTCTGTGGACTACAAGGCAACTTCCTAGCACCTGGAGGAGACCCACGTAACACAAAAGGGATCACATCCAACCTCCACACACAAAGCACAGGTGGGTTTCAAAGCCTTAACTTCAGTAGGTGTGATACAACAATGCAAGCCACTAAGCCACCAGGCTGCCCAGAACATTTTTCTCTGCCTCTTAAGAATGATCAGTCAGAAAGTTTCATTTTAATTCTAAAACAACACAAAATGGCTCCAAAGGCTTAACTGGTCCAAGAAGGGAGGGACAACCCATCTGAGAAGTAAGGAACATGTCAAGACACATTTCTTTCTGTTTCAAATAGGATCCAGCCCACTCACGCCCAGGCTGAGCCTGTCTGACTCATCAAGGTGGTATGACTCAGAGCACACACTGAATCTTGAATTAGGCTGGTGTTTTCATTTTGCCCTCCGGTAACCTCCATGAACATAGAAACAACTCTATAGGATTATTTATGGACAGATGCTGCAGAATATTAGATTTTATCATCATAGGTAAAGCTTTTCTAGGTAATCTACATATTAAGCTACAAATGATACCTAAATAATTCAGTTTCATTATTAGGAGAGTAAATATATAATTCAACTATAACAAAATGCAGGAACCAAGCAAGTACTAGATGTAAATACTGCAAGATGATATAGTATAGATTCAGTAATCTAAGTAACATTCATAAATTCAATTATCTTAAACAATTACACTGTATCACCTCATTATAAAACAGCATTGTTCATACAGCATCATGTCTTTCGATTAGAAAAATCACTTTTCGCTATTTACACATTCCTGTGCTGGGTATGTGCCAACACTGAGGCGGCAGTTGCTGGTTCATTAAACCGCACTTCCTATCACTGAAGTAGGAAATTGACTCAAAGTGCTGCCTGGTGATGATGAAAACAAAACAATGAATTATTAATGTTATTAAAGGACATTCTGTTATCACTTTCTTCACCTACAGCCATTCGTCCACCATTTTGGTTTGGTATTTATGAAGTGTAAATAATTCACTTGGTTGGTAGATGTTCGAGAGAACAATAGGAAACGACAGGAAATTATGTCCTTCATAGTGGCACTGTCTTTAAATGGTCATGACACAGCATTTACCTTACTTTTTTTGATAAACTAGAGCTGACTGGTAAATCGTATTTTCATCATTGTTGAGATATGAACGTGTGACAAACACAATGCAAAATTACAATGAAAAAGAAATCATTTCATTTACATGCATCAGGCACTCAAACTTAGCATGCAAACACTGGACCTATCAGATGGAGCTGGCCTGCGAAATCTATTCCAGTGCACAAATTCCTTCCCCCTGCGATGTGTGAATCAGCCATTTGACCCATGACACAATCGTGACTTTCCAGTTACCCCACAAGTTTCAAGTTCACACTTTCCGTAGCAAGTATTTACATCAATAAAATAAAATACTTATTAATCCTTATAAAATAATCATTTACATTTAGCCTGATATAATAAAACGTCAGTTATACTAATTTAACTGATGTTTCATTAGATTACAAGTGCATCATTGTAATGGGAGACACTACAAGGGTGATTCCTGGTTTATTCCTCCCAACAGCCAGTACAGCAGTAGGATGAGAGGTTCAGAAGATACAGCGGTCCAACAACCATCCCTCCCACCCGTATAAAATACGTGAAATTTAACAGGGCAGACAAAGTCACTAAACACATTGGTCCTACAAGAAACCAATAAGAATAAATTAAGAGGTTACTGGTAGAGTTAGCTTATCTTAATCTTACACTGGACAACACGCTGAACTAACATGCATAGCCATGGTTAAATACTATTCAGAACAACCTGTCCTCAGTTTGACCATAACTACTCCTGTTTGTGAAATATAGCATCACAGTGTCCTTAATTAAAATGTTTCAACTTGCTTTTAATCAATGCTGTACAATGGAATATCATCAGGCTCATTATTCTCCATTAAGATTAACAAGGATAACACTGTCAAACTGATTTCATTATAATAAATGTGAAAAATGTCTTGTATTCCCAAACATGCATCTACTTCTGTCAGTTCCGGCTCTGAGAAATATCAGGGTAAGGAATCTATCCATCCATCTTTCTACCTAAAATGCAGTACAAGGTCAGCGAACCTGGAGCATTTCATGGCAAGAATGGCACTAGACAGGAGGAAACCCTACATACAGACAAACAAGTGTGCAAATCACACCATATGGCCCATTTATTGATGCAAATTCACCTAACCTCATGTATTTGAACTGTGGGCGAAAGCTGGAGTACCCAAAGGAAAGCTGCACCACGTTGGTGAATATGCAAACTCCACACACTCACTCACACACACACAGCGGGGGCAGAATCTGAGCCCCCAAACATGGCATGGTGAGGACACGTTGCTGTCAGAATTATGAGAAACATATTTTCTATTCAGATGCTACTAATACCAGTGTCGGTCTGAATATCCACAATGTATATGCACTGCCAACCTAAGGGAGGTTCCCTGCAGTGTAACTGTTCAGTCACCACACATTTGTATATGCTACGCTTATGTAAAATGTCTGATGAGCTGATTGATTATGTCAGAGGCTTGATAACAGGACTTGTGAGAGTGCAGTGGTGGTAATGTGAAAACCTGCACAAAAATATAAAAAAAAAAAATAGTAAAATATTTAAGTCAATCATGAAATACTTGGGTATATCCATTTCACATGCTTTTTTTTGCATTAGGAAAGGATTTTTCAAACTACTTAGTGTGGCTATGACTATGACTGATATGGATAGTGAATGATGTTGACCCGTCTTTAAAACGCCCAAAAAGTTCATTTTAAATCAGTGACGTCTAGTTTCAGTTTCATCTGTCAAGCATCATTTTAAACTCGTAATTTACTCTCTGCTGGTCTTCAAAATTCTTCATAGAAGTTTAACTTGACAATAATGTTATTGGAGATTAGCACATCATGTTTGCTTCCTGTCTTACCTCTATTACCTGCCCTGAAATTGCTTAGTATCACTTTCAGTAATTTCCATTTTCTTGTGCCCTACAATGCCTATGGGCTGGATTTTTACATTTCTGTGGAATTTTAAATTTCTGTGCTCAAAGTGATCTTTTCATTGGACACGCATTTTTGAAATAGCACAATATTTACATCTGAAATATATTAATGAATGAGTAGTTTGCCTGACAGAGCAAAAGGGGATTCTGACTTAATGGTGGAACTGAGCTGTCTTAAGTATGAGCTACGCGAACAGCTCCTGCTGTTTTTCCAGAATTTTATTCCAGTTTTCCCTTCAGCACTTCCTGTCTGTGTTCAGGCCTCCACTAACCATTGCTTCATGCACACATCTCACTCAACACACCCAAAAGATCACTTTGCCGCTCGGCCACTAACCACAACACAACCCCGAACGCCGAAATGCATTTGGCCCATTTTTGGCAGTTTATCATACTTTGATGAGTCTATATTTCGTAATTGACAGAAAGTGACTCTTTTTCCCATCATGCTTTCTGTGCATGCACCATTAGCCTCAGGTAGCTAGCCAGAAGCACACGGGTTATTGCAAGGTAAAAGTAGGGTGATCAAAAGTTTAAAAAAAAAATTATAGAAGTTTAAAATTTTTTTCCATATGTCGTCATGTTTAAAAAGACCCAGAATGAGCACTGTGAGCAGACAACTTGATTATAAGTGAATTAAACCTTTTGTACAAGAACAATCCATTTTTGATCCATTAAGGGGTTGATCACTATAACTGATCACTATAAGTGGTTTCCACCGCATTTTAAATATTGCTAGTGTTGAAAGCGATGGGTGCTATTACTTTTGGTAGCGGAAACTTTCTGCACGGAAAGTATTAAAATTGTTAAAGTATTAACCGAATCAAAAAAGACATAAAAATTGAGTAACCCAAATGAGCAATTCAGAGGTCGTGAATGTTGGTTTTCATTAAGTTTTCATTTAATTGCCCAACTGTACTTCACGAAGAGATTGTTAGTATAATGTGACAGTGCACATTCTATCAGTCGCAGTTCTATGGCTCATACATGCATCTGAAGTTGTTTTGTCAGCCAAATCTGTTTCGCCACACCAATAAACTGAAATTCACACCCTCATCCCAACATATAATGGGCAACAAAAAACACATTCTCTGTTATGCGATGTAGCGGTACTGATGGCATGTAGGAGAATAACGCTTCTCAAAAAATAACATCGATAACACGTATATTGTTTATATTTTCGAAAACCAAATTACTTGCAAAATTTGCAAATAAAGCTCGCATGTTGGATGACAATTTGAAAAGCCCTTTTGACCACATAAAATAAAAAAAAATAAAAAAAAATCAGCCGACAGTATGCTCTTATTTTTCCTTTTAGGTTGTTACCTTATAAGTTTAAGTTTTAAAAAATAAGGCAATTAGTTTTAGTTGCACGGTTCAGAAATCTTAAAACCAACATGAAAAAGAATCGTGGCAAGATGGTGGATTGTGGTTCTGGCAAGAAAAAAAAAATCGTGATACATTTTTCACGCATCATCCACCCCTAACAAAGCGCAAATCAAAGCAGAATGAAGATAGTAAAACCATTAAGTCATGTAACCCTAAAATGCAATTGCTAAAGTGTCTTCAGTTGGCACTGAAATAAATGAACCAGGCTATATCATATATAGCTTCACTATTTGTACAACTTAAGCTAGAGAGAAGCAGTTATGAATGCTAGTTCATCATTTATTTTATGAGATGCCTTTTTTGCATTTGACTCCTTGATAATTACCCTTAATGAGAGGAAATCACAATAAGTCCAATTTCTAAGAAACATAAAACTCACTGATATACGTTCAGAACTTTTACCCAGCAATCTGAAGGCGTGAACTTTACACCCCATATAAAAAGAAAAGAAAACACTCAAAAAGTTGACAAGCCCAGGGAAGTGAACAGCAGCATCCAATAACATAAAAAATGAGAAGGTTCGCAGTTCTTGAGAAGGTTCAGAAGATGTAAATATCGACTCCGTACATAACTTTCTTCCTTAAGCTTCCAGAGGCAGGCTTGACAGTGAGGTTCACAGAGAACGTCTCTCTCCGTGACATGCAGAGGCATCGTCACAAAAACTTTCACAAAGTAAAACACCCCGCATGTTAATGCATCATTTATATTGCCATCATTTAACAGAAAATTACCTGGAAATCCTCCATAAATAATCAAGCACATGGAAAGAACTCAAGAAGTGTTTAAACGCTTTTGAGGAAACCCTTTCCTTGCAGAAAACAACTTTCCTTTTCTTTTATCTGCAATGTTCCTAAGTAGAACCAGACATTTGGCGTGCTGCTGCACGGTGACTCATACATACTGGCAAAACATGACATTTTAAAACGAATTAACTTCTCGGTTAGTTGCAGAGTATTCTCAGAAACCACTGAAGGCCACTCAGTGCTGTCTAACCCCTCTTTTATACGAAAGTCTGACTTCCTCAACCCCTAATTTAGCCAGCTAGGTTCACACAAAACGCTTAAGTCTGGGATCCTGTGTGTGTGTGTGTATATATATTGTTCAGCTCTACCCCTAAAACATCTTTTAGCTCATGATGCAAAAATCAAGTTCTCTCCCACATAGTTTAGCAAAGACACCTTGATGACATGACTTACCCTCGGCTACATCCATGGCCTGTCTGAGTGCGTGGAGCTTCCGTTGTCTCTCTTTTATCTTGTCGTATGCACTGCTGAGTTGTGAGCTCACAGACGGGGCTGAGAGATGGTGTGGTTTTTGGGACTGTGGTGCTCCATAATCAGAGTATCTGGTGTCCCTGGCCCGGGTGGAGGACTTCCGTCTGCCCCCTGATTTCTGGCTTAGGGCACTGTTGCCTCTACGAGCCTCCTCCAGTGCCCCGATTCGGACCGTATCCAAATTGAAGTAGGCCAAATCCATCGAGGAGGCCCAGTTCTTCCTGTACTGGCCAGGATCTCTGTGATACGATGGGGGTTTCCTCTCAGCCACAACCGGCCTCCCGTGCTGCTGAGAGAAGAACTCTCCGAGGTGGTACTCTGAAGGCGGATAATGGGAGATGCCATCTTCTCCTTGGAGAAGGTCATTAATGGACAGGGACCCCATGGAGCGGCTGAGGCCTCTGCTAAGAGGTGCCTGCTCCTGGGTCCGGGATCGATAGCGCTCCAGAACTCGCGGGGCGGCACTTCGTCCTGTGGAACAAAACGGAACAGACTGAGAATGGAAACCAGCTAAATAAAACATAAAGCAATGCCCACATTTAGCGGAGAGACAAAGACGCGAGACTTCAAGAGGGACACATGACAATTAAACAAAGGGGCCAACTGTTCTCGTGCCCAACCTGCTCTAGAACCCACTTCCAAAATGTTCAATATCTAGTTTAAGATACGGAATAAGAAGTTTCAGAGTTCACCTTCAGCCTCTCAGTGGCTTAATTAACCTTAACCATACCAAACAAATAATATCTGTCCCTAAGAGGAAGGGGTTCAAGAGATGACAACAGAAAGGCACATTCGGTAATGTTAATAACAGAAGAGCACAGAAGACAGATTTAAACCTATTTATAAACTAAGCCGCTATTAGTTTAGCGATAAATTCAGAAGCAATAAATTCACTGCAGAGGCGCAAACGGTTACCTTTGTTTGGATCGTAAAGAAACAGAAAACATCAGAGTGGCATCAATAATTTAAAGGAGGCAGAGAGGCCCAGTGAGTCAGACCGCTGTCTCGCGTCTCCTGGGTGTGTGGAGTTTGAATGTTCTCCCTCTATTGGGTATGGTTCCCCTGGGTACTCTGGTTTCCTCCCGTAGTCCAGGACCATAAAGTCAGGCTAACTGGCTCCACTAAACTGTGTGTGTGCACTATACAAAGACCTGGCATTCCATGAGGGTGTGCCCCCTGCCTTATACCCCGGACTGCCTGAGCTAAGCTCCAGTCCCCCCAGTGACCACATCCAAGAGAAGTAGTTAGGCGATACATAAATCCAAAACTTTTAAATCACTTATTAAATACAAGTTAAAGCAGGGTTCCCCAATTCCAGTTCTGGAGGGGCACGTCTGCAACACAGTCTGCAGATTTCCCTGCTCAAAACACAGATATTAAACCTGGTAATCGGCTGGTTAGTTGAATGAGGTGTCTTTGAACAGGGAAATCTGCAAACTGCGTTACAGACTGGCACTGCGGGACTAAAATTTCAGGAACCCTGGTCGAAAGGACTATTTTCAGCATACTGACTGTTCATAACTGCAAACATAAAAAAAAAAAAACTTTCATTAATAGAACAAGAAAATCATCTGAATCCTGAGTAGGAGAACATACATCTAGATACATCTAGACTGAATGGAAGCGCAGTGTCTTTTTTACATTCTCCTAAAGAATAAGCCTGTTTGATGGACCCCTTATTCAGAACACATTCGCTGCTGTTATATAAAGCGCAAGAAAAACAAACAAACCCAAAAAAAAACTAAACGAAAAATGTGCGGACAAAAACGCAAGTCTTTATGCGCAACCTACGAGTACATCGGGAAGCACCAGAAGATTTACCATCACTGCAGAGAAGGCTAAGAAGTTGTGGTTTGTCAAAACTTAACCTAACGAATCCAGATTCCCGCTAACAGAGCGTGTCCGGAAAATCATAAAATAATTCAGGAGCGGTGTTATTAGAAACCCACCCTGACCGACTGCTTCTATATTACAGCAACACTGTTTAGGATTTCTGTTCATTACTGTAAGGTACTATGCCAATTATACATGGTTCATTCAATTATATCAATTTAAATATCCATTCATCCATCCATTTTCGAAACTGCTTATCCTACTGGGTCACGGGGGGTCCGGAGCCTATCCCGGAATCAATGGGCACGAGGCAGGGAACAACCCAGGATGGGGGGCCAGCCCATCGCAGGGCACACTCACACACCATCCACTCACACATGCACACCTACGGGCAATTTAGCAATTCCAATTAGCCTCAGCATGTCTTTGGACTGTGGGGGGAAACCGGAGTACCTGGAGGAAACCCCACGACGACATGGGGAGAACATGCAAACTCTGCACACATGCGACCCAGGCGGAGACTCGAACCCGGGTCCCAGAGGTGTGACGCAACAGTGCTAACCACTGCACCGCCATGCCGCCCCATACAGTGCTAACCACTGCACCACCATGCCGCCCTCAATTTAAATATCTACTGAGAAAAATAAAATAGATGATTCATGGTTAACAGATTTCAGTAGATGTCCAGACATGCAGGACATAAGTTAACAAGCTTAAAGCTGGAAAAAAGATCACACTGTTGACCCTCCCATCAATTAGACAAATTGCCCAGCCCACAGATCATTCGTAGCATCTCTATAGCGCAGCGTTTCCCAAACCAGTCCTCGGGGTACCGCAGACAGTAAAGGCAGGCGGCCTGACAAGGAAGTGGTAGGAAGAGAAAACGTGGCTTGTCTGTGGCTCCTCGAAGACTGGGTGGGGAAATCCTGCTTCAGCAGACGACGGCCCCGGAAGGAACACGGGTTCTGCGTTACCTGTGGGCAGGCCTTTACCCCGCAGTCGCTCCCTGATCTCCTTGCTCCGCTCTGGAAGCGACTCCCGTTCACTTTTTGACAGCAGCCCGTCCAACTAAAATGACACAAAAGGACACAAGGGAAAATAAAAATGTCTGGGTTAACAGATCTGGAGAAAAAGTTCCTCTCTCACCTTGAGGTGATAAACATAACAGCCATGATGCTGATGACGATGATAAGTTTAACATACTGTCCATGACAACAAGTAGCTGGTGGAGATTTCAGGTCCAGAAAGTACAAATCCAGATCGAGATTTTGTTTCAACCAACCAGTTAAGTACTCTGTGAATGTGACTCTTTATACTCAACTGGACGGTTGAAACAAAACCTTGGTCTGGATTTGTACTCTCTGGACCTGAAATCTCCACCTCTGGAAATAACTCATTTCACAGGTCACCAACCTAACCCTAACCTTTCAGCTGTTGCTACCTCATTTCACCCAAGAACCTATTATATCCACAGACCAGAACACATTTTCCAGGTGACTTCTGAAGTGCAGTACGATTCAACACAGAAAAGCTGACATCTTAATATTCTCAAAAGCAATAAAACAGATAACTACACAAATACGACCCATGACAAAAAAACGAAACCTTAACTACACACACAACTTATGTTTTGGATGGAAATAACGCTCTTAGTTTTATTTTAGCACAATTGTCAATCTGCAAATGTGTTTCTATTGTCCGAGGGCCGTGCTGTGAGAGGCAGGACCACCTGAGAGAGGCTGCCCAGCACCAGCCTGACGAGCTTCCTGACGTAGGCGAAGGATGGCTCGCAGTTGGAGCTGCGGATGTGCGCGCTGCAGGCGTCCAGCACGGTGCGCACTGACATGCGGCCGTGGGTCCTGGCATCGCACATGCTGCACAGCATGCTGTTCAGGTGCTCCCCCAGCTTAACGGGCTGAACATGCAAAACACAGACCATGTTTCAACACAAACCTTATTCAAGGAAGTATTAGGTCATGGAATAGGGAGTTAAAGCTTCCCCACTCATCTCAGACAAGGTAAGACAGTAACCACTCAATCACGGCTTAAGCCTGTTTGCAAAAAAAGATTGCATGCAAGGTACAATTTGATATACACAAAACACACATAAATGTGTGTGTGTCTATTCGTGTGAGTATTTTTGTGTGGATAAGTATATGCGCAACATGCAGTACCTACACAAACAATACTTAAAATTTAAATTATTTTTAATTTGATGTATTTGTGAAATAACTGACTGACAAACACCGGCACACCGCTAGCTAAAACAGTGAATTGAATGAATTTGGCTTCAAATTAACATTTGTATCACATTACTATTAAATGTGACCTCAAGAGGGAAGAAACCCCCCCCCCCACAAGCCTCTGTTGTAAGATGTTGAGAACTGTTACCTGACTTTGAGGAATCTCGTAATCTGCCCCCCAGAAGAGGGTCATTCCCAGGGAGTACATGTGCATCTGAGGAGAACGACATTGGCAGCGATCAGAGAGAAGATCAAACCAAAGACCAAAATTTGCTCCCACTAATCATGTGATGCTGACACTGGGAGGGGGGGTTAAACTGACAAGTTTAATTCAAATACAACATTCAGCGATGATTCCGGAGGCGTGACACAGTGTAGAGAAGACGACTCACACTTTACCACCTTTGCACAGAAAACACAAGAATCAGGTCTTGGCTCTCGGGCTACATGCTTATTTCTTTTTTACTTGTTCTTAAAAGAATGCGCAAATAGAAATGCTGAAGCATTTTCAAAATCGGAATATTAACTATTATTTTTTTTATATAACGCTGGCACCAAATAGAATTGACAGCTGGTAACTACCAATGAGAGGCCCTGTGCCGTAACAAAAAAAAAAAGACGCAAAACAAACACTGAACACTGCGCAACCTTTTCAATATCAGAGAGAGAAGTCAGGGTTAGTCCTTCTAGGACCTCTGGGGCAGTGAAGGCTCTCAGGTCCTGCTGAGTCACATTCTCGTCTGTGAAGGAGATGTTTCCCGAAGGCATCAGCAGCAGGGACCATGGGGAGATGGTGAAACTGAGAGCGGGGGTATCTGGAAGGGAGAGGGAGAGCGAGAGAGACTGACTATACAGACATTAATGCTGAGATTAATGCGGAGAACGAGACAGAAAGGCGGCCAGCGTCAATATCACTTTAACACTGAATATGTATGAAGAGGCATCTAGATTCTAGCTTAAACGCCACCCAAGGAATGGATGCAAATAAAAATGCCAAAGTGGCCCTTGAGTGTATTTTATTAGGTACACTGAGCCTACCAGGTTATAACCTACCAGGTTATTGCGCACTACAACTCCAACGCTGAGAAACAGAAAAGCACTTATAGATGTATTTATAGTGATTAGCTTTTAGAAGAAAAAGTTCACAGTTAAGACGGAAACATCGTATCCTGTCTGAAAATACTGGCTTGTAATGGCAGGTTATTAAAAACTGCATACAACATATAGCAAAAGATACGTTAGAAAAAAAAATAAATAATTACCTAAAATCAACATACAGAATACATGTTGAAATACTGTAACTTAAATATGAGTAAATGTAATATTGTATTATCTTACAAACGCAATCATTGCTAAGCACCAAAAACCACACAGTATGCTAATCTGCAGAATTTAACTATTGAGGTTGACGATCATAGGATGTCTATATGACACAGAAATCCTTTTTCTCCAAAATCCTCCCTCAAAAATGGTAAACTTATGTATGGCTTAGCAAAAACAACATTTACGCAGAGAGGCTAGAATGGAGATTTATATTGCATAGCAATGGTTAATTACTAACCTGACAACGTTGGAATTTGACAATGATAGAATATAATCTTGGTTTATGTTGAATGTTGAATATTAACATCACAATTTTTCAATCCAGAACACTGGAAGCACCATGAACTTAAGGAAATAAATATTTTTAACGAAAAAGCACAGTCCACTGTAATAAAAATGTCAGATTCTTCTTGCCTGTGGTCAAGGAGGTTGGCATGAGCTCAAACTGAAAAAGCAGGCCTTTGAACATCCACCATGAAAGCAGACATTGGATTATAATGCAGCTTTTGTCTGCCAACGGTACCACGACTGCCATATCCTTATCACTGCAACAACACAGACACTGTGCTTCCAGACAAACCCTTTTCACTAAGGTCCACACTAGTCTTATTTTTTGCTTTGCTTGTAGCATAGGTATTTGACAGTATTTTTAATATTAAAAATAAAAGAATTTCCATACAATACATTTATACAACCTAATTACACAATACTCAAGCAGAATGTACTCTTAGTGCAGAGAGTTCCTCCATTGTATAACCAACCTCAATGTTTACCAAATGTGCTATGAACTTGAGGGTAAATCAGAATGTCAATTGACACCCATCATATTGAACTGGTGAGTGCAAAAAATACATCCTTTTCAAATGAATAAAATGAGTATTCTCCAGATATGTCTCCAGGAAAGGTGGCCAGGCATACTTCCTGGGAGCTCAGTGAAAACTGAGGTTGAGAGAGTATGCAATGTCTATATGTAAATATGAACGCAAACACAAAAGGACGTTCTCTGCTGATTGAAACTGAAGCACGAAATACTGTGTAGACAATTTCTCAAAACAAGTGGTAGCTCTATTATAGGATTCTACAATTATTTCACAGAATTAGCTTCTTCCCCCACTGTTATTCATGATAATTCATGAACAGCATGACTGTTCACTTATGCTATTAATTAGCCTGCATCATAACCAGAGGTCTCGCATGTTCTGACAGGAAGACGACTTGCTTGTATAAACATGGGATCAAGAACCTGAAGTACATAAAATCAAGACCAGCGTTTCCCAATCTAGTCCTAAGGGACCCCAGACAGTCCATGTTTACCTGCGAGGGAGCAAAAATGTGGACTGTCTGTGGGTCCCCAAGGACCGGGTTGGGAATCACTGATCAAGACAAGAGCAGGGTACATGGGTATGACAAGAAAGCACGCCAGTAGGCGATTCATATAACGAGTGAGTGGTTTACCCGTAAAGGGTGCAAAATTTTACGAGAAACAATTATAAGCAAGAAAGCATCTATGAGTTTGAAGACCTCTGTTGGGAAGACATAAGAAGTTGGGAGCAATTCCTAACAAGCATTTACAGAAGTTAAATAAATGTACATAGTATCCCAGCTTATACAAGTTACTTTCAAAGTTCAATGCTAACGCTTTGACGTACTGAAGACGATTACCTCTGCGGAGCAGCTCCTGAAGGCTTTCGGTGCTCTGGCTCAGGACGGCCCAGACCTCCTCCTCCTGCAGAGGCCCTCCCCGCACCTCCAACGCTTCCGCCAAAGACACGTGCATCATCTCTGCTGAAGAAATTAGTTCCAAAATTGATCTCAAGAGAAAAATATTTAAACGAATGAATACGTTTTAGGAATATTTATCTAAAACTGTAAAAACCATGAAGGATAGATTAGACTACTGGTCAGATATAGGAGGCCAGAAGGTACAACACCCTTCAACAATAAATCATGGAGGCCCAGCATCCTAGTGGAGTCTGTGTCCTAGGAAACACCTTCAGTCGTCCCTCTGCTTTACTCATCTCCTCTTCTAGAAATACTTATGAATCACTTGAATCACTTTGAAACATATAAATCACTTTGATAAGAGATTCAGAGTCAAGCAAGTCAGATGTTTTAGCAATATACAATCATACATATAAATTATAGTAAACCGCTTACCTAAAAAATGCTTATCCTCTGCAGTACTGGTTATACTACTCTACAAGGCAAGAACGCGAAAAAAAATGTGTCCACATACACTCATATTTATACTATTGTCATTTGTTTTAAACAAAAGTATAGAATTCTTTTAACACTGACGTCCAATATCATCCACAGGTTGGACTACGCAACACAAAAAAAATAAAAAAATCCCACATCAAATTCCAGAATAGTTATAATTTTATTGCTGAGTTTATAGTTTTGTGCTATTTGATCATAGCTTAACCAGAAATACATTTGTGATCTTAATCAGATTGAAAAACGTACACACACACACACACACACACACACACAATTAGATTACACATTTTGAAATTATATATCATTATTCACATTTTTGCTATTTTCCAGCTTCCATTTGGAATCAATAAGTTTATACAACGATAACATGCAACGTATTCTGGAAAGAGACACCTATAATTATAGCTTCTGTACTCTCACAAAAAGGTGTTGGGTGCTTATGCAGGGAGGCATTACGAACTGGCAGATACGCAGAAGCTTGTTAACTGCACTTTTACCCGGCGAGGTCCAGGTGAAATGACGTCTGATCAAGTCACTTTCAAACAGGCCTTAAATCAAAAGTTCAGGTCCCAGCAAGACAAAGGTCACACGTGGCTTTCTGTGCGCCTCGAACATAAACAGGTGCAAAGGTCACTAGCCTGCCCTGGTCAGGTACCCTATATGCCCACTTGGCACAGCTTCTACAGCTTAAGCTACTCCAGTCTCCATGCAGGCAAGGTTTCAGAAGACTGGCGGGAAGGTGACTGCTTGATATCTGGCTTCCCCCGGACGACTGACATATCACACTCATCCATCTGATAAGACGCTTCGGATCAGCCACCCGTACTGCTCCTGAAACTACCAGCCAACCCAATACCCAAACCAGTGACAGAAAACTCAGGCACAGACTGCATGCTTCTGCCCTTATAACACAGTGATCAGTCAAAAGCCCTTACTTCACACATCCCTAGCCTGGCATGGACTTGTTCCATCAGGTCCCCTTCACGGATGAGTCACGCCTTATCCTGATCCAAAAAGATGCGAGTCACAGTGTAGAGGAGAAGAGAGAGAAAGATATGCTGACTCCTGGGGTGGAAGAAGTGTAAAAGGTGTGGACGAGCATTCCCCACGCAGACTGCATGCTGCTTCGCCTCACCTCGGGCAGGCTAGATGGGGTTACATAACAGCGATGTCAGCTGGTGTGCAGATGCTACCTCGGCCCCTCCTCTCTCCTAACCGTAACCCCATAAAGCACCAGTAGGATGATCGCTACACCCGGAGTCACGACCCTCTGCCTACCAATGGCTGGCGGCATTGTGAGGCCTTTCTGCAGGAAAGTGCAGAATCTGCGGCTCACTGGCTGTATGCATGACAATTATCAAGTACTTGTGGCTACAAGCGGCTGTAACACAGATTGCAAGAAGACTGTGTTTATATTTATCAGTGTGTAACTTGCTACAAAGTACATTAATTGTTAAAAAACAAAAAACACACACACACTTTGGGAATATATGTAGCTAAAAACCCTAAACCCTAAGACATAGATGGTAAGAAATCATACGTCTGCAGGATAACAGGCTCGGGTTTGGGGCACTTCTGTAACAATGAGTCACGGAGCCCCAGTGTACTGGGGGGCTTCATCAGGGAGAAGCACAGCAGCTGCTCTCCTTCACTCCCGCCTCCCTCCTTACAGCAGGCAGAGGACCAGGAAGGGCCTGCAGCCGGCTGGTTATTAGCAACCATCCATCCATCCATCCATCCTCTGAAACCAGCTGTGAGCCACTGGAGCTCTGCCACACAGCGATCCCCAACACATCCGTTTCCCACCAACACCCCTGAGGCCATGTCACCTACCAACACAACCAAGGACTGTGGCTGTGTGCATCAAATACTAATTTGTTACTCTACACATAATATACTATACATATAATGGGTAATGCTTTATAACTGCACCTTCATAATGCATTCACAGAACATTCATAAGCAGCATGTACACCCTTGCATGCTGTAACAAGTGCAGTAAACATT
Source organism: Brienomyrus brachyistius (assembly GCF_023856365.1). Lineage (NCBI taxonomy): Eukaryota > Metazoa > Chordata > Actinopteri > Osteoglossiformes > Mormyridae > Brienomyrus > Brienomyrus brachyistius. Next base: position 19,435,533 of record NC_064539.1, on the reverse strand, counting down.
AACAAACACCATATAAGAATAAACATCATAATCATGATGTCTTATTAATGTATATTTAAGCTGTTAAGGTGTGTTAGGATGTTATGGTATACATACATGCTGCTTATAATGTTCTATGAATGCACAATGAATGTATCACGAAGGTGCAGTTAATGTAAAGTGTTACCTAATACAGTCGAATGCCTACGTACCTGCAGTCTCGAGTACAAGTTATAACATTTTTGTGACGGTTAGAGAAGAAAAAACCTAGCAAACAGAAACTCAAGCGAAAGCCAGCGGTCTTGGGGGGGGGGGGGGGGGGGGGGGTTAAGTCTCCCACATACAAACGCTTATAATTTTAGGTGCTACTTCTATCCTGCCAAACAAGACAGTCCAGCTTGTATTTTGAAAAAAATTTACATAACAATATATAGCAGCACATTCTACTGATTTGTCATTATTTCACATAATATATACATACACATACTTTAAATCATTAATTGAATCTACACAATACCTTTAAGCAATCATTTCAAAATGCAGTCACAACAAATTGCACGTACTTGCATTAATCAACTGAACAAAAGAGAGTGGGTTATAAGCTGACTGGCTCATTAAACACCAAAATGGCCAAACAAGCAGAGCAGCAAAGACCTTTGGCCAAGCTGTACCCCCTTTTTCCCCAACAGAGACAGAGAGGAATGTTTTTATCTGTAGACAGGCTGCTTTGGAGACCAGCACTACTCCCAGTGGTAACCTAACAGGCCCTTTATGCAGAGGCTTAGGGGAATCCTAAAGCAGGCTGAACCAATCTCATGCTTCTTCAAACCTGTACTACGAAGCGGGGTTACTTGTCGGATTTAAGGTAGTCTGGGCAAAATGTAAGCGAATGAATATGAAGTCCATTTAAACTGTGGTACCTGAAATCTGACAAGTTACCCCGATAAGCCAGTAACCCTGCTTCGTAGTACAGGCCACTGGTTTGACTAGCAGAGAGACAATAGCAGCAAAAATGTTTACTTACTGTTAGCCAAATGGATAACGGTCAGAACGATTGTTATTAAATGACGGCACATGCAATAATTTAAGAAGAAATGTTTAGAGTAAAATACAGAAGAATCATGTGTAACATAGCTATATTTGTGATGCAAGTTACAAACTGAAGAAAACAGTATGTCAACCTTATTTTAAAATGCAGGAACACTAGAGTCCAAGAGGAGGACCAAGCAAAATTAAAAGACAGGAGCAATATTCCTCATTAGATGTGCCACAGATAAGTTGATGCTTAAATGAAATTCATTCATCGAGGATCTGTTATGCAAATTTAGTCTACAGAGAAATGGACCGGGTCCCCAGCCCGGAAAGGCTGTAATGCATGCAGGCTTTCAAGTCTTAACAACGGCAGCATGCGAATGAAGCTGTAATTAGTATAATCATAAAAACAATTAGCTACTACCCTGCCAGAACCAGAACTATGAATGACCCCCTTCTGTAAAGATTAAGATGCCATATAATAGAGAAGAACACAAGTGGATAAGAGAATTGACCGTCGTTTTAATAAGCTTGACGTCTGGCAGGCAGGTGTTTACGTCAGAGTGCAATGTATTTGTCTTGTTTACAAGATTACAAAGTCATGCCTGTAATCTTAAGTGATATCCACATAAAATTAAGTCCTGCTAGATGCATTCAACAACTTTCATAACACAATTTCGGGTAAAACTTAAATACAAACAGTATTTGTCCTGCCAAATGAAAAAGTAACATAAAATATGTTACCATGGTCATTTATGCAACGTAAAATTATTGTAATAAAATGTTAAAATACAAGCTAAAAAGCCACGAATTCAAGAAACAACACAGTTTGCATGCGTTTTTTGGTTTTTAACCTTTCAGCAATTCATATAAATCTTAAGCTAAAATGTAGTATTTTGTCACTTTCTTTTCCCCCAAATATATGTGTGCAGTTGCCTAATTCAAGGTATGAATGTGCTTTACTTCACTCTCAAAAACAGAAAACAGAAAGGACTTTCGGATACAACAAGCTCCTATCAGTTTTGCGAAGAAATGACTCTTAAAAAGTGATTCATTTCCATTGTTTTGTCAGTGCTTGACGAATCCCAAGTTAATTTCAGTTGTAGAAACAATGGAAATTCCAGCATTTAAATTCGGAAACAATTTCTTTAGTGTAAAGATGAAGTTGGGCTGTTAAAACCATTTGGATTCATGGAGGAGAAAAAGGATCGAAATTCCAAGTTGAGCTGAAAATATTTCAGGATATATTCCTGCCAGGAAAAAGTGCAGCAGCAGTCCATCGCATATTTTCCCATAATCACATTCGAACAGCCCATGCATGTACAAAACCATCAATTCCTACAACTCCACCCAAATTCAACCTAGTAATGTCATTTTAAAAAGGTTAACAACAAATGAAGTTCTTGGAATATGTACATGGAGAAAATCGTCTCTCTCACATTTTTTTGTATTGAAGAGTGTGCCTGCATTAACAGACCCAACACCATCAGGGAGACATTTGGGACTTCAGAAAATAAAGAATCATATAAAACGTTTAATACATTTGAAGGTTAATTATAAAACTAGAAGTTTTCTTGTAGACATGCACTAGCAACAGCATATTTAGATAATATGCCCCTAGCAAGGTGACTGATTGTGAAATACCCTAGAACGAGGGCTTATGGCTGGTCAAATTAACATACAATTACCATCACCAGACAGAATACACTGGTATATACAGCTGTGTTAATAACTTAGTGAACAAGTAAAAAAAGTTTTGTAAAAAAGAAAACAATGACAGCAGAATATGGCCAAATAACTACATCAAGGTGTAAGTGTCAAGCACATCTTTTCTGTATCTCTTAACACTCCTAACTACCAAATAATAATAATAATAAACAATAATAATAACAACAACAACAACAACAACACACAGAAATGTTTTCGTACCAAGGACCAAAGCATTCCTATTGCGATTTGCTGAATGATGTGGAAATCGAGGGAGAACAGCCCACAGCAATCACTTTCCCAAAAATAGGTTTAGCCATAAAGTTTATAAAGTGCCAGACAGACAGACAGGGAGAGCGACAGAACGGCATCAGCCTGCCCTTTGTTCCTCTCCTGGTGTAACATCTGCACCCCTGGCTTCACTGCCCGTGAGGTCTCTGCTTCTCCCACCCATTGCGGCAAATGAGGGAGTTACCATGGGGATCGTACAGCGTGGATTTCCTGAACCACATATAATTGTAGCTCACAGCCTCTTCTATCACAAACACAATGCTGTAGGACGGCGCAATCATCATTCAAATACTAATGTGAGTGACCGAATTCTGCTTTTCGGCTTATATTTTGCTCAGCTTTGCCGAAAACCCACACATACATCACACATACATACAATACGCACAACACATGGGTTTAAATGTTTCTTGAAAAAGTAAGACTCTCAAAGACAGATGGCTGCCTAACTAAGACCGTCTATCAAAACTGATTTTATATAGGCCTGTAATTAAAGTACTTCTCTGGGGCACGAGCAACTACAACAAATTAGCTTAAGAGCTGCTGCTGCAGGACCCCCACAATAGCAGAGGGAAGGCCATTTCCTAAAAGAAAAAACCAAAATAAGCCACAAAAAGAGAGCAAATTATGAACACAGGCATGATATTTTTTTTTGTCCAAGCATGGGGGAAAAAGTCCTTCGATTCCAGTGGTCAGCATGATTACTATAATTTTGAGAAGAAATGCATAATCCAAAGAAATCTTAAAAGGTTCTAGACTTTTTCTATTAAATCTGTGTGCTTGGTCTTATAGCCCTTTTGTGATATAATTAATAAGTTGACTCTTTCTGATAATATGTGAAGTTGCTAAATAACTGCCAGTTAAACAAAAAAAAAACAAACTGGTTTTTGGGTAAGTGAACCACCCAATGTATTATATTAACCTAACCGGCTTCATTATGTATTCTGCCTGTGTTCTTTAGGCAGTAATAAGGATTGTAATGTAAATGACCCCGGCATCAGTTTACAAATCTAATTCAGCCCAACCATGATAGGACCACATAAATATAAACAGCTTTTTTTCTACTATCGGTAATAATAAAATATGTATATACAAAATTGTGCCAGTGTTAAGTATGTTCCGTTGTTAAAGAATTCTATGAGTCGCATTAATATAAATAAATCGAGGGCGAACGTACATCATCGCGAAAACACACAAAAATGTGTCCGATGAGGCACGATTTGGTGTTGCTCAGTGCAAGGGTCGCACCTATTTAATCTAAACAGAAAATTCCACGTTTAAAACTTTTTCTGCATTTTCCTCTCCTCGTCTACATCCTAACATTCATATTTGTTTGCACAGGCTTCCTGCTTGATTGATTTTCACTTTACCTGTTTATACAAATGACGCAATTACGATTGGTTTCTTTTTCGAAACCCCGGGGAAATACAGTTTCTCGCTGACTTTGCTTACTGCCCGTTCCTCCGGTTACGTCAAAAATCGAATGACACCTGTGATTTTCAGAAAACTATAGTCCGTGTTAAGTGCATAGAAAATGAAAACTAAAGATATTTACATCACATGATAATATGATCGTACGGTATTTGTTACGAAACAGTCTTCCTAGCCCCGTCCTGGAACTCCATGCTGGTCTCCCCCCCCAGCTCAGCCTATTCAAATGCCAAATTCACAAACTAGCCCAGCTTAAGATGTCACGTGGTGCTTTTTGTCAGATGGAAAAAAAACCCTTTTCAGCCAAGTCAGCTATGTAGCTGGTTTAAGCACTTTGCCAGACCCTCTTTAATTACCCCGGTAATTCAATTAAAGTTGAATATTTCATTTGCAAAGCAAACGTCACCAGTAAAACCGCGCTGGCGATTGGATTCGTTTTAAACTGCAACCACCAGTGCATCCACTCCGGTAATATATTTAAATCTGTTGCGTCGTGAATAAATCCCCCATATAACTTAAGTGAACAGCCTGAAATTATTACTATGACTGACGTATATATAAATCGACTAAGGCGAATTTCTTTGGACGCATTTTAGTGCGGAATCTCGTTCGGCTGCATATTTTTCTCCCCTTAACTTGCGATTCCTGCTTACTGAACGGTTGCAACACTCATTCGACTCCAGTAACCATTTGGCAACTCTGGAGTTTTTGCCATCTTGCATTAAGTCACTAAAGCCATATATTCCAGCATTAAAATACCTTAAAATAACCAGTCACTCATAAACAAAAAGACAAAATAGTTGCCCTTTCTCCAAAACATTACAAGCAAAGCACCGCAATATTTACTTGTTCCCAGTAAACAGCAATTATCCCGTTTCCGTCGACTATAAAGCCAAAGGGGCTAGCTAGTTCGCTTAACTTCAGATAAAGGCAGGCTTTCCAGCTCCTTCTCTCCTTTTTCCCCCCCAACTCCTATCGACATTACCACGATATGTAAGAAGAAACCAAACTTACCTGAACTTAACCTTCATTTAAAAGACCACCTGAAACGGGTTAGGGGGCCAACTTAAAGCAAACGCGAGCGAAACCAGCCCATTTTCAGCATCACCGTCCCAATGAAACATCTATGAAATTCAAAGAGCGGGTTTGTGTAACAAGTAACAGGTTTAGAAACAAAGTATCATTTCGATAAGCAGGGAATGGGTGCGCGCTCCCCAAACGGAAAAGCAGAGACCATTTACCTTAATGTATCTGCATTACAACGTCCTTAAGCGTCCGGCAGCTCTACGCATATAAACGTCGTTCGTTTGCATGTAATTCTCGGCGCAGTACAGTAACCATTACTGCTGAGAGGCTTTGCTCTCTCCTCTCCTCTCCTCTCCCCTCTTCTCCGCTCCTTCTTGGCTACGCTAGTGGGTGCTGGTTGGGAGTAACCAGACACCCGGCTCCTACAGCTCATTGGCCCGATGTGGCAAAGCAGGAACCGTCACATAAGCAACCAACACGGGCGTTTCTATAGAAACCCCCGGCCGGGAGGAAAATACCGCAAGAACTTATTATAGTTTTCTATGGACATGTGTTGCTGTGCTAGATGAATTTTATAGTTACTTCGCAGACTAATGTTTTGTAGGCATGTGTTTCCGTGCGTTTATTATACGAGTGGCCTTCTCTATTAGAAACGTTCATTTGAAATAGCAGTTTTCACAGTGAGTTTTAATAATAGAAAAGAACCACAGATCATGATAAGACGAATATTTGCCGGATTATCTTAACAAATTTGCTTAAGTACATTCTACCTATCATTTACTAGCTGCCACATCGTATTATGTGGCTCTTTCTTGCGGTCTTTGATTTGTTACTCTAGTAAATACGTAATCCAGCTGTAATTCAAAATGAATTTTTTTGGGCCCCTATACACTTGCGTCACTGTTCTTCGACTGTGCGCAAAGACTTGGCTGTACATATGTACTGCTGGTAACAGGTGGCAAGATGTGTGAAACAAAAACGGAAAGTGACAAGTGACAAGAGTAAGATCACAATAGGCTACATCCTGTCTTTTCTATCTATCTATCTATCTATCTATCTATCTATCTATCTATCTATCTATCTCATCCACATCATACAGTTTTCTGCTCAAAAGATTGTTATCCTATGCTTGTCAATATAAATATATAACAGTGTATATATAGACAGTGTGGTGTGTTACAATTCTGATACAATTCTGAAGTGATTCAGATGGGAGACACTTTCAATCGTTCATGTAAAAGAAGCAGGTGCACAGGTACCCCCACACACACACACACACAAACACACCCCATATAAACACAATATCCATCCATCCAACCATCCATCCATTTATTTACATCCGTCTTCCATCTGCTAACCCATGGCCTCTCCCTGGAAGCACAGGACGTGATGAACCCAGGGGAGACACTGTGCCCGTCCTTCGCATAATGTCAGTGATGCAACGGTTTTGTGAGTTGTGAGTGAAATATATTTTTCTTTGCCCTTTATCCTTTGCAAGACTCTGTATTTTCTGCACTGTGGCTTAGGAAAATTCTGTCCTGTCAGAGAGAAGCTCACACAGTACATTTCATGACACTAGTGGTCTGTTCAGTGAATTCTCATACTCAAAATGCTTGGATTTTTTAAGCATTAAGATCAAGAATACTTTTTTTAAAATTCTTATTTGTAGCTCTTTGCACGCAATACCATATCTAATGTAATTCAAAGCTATGCAAGGATACACAACAAGAAACCTGACCACAAACTACATCTTTACGGCAACATGATGGCTAACCCCATTTTTTGATTTTTTTTCCATTATGTGACGTCAGATTGTGGCTGCTGGTTAGTAAATCATGGCCAACGATGTAGGAATGAAAAGAGAAGTTCCCTCTGTGAATCCAATCTGCATGACTTTTGTGCGTAATCAGAAAGAAATGAAGTCTTATACCACAAATCGCAGGGACTGGAGGAAAACAAGTTACGCTGAAGCTGTTGTTCTTCTTATGTACTGGCATATTAATTCTTAGACTACAATATCTGAAACTTTTAAAATGTCTCATGGAAATCGCTGTACTGCAGTTTACTATGTAAAGGAATATCCTTTAGTAAAATATAGTCAAACACAGGAAAGGTCATGTTAACTCATCGTTGGTATGTTATGTTCGTATGTTATGTTCGTATGCACTTCTGTATTTATCACAATTTCTGTTTTAAAGCTTGTTTTCTTTTGTTCTCTTTGCCTTCTTCTTTTTTACATTCTTCTTAACAGGGATAGATATGTAAACGGTCAGCTATCGAGGGATCTCACAATAGATCTCGCAATATAAGCATAATGTCTTACAATTATATTTTCCAAACAATCAAGACTTAGTTAAGATGACTTGTTGCTCCTATTAAATGAAGGAAGCCCAAAAACCTGAAAGCGTGATTGTACGTTGCATGCCTTACAATTCATATATTCTTTATCCACGAGGTCAGTTTGGGGCGAACAGGATTCCAAGGGTCCAGTTTCATTTCCAGGAAGAAAAAAAAGAATTCTGTTCAGCCAGGAACTAATTCAGTTTTGATTACTTCCTTCCATGCTGCCACCGTGTCAAACTGATGTTGTGATAGCTTAACTTGCCCTCTTGTGGTGAAATATATTATTACAACATGTGTGGCGTGAAAAGCTGTGGACGCTGCTATTTTTAAAATTGCAGTGTAGTGTATAAAGCGCTCCTATTTCAGCAGTATTACACACGTGAAACCTTTTTACTTACATCTGGCTACAATTGTCCATACGCTCAGTAGCACTATATTTGACAATAAAGCAAATCTTGGAATTCACCCTGTAGACTTAACTATACCGGAAAAAAACCTTTTACTTCAAACAATAAAACCATATTATCTTTTCAGACGTAGTCACTCATTCACTTAACAAACCCATTTCCTAGGAGACAGTTACACTGAAAGCTTTGCACGTGGCTACCTTTACACATTGATAGCTAGGCTGTTATGCACATTTCAGTAGCCATTTCATTAAAATGTCAAGTTCTAGGCAGCATGGAACTCTCGGAAACCATATGCTTTCTCATGCTGACTTCCTGTGCAAAGGTTTGCATATTAGAACCTCATATTGTACAATGAATGTCATGCTACTCTACACATTCTCCTCTGTACCTTTCCCTATAAACTCTGATGGGAAATTGCACCACATACCATAAAAGAACCGCCATAGTTCTCAACAAGCTATAACTGATTAAACCATCTGCTCAAGCCTTAGTTTGAGATCTGTCATCGACTGATTTACATCTGCTTTCTTGCTTTGTCTTGAAATTCTGACTATGACATGCTGTCCTTCCTTTAGGCGTCCATACCCATGTTGCATTAGCCATGAAATGCCAGGAAGCTGCAATGTTTTTTTTCCACCAAAGCTTCTTTCCAATGATCTCCATTGATCGTCGAGTTTACTTCTACAAGTTACAGTACGAAAAATAACTGGTAACTGGGCTGGCTGAGCAGTTTTATACATGACTCTAAGCATAACGAGACGTTCATTTCTTAATTATCTCAGAAACCACACCTGGTTTTGATGTACTATATACTTTGGTATCCCTCATTTATTCAATTGCTTAATATCATGTGAAGAATGATTCAGAAATTCTGTGAAAGGCTTTAGAAGTTGTGTTAAATTGCATGTGTTTGCTGCAAGTTTCCATCTAAATAAGTGTTGGAGGCAGCAATTTATGTGATTTAAATCTATTAATAGGCCAATTTACCTAGTTGTTACGGTAAATACCTGCCATTGCATTGCAGAATGTTACCAAATTCCTGCCACAAATAATTCCTGTTACTGGGATTTTGGTTGAGAGATTATATCGGTGCAGGAAAATGCTGGTTTTGTTGACGTATCTCTGCTTTAAGTGTAATGATATTTTTTGCACACATGGTATGTTACAAATGTTAGTGAGGTGAATTTTACTCATGTTTCCTACAGTGAGGGTGGAGGTTTGTAATCCACTGGTAGGAGGACCTCCTTCATACGAATCAAATTTAATTCAGAATTTGTATGAATAAATAATGACATTTTATTTACCGGACGCGATGTGGTATTACATTTTTGTGGTGCGTCCTGTCAAGTGAGCTAGTGATGCTGTTTACTTGCATCTCAGACCTGATGTACTGCTTTATGTGATTCTGTAATCAAAGAACCTCTTTATGGGTCTTTTCATAATCTTCCTACATACGACTTCACCTGGGTCTCTTTTTCAGTCACAGCTCCCCCTTAAGTCTCACCTCCAGACACAGACTCCCAGGACAAATCCCCTTGATCCCAGGCTTTGTCTTAACCTCCGCAGACCCTTTCATCCCAGTTAAGGACCGTACATGCAAAAAATCAAAGCCTGCATCGAAGGATTCCCTTTGATTCCGTAAAAAGGTTGTCAAAAGTCTCGAATTTCACTTCATGGTAAAGCTAAAACATAAACGTTAAAAAAAAAAAAAAAAAAAATGTTTTTTTTCCCCCAATTGGAGAAAAACAAAAAATCGTACTTGCATGATGGCATTAATATTTATAAGCAATGTTCAGACCTGTCCTAACTTCCTCTCCGTATTGCGCTTGGCACATAACCATTTTCAGAACTGTTCCTGTCATGCATATCTAACGTGTGTTTTTTTCAAATACTGACACCTTCACTTGTTTACTTGCTTATGGTATATAATACAATATCATCCATGCATTCCCCTACCCGCTTGTAAAGGGCAGGGTCATTTGGCCCGTGCAAGGAAACACAATGCGCAGGCTGGGTGGAATGCCAGTAGAGATCCGAGCCACACTCTCACACACTACGGGCAATTTAGAAACATCAAAGCACCAAGCAGCATGTTTTTAAGTGGAGATGGAAAACTGGAGGAAATCCATGCTTAAGTAGAGTCAATAGCTGCTTCCTGGGCACCTGGTTTTGTACTAGAGGATCAGTGTCAACCCCGTAATACTTAATTTGTTGGAAAATGGACCACTATTGACAGCAGATTCATCCACGTTAAATACTTTCTGGCCTAGTGGCAGAAGTAGAAATGTTAATGTTTGGTAAAAGAGATTATTATTGTTTTATCATATATGCAACAGTATGCTTCTATTCAATGTCACCTCTTACCCCAGGACTGCGGATTCGAATCGACTTTGAATGCTTGTCCCAATGTTTACGTTACAGTCAATAATCAAAGGACTTGTAGTTCAGATTGACAGCCGTGTCTTAATTAACCGTATAGTTTGAATCTGTGTGTTTCACAGTGGCGTATAAGGGGTTCTCCAGATAACCACTGGGTCCGCAGTTGTGATGGATGTGCTCGTGAGATGTTTCTTCCCTTGCTAGGAGACAAGCTGCATACACATTTATTAGGTATTTTATGTTAGGAAAATACATTGGTAAAGAATGCAACAAGCCTTGTCTTTTACACCTGAAATTAGCCGATTAGCTGATTGGTCAAGCTGTGTCGGGATATTAAATATGGTACCGGCCGAAGCACGGAGACACAGGAAGAAAGAATTAGTGGATTTGGAGGTGGATGTACATTTGAAAAATATACTCTACTTTTATAGCACTTTTATATGATGTTAGTGTGTATAGATTATACCGTCACAGTCCTCTTTAACTTATGTGCCATTCACGCATATCTATGGAATTCTTCTGAAAATACTACAGGTATCTATTTTAATCAAATCTGTCCACATCGTCTGTTTCGATTCCCAATACCTCTCCGTCTGTGTAGGGACTGAATGTCCTCCCAGTATCGCATGGGTTTTCTCCAGGCTGCCTATGACAGTGAAACACAAACGACAAACAGGAATAACATATATCAGAAGTCTTTAATTTCATTGACATGTCCGTCATTGAAAAATAAGCAGCGATTTTATTTTGCCACACATATCACGTAGAGGCATCAGGCATTAATCTTCTCCTATAAGAATTCGGTCAGGCGTGATGCTTTTAAATATCAGAGGGATGTAGGTCCGCCTCTTCAAGATCGGAGAGCCGCGCATGAAGCTGGGAATGCTGGATGGGGACAAGCTTCCTCCTCCCTCCCAGTGGCTGCTATGGGATTTGACGTCACGTGTGCTCCTTTCGGTTTCTACAGCAACCCGCTTCCCTAAACCCCTCTTTCCTACCTCTGCTGGTAGCTTCCACAATGGTACAGCCAGCATCTTGCAGCACAATGGTTGCAAGACGCTAAGCGGAGGGTGATTCAGCATCGCAGTCTCCGGTTTTTAAACCAGGTTTAATATCTGCATTCATTTGTTGGTGCTTTTTATTCCATCTTATCACCGTCTTTGCTGTATACGGGGGTCTTGTATGTCGCAGGGATGTTTTGAAGCGGACTGTCACAAGGCTTAGGACTGTCGTCAGCTGGCACGGAATGGTAGGTCCGTGGGTGATGTTGATGCGGGAAACCTGCTAAAGGGTGGGGTGATGAATATTGATCGCTGCGAAGGTTAATGAAGTCGAATGATGGCGATGCTGCTGTAGCAAGTAGGCAGTTGCAGGAAAAGAGATTTTTCTCCCCCCATTGTGTGCGGTGAAATTCTCATTGGGACCAGCGTCTCGGATAGGATGAATAAATTCGGCCAGTTAGCTGCTTTTTATACTTGGGTGAAGGTTTGCATGCTAAGCATCCATCGCCGTTGTTTTTGTTACGTCGAGTCCATGTTCATGCACCGATATTTCACATACAACCCAGGCGAAATTTAGCATTTTGTCACATTTGTTCCACAAATATAATCCATTATGTCGCCAAGAATAATGGCTGCTTAAATATAAACACTGATTGGTATTATTTTGCCACTTGTGTTCCCTTTTGTTTATATAATCTTAAGTCTAGTTATGTTTATATTAACAATCAAAGGTGAGCATGTGTGAATATAATACAACTAGGTATCATTTTTTTATTAAATAATTTGAAAGCAAACACGAATTATGTAGAAGATAATGGTGACTCCGGCTATGTGACTGGATTTTGTCACGCAGTTCTTTACCTAATAACATTTGTCCATCACACAGTAATGTACACTGGCTAATGTATTATTTGCCTTTCATGCATGCTTAACTCGAGACATCTAATGCAAGGATTGCTCAGTTTTCCCATTCCCTCCTCTGTTATAGAACCCCTGATGTTTTGCGTGCTTGGATTATTTAGCTACATCTTACACATTAATATTTTATATTGTCATGGTTGCATAATGTTATATTTTCCAGATATAGAAATATTTGATTTTAGATTTTCGAAAATGCCTTGCCGATCGTAGTGAAACGTAATACGGTTTTTTTTTTTTTTTTTTTTACAGTTTAGCTTCACAATACTAAACACTTGAATTAAGTACTTAATATGTTTCGTAACTGATAACTGGCTTTAAATGGCCCTCGTGTAAATAATTGCAACTAACGTTAAAAGGGTAATACGAAATTACTTTTTCTATCGTTGCAAAGCTGTAGCCGTCACCTGATGGTTGTTAATTCGTGTATTTGTTAGCAAGCTCTATCGAGTACATTACGTTTCACAGTTACTCCCCACTGCTACGTGTTATATTTGATGTTTAGTTGTTTTTTTTTCTGGCGACCATAATACAGGTGGAATTAAGAATTAATGAATACTCGTCATTTAAATATTGTTAGATTTTTTTCAGTTTTGCATTCTGTTTAATGCAGAGGAGGGAGACAAACATATGACTACTCCTGAATTACAGTGCTAACCTAAATTATGAATAGGCCATGGCAAATACTCCTCTGCAACTGCCTGTCCTATTCAGGGTCACAGGGGGTCTGGAGCCTATGGGTGCAAGACAGGGAACGAGCTAGGATGGGGCACCAACCCATCGCAGGGCACACTCACACACATACACCAATGGGCAATTTGGTAGCTCTAGTTAGGCTCGGCGTGTTTTTGGACCAGAGCACCCAGAGGAAACCCCACAATGCTATGGGGAGAACATCCACGCATACATACATGCTCCACACACATAGAGCCTCGACTCGAACCCTGGACCCAGGGGTGTGAGGAAACAGTGCTAACCACTGTGCCTCCCATAGCATATATAGCATAAAGCTAATAGAGGGAGTTTAATAGGTGGGTTTCAAACCATATACTGTAGTACATGTTATGCAGGTTTTTTTCTTTTGTAAAATATGTAATATATTAATAGAAACACTTACATTAATTGTAGGCTGTAAGTGAACTAAATTATAAAAATTCTTTAACTAAATTACCCCAAATTGTAGTTTTTGTGAACTGTCATTCAAAAGGAATTAAATTCTATAAACACTCATTTAGTTTGAATGTAGAGTGTTATATGGGTGAAAATGTATAATTAACAAAAAATTACACTTCTGTAATGAGAAAACAGGATCCAAAATTAGATGCGTTTTGATCCCATCTTTTCTAATACAATCCACAATTATAGTTAAAATCCAGAAAACAGATCAATCCATGCAGGCAAGCAATGTAAGCGGTAATACGAATGCAGAGTTAATGAACAGGAGGTGGGCAGGAAACCGGCAGGCAGAGCAGGTTACACGAGGAATGAAAAATCTGAATCCGTCGGTAAATGGAAACAGATCGGCGGACAGGCAGTCGAGCGAAGCTGACAAGAGCCAGTAATGGTCATGCAATCATGCAAGACCTCACAGAATTTCAGAGGGAGGCAGAGAGTGCAGGTCTATATATGTGCTGGCGGGTTAGAAACAGGTGAGACCAAACATGGGAGATCTGGGCATAGTGGCAGTCAGAGTTAGAGTCCACCTATAATAATAATAATAATAATAATAATAATAATAATGATAATAATAATAATAATAATAATAATAATAATAATAATAATAATAATAATAATAATAATAATAATGCAGTCATAATAAATGTGACTGTATATGGTACTGTATCCCCCACAAAAATGTCGCAATGTTTTCGTGAGCGTCACCAAGTAGCACGTTCGTTATTATGAAACATTGCATTTAACTATATTTTTTAATAATAGGCTGTTCATAGGTACAAGTTGTCTGTTAGTCTGACCTTCTTGACCCAGGGACTGCTTATGTCATCCAGTCAGTTGACAGTGACCCCCACATCCTTCTCACTGGGGCTGACCACGGTGATTTGGGTACCTCAAAAGGGAAGGCTCCAGGAATTCTCTTGCATTCACCAAAACCGCTCCTCTGGGCCATACTTCCCCCAGTCTGTAAAGTACTGCTGTCGATCTCTCCTTCACCTAGAGTCCTGCAAAGTTAGGACTGAGTGAGTGAGTCTCCCACTAAAGTTTGGTTGCAGAGGAGACTCAGCAGGTACCGTAGGGGGATAGTGTGACGATAGGGGGGAAGTTTCAGCATGGAGACATGAAATGTTGGGGAGATTTAATATTGAGGAGGCACCTTCATCTGGTAGATTACTGAGTTGAGGGATCTGGATGGGGGTGATGATCCCTGGGCTTAGATGAAGGGAGACAAAGTCTGATGTGCCTAGTGAACATAGGCAGCCATGTTGACCTGCTTGAATGGAGCTGTTAGTTGACATCTGCAGCCAGCAACTTTCTTTTTATTGGGAACAGCTCCCTGTAGTTGGATGTGGGCCATTTCCCAGACTGGGCTGCTCCACCTGAACCAGTCATTCACCGTTAGGGTGTCTGTTGGCTCCACCTCCCAGAATGGGTGTAGTCTAAAACAAAAGGTGTGTGCTAGTGAATTTGAAGCCTGTTCTGCTCAAGGCAAATAACTATTTCAATTAGTCAGACTTCCTGAACAGTGCTGTTATAGGTAACACCCGATCTTCAGATTCACTCACTCTCTTTGCCTGTTGGTCTGAGGTTGTTAACCAGACTTTAGCTCAGATTGGCTCTGAAACACTCACAGAGAGCTTTCCTAGGGTAAATTATTGACCCTGATCTAAGACGATGTCTTGCGGAGAGCCAAAAAATATATATATATCAGAAGACCTGTTTAAAGAGAGCTTCTGCCATTTCCAGAGCTGTTGGGAGACCTGCAAAGGGAATCAATCTCCACAGTTTAGAAGATGCTAGATCCACGATAAGGTCTATTGTTATGTGGGAATAGGGCCTAGAAGGTACATGTAATGGTTTTAGCGCACTTCAGGGCCTTGGACTGGGCATAGATAGGACAGGATAGAATGTATTCTCTTATGTCACTGACAAGAGATGGCAAAAAGAATTTCTAGACCAGTTCTGTAAAATGTGTTATTATCCCAGGGTAGCCAGAGGTGAAGGGGGCGTGGACCTATTGCATAATCTGAGGAAGGATTGGAGCGGACAGAAATGACTTGTTACGTGGCATATCTGGGGGATCGGTGTCTGTCTGTAGCGAGTCAGGGAGTATTTCTGTTCTCGCGTGTCTAATTGGTGTAGCAGCACAGGAAGAGGTCAAAACCTTGGTTCGCAGGCACTTTTACATTTTTGGATCTTGGTCTGTATATCAAGGGTGGCCAATCTTATCCACAAAGGGCCGATGTGTATGTGGCTTTTTGGGACAACCTTTGGGTCAGCTGTTGAAACCCAGGTGTGAGGACTCTTCAGCCAATCAGTCCTCTAATTAGTAATATAATTAGGGAGTCGCAGTGAAAACCTGCACACACACCGGCCCTTTGCAGATAAGATTGCTACCCCTGCTCTAGATGAACTGGAAACGGGTGAAACAAGGATGACCATCGGGGGTTAAGTTTAGTCTTTTAATGCCATTTTATAGCAAGCAGTTTCTGTGAATGTAAGTTGGTGATTAATGTGAACATGTATGTAGCTTAGGAGGATCAGCCTGCTGTTTAGAAAATACAGCACCCACTCCTACACCAGGAATGTCCACATCTGCTCCTAAGAGAAGCTTCTGATTGGGTTGAAGTAAACATGGCTCTCAGTGGAGTCAGTGCTTTATGTGTGGACTTTGTCCCGATCAGTGTTCTAGGGTAGTGTTTCCCAATCTGGTCCTGAGGGATCCACAGTCAGTCCACGGGAGGGAGCAAAAATGTGGGCTGTCTGGCAGGGACCTGGGAAGGAGCAAAAGTGTGAACCATCTGTGAGTCTCTGAGGACCAGGTTGGGTAACACTGTCCTAGGCTACTTCCTAATTAGCAGTGTGAAGTGTCCTGCCATTATTGAAATTTCATATGAACCTCAAACAGAAGGTTGCAAGGCCCTACATCTCCTTGACTGACTTTGACATGGGTTTATCAAAAAAAACACATTCACCTTACTGTCCTTCGTCTCTACTGCCTCCAGGCGTAGAACATAATGAAGGAAAGGCATTGTCTTCACATGGAATTTGCACTTTTCAGCCTCTATGTACAGATCATTGTCACTAAAACTGGAGAACCTGTTTGACTTGGTCTCGAAGTTAAGACAAGTTTGTGGAGTAAATCAAGATATTTGTTTATTGCCATTTCAAATCAGTCATCTGGGCCACAGAATATTGTATTCAGAAATGACTGCAACATAAAGGAGTTATTTATTGTGTGCGTATGGCATTACTAAATATTTGTAGTGCCCCCTAATGGTGATAATTTATATATGCACCATTGAGATCCATTTTGGTGAATATGGTAGCAACATGGACCTGTCCAAGTGCTGCTTGGATCAGGGCGGTGGGTAATATTACGTTACTATGGTGTAACTGAGATTTTGATTGTTGATGCAGAGGCAAAGGATGTCATCCTTCTGTTCTGCAAAGAAAAATGCAGAAGCAGAGGTAGAGGGGCAGATTATCGTGGGTCTGTGGGCTTCATCAATATACCATTCAAGAGAGTGAGATTGAGGATGAGACAATGGATAAATTCAGCTTTGAGGAAGCAAGAAGGGAGACATTCAATGGAGAAGTCCCAGGGTTGGTTTGGAGGTGGCGAAGCCGCCTTTGTTTTACTGAATATAACCCGGAGCTCTTGATATTCAGCTGGTACATTATCCCCTGGTGCTGTGTCAGGGCTTTCCAGGCATAAACAGAGGGGCACCATGTTCAGTGTTTTTGCTGACATAATGCTGACATTATGGGTGACAAGAGTTCGAGCAACTGGACTGCTTCTGGGTGAATAGCCACTACCAGACATTTTAGCGGATTTGTTCAATGGATAATCTTACCAATTCCCGGGGGATGTTTATCCAGGGTGATGACCTTCAAGGGGGAATTGATCATTGGAGAGAGACAACCTCACTGCTTAGCAATATGAACATCTCTGAAATCCCCAATAGGTCCTGAGTCAATTAATGCAGCTGTAGAGGGAGAGGAGGTCCTACTGGTGAATATTGACTGGTAAAGTAAACTTCTATTTTCCATTAAGAAATGCAGGAACTTTCAGCCTGGTGGAGGTAGCATCCCCCCCCCCCCCCCCCCCCCCGCCCCCTGCATGCTGCTCTTGAATCTTAACAAAGTATCGCTGGGTCCTGAGTCTCTGCTCAAGTTCAAAGGGAATAAGAGGGCGTATGTGTCTGTGGATTAATTAGAAACTGGTGATCTCGATATTTCAGTGAAGAAAGGAGTGGGAAAGCTGAGCTGGGCGTAGTGAAAGTGCTTGGCTGAGTGTCAAATCTAGACTCTGCTGACACCATAACTTCATATTCACCGCACTCTGTACATTACGCTTTTATAGAGTTAAAATCACAGATTACAGTCTGCTTTCCAGGTTTATTTGAGAATATTAATTTCTGCCAATTTTCATTTCTTAAAACATTGCTCTCATAATACAGAAGGTCATGTTGAGTGTTGCAGTCACAATTGTATCAGAGGGCTGGTTACATCAACTTAGCTTCATTACGGATTTTAATATTATCTACTGAATACCTATTTTGTTGTTAATAACATCAGTTATTAATTGAATGTAAAAACTGCCATGAATCCTGAAATTTAATAAAAGCAATTATGTCATAGTTACAGCTACTGAACCCTGCAGTTACTTTCAATCATTCTGTGTAAACAGAACTGTTTCTGTTCATTAAATATTTAAGGTTTTTACCTGACTGAAAAATAAGAAAAAAGTTCCATTCGTTCATTTCGTTGAAATAAATGCACAGCAGGAGTTCCGTTACTAGAGTCTCAAATTCTGTAATATGTAAGCAATGAAAGATAGTTATGTGAATTTGTGCATATAATTTTCGGTATATTGATGAGTATTAACATTATATGAGTGAAAACACTGATGTTCCTTCTAGTAAAAGCTTAATTCCAATTGCGAAGTATGTGCATGAGTTTATATCAGAATTATTTGCATGAATTTATTTTCTTTATCTGAAATGTCATGTAAGTGAGGCTCTACTCAAAGTTTTGAGGTTCCTTTGTAGTGTAAACTATCATTTTTTTGTCCCTATCCAGGCATGTTAGAAATATATTATACTGTGCAAAAGTGTAGCACATGTCTTCAAACGCATGTAGTGTGTTTGATACTACTGGTGTGTGCATGTTAAAACAAATTTAATTCAAATTAGTAGCACACAATACAGACAGTGTTTGTTCAGTTCAGAATTACGCATAAAGACTTTTAGGTTTGCTATACATATGTGCAGACAGTCAAAAAATAATGATGCCCCATTGTCTTAGATTTACGGTCAACATAGCTACTATGTTTTGCCTCTTTAGGGTCGAATGGATGATGCATGGCTTTGCGGAGTGGTCTGTCGTTTAAATTTTATTTGCTTACAAATATTAAAGTGCAGTTTTGTATGTGGATGTGTCATATTTCATCAAAGGGCCAACAGCATAATAACAGACAGATTATGGTTCGTTGAAACATCTCAAACTTTAATTATGAGAAAAAGTCCACATTGTGTGTTTGCAGGGTTTATTCTCTGCCCATATCTTGTGGGTTACTGGGGATACTCGGGTTTCCTACCCGAGTCTAAAGTCATGCTTTTTGGCCAGACGGCATCTTTAAATTGCCTTTTGTGTACGCTCCCTGAGATTGCCTGCAATACCGCTGAGGGTAACGCTCCAGCCTTGTGCCCCTTGTTCTCCTAGGATCAGTTGGCATTGTTGGAAGTTGGTTGAATGAATCCGTAGTATTAATTTAGTATCTGGATAGATTACATGAAATAGCATTAGATTAACGTGTATCTCGGTCACTCCAATATTAAAATCAATATTAAGGTCGTGTCTTGTATTTTGATGCCAAATTATTTTTTCCCTTGTCACATAAAAGTATTTAATTATCATTAAGATCATTAAGAATATATTTCTGAACCTTGAAAGCGGGACGGATCGAGGCGATACAACAAGCGTCTGCTCAAACCCTGCATTCTCTCTTAGCAGCATGAGAACTTTGCAAATAAATATCAAATACCAAAATATTGCCAAATTTGTTTCTGCTGTCAGATTTTTAAGAATCCCGTTCATTAAAATCAGAAAATTCACCACAGACAGAAATAAAGCAATCACTTTAAATACAGGCGAATGCTAAACTAACAAGGAAGAGTTGCTAAGGGTTATGTTTGCATGGAAGTCAGAGTGGAAGACGGGATGTGATCGCCCAGCTGCCGTTCTGTTCACCGTGGAGTACGTTTAGGGAGTATCTTTTAGTTAGATATTTATTTCTACGAAGTATATTATATATATTGTTTGTATTGTGAATTTTAAAATCATCGCCATGTCAAGCACAGTAAATTCTGGTAGTGCAGTGGCTGGCCGAATAGCACCCCAGGACAGCGGGCTCGATTCCTCCGAAGTAGGTCTGTTCTTCCTGCGTCCTGCAGTGCTGGTATCCGCCACAGTCCAAAAATATGACATTAGGTGACTCTCCACTTCTGTGGTGGGGCGTGAGCATAAACAGACACAAGCGAAGGTAGTTTCATGGGGCGTGGCCCCAGTGGAGGCAAAAAAAATTTCCGCGAAAGAAGGGGAAAGCAGTATGGAGGAGGGAGAGATAATAATTAGCGATTTTATCCTGAAGAAAGGGGAAGAGATAATAACATGAGATCAAATATGAGAACACAGCCTGTGAGTCAGACAGTAGAAGCCAGTTTGCCCTAGCAGTGTCTAGGCAGCAGTTTTAGAAAAATGGTGCAGCTGGTGCAGTCAGTCATCGGCAACCGTGCTGCGTCCGGAGTGGCGCCCCACAGCCATGTGCCGACCGGCTGTCCAGAACAGTGGTGCTGAAGTTTCGGCAGGTGGCTGCTGTCTGTGTTGCTGCAGTCGCCGCTCGGCCACTCGTCCCACAGGCGCCTGCTAATGCGTCACTTCCCTTAGCGTTAGCGCGTGCTCTGCGACACTGCTGCTCCAGGCGGACGGTGCCCCTGCATTAGAAGATCAGGCTCGATTCGGGGCAAATTGTTCACCACCTTCTTCCAGGAAAAAGATTCCCAACACCTTCATAGCATTTGCAACCCATGTTGCTTTTTAAAAAATCAAAATGATTTGTTTTCTCTTAATTCTTTATTTTTATTCCTTTTTTCCACTCCTGTTAGGTCTATTGTCCCTATAAATGTGCAGAAGCCTTATGTCACGTTGTTTGTCCCTCTGAATCAGGAACGGATTACGGACCGGGCCAGCGGGGCCGCTGCCCAGGGGCCCTTGGGGTGCAGGGGGCCTGTGGGGCCCCTAGCCCAAAACAATTTGCAACACTTATCAACAATGTATTTTTGTTTGTCTATTTTAGAGGGCCTACATTCTTTGATCCTCTGCCTACAAGGGCCCCTGACCCTATAGGGAGGGCGTTTGGCTGCCAAGGGCCCTTGAATTGTGGTGGTTGTGGTGGTGGTGCTGCTGGTGGTGGTGGTGGTGGTGGTGGTGGTGAAGCCGGTGAGGCCTCGCAAACGTTTTGCTCAGGGTCCCACACAACCCATAATCCGTCCCTGCTCTGAATACATTTTAAGTGACTTTAATATTACATGAAAGTATGTTGATTAGATGTTCTTTTAGATGTTCTTTTCTTGATATGTATGTATTTTTTTCATATGACTGTTGTGGATTTTTGATTTATTTTCCCCTTTTGAAGGGGATGCATATTGTTTAATTAAATATGAGGAGAAATGTGATGTTTGAAATGACATGTAATATCTTTCTCATAAGTTCTCAGAGTGACTTAAGCTGGCTTGTCTGTTACGTTAGACTTCAAGTATGAAGCTTAAATTGCACAGTCGGCGTTCCATGTTCAGGAAAGGTATAGGTCTATTTGTATTGGAAATGAGAGCCACACTTAATAAGTTTCACATTTCACGGATAATTGCAATCTGTACCATCTGTCGCCATAAAATATCTGTTGCAGACAAGTTCAGGTGAACTAGGTAACAGATTTATAATACTGTCTCATTTAGACAATAAGGTGGAAGCAAAATATGTTGCTGAGAACTTTCAGCAGTACCATGACTCATAGTTATGCTCTTGTAAACTCTGCGTGTTGTACATCGTTTGTATTTGCCACACAATCATGCTGAATTATACTTATTTTTCAGTCTGTATTATTGAATTCATTCGTGGTTGAGTGAAATGCTTTCAAATTATGGTTATCCGCAGAATAAGATATATTATCATTTACTGAAGTGAAAACAAACAAAGAAAAGGAGAATGTTGAAAAATGCTTGAGGTTCCGAATATTAAATTGCAACCTGGCAAAATTTCATATTTAAGATCAGCAATTCACCTGCGAAATTATGCATGTGGTTGGTGATCTTAAACAAGGTGAAGTCAGCTGAGTTCTTATCAGTTGTCTTATAGCTTGATAACAAATAACGATGCTATTGCAGCTGATTATTTTCTATGGCTGCTTCTCCAATAACACCATGATTCCTTCAGGCACTTGTGCCACATTCCAACAGGATGAGAAAACTTCAACTGAAATCCAAAAAACGTCTAATTTGTTAGCAAAAGACTAAACTGTGGCAGCCACACTGCTTGAAGAATTTGCAAAACATTCACAACAGATGCACTCTTTTAGTGACTGAAATGAAATTAACAGACTGTTCGGTTTAATGAGAATGCAAGATTATAAAGACAGTAAAATTTCTTGGCTGCTCTGGACGTAATATTACTGAACAAAGCTGCACTGTGGCCATTTTGGGTGATTTCTATGAAGTTCTATTTTGTTTTTACAAATTTTTTATTATTTGTTATTTACACTCTGTAAATCGATTATTATTATTAAGTAATATGCATTTATGTTTATGGTTCATTTATGATTCTGTTTATTGGAATATGGCCCTAGATTATGTTTATCTTATTGGCCTCTTTCCAGTTCTATTGTGTCTGTTATGTGTAACAATTAATTGATGAACTTCACTTTGATTGGGATTGAAATGTAGCCAGTGGCAGTTAGTGGAAATGTATTCAGTTTTTTTCAGTTTATGTGTATAATTATGAAATTAACGGCTCTATATTGATTTTTTATGCACATCTCTTACGGAATGGGATGGAACTGTTTGTTTAGTAGAGTAAATCTGGGGTAGTGCTGAGATTTAGTGTGACGTCTCCTTGGCAGTGAAGCATTAGAGGCTTGATTGAGAGCCTTGTTAAAAGACTCATTATCAGAATTTCCCAAATGAGAGTGAATTCCGCAGACCATGGCGGCCCGTATGTAGAAGGGTTTTTTTTAAGAAAACAAAAATCCCTTTGTGGCAGTTGCTAGGGATAGACATAAAATGTTCCGTTAACATAGTCAGTAATAAGTTATTAATAATTTTTTTTTAGAAATATTTCATTGATTTTTCATCATTCATTATATTATCTGTCCTAGAAGCATTTAACCATTGCGTGATGTTTAACTATATTAATGATTCGCATGACTCTTAGGCCTGTGTTTAGTTTTTTAAAAGTTTAATGTTAAAATATTCATTTGTTTTTTGTAATATGAATTTAAACACATTTTAGTCTTTTTAAAAAAAAAAAAACATGCACGCTTCTTACCATTTTCTAATATATTTTTTTAATTTATTGTGTTTTGTTGAATTTCAAAATGCTTTGAAGAATGGCAGATGTGCAATCCTGAATATCTCCTGTCCGCTAAATATCTGACACATTTGACATTTTTAGCACCATCATCAAAAATCTCTTTAAATGTATGATATGCTTTTTTGGACATTATTGGTTTCATTTGAATTATTTTTGCATTGTCATTTTTTTATTTTGACGTACACAAGGCTTATTAACTTAAGCAGTACTTTTAGCCTTCGGTTTTCATTTGGAACAGTTAAACACAATCTTCCAGGTTTAATTGACATGTATTTTTTGATTATTACAATATTGTAATAAAAAGAGGATAAATTATTCTTGTTTTAGTGTATTACATGCAGTAGCGGCTTGTAAGTCTTAAATATCTCAATATTTTATCTACAGTGATATATTGCCAACAAGGTTTGTGTGGTGAACAGCACCATGAAGTTTGATTCCTGGGTTGTGCGTTTCATTTCCGTCTGGGCTCTGTGTCTATTATTTAGCGTTATTATTACAGCTACTTGTATTTCTTATTTACCCTGACTTAATTTTGAGCTCTCGGGATACTTAAAATTGATTCATCATCATATCAGTGCTAATGTTTAGCATGCCAGTTTGCCCTTTATGAGACAAACATATCTGCTGCTACAACCCTGAGTAATATTTCCTCAGTTACTTGGATGTCATGTCTTTCCCAGTAGGAATTTTCATGTGCAGCCTTTTTGCTATTTAGCAAGTGCTGCAAAAGTTCTACAGCGATATAACAGAGGATATTAGAGATGTTACAGAAAAAAAGCCGAATTCATTGGGGTTTAACGATTATAGATTAAAGAAATACCAACTCACTTAACGTTTCTTGTCCTTTCCTCCTGCAGGTATTTATGAGCCGACATTTCTTATATTACTGCAGTGAACCAATCCTGGATGTAAAGATTGCCTTTTGTCAGGTGTGTGTTCCTTACAGGTAAAAAAAGGTACAGTATTCATCATTTCCATTTCCTTTTATTCCTAAAAATGTGTCTATGTTCAGAGATAACCACATTGGTTTAGGTGATGTTAATTAGTGCGTAAAAAAGGCATAACCTAATGATTTGTACTGTACCATAAGCATCAACTGAAAATTACACGTAACACATATGAGAAAGATAATGAAATGAATGAAGATATTTATTAATAGATCTTACAATCTACAACAATGAGGATAATAATGTTTCTTTGTTACAAAGTGGCTAGCACTGTTACCTCATACTTTGGGTTGTGGGTTAAAATTTCACCTTTTATCGGTGCATGTGGATTGTCCATGTTCTCCCCATATCTCCCACACACCAAAGACATGCAGTTAATAGGCATCCCATCCAAAGATCACCCTATGCTGCCTCGGACTAGGTCCCATTTTCTCTGCGACCCTGTCCAGGACAGGCAGTTGTAAGGCAGATTTTTCTGTATAGATTTGTATAGAAAGAATTACATGCTTTGTCTGATAGAGGTCAAGTACCGTGTGTCCTCTTCTTAGGACCTGGCAGACGAGTCACGGCCTATCAGGTTACAGCCTATCGAGTCACGGCCTATCAAGTCACGGCCTATCAAGTCACGGCCTATCAAAGCAGCTTTCATTGGGATGTTGGGATGAGGAAACCCCCACAGATGGGGTAATGAGTCCCATTGGATTCATTCTCCGTTTCAGGAAGGTAGCGTCTTCAGCACCATTCAGGCAGCTGAAGCTGGATCCAGTTCTTCCACCAATAATTAGAGCTGCATCCTTATGTTGCTGCCTGGACAGAGAGCTCCAGCCAAAATGGCAATAGCTGCCTAACTTTCTCAAGCAGAAAATTACTATATTTGCAGCCCATTTCAAAAATACCCCATGCTTTTGATTATTTCAATAAAATGTTAATGCTATCCATTTAAGTATCATTTTTGCTGGATTTATGTGTACATGTAATTCTATACTGCTATGAAATGTTGAAAATAAACCCTCAAATATCATCAAAGTCTGTACAGAGCCAAATACAGGAATGGTACATTTTAATCGAACCACCAAGATGTATCACTACAATTGAGTTAATCCTTGTGTACCTGGTTCGCTGGCCCCTTTAAGATCAAACATTCACTGCAGCTAAACTATTTCTAAAATGGAATGTCTTATGTTCCTCTTTGAAACTCAGCAAGGATGTTAATAATGAAGGAAGGATAAGCTGTAAGTGACTGACTGGATGACTGATGAACAAAGAAGCGAACAAAGGAAATGCCCACACATGAATTCTGGATGAAATTCTGTATAAATAATGAATACATAGTATACAAGTATTGATGGGCTGACAAAGGTTTCTGTGTCGCATATTCCTTTGATGGACAGCTTTATTGTTATGGCTGCCATTCATTTATGCAGACAATTTCAGTAGACTTAAGTCATTAATTATTTTTGGTTAATTTCCGGTAACAGAAAGTTCATTTTCAAAAATTACATAAAAGTAACTTTCTCATTTTTGTTGATTTGTCGGAGACAATGTGTTGGGTGAATCACTGTTGTAGAGAAAAATTATTAGGTGTCATCGAGTTTATGACTCCTAGCAACTGTATGAATGGCGTTCCGTGAGAAATTTCTGAAATCTTCCATCCATGTCTTACAGCTTCTCAAAGCCCTGCTCATTCTTATGATGACTGAGTGCATCCATCTTGTCGCTGACTTTTTGCTTCATCTTTTTACCTTCAAATTTCTGAGCATTACAACCTTTTTCTGATAGACTGGATCGTTTTCATAATATATCAAAAATAAAACAACTCAGGCAGTTCATTTGTGGTCCAAGTAAAAGCTCAGACTTGATTTAATCAACTCCCTACTTGTTTGTTTTCCTCGTGGTCCATGACACAGTCTTCTCCAGCAGCAAAGTTCTATGGTGTCAATATTCATCCTGACCTGCTCCTTCATTGTCCACCTTTCTTTGACTTTGGTATTCCGGTCTCCAATCACCAGGAAAATATCTTGTTTGCACATTTGCATGCTTGCATTTCTGTCTGAACATAAAATGCATCATAAAACTCGTCAGTTTCTTCTTTTTCCATATAGGTTTTTGTGACATGAATCCATATAACTGTGATATTGAAGGGGTGTCTACAAAATCAAACTGATATTGTTGGGTCATGCACAACATTGGACTAGTTTCAGTCTTTCCATTGTTCTCCTGTTTTTGAAGGCTATTCCAATTACATGCTTTTCATAGGTGACCTTGGTGGCAGTAATTTCTACTCACTATTATAATAGATTACAAAATTTAGATACTTAGGCCAGGATTATAACCTAGTAAATGTTCATCATTGTCATTATTCCTGATTACTTGGCACCTGTAAATCATTACCCGAGAGATGTCCTTCTGTTGTCTACATAGGGTTTTCTTCCATAACTTGTTGACAGTAATGGTATATTCTGGTATATTCTGGATTTCATTTGTACATTGTAATCTTATAACATTATCATATTGTCAGACAGTGGTCTCCGGAATATTTAATAATGTCGATCAATTGATTTTATTTGTGATACGTAAAATGTAATATTTTACATTTTTCCTCGGCTTCCCCAGGGATTTGGGAAACAAGTGGATGTGTCATACATCGCCAAGCATTACAATATGAGCAAAAGCAAAGTGGACAACCAGTTCTACAGTGTCGAAGTTGGAGATTCTACCTTCACAGTTCTCAAACGGTACCAGAATCTAAAGCCTATAGGTTCTGGAGCTCAGGGAATCGTCTGGTGAGTATCCAGTCTTCTTCTGACCGATTATCCTGGTTGTGGTTGGCGCGGGTGCTGGAGTTTAATCCAGGCAGCATTGGCACACTGTGCACGTCTGGAGTGGATGTCAGTCCATCGCAGGACACATCCTATAAGCAAATTCAAGACATCTGTTAGCCAAACTAGAGTGTTCACAAAAATCCCAAGCAATGCAGGAAGAAGTCATTCAAAATTCTCACACACGGAGCAGAGGCATGATTTGATTGAAATTCAATAATAGATTGAAATCTTTTTGTTTTTTGGTTTGCACACCGAGTAGCCAATTTATTAGGCATGATTAACTAATACAGCTTTTGGCTCCAGAGCATCTTGGAATCTTTCAGGCATGGATTCATTTTAGAGGCATATTATTATATATATTATGTGGATAGTGTCATGCTGAAGTGATGTTTTGTACTTTCTGGCTTCCCTTTAATGATTCTGGCCATTCTCCTCTGACCTCTTTCATTAACATTGTGTTTTTGGCAACAAAACTGTCACTGACTGTATGTTTTTTGTTTCGTAGTGGCATTTTCCATAGACTCTCAATGTTTTAGTGCTTGAAAATCCCAGACGTGTTTCTGAAATGCTATTTTTCAGTGGGTAAAACATCTTACCTGAATTACTTCCTCTGAAATTGATTTTGGAGAATGAAAAAGCCTATGTAATATTTTTGTAGTTGATGTTCATAGCCCTGCTGACTCTAAGCGTTGAATGTAAAAGGATGGATATATAGGATTGTTTTATATTCCAACATCAAAGAAAGGAGACCTGACAGAGGATGCAAGCTCTTGTTTATATTCCTCATATTACATGTCAGCAAGATGTTAGAACGCATTCAGAAATCTACACAGAAAATGTTTTCTGGTATCAGGAAAGGAGGAGGAACAACAGATGGCTCTGCCGATGCATGATGGGTAATCAAAAAAGGAGAAATACCAGGAACTTGTTAAACTATGGAATGTTCTTAGAAAAATGGGTCCCCTGGAGCATCTGATTGCTTTGAAGGAGAATTTTCACCCTGGACAAGAAGCCACATTCAGAATGGAGAAACTTTTTCCAGATCAGCAAGGGAGACATACAAGGATACACACCTATACAGCACCATACGTCTAGACCTTAAAGTAGAATATTGCTTATGATAAAGTAATGGAAGTTATGTAAAAAATAAAAGTAAAAATGTGAAGAATGCAGACAATATAAGCAGAGGACTGGCAGGTAACCTTCGTGTGGGTAGTGAAGACGTCAACGTCATAGAACGCTTTTATCTCCTAGTAACAATCGTCAGCAAGGATCCAGCAGTCAAGATGTTGGAAACCAGCACTTAGAAAAACTGCAGTCAGACTTCTGGTTTGGCTAAGATCAAAGATTGCAATTGTACCAAGGTCTGGGCAAAAGCTCGAAAATTAAGAATCAGTACCTGGTTTTCTGTCTGTCTGTGGATTTTGCATATTCTCTGGTTTCCTTCCATAATACAAAGACAGTTTAGGTGAACTGGTGTTGGGGGGGGGGGGGGGGCACAATAAACAGTTACTCCCCCTACAGATATACCTCTGCATTCTGGGACAGGGTCTAGTGACTCTACCATAACCTGCATAAGTGGTCCTGGAAAAATGACTGAACAAATGACGGAAACGATGGATCAAATGGCAAAAATAAAGCAGAAATGTTACTATTTTTCTCGGAAAGGCTTTTTCTGTAAAAGCTAGAAACATTCCTTTTAGTTTGCATTAGCGTGATTGGAGCTATAAAACTATTTTTGGAGCAATTATGGTTTTATCTAATCCAAAAGTATCTGGAAAAAAGTAAATACATGAAATTATTATGGCTGGTTAAATGGAGCCTAAGCCACATTAAAACTGAAAACACTGGTTTCCAAAAAATAAAATGCAGAATACAGAATGCAGTGCAGTCTATCTTAATGTTACAGTATAGAAAATAGAATCAAAGCAGAAAAAACATGACTTCTCACTTGTCCTCTCACACTCTGTACTCCTTTAGCTTTAGTCATTTAAATTGTCATGTTTGCTTTATTGTCCATGGGGTGAAAATACTTCATCATCCATTTTTTATACACAGTTGTCCTATTCAGGACTGCAGGGATCTGGAGCCAGTCCTGGAAGCTACAGGCACAAGGCCGGGAATAACCCAGGACTGGGCGCCAACCAGTCGCAGGGCACACACACCAGTCACGCACACAGTCACACCTATGGACAGTTTGGTAACCCCAGTTCACCTTAGCATGTTTTTGGACGTACCCGGTGGAAACCCCACAACGACAGTAAATTCAGTTTTGTTTGTGTCTGGGACTTTTTATTTATTTAAAATTTAATTTATTTTATTTATTTATTTTTTATTTTCATCAACCAGTTGATGCATTTCTGCTACACAGTTTATCACTGCTTATCCATTGAAGGAACTGTCTATTTACATGCATGTGTTTTGAGTGTAGTCCCTCCTGTCTTGCTCTGTCCTGTGTTTCATCACTTTTTAAACTATTGTGAATCCCTGCTTTTGTCATTTACAGTCTGCATGTCGCACCATTGCCCTAGGGACATTATCATTATTATCATACCACTGTATACTTCTATGTGGATGGTGTGACAGTAAGGTCCACTTAACTTGACGTTTCAACTCAAACCAGCTCTAGGTGTTGAACAATCACTCAGTGTCCTGTGTCATCCTGTAGTGCAAGCTAAATATCTCTGATTCCAGATCTGATACCAAATGGATTCATTACAATTAGACTATGTCATATTTTGAAGGTTCATCAAAAAATATCAATAGAACATTAGCTATGCAGTGTAGTGTTGTTTCTGTTTTGTTTGTTACAGAAGTTGCTGTTGTTGAAATGCGGTATTTGCAGTTTTGAAAAAGAAACCACTTATTGGTCACTGTATGGTTATTCAGAATCCTCAAAAAGTTATCAAAATGCTCCTGTCAAAGCTGGGTTTTATTTAAAATCAGAATCAGAAGACTTTATTAATCCCGAAGGACTGGTTACCGTTACTGGTGTGATTTCCTTTGACACTGGTTTTGCAACTAGTTATTTTATTGGCTATTACAACAAAAGTGTAAGATGCTTATGGTGTCAGTAGCAATCATTGACTGGAAATAATGAAAATACCAAACTGCCTCTGAATTTGCTGATGTCATTTTGAAATTAACACAGTTTTGTGAAGTTATTTTACATTTTGTTCTGATTTATGTTTAAACTAAGCTAATTTGATTAATGAATGTAATAAAATGTAATTACATTTTTGAAGATTAATCACTTGTTCTTTTATGTATAATTTCAGTAGAAAACTTGATGGCTTGATGAGTCTTTTAATTTGCTGCCTGTTTGTAGGCCTGCAGGGGAGGGATATTAAAAGTTTCAAGTTGTGTTAATTCCCTTGGAGTTGGTTTGACGGCGCCCATGTCATGAAGGCTGAAATCAGTTTTATGTGCTGAGATTGTTGTTGTTTTTTTAACCCTATTTTTGTGCTCTGCATGCATTCGCTCTGCAGTGCTGGGTACGATGCTGTCCTTGACAGAAATGTGGCCATTAAGAAGCTCAGCCGACCGTTTCAAAACCAGACCCACGCCAAGCGGGCGTACAGGGAGCTGGTGCTGATGAAGTGTGTGAACCACAAAAACGTGAGTATCCTGTTCTGTAAGATAGTGTTTCCCGATCCGGTCCTCGGGGACCTGCAGACAGTCCATGTTTTTGCTCCCTCCCAGCTCCCGGTAGGGAGTGAAGATGAGAACTGTCTGGCAGGGAGCTGGGTGGGAGCAAAAACATGGACCATCTGTGGGTCCCTGAGGACCGGGTGGGAGCAAAAACATGGACCATCTGTGGGTCTCTGAGGACCGGGTGGGAGCAAAAACATGGACCATCTGTGGGTCTCTGAGGACCGGGTGGGAGCAAAAACATGGACCATCTGTGGGTCCCTGAGGACCGGGTGGGAGCAAAAACATGGACCATCTGTGGGTCCCTGAGGACCGGGTGGGAGCAAAAACATGGACCATCTGTGGGTCCCTGAGGACCGGGTGGGAGCAAAAACATGGACCATCTGTGGGTCCCTGAGGACCGGGTTGGGAAAAACTGCTATAAGATATGAGTGGGAGCTCTTCACAGTGCTAAATAACCGAAGCATAAAAGACAATTTAATAGTGAAAGAGTCACAGGCAATAGTACATTAAATGATTTTGAGAAAGTGTTAGGAAATGTGAGTTACTTGCCCAATCTACCCGTATATCTGGGTAATATTTACACAAAAACAATGAATTCAGGGGAATTCATTTGAATGTCCTACATGACAAAATGTCAACCCTATCTTTATAATATCCTATTACATAGTAATAAATCTATTATACATTTTATCTGATTATGTTAATACCAATTAGCATATGGCTAACATGGTTTCCTTTTAGTGGTCAGTGGAGGAAGTGACTTGTGGTATAGACATTCATTTGGTTTATTACTGAATAGCAATGCAGAGGATTTAAGTGGTGAATAAAAATAATAATCGTAATGGGGTGGATCTAATGGGTGGCCCGGCGGGGGGGTAGGCATGGGCATCCCCAGTAAATACATGGCCCCCCCTTACCAAAATAATTATAATGAAATAAGCAAAATAAATAACTGTCCACTGATGGCCCAATCAAAATTATCTACTGATGCCACTGAATAGTAATTATTATTATTGAATAATTAAATAATAATACAGTAAGTCTTAGGAATTATACCAAATAGACGATGAAGCTCTCTGAAGCTGCTAAGAGGCAACAATAGCAGTACTTCTACGGATCTTAATCCTTCCAGTGCTGCAGCTCTCCTACCTAAGGCATCTCTCTCTCTCTCTCTCTCTCTCTCTCTCTCTCTCTCTCTCTCACTGCCAGCAGTGTCCTTGAGCTGGGTCATTCCTTTCTGAGTGCCAGAGTCCCTCTCTGCGATTCCACTCACATTGCGCGCCCATTCTGTCGCTTGCCGGGGAGCGTGTCGCTGCGTCAGTGCGTGTACTTATCCGCCAGGGAACTTGCCGAATGATTAGTTTTTAGTTTCCTTTCACTGCCTGTAGTGTTGGCGCCGTGGTTTCATGTTGGCACGAAGGCGGATCATTTGCTGCATCTATTCTGTGTATTTACAACCACAGCAGGTGACTCTTTTGTACGTTATTGTATTTAGAATGAACATAACGCTAATTTTATTTACTACACTTGTTAAGGCTGCATCTATTTGCTTTAAATGTCTGATCTGGCCTTTGAACCATTTATTAGGAAACCCAAGATGGCAGTGCAGATGTACAGTGATTAACTTTAATGGAATATGGAATACTCATTATTAGCATTCCGGACTGGAGCTTCACAAGAGAGTTTGAATGTAATTATATCATGCATCCAGTCGAGAATATTGGAAATTTGCAGAATTAATCTGAAATGAAAGTTTATTTATATAAACCATATAGTCCATTCCCTACCCCATGATGCTTATCCAAGGCATGAAAGTACCCAGGATGGGTTGCCCGTCAATAATAACACACTTACAGTCACAAACCACACGGCTCTGGGGGAACATGCCAGTGCCACACACACACACAGCAGGGGGGGGGGTTAACCTGTAACCCTGGAGGTATGAGGCATCAGTGCTGCTAGCTGAGCCTCCATGTCACATACCTATCCATCCATACATCCATCCATACATACATCCATCCATACATCCATCCATACATCCATCCATACATACATCCATCCATCCATCCATCCATCCATACATACATACATACATCCATCCATACATACATACATACATCCATCCATCCATCCATCCATACATACATCCATACATCCATCCATACATACATCCATACATACATCCGCCCATACATACATCCATCCATCCATACATACATACATACATCCATCCATCCATACATCCATACATCCATACATCCATCCATACATCCATACATACATACATCCATCCATCCATCCATCCATACATACATCCATACATCCATCCATACATACATACATACATCCATCCATCCATACATACATCCATCCATCCATCCATCCATACATACATCCATACATCCATCCATCCATCCATCCATACATACATCCATACATCCATCCATACATACATCCATACATACATCCATACATACATACATCCATCCATCCATCCATCCATACATACATCCATACATCCATCCATACATACATCCGCCCATACATACATCCATCCATCCATACATACATACATACATCCATCCATACATACATCCATACATCCATCCATACATACATCCATCCATACATACATCCATCCATCCATCCATCCATACATACATCCATACATCCATCCATACATCCATCCATACATACATCCATCCATCCATCCATACATACATCCGCCCATACATACATACATCCATCCATCCATACATACATACATACATCCATCCATACATACATACATACATACATCCATCCATCCATCCATTTTCTGTAGCCGCGTGTCCTGTTCAGGGTCGGGGGTGGGGAGGGGGGGTGGGGGGTCCGGAGCCTATCTCAGATGCCATCTATTCATTGATTAATTAGCGTTCATCTCATATATTTTAGGATTCAGTGTTCTATTACATTCCAGGCTAATGCCTGAATCTACGAAATGCAGGTCAGGAAATAAAAAATTAACATTTAAAAATGTATTACATATGATTTCATTTCTGAAATGGAAAAAAATTTCCTCTGTAACATTAGCGACATCTGAAGGTGATGAAGTCCATTTGCTTTCTGTTGTTATTTATTTTTCACTTTTTATTATGTGCAACTATAGCTGAGACTAAAACTCGCTTTCGCTTGCTTCTTTTTCAGATTATCAGCTTATTAAATGTCTTTACACCACAGAAGTCTTTAGAGGAATTCCAGGATGTGTAAGTACAATATTATTTATTAATCATTAAAATACACCTCCGCTTCTTTCTCCGTGTATTTGCTATACAGGGGTGGACAAAGTAACAGGAACACCATGTGAGAAAGGCTTTAATTTTGATGTAACTAGATCACAATTAAGGCATGAAGGTGAGCAGTGTATGTCAGGGATGTGACGGCGTTCTTGCAGTCAGACCGGTGATATGTGACTTTTCAAAGGAGCATGAGGCAACAATATAGCTCATAACCGGCCAAACGGCCGGTGGCTGAACTGCAGGTGCAGCGTTCGCAAAATCCACTAAATTATTCACTAGGTAAAGGGCCCCTGCCATTTTGCAAAAAATGCGTTTCAGTTTAGTCCTTTTGTTACTTTAGTCGAGCCCAGTTGTAATTTCTTGTG
Source organism: Brienomyrus brachyistius (assembly GCF_023856365.1). Taxonomy (NCBI): domain Eukaryota; kingdom Metazoa; phylum Chordata; class Actinopteri; order Osteoglossiformes; family Mormyridae; genus Brienomyrus; species Brienomyrus brachyistius. The sequence continues at coordinate 19,401,132 of NC_064539.1, read as the reverse complement.
TCTGCGCCACCACTCCATACCACATTTGTGTCAAGCTGTGTGGAGCTCTGCTTTTTATTGTAGCTCTTTTAACACCTTTGCTGTCTTTTTGACCCTGAGCCTGCTGTTCACTGCATGTCCCTGGAGCAGCAAACTGTCTTACATGCACATGAGACATTGTTGAGTTTGAAAAATGCATTAGACTTGCAGGTCTGTTCAAAGGCACGTATGTGCTTCGTTTTTTCATCCATATTAAGCATTTCTTTCATCTACTGAGGATATCAGAGTCTCTGCGTGTGACTCTCCACCTCCCAAAGCAATTACATGACATTTGATGACTTCTTTACTAATTAAATATGAATATCAAAGCAAATGTGCAATTAAAACTAATTATCCAATGCATTTTTAATTGAACTTTTCTGCCCTACACTGCATCAGCACCAACATGTGTACTATTCTTAGAGCTCGGCTCGACATGACTACATGTGACTATTAACGTGAACTAAGCTTGTTAGGTCAGCCGAACACATAATCGGACGTGCACTTCCCAACATCCAGAATGTTTACATCAGAAGATGCAGGTCCAGGGGCTACTAATAATTAAGGATGCGAGGTATCCCAGCAACGGCCTCCTGTCTGTGCTGAGGTCAGGGAAACGGTACTGCTGGCCGAAGGTCAGCACAGAAAGGCTGAGGAAGAGCTTCTTTCCCCAGACAATACGAATCCTTAATGAGCACTGTGTTCTGGACCGGCAACCAGCGATCCAGCCTACTCAGCTTGCACGTGTACAGTGTATATACAGTATGTAGATGCATATTCTGTCTTGCACTACCTGCCACCGTACTGCCAACTGCACACTATGGATATTTACGGTAACTGCTATCAGGGATAGGCATTTCAGGCAGAATTACTTGTTATCATTCAAATAATATTCTACTAATATCTACCCCCCCCCCACACACACACACACACAGGTTTGCAATTATATCTTTGTGGGGACTCTCCATTAACTTCTCATTCATTTCTTATCTAATCCCAACATGATGACCCTAACCCCTACCCAGCCCTACGCTGTACCATAAGTACACACACACACACCGATGCGTGTAAGGAGTATACATTAAAATATTTATGAGATGTTACTTCTTGTGCAAATATGGTCCCTAAGGAATCCAAAAGACTAATGTCAGCAGGTTATCACTTTTTGCTTGCTTGTTCACCTCAAATGATATTTAAATAGCTCATTTATTATTTGATTTTAATAGTTTATTTTTTCAATTTTATGTTTGTTCTGGAATATTCAACAACGCTAACTCGTCCCTAATTCTTACATATAGTGTATATTGTCTAATGGTATGTCTTTTGTCTGTGCCCTACAGAGATGAATAGTTCAGGTACGGAAAATTAAAATCCAGACCAAGATTTAGTTTAAAACACCCGGCCGAGTGCCTCTGCAGCTCTTTATACCCAGTTGGTTGGTAGAAACATAATCTTGGTCTCGATTTTTACTTTCTGGACCAAACTCTACTCCTGTTGTCCCCTATATGGTAAATGGTAAATGTACTTATGTCCCTTATACATACCTGTACTGTAAATACCCTGTTCCCCATCTGGAGTTAGTCAATAACGCATTTCACAATCTCAGTATAATTGTGTATGTAACAAATACAATTTTAAACTTTGAAAATAATTTAAAACAAACAGTTTTGGGTTTAATAGAGTCTAAATCCAAAGGCGATGTATTATTTGGTATTTTGTACCATTCAGATTACTTTCCATCGAAATTCCCAACGCTAATTTAATTTGAGCCCTTTATCTTAAATTAATAGGAGGGAAATGGAGTCTAGCTATCTGGTAAATGGTAGATTTTTGGCTAATCAACCCCTGAACTGTGTAAATGTTTAAGAAAATGGAAAACGGTAAATGGGTGCAGTCAAACCATTTTTCATGTTACATTTGCTGGAAGATTGTAAAATGTAAAATGTTGTGCGGTTTGTTAGTTAAATAAAGTTTTATTTACTTTGACTAAATGATGATTAAATCAAGTTTTGGAACCCATTTCTGTAGAAATTCAGATAATTATGAAAGGTCTTCAATGGACTGGCATCTCGTCCAGGGTCTCCCCTCACTCAAAGCCTATCTTCTACCTTCTCAGTTTTTCTTGGTTCCAGGCTTGAAAGACTTGAGAGTATGTCATGTCACAGAGTATTAGCATGCAGGTGAATTTAATGGACTGCCACCTTGTACTTCCTGGACAGGGCTAAGGTCCACCATGACCTTGCACTGGGTAAATGGTTCTTGAACATGATTGAATCACATCAGATTGTCATTACAGCCGACGGAAATTAAACAGTTCTTAGAATCATTAGTAGAAGCTGTGCTGTTTATTTTTATCTGAATAGTAGATGTTCCCAACTGCAGTGAAGAGATTGGTTATGCAAATTTATGGGGTTTCTTGCCTCTTAGTTTAATAGGAAAGGTTGAATAGTTGATTGAAGGTTGACCGATTAACGTTGTAATTTGTAGACACCCAACGATCTGTGATGATGCCCCTGCTGATCCCTCTGTATCTGAGTGTTGCGAAACACTGGCAGAATTAAATGTGAGCTACTTTGAAAACATGGGGTGTCTTTCTCAGGTATTTGGTCATGGAACTAATGGATGCCAACCTGTGCCAGGTGATTCAAATGGAGCTGGACCACGAACGAATGTCGTACTTACTCTACCAGATGCTGTGTGGTATCAAACACCTCCATTCAGCTGGAATCATTCACAGGGTGAGAACGATCAGTAAGACCAGTTCTGGTTGTTTGGGCTTTCAGAAGCAGGTTGTATTTCATAAACAAAAGCGTTTCACTGTACATTACAGGTCAAAATTCATTCAGTTTGTAGAGATTCTAGAACTTTATTCAACTGTTGCTCCAGTTAGTTATTTAATTGTCCAATGTATGATATTTGTAACATCCCCCAATTGTTTATAAACATTAATGTCAGTATCCGTGTTGTCATTTTTAAAGCGTAATGCCAAAAATGCTGGGTCTTTCTACAATTTTGGCCACTAGTATGTTTGTATATTTTTTGCCTTTATGGGTCTTACTGCACATGACAAATAAAAAAAACATTGAACTTGAACTTTGAAAACATAAAGGGAATCACCAATATATACGTATAACAAGTAATATTGCATCATGTTATTTACTAATTACTATTAATATAATATTAAATTAGTTCATGAATTATTTACTATTGTTAGTAAATATTACTAATAAAATTTTGCTTTGTCAGAAAAGAGTTTCTTGATGATCGTATACCTCTTGATACTTGTTCCATCTGCAGGACCTGAAACCCAGCAATATAGTGGTTAAATCGGACTGCACGCTTAAGATCTTAGACTTTGGCCTGGCACGAACTGCGGGCACCAGCTTCATGATGACCCCCTACGTCGTGACACGATACTACAGGGCTCCAGAGGTCATCCTGGGCATGGGTTACAAAGAGAACGGTATGACTAGACTTTTGTAGGTTATGTACTTGAATTTATCGTTGAACACAACTTTGGTGTACATGCAATGTGGAAATGTAAGTGTAGTGATTATGCAGTTATGAGGATAAGTTTGATACGCATACATTAGTTAGCGCTTATGTTCTCTGAGTTTCGATGTCTAGTCAAGGCAGTACAGTAAATTTATTTCAAATAAAAATGTAGTCTGCTGAAATAGTATAGCTAATACTTCATGACTGATTGTACATCAACTATATACTAATCTCTATGTCTGCTTTTATTCCAAAAGTTTACATTATTACACTAGAAATTAGTGCATAAGGGAGGGAGTGGGACTTTATGTCAAACCTAAATACACCTTCAAGCACTGCATGAGTGTGTGTCAGAATAATGGTGACTAACGTTTCCTTTTCGGAATAACACTCTGCATTCACTTACATTTCTGTCCGCAGTGTTTCATTTATGCTAATCTCTTTACCTTTCCACTCTTTCCTTGTGCTGACAGTGGATATATGGTCGGTGGGGTGCATTATGGGAGAAATGGTTCGCCACAAAATCCTGTTTCCAGGAAGGGACTGTATCCTTGCTTGGGTGTTTGCAATTTATTTCAAAAACAAATAAAAGGCGCAGGTGTGAGTCCAATTTGGCAATTATTAGTGAATATTGTCCTTTAAATTGAAATGTCATACTGTTTGTTTGATCATTAATAATTCTAGTGCCAACAAAGAAATAATGGGTTGGATGGGAAAGTATGTATGTTTTTCATAAAATCCCTCTTTACAGTAGTTGTAACTAAATTTGTCGCAAATGTCCACATGCACTGAATGACGTAAGGCAGAATCTACGACTGTAACCTAAAGTACCATCATACCGCCATGTGGAATGTGCACGAGGGCTGTTTCAGACAGGTGAAAGACAGGAGATATCGGTTAGTCAATAATCTTTATGACTGACCCGACCCTTATGGCTGTGCTGAATGAGAGAAAGCAGGAAGGATTTCTTCTTGTTAAGAACTTCCTGCATGGTTCTTCATTTCGACACTTTCAGTAATTCTTTCTTTGTGGTGGCAGCACCATTTATTTCTATATTCTGATCTCTGTCGTACATTTTAGCACTTTAATGTCCAGACCTGGAACTGGAGGCCCTTTAATATCATTACAGCCAGGCATAGAGCGGAAGGCAGATCATATAATGTAACTGACTATATTTTCAACGTGTATGTTATTGCATATTTTTCACAGTACTGAACTCCTCCAAGACCACAAATGGACAAACCTAATTTGATAACAAATGACAGCCCCTTTCCTATTAGCAATAGCTTATCATGGCTTTGAAACTTCCACATTGCTTCCATGTTGCTCGAACTGTCATTCCTGGTTTGGTTTCCAGGCATAAGTGCCACATGTTTCGATTCGGCCTTGATATGATGTTGCTCATTACATTTCAGCAACCTTGACCGAGGTCACCCTAAGTTGTTAAAAGCTTTAAGAAATGCTGTCACAATGATGGACACCTCGTACCAGGCATGTGATTCACTCTAAGGCTTAAATACTTTGCCTGATGGAGAAATTCAAACTCATAACAATCAGTTTGGAGAAACTGCTTTGTGCGGAAATGACATTGCAAACGTGGAACAATGCCTCTGTGCTATGCTTCTCTCAAATGCAGTCTTTTAATGTCTTTTTTTCTGTGATATGTTTCTATCGTCTATGTCTGTGTGTCATGTCTGTGGTGATATGAAACAATGAGTTGTAAGGGTGCTTTCTTTAAACTACCATATTTGCTTTCAAGAATTGTATGCAAAATGCATCACCTGAAATAGTCATAATTACAGCTAGACAATGGATTTATTTCACCATTGCCGTCTTTTTGGGTTACTGTGCTTCTGAGAGTATTTTGCGTTGAGGAATAGTCTCCAGAATGATAATTAAAAACCCCTGACAATATTCAGAGTGAAACACAGGAGGCTGAAGTGATGTGTAAATGAGCTTATATGAAATACAACCATTAACGCAATATCAACAACGGTATCGTATTGGTTATGATATTATTTAAAACAGTATATTGTAAAAAAGGCATTGTTCCTAAACGTCTCAGTTTAACCTTAGTAAAATTCATATTTATTTATTCATACGCAAACTTTTTCATTGTTATGCATGATAGGGAAATTATATACGGATCTTTCATAGGACGGTTTGGTGTGGGGCAATGAAAACAGAATGAAATGTTAACAAAATGTTCAAGAAAGTTTAAGATTATCACAAAACTGAATGTAATGCTTGTATGGCCATCATGGAAATGAAGAATCTTTTCACTCCTGGTTCGGAACGTAGAAAAAAAAAAAGGGTATGCAGAAATATGGCCGGATAGAATTAAGTAAATTCTTTTCCCAATTCCACTTCCCTAGCAGCTAACATTTAACAATCGTTTTCTAGCTGTCAGTGCCAATTGAATTACTTTCTTACTTTTTCCCTCAGCAGTCTGTCCCTCAGACATTGGTGCTTGTGAAGTCCCCTGTAATGTAAATGAAGTTAGCAGAAAGTGACACATCGCCGCATGCAGTGAAGGCAGACAGTGATTTTTGCGTCCTTCCCCTCACGGTGTGTGGTTCTGGTTGCAGTGGACATGTGGTCAGTGGGCTGTATATTTGGCGAGGTGATAAGAGGAACGGTGCTCTTTCCAGGAACTGATCGTATCCTTACCGCACTGTCACAGCTATCACACCTAGCTGGCTCCTTTAATAACCTTTAATTTCCAATATGGCAGTAAGGGCTGGTTTTCCAGGCAGCAGAACGGTTCTCACTTTCATTTTCAGATTAATTTTATTCCGCAGTGAGTGCAAATGAATCTGTAGATGCATGCTTTCATACATTCATGCTTTCATAAATTTAAAAATGACGATATTAGTAATATAACACAAAATATTGTGTCATGGGTTACGAAATGTAGTTTTCTAAGTTTAATTTGGATCATTTTACCCCACTGTACCGTTTTGACAATAGGTTTGTTAATTACGCTTCTTTTTTGCTATAGTACTCAGGTGGAGTATCTTATCATTTCAAACTACCCAGTGCAAATCATTAATAGTGTATAGAAGGGTAGACAGAGCATGGATCTTGTTTGTAATAGAGAGGAACGAAGTGTATACTTGATGGATGAGTATTAGGTGTAAAACTCAGAGAATCGCTTTCCCATATCCCACTTGACAGGTTAGAGGATTACATTTACATATCTTAAATCGGTGGGCTCCACACATAATATTCATAAGCATCTTGTAAATATACAGTAACATCTTAACATGCCTTAAAAACAAACATTATATGATTATACAATTATAATGTTTGGTGTTTATGTATATTAAAGCTGTTAAGGCATGTAAGTGTCACGGGAAGGCTCGGGTGGACAGGCGATCGTGCGGGCGGTGGTTCAGAAAACCAGGCAGACGAGCAGGATCGGGGTAATCGGGGTTTATTCGGGACAAGGAGACACGGGAGGCGAGGGACCACCAACACCATGTGCACAGATCACGTAATGACGGACAACGATCACAGGCAAGACTCAGACTTAAATACACAGGACTGATCACAGTAATCGGACATAGGTGGAAACAATCAGGGAAACACACGTTGGCAAGCAGGGGGGCGTGGCACACATGAGGAGCCGACGAGCAGGGCATGACAGAACCCCCCCCCAAAGGCGCGCTTCACCGGGCGCGCCAGGGAGGAGGCGACAGACGGAACACGGGAACCCGGACCTGGAACCAAACGGAACAATCACCGAAGCACAGGAAACAGAACTGAGACGCAGAACACGGCAAGGGACAAGACGTAAGACAGGACTTGACAAAGGGTAGGGAACGCAGAGAGACAGACTAGAAAGGGCGGAACAGAGGGAACAGGCGGAACAAAAGGAACGGGAGTGACGGGAGGGAACGACGGGAAACCAGGAACCGAGCGGGGCAGAACAAAGGGACCAGGAACAGAGGACGGCGGGACAAAGGCAGGAGGCGGAACAAAGACAGGTGGGATAGGGGCAGGAAAGGGAGAGAAGGAGGGGGAACCAAGGGGAGCCCGTGGGAGCCCCAGCGGGCGACGGGAGGCAGCCGGAGGGGCCGCAGGCGGCCGGGAGGCCGGAGCCGGAGGGGACCTCGGAGGGGCCGAGGAGACAGGGCGAGGGACCCGCGGAGGGGCCAGGGAGGGAGCAGGAGGGAGCACCAGGGAAGGGGGCGAGGGAGCTGGAAGGGGCCAGGGCGAAGGCCCGGAGGAGGGGGGAGCCGCAGCAGGCGGCGACGTCCGGTGGAGGGCCGGAGGTAGGGGCCCCGCAGGCGACCGAGGAGCCGCCGTCGGGGAACCCCCAGGCGACCGACCAGGCACCGGAGGGGGGAGCGAGGCAGGGCGACGAGGCATCGGAGGGGGACCCGCAGGCGACAGCCGACCCGGAGGGCCAGGACCCGCAGGCGCCAACCGAGCCCCAGCGCAGGCGAGGCAGGGCGAGCCAGGGGGCAGGGCGGGCGGGACCCCAGCCCTGCGTCTGTGTCCCCTTCCCCTGCGGGACACAGACAGGCCGACCCTAGGTCGGGGTCGACGCTGCCGGGGCGAGGGATCAGGGCCAGGGACAGGAGCGGGGCCAGGGACAGGAGCGGGGCCAGGGACTGGAGTTGCTGCAGGCGGAGGGGGCGCCTCTGGAGCTGCTGCAGGGCGGTCAGGGACAGGAACACGGTCAGGGACAGGAGTGGAAGTCTGGGGGGGCGCCTGCCCGGGAGCTGCAGCAGGCGGCTGCAGAGGGGGCGCCGGCCCGGGAGCTGCAGCAGGCGGCTGCAGAGGGGGCGCCGGCCCGGGAGCTGCAGCAGGCGGAGGGAGCGCCGGGACAGGAACAGGAGCACGGTCAGGAACAGGAGCTGGCTGCAGTGGGGGCGCCGGCCCGGGAGCTGCAGCAGGCGGAGGGAGCGCCGGGACAGGAACAGGAGCGCGGTCAGGAACAGGAGCGCGGTCAGGAACAGGAGCTGGCTGCAGTGGGGGCGCCTGCCCGGGAGCTGCAGCAGGTGGCTGCAGTGGGGGCGCCTGCCCGGGAGCTGCAGCAGGCGGCTGCAGAGGGGGCGCCTCTGCAGGAACAGGAGCGCGGTCAGGAACAGGAGCGCGGTCAGGAACAGGAGCGCGGTCAGGAACAGGAGCGCGGTCAGGAACAGGAGCTGGCTGCAGTGGGGGCGCCTGCCCGGGAGCTGCAGCAGGTGGCTGCAGTGGGGGCGCCTGCCCGGGAGCTGCAGCAGGCGGCTGCAGAGGGGGCGCCTCTGCAGGAACAGGAGCACGGTCAGGAACAGGAGCGCAGTCAGGGACAGGAGCTGCAGCAGGTGACTGCAGTGGGGGCGCCTGCCCTGGAACTGCAGCAGGCGGCTGCAGTGGGGGCGCCTGCCCGGGAGCTGCAGCAGGCGGCTGCAGTGGGGGCGCCTGCCCGGGAGCTGCAGCAGGCGGCTGCAGTGGGGGCGCCTGCCCGGGAGCTGCAGCAGGCGGCTGCAGTGGGGGCGCCTGCCCGGGAGCTGCAGCAGGCGGCTGCAGTGGGGGCGCCTGCCCGGGAGCTGCAGCAGGCGGCTGCAGAGGGGGCGCCTGCCCGGGAGCTGCAGCAGGCGGCTGCAGAGGGGGCGCCTGCCCGGGAGCTGCAGCAGGCGGCTGCAGAGGGGGCGCCTGCCCGGGAGCTGCAGCAGGCGGCTGCAGAGGGGGCGCCTCTGCAGGAACAGGAGCACGGTCAGGAACAGGAGCTGGCTGCAGTGGGGGCGCCTGCCCGGGAGCTGCAGCAGGCGGCTGCAGAGGGGGCGCCTCTGCAGGAACAGGAGCACGGTCAGGAACAGGAGCTGGCTGCAGTGGGGGCGCCTGCCCGGGAGCTGCAGCGGGTGGCTGCAGTGGGGGCGCCTGCCCGGGAGCTGCAGCAGGCGGCTGCAGAGGGGGCGCCTCTGCAGGAACTGCTCTCCGGAGAGAGATCAGCTTCCGGAGATCCTCGGCCAACCTCTCAAGGTCACTCAGAGGCGAGGTAGGGGAGAACGCGGCGAAAGCCTGCCCCAGGTGCACGGCAAGTTGTTCCCCCTCCGGGAAGCCCCGTGTGGCAGGTTCCTCCATCATCCTCCAGTACAGCCCCTGGAGGGCAAAGAACCGATTGGCGATGGCCAGGGGCTCACTCGGGACCTCCAGCTGGGACGCAGCGCATGGGGGAGGCAGCGGCGAAGGAGGCGACTTGGGCTGGGGGGCTGTAGCAGGCAGAGCGGTTGCCTGCTCGGCCTGAGCAGGGGCTGCAGGCACAGGGGTTGCCTGCTCGGCCTGAGCAGGGGCTGCAGGCACAGGGGTTGCCTGCTCGGCCTGAGCAGGGGCTGCAGGCACAGGGGTTGCCTGCTCGGCCTGAGCAGGGGCTGCAGGCACAGGGGTTGCCTGCTCGGCCTGAGCAGGGGCTGCAGGCACAGGGGTGGCCTGCTCGGCCTGAGCAGGGGCTGCAGGCACAGGGGTGGCCTGCTCGGCCTGAGCAGGGGCTGCAGGCACAGGGGTGGCCTGCTCGGCCTGAGCAGGGGCTGCAGGCAAGTGCTGTGGGGAAGCTCGCCCGGGAACTGCAGACCGTCGTCGTGGGGGCGCTCGCCCGGGAACTGCAAGGGACTGCAACGGGGGTGCCTCAGGAGCGGCTGCAGCAGGCGAAGACGGGAGCGGCTGCGCGAGCGGCGCAGGCGGCTGCGCAGGCGGCTGCGCGAGCGGCGTAGGCGGCCGCGTGGGAGCAAAGTCCGAGGGCGGCGGCTGCGTGGGCGGCAAGAGCAGAGGGAGCTCCTCAGGCTCACCAGCTGGGAAGGAGGCGGGGACGAGAGCGCACGCCCCTAGGACGATCGTCCGGGCGACCGTCTGCTTCTTCCTCCTTCTCCGCGTCACCGTCAGGGGGGTAGGCTGCGCACTGTCCGAGAAAGCGGACGGCGGGAGGATGGTCCCCGGTTCGCGTGGCGCAACCCACCGCTCTTTACGGAGCTCGGCCACCCGCTGGAAGTTACCGCGCACCTCTTCCGCGAGGTGCGCGTCCCTTTCCAGGGACAGCCGATCCAGGATGTCCCAGCTCCGGCTGATGAGATCCCAGGCCGGGGGATCTTCCCGGATGCCGGGCTGGGCGATCCAAAATAGCAGCTGATCGACGTAACTGCGGTAGTCCTCCACAGTTACGGAAGCTGCTTGTTCGTGGTCCGTCATTCTGTCACGGGAAGGCTCGGGTGGACAGGCGATCGTGCGGGCGGTGGTTCAGAAAACCAGGCAGACGAGCAGGATCGGGGTAATCGGGGTTTATTCGGGACAAGGAGACACGGGAGGCGAGGGACCACCAACACCATGTGCACAGATCACGTAATGACGGACAACGATCACAGGCAAGACTCAGACTTAAATACACAGGACTGATCACAGTAATCGGACATAGGTGGAAACAATCAGGGAAACACACGTTGGCAAGCAGGGGGGCGTGGCACACATGAGGAGCCGACGAGCAGGGCATGACAGTAAGGATGTTAAGTTATATTTAAATGCTGCTTATGAATGTTCTATGAATGCATTATGAAGGTACAGTTATTGTGAAGCGTAACCTTTAAGTCTTACTTGACATTTATGTGGGCTAGAATCCATACTTTTTTACCGTGGCTTGTAAAATGGTGCAGTAAAAAACAGCAATGCCATCTCCTCCTTGTTGAAAATCTGAATTTCCGTTATTCAGGTGCTTGTGACTGCCCTTATGCTACAGGTTGGATTAGTCAATTATTCCAGAAGTATGAATGACAGAGAGTAATTTTAGCGAGTCTGTGCTGCACCATGTGCTGCATCGCACACTAGCATCAATTTCTTGACTGCAATTGTTGTGAAGTTTTGTTTTCCAGCATCAGTCCCCTTAAAAATGGCTGATGTGTTTGCATCGCCCCTCTCTGGCTTTGCACAGACCTTCCCCCATCTCCTTGTCTGCACTGAGTCTGCCTCTATTTCACACTGTTGTTTGCTGCCAGGTGCTACAGTACAACACTAATAAGGGGTAAATATGAGTATCTGGTGCAAGTTTGGTGCATGTAGAATTTTCCCAGCCAGTGTTCACCGTTCACAAAATCTCTCAGGAATGCGTCTTATGGGATGCAGTTACTAAATATATAGATTTGATACAGACACTACTCTGACATCAGATGTGTATATTTGCTGGCTGACATTTCTTTGTACAGTGCAACACAAATAAGGGGGAAATATGAGTATCTGGTGCAAGTTTGGTGCATGTAGCATTTTCCCAGCCAGAGTTAGACGGAGGGGGGGGGGGGCATTCTGTGGCAGGGTGGTGTGTTTTAAAATGCCCCCCCGCCAGCAAGAATCTTTTCCTTACGGCCCAGCCAAAAGTAATTCATACTGTAAACAGGTGCCCCAGCCACAGGATACTCACCTGTGATCCGCATCCCACAGGCAATTCAGGGCATGTACACCTGCAGCACTAAAATGATGATTACCTAAGACAATGTTTTTTCGTTAGTTTTACAGTAATTCTATGTATTATGGACACAATGAACTATTATTAATATTGAATCAATGGCATTTGATTTAACTGGGGAAGAGACCAATCAGTTTCTCAAGGGTTTTTAGGCTCCACATTGCTTCCTCTCTTTGGTTCATTCATATTAAAAGATTTCAATTCTAAAAAGGACCCATTAAGATGATTTAACTCTGTGTCTTTTATTTGTCTTATACTGAAGGGGTTTTCCCTACGTTTTTTGTCACACCACGAAGGCATCAGTTGCGTGCAGTGCAGCAGATTTCTTTAACTAAGCTTCTCTCAGACATTGACCAGTGGAACAAAGTGATTGAGCAGCTTGGAACGCCGTCACCGGAATTCATGAAGAAGCTGCAGCCTACAGTGCGGAATTACGTTGAAAACCGGCCCAAGTATGCGGGCTTGGCGTTCCCTAAACTCTTCCCCGATTGCCTCTTTCCTGCCGATTCGGAGCACAACAAACTGAAGGGTGAGGGTCTACATTTTCTGCAGTGCTGACTATGCTGTAGAAAAGTCGGTTCCCCTTTGCAGATTACGTGAACGCAGAGTACGACTGTAATGTGAACACGGAGTATATTTCAGAGATGTTTGCTTTAGCTTCCAGATGGCATAGCTATAATGTAATTTTACAGATGTATCAGAATAATTGGGAATAAAATGGTATTAGATATAAATTACATATTTCAAATATAAACTTTGTGTGCAATAAATTGATCTAGGTGATATTGTTTGCAAAGATACTGCATTCTGGAGTTTACTGATCTTCTGTTGTCAGGGGTCACATGTGGCATGAAGCTTGTCTGTTACAGGAAGTAAATAGCTGTAGGAATTGTACATGGTGTTGCAAGTAGATTTTTAATGGAATACTTGTAGCATTTTGTTAATACATAGGCTTGTGCATTAAAATGTGACTCTTGTTTTTCTTGCAGCCAGCCAGGCCAGAGACCTGTTGTCAAAGATGCTGATCATTGACCCTGCAAAGCGGATATCTGTGGATGAGGCCTTACAGCACCCCTACATCAACGTTTGGTATGACCCGGCAGAGGTGGAGGCGGTAAGTCTCATTATGGAAGCCCTTAAGACTGCCATCGGTCATGAATGTGCTTGTCATTGCATAGCTTTTCCCCAAAGTCCTTTTACGGCTGTCCAGTTTACATTTCTCTTTATTTAGCAAATGCTTTTGTCCAAAGTAATGTAGGAGTGAGGCAAATAGCACATTACAAAAATATATTGCTGTAGATGAGTCTTCTCATTGGAGCAGGTTGCTACACAACATCTCCCAAACAAAGCAAGAACCTAATAAGGCAATTATTCTGATCAGCGAAAATATAATATGAAGAACATTCAGGGATCATGGAGTGGCAGAGGCTGGTCCAGGAATTCCTGGAACAGATGGGTTTTCAGGTGGTTCTTATAAGTGGTCTGGTGACCGGATGTGGTTCACCAGCAGCTTCCACCATCTGGGAACTTACTCATTAAATGTTAAAACCATTAAAATCTTCGACTATGCACATTTTCTTACTTAAAAAAGGCAAGAAAATAAGCTATGTGTCCCAGTATATTAAGTACTGTAAGGCCATTGATACATTCATAATCTGCTTATTTGTTGCGTGATATTCAGTAAAACATATGTTTCAAAATATCGGTGCTTTGAGAGCAAGATTACTAATATCTTCATTGTAAATTGCCTTGGGCACAATCTACCTCAGGAACCTTGAATACTTTACCTTTCTACCATAAAAATGAATTTCCAGTCATTATTAGTAAGAGTTATGATATTAAAATGCTTTAACACTCTGTGTTCCCACCACACAACTGCACTGTACAGTTAAATAAATCTGCATTCTATTTTAAACCTCGATTTGTGTCTAAACAAGTTATTAAGCTAAACAATCTAGTACAAGTTATTACTATAAAGTAGTATTTGTTATTAATGAAAGCTAATTGAGACCCAGTTTTTTATACCGTTAAAATAAAGATTCTTTGACGATACTCAGTAAATGACGTTATATTTAAGGTCCCAGTTGTTGGAATTTCTGCTTCTCACCAGTCACTGCCATTCCGTATTCTCTGGGCTAAACATATTTGCATTTCAACTCACTCTCTTATTTTCCATACATCAGTTCATTTGGGCAGCATTTCAGTCGAGTGTCAAAGCTAATTGGCGCTTTTTCCCCTGCAGCCTCCTCCTCAGATTTATGACAAGCAGCTGGATGAGAGAGAACATTCTATCGATGAGTGGAAAGGTGACATTTCATTACTCTCATACATAATAGTAGGATGTTTATTCCACCTCCTCAGGTTTAGACCTTTTCCATATAGGAAACACGTCTGTTTTGCAGGTTGATTCTTGTTTATTTCATCACACAAAAAGTAAGGTCTAAAAGCTGCAGTGTATCTATCATTGATATTTTAGATTGGGGAACTAGAATATGTAATATGTAATATGTTATTGTCTATTGCCTCAGTCATAACAGAGCAGGAAAAGAGTTTATATGGGGTCAACATGCTTTTTATTTATCACCTTTGTAATGATGCAATCTTGTCTACCTGTGCAAATATGCTTCATCATTAGCTCTTCTATCAAAGTGACATCGTGTTAAATATTTGGGGAAACACTTTACTTGACAGGGCACAAATAGAATAGTATTATCCTGTTAGTTATATATTAATTAACCACAAACTAAGACTTAGTTTTATACTGATCTCATTAATTCATCATTAATGAATTGTGTGGGGGTGGCATGGTGGTGCAGTGGTTAGCACTGTTGCCTCACACCTCTGGGACCCGGGTTCGAGTCTCCGCCTGGGTCACATGTGTGTGGAGTTCGCATGTTCTCCCCATGTCGTCGTGGGGTTTCCTCCGGGTACTCCGGTTTCCCCCCACAGTCCAAAAACATGCTGTGGCTAATTGGAGTTGCTGAATTGCCCGTAGGTGTGTGTGTGAAAGTGAATGGTGTGTGAGTGTGCCCTGCGATGGGCTGGCCCCCCATCCTGGGTTGTTCCCTGCCTCGTGCCCATTGCTTCCGGGATAGGCTCCGGACCCCCCGCGACCCAGTAGGATAAGCGGTTTGGAAAATGGATGGATGGATGGATGGATGGATGAATTTTGTGTATGTTTAATCTCGCACAACTATATTTGTTCATGATTTGCCCATAATTTATTCATGATCTGTTTATGATTTGTACTTCAGTAGTAACTGAACTATTTGTGCTCCTGCAAGTAAAGTGTTACCAATATTGATTAATAAAACTACTAACTATGTAATACTCAACTTTATTCCATAACTGCTTATCTGGTATGAGACATGAATTACATGTAATATTATATAATTCTCGTAAGAAAAATGTGAAGTTTACAAACCATTAACTTCTGGTTACTACAGTACTGATTATTGTTTCTTGTGAAGTGATATTTATTTTTTAAAGAAGATATTACATTTAATTTTAATATTCTGCTATAGTTCTCTAAATTTGATTTCTATTTTACAATGGCATCTCTTCACAGATTGAGTGTAAAATGATTATTCCACAAGGTCGTGAACTTCGTAAGAGTACAGCTTGGAATGCTTGTAGCTAAAGTATTTCTCTGCTTTTTTCATTTCTCAGAGCTCATCTACAAAGAAGTGATGAACTTTGAGGAGAAAACAAAAAATGGTGTAGTGAAGGGACAGCCCTCTCCTTCAGGTACTCTCAGTGCATAACCTAATCCTCTGTAAGTGAATTTAACACCTAACCGGCTCCTCCTGTGACAAAGAATTCCATAGTGCGTAATTCATTCGTCTTTGTTTCCCATCGTTCCAATGTAAACTAATATAGACTTACAGATACACAGATGTGACTGTCAAAGTTTAATCGAATTAAAAAGTGTTACATTTGTAGAAGACAAGGTGGAGGGGCGGTCAAAAGATTGTGTGCACTGCATTGCATTTTCACATGTGCATGTGTATGCCATAATGCTGAGGATGGAGTCATTGGTCAGCGTTCACTGGAGAGCAAAATATTGTCATGGCAGCACTGCATTGTGTTGCAAGCACAACTTAAACCCTGGACTTAAATGGAATCTGTGAGATAGAGCACTTTGTGATTATTGAATTTAATGGAAATTAGAAGGAAATATGAAAAAAAACATCTTCAATATTAGCCCAAGTGTCCCAAACAAATGACCTCATTATTACTGACCAGGGACGGTACTGTATAGTGTTCCAATTACATGGTGTTTCACATCCTGGTCCTCAGGGACCGCCAGACAGTCCACGTTTTTGCTCCCTCCCAGCTCCCTGCCAAACGGTCCACGTTTTTGCTCCCTCCCAGCTCCCTCCTAGACGGTCCACGTTTTTGCTCCCTCCCAGCTCCCTGCTAGACGGTCCACGTTTTTGCTCCCTCCCAGCTCCCTGCCAAACGGTCTACGTTTTTGCTCCCTCTCAGCTCCCTCCTAGACGGTCCACGTTTTTGCTCCCTCCCAGCTCCCTGGCAGACGGTCCACGTTTTTGCTCCCTCTCAGCTCCCTGCCAAATGGTCCACGTTTTTGCTTCTTCCCAGCTCCCTCCTAGACGGCCCACGTTTTTGCTCCCTCCCAGCTCCCTGCCAGACGGGCCATGTTTTTGCTCCCTCCCAGCTCCCTGCCAGACGGTCCACGTTTTTGCTCCCTCCCAGCTTCCTGCCAAACGGTCCACGTTTTTGCTCCCTCCCAGCTCCCTGCCAGACGGTCCATGTTTTGAACGGTGCAGTAACACCGTTGACTCCCTTACAGCTTGTAATTTAAGTTAATTTTCTTGAAAGCCTTCTTATTCCTGAAAGCCATTTCATTTTTACTAAATGGGTTGTAATAAACTGGCAGGAGAAACAAAGTGTCACTTCCAGAATCATCATGCAAAAAACAGGCAGCGCGTCACAAAAAGGCTAAAGCTACACAAAAACAACTAATCCAAAGTGCCAGTGGGTCTCAAAAATGGAGACAAAGCAGAGGAAGCCACTAAGGCCAAGACGATATCTACAGTATATGGAAATACATGAGAATTTATAATGATTCGGCATTTATAAAGAAAAGAATGGGAAGAAGACTAGGAAATGCGTAACACACATGTAAGAAAGTGAGATCAGATCCTGAAGATCTCCATTTGTAAACACAGCCTTTAGAGTATATTGGTTTACAGTACTGTAATACTGTAATACTGCAATACTGCCAACTGAGCGTTATATGTACTATAACATTCAGAAATGGAATCACTTCCATAGATCTTTCTATTCCAGGCTTTTAATTACATGTTGTTTTTTAAATAACAGACAGATATTAATGATACTGTTAACATACATAAGGCCAGAAGAAATTAAATAAAATAGCCTCTAATAATTTGGGATTTATACACACTGATGTACATAAGACTGAAACATATGCGTCGTACATTTGTGGACATACGTGTTCTGAATAGGGATTGCTAATCGTTAAGGATAACTTTGATTTTATTGGCAACAGCGTATGTTTGTAGTTTCAAGGCTCAAGTGATGCAAACCACTGACTCCATCCGTAAGTAACATTTCGGTACCACTTTACTGTACAATAAGGCTCCCTTTTGCCACTTGTAAATGGTAGTAACTCAATAATGAAAAGAAAACTGTGTTATGACTTGTTTAAAGTTATCTGTTAATAATTTACAAAGTGTTACATCCTAATTAATAACCCGATTATAAACCATTCACAAACTCTTTATATGGGAAGCCTTATTGTAACTTGGCACCATACATTTCCCATGCCTGATGTGTGTATATTTTAGTGATGCTGCTAGAATCCACACTCTTTTCAATGTAACCCTTTCCATGTTAATTCTCTTAGCGCAGGTGCAGCCATGAATAGCAGTGAGAGCCTCCCTCCATCTTCCTCCTTCAACGACATCTCCTCCACGTCCACCGATCAGACCCTGGCCTCCGACACTGACAGCAGCCTGGAGACTTCTGCAGGACCCCTGGGTTGTTGCAGGTGACTAGCCGCCTGCCTGCGTCACCCGATGTTCTTTAGAAGGTAAAGTGCATCAGAAATCTAAACAATGACGAAAACGATGAGGAAGCAGAAAAAATAAAAGATCAAACAAAAGCCTGCATTTTCATTCTAAGTACTACGTAAAAACACATGCTGAAATGTATATTTATAAACTTATAATAGCTTTGCTTGTATCTCCCTTCATATGGCATTAAAGTTAGACAGACACCATTCTGTATAGTGTAAATTTACTGGCTGATAAGCAATGCCCTGCAAGCTTTTTGTGGTACGGTGTGTGTGTGGCAAGGTGGGTCTTTGTGTTAATTATTTTAAAAAACAAAACAAGAAAAACAAACCTCCCCTCAATTCCCCAAAGTTATAGTAGTACTAATTTCTAATCTTACAGATTGGATCTAAGAGCAGATTGGCTTGCTTGTCTGTGATTCTTCAGGGGAATGCTTGTACAGTGCCCATCTTATTTTGTATATATGTAACACTGGGCGGGACTAACGGCCAGTATGAGGACCTCTAACACACCTTGCCGCACAACCCCTTTGACCTTTGTTTCCCTTTGCCTGTAGTTCTGCATGATTATAAAAATGCGAGTTATGAGAAGTAAGTACAAAGAATTTTGTTTATATACCAGTTAAGAAAAAAAGGGGGAAAAAAATGTATCGAGCTGCGTCACAAACGCTGGAATCGTAAAATCGGATCGTTAGCTACAGGAAGCGAAGGTGAATTTACTGTCACTGTTGTCGCTGAGCTCATTCCTTGGTTTATAGCTTTTGGTTTTGTAACACGCATTCCTCCGCATCACTGCACTGCTGCGCCGCATGCCATCGCATTATGACATGAGGCAGATGTGGCATATATATGCCTGTGGTTAGAAACAGAAGTGGTTTGGACGTCGGGTCGTCCTCTGTGGATAAATGAGTGATGATAAAACTAAATCAGGTCAAAAAAGTTTTTGAATCCATCTCATTTATTTTTGTAGCTAGTAGTCTGTTGAAACGGATACAAATAGAGTATACTGACCGCACACGACCAGAATTCTATTGATATTTTTGTTTGTTGGTCTTATTATTTTTGTATTTATTTACATCTGAATTTGGCTAGTGCCTTTGAAAATGTTCATCCCAAATACAAAGGCAACATTGTATCAAAGACAAGACTTGAGCCTGAAACCCGAAAGTTGAAATCACACGAGAGTCATATATTAAACCTCTGTCAACTTCAACAATGGCAGTTTACCGCTCTCTCTTGTCATTGGTACATTCTGTGAATTGATACCCGCACCTACAGAATAGACATACTACCTTTGCATTTAATCATAGTATTTTTGTCTTAGTGTAGACTATTCCATCAGCATCTAAGTACACTCTCTGTTTGTGTTATGATAATCTTATGTATAATAATGGGTAATAGTCATAATCGAAATGTGTAAGTAATTTTAATTTGGGGTCTTGGCAGTATACTTCAGTTGTATGATTTCAGATACATAGATATAATTTATGGGTATTTTATGAGTGTATTATTGAATATTTTTAATAAAGGGATGAAAACACTTATTCCTAATGGATCTTGTTTTGGATTTCTGCCGAAC
This sequence comes from Brienomyrus brachyistius, assembly GCF_023856365.1. Taxonomy (NCBI): domain Eukaryota; kingdom Metazoa; phylum Chordata; class Actinopteri; order Osteoglossiformes; family Mormyridae; genus Brienomyrus; species Brienomyrus brachyistius. The sequence goes on along the minus strand of NC_064539.1, from coordinate 19,381,545 downwards.
ACTGAAATTAACGACATACTGATTCTCGGAAGCTCTGTGCAGGGTGAGGCTTTCCACTGTCATTGATTTGTTGTTCTTTTCTTTGTCATATTCCATTTTGTGTTTAATGTTTTTCTTTTTAATATAATTTCTCATAGTGAATGAATGTTTATGTTATTAGTGTCTTTTCTTACTTTGTAAGAAATCAGCCCAGTTATTTATTGATGTTAGTTTCTGAATCTAAATCAAACAGAGGGACTTAATTTGGTTCAGCTCGTGACATGTTCTTGATTAGAAAGGATCATTATCAGATAATTACAGATACATCACCCTGTACTGGATAAATAGTTTGGGAGAGGTTTCTCAGTTGCAGCTGGGCTGATTATCTTTTAAAAATGACCATTTTTATACCATATTGTTGATCAGTTTCATGACAGTTCAGTCTTTTTCACTGCATATTGATTATGTGTATTTCGGGAACGTCTCAGAGTTCCTTGACATGAAATAATCTTAAAAGGAAATAATTAGCTGCTCAGAACTTCATCAGAATGTGATGCTTTTAAAACTCATCTGGAAATATAGAATGAAAATATCATTAAAGTATTAGCTTTGATTTGGGAAGATGGATTTCAGACTTATATGGTGCAAAACTTTGTTTTGTCGATTTGTTCGTTGGCTTTTTTGACAATCAAGTTAGATTATTGTAGTCCTGAACAAAAATACATGAACTTGTTTCTTTCGTACAAAATGCAACATTTTTGCCTGTACATAATACAAAATTACCCTCTTCTGCTGGATTCAAAATTTGTAATAATGTTTTGCCTTTATTGGAATCAGTAAGCATCACATATGTAAATTAATAACGTTTTCACTAGTGACAATCACAGGTAGGCACTAAAAAAGTGAAACAAAATGAAAAAAAACGCGATCAGTTGTACATAAAATAATCTTTAGCTTGATATAATCAGAGAAGCTCTTACTCATATTGTTGTAGCCTCACTAAATGGGCTGACACAGAATTAATATTTGATTGATATGTAATTTCCCAACACAAAACATCATTTCTGTTTCTAACCAGTTGGATGATTAAGTTCATAATATGATTATGATGCTCACAGTCAATAATTCTAATATAATAGTTCATTTCTATTTATGTAAATTCAGGCAAGGGGATAGTCAGTGCTGATGGGTTGGTGAGGTGAACAGCTCAGGTTTTTCGCTCATTTGTTCCGCTTTATCATTTCAGTCCTGCTTTTAAAGTAACTGTCCATTACCTTCTATAGCAATTTTGCATGGAAAACAGCTGAAACATTGTATAACTTTACAATGACAATGTAGATAATATTTTCATAATTCAAAAGAAACACTAACAGAGGGATTACAGTATATGGAGAGTCATACAAAGAAATTTGTAACCAGTATAGTGCAAAATACAGATGGTCTATGTTTGAAAGAACAATCGGGGGTTAATCAGAAGTTTCAAAGCGCTGACAGGCCTTTATCTGTAGGAACTGGAAGAGATCTTGAAAGAGGGATAAGAGGGGTCTTCACACATTTAAACCTTGTAATCATTTCATTTTGATTATGTGTGATTACTGTCATTGATTTAAGTTAGAACTGAAATTCACTGTTGAGTGTAATGTGCTGTTGTATATTTTATATGGAAAGTTTTTAACTGGCGAAATACGCGTCTCAAGAAAGTACAGATTTCATTAACAGGTTTCAACTTTTTAGCAACATAGCTAGTTATATAGGGACTGCTTTACAATATGGAAGGTTGTTTTTTTTTTATTTATTTTTTCTTAAAAATATATTTTCCAGATGTTTTCCCTAACGTTGACTGAAGTGCTTTTGGAAAATGTGTTTCTTAGATTAAAATTCCCTTTCAGATAATTCACACTTCACATGCATAATTAAACTGGAGTTTGGACCATCTTTATCCCAACCCAGCATTCTACAAAATAGACGTACCAAGGAATGAAATTTGATGCCGTATATTATAATAACCAGGGCAAATGTCTGTAAAGCCCTGGGCTAATTATATATTTTTGTGTGTATGTTCATCTGTGTTTTTCGACAATTGAAATTGTAGCTTTTGAGTTTCTTAACTCATTTGAAGGAGTTCACTTTTAAATGTTCATAAGTACTGTTGTCCAAATTTATTGTAGTGGTTTACAACAGTACGCAAATACTGCAGCCCGGTAGCGGGAATAAAAAAGACATGCAGTATTTTGACATTAGATTGAGAAACCTATTGTTGTGTAATTTAAGCACCACAGACTGAAAATAAAAGCTCGAGCAGGAAGCACACAGGAGTGGCCTTAAGTGTGAAACAAATGACATTCTTTTACTAGTCTGGTTAGTAATTCATAACAAAATCATATGTACTTGTATACTTTAAGACAGCCAGTTCAATCATAAGTATACTATAGAAAGCTCTTGTTTGTATTGCTTGAACTATAATCCCGGCCATTTTGTATATAGTTCTCACTAAGTAAATGAATTTAATATCACATCAGAGATCATATGTCAAACCTCAGCATCAAAGCATTTTTAACTGGCAGGATTGATTTAGTGTAAACAAGGCCATTCTCTCTATACTCACCATACAGCAATATATGAAGCACTAGTTACAATAATTAATTTTTTTCAAAAATACACAAAGGTGCAATAAAATTCTTAACAGAGGGTAAAACAATTTTTTTCTCGCAGAGAAAATAAATGTTAATACAATAGTGTCAAATTATGTTGATATTTTTTCCTGTTCTTTTTTCACTCTGCTCATTTTGTATTGTGGAAAGGCCATTCTGTTAATGTTGCATTGAAATCTCTGCCTGTGGTTCATGCCACGATGCTTTGTCAAGTCTGATGGTAGTCAGATATTCAGCTCCAGGCGAGTGTTTGGATCCCATAACTAAATGGAAGAAAACAAATGGCTAAAAACAACAACTGAAAACTGTTATACACTCAGAATTTTAAAGGTACTGTATAAGTAAAATAGATATATGTCTGTGACTGAAAAATAAACAAAATCTTTGACCTTGGGAGCAGTGTGTGTTTTTAATGCCTCGTCAAGTTTTTTTCCAAAGTTTAAATGCATTTAATCATTGCCATAAAGAAATTATACTTATTTTTCTTTACAGTTCTTACATGTTAATAGGTGAATAATTTATTGTTGTGATTTTTTTTTTGATTTTTTTTGTTGATAATTTCCAAAATCACCCGATGCAGGCTGTACCCCAGCCTTATGCCCTGTGCAGTCTGGGAAAGGCTCCAGAAGTTAGATGGGTAATTCACAAATATATGCAAATGACATACTTTTCTTTTTTGACACACATATTAAGTCATCATTTTATGTTAAGGCTCATTATTTAATGGTGGGAAATATGGAATGCAAAAGGTTTTTTTTCTCTGATTCCTTTTTGGGAGCTGCTTTCCAGAACATTCTAAGTTCCTGATGCAAAATTAGTAAGTTGTAATACGCAGGATCCTTAAACTGAAATGAATTTCAATGAAAAGAAGCGGTCAAGCAAAGTTTTGGGCAGAGAAAATATATCTTTCTTGATAACTGCAGCACTGTACGCACTGTGACATTTCTGAAACCTAGAACTCTTTCTTACTAGGGTGACAGCTAAGGGCAATATATATGTGTACAACTGGAAAAATTAATAAATGGTAGGGAGTCAGGTACAGTGTTTTATTTCTTAGAGTCCCACAATTAGAACTGTGCAGGGGGGGCGAAAGTCGATCAGATGTAAATGCAGTAACAAAGGGTGACCCAGAATCATAGCTTTCAAGCAGTACGTCATATACAGGATTCCACAAATCACGCTACAACTTGCGAGAGAGAAATGCGACTTCGCATCTGTGTCAGAGGCACAGGGATTTAAATGTCTAAACAGCAATCGGGACGCAGATTACCCAGGCAAGGTAATCGCAATATGGACGAGACTGCAGTAAGTGAAGGTGTGACAATATTGTTCTATCTTGACATCACACACATCACTCTTTCCCGGTATATATCTGACACAGCAAATACGTGCAAATCTGACATTCAGCAGAAGAATGCAGAAACAGCAGCTATATAGAAGTTAATGGTCCTGTTATCATTTTCTTGATTTCTGTTATATAAAGTAATTTATCACGTGTAAGGTATGCATCACTGACGATGCTCACATTCCATAATGTATAGTTTTATGTGAATACTAATTGCATATTCATTGCAGAGTCTTAAAGCACTTATGTAAGTCGCTCTGGCTAAGGGCGTCTGCCAACTGCTGTAAATGTAAATGTATATTCTAAGACAAAACCATCACTACTAATATGAAATATGTAAGCCGTATTTATCAATCAAAAACGTATACAATTCTACTTGTAAAACTACTGTAAAATAACACTGTCCCTCCCAATGGCTCCCAAGACTTTTGGACAGTACAACACAGGAAATAAGTAGCCAGCTGATTGAATGCGAGACTCCAGGGAGAAACAAAGGACAGGAACCAGGAAACGGTGACTTGGAAATGGGGCTGAAGTACAAAAACAAGAAAACACATAAGAAGCCTCCTGACAAGCGCTAAAGAACAGCTGTGAACTTCTGGGAAACAGGACATAGAGTCAGAGACAAAACACAGGTTAAAAACAGCCCCGCAAATGCACATGTAAAACTCATAACCAATCCTAGCTCTAAATCTTCATGCCCCTCGATCCAGATTAGATTACAAGGAGCCATACAGGGTCAGCAGCATAGGGTGTAACAGCTGGCAAATTGCATATAATTGGGAAAAAAAACGTTTGGCTTGTATTAATAATCATGTGATAAAGAAATGAAATTTACCACTATTAAAAATCATTTGGAATAATGCGTCTACTCAAGGATGTTGTTGCCATGTATACTTGAACTGGGAACAAAAACAAAATTGTTAAAAAATAAATACCATCAATAACTTAAAACATTCACAGACAATGGAAAAGTATAGGTTAGAACAAATTATAACTAAGTAAATATAATTAATATAGTTTATATCTAATTAAAACTGTTAATATTGAATATGATATTTAGAATATTTTATAAAATATATCTTTTCATTTTGGTCATAGGAAAAGTCTAGTTACACATGAAGAATAGCAGAACGTTATTTAAATTAAGATACAGCACATGTAAAAATAAGTAGCACGATACACAAATACATGCCGTACCACAATAAAAAATAAAAAATAAAAAACACAAGTAAGTGCAAGGAAAATCCATACTAAAATAATGCAATACATTCATCATTCAGAAAAAAAACATTTTAGTTTATTTTTACAAATATATTTTTCTTGAATATATAAACATCTCTGTCCTCTATATACACACACCCAGGTACAGGATAACATTTAACATTGGTGGACAAGGTCACATTAACGAATTATAGCACAACCCACTTATATAGGTTGTCTTCCTTCAGGAGTTCATGAAAGGAGAGTGCTAGTTACTCCCTGTCAGGGGACCGGCCACCCTCTGCATTACCACCAATGGGAGAGTTAGATTCATAAGGGGGTCCTTCACTGGATCCAGACAGTATTCGATCTTTCTGGCCTGTGTGGGTCAGCTGTCAGCTCCCCAAATGTGGAAAAGAACTGTTCCATCTCCTTCTGCAGCATCTCATTCCTCTTCTCAGCATCCTCCTTTGCCCTCTCAGCGTTGCGCAGCTTAATCTCCACCATGGTGTACTTCTTTCGCTCCTGGTCCAGCTCCTCGTGGAGGTTCACCATCTCAGCCTCCAGCTGCAGATTATGCTGCTCCAGGCTGGTGAAGGAGAAGGAGAAGGAAATGTCTCCGGATACTGGAGCAACCTTCCACAACTGGCAGCAGATGCAGACATTCTGTTCTGCATCATTATCTACTCATATGTACTGGTGCTTCAAAGAAGGTCCCTAAGTGTGAGTCATTACGATGCTTGACATGGGAAATTGCAAATAAATTAACATATTGATGATAATTTCCCATATGATAAAATAATTACATTTCTAAGAATTTTTGAAAGCAATGCACAATGTACTTTCTGGTGTCATGTCTGGAAAAAAATAATGCAGTAATGGTCTTAAAAATTCAATTTACTTTTCAGTCTAGCATCACCAACAAGTCGATGAAGCCTCGAAACTAAATTGTGGTAATTAGTAAACTTACACTTAATCGAGCACGTGCACAAGCAGTGTAAATGTTAGCACTTAATTATCATATTACACAACATGGCATAAAAAAGCATGTTTTAGATGAAATTTAAAACCCAGCTCCGAGAATTTTACAGCTGATTTGAATCAATGACCACGCTGCAAAGGTGATTTGGTATTTGAACTGAACTACAACTTAACATTACATCTAACTTATACAGACATCAGCTAGAGATAAAGGAGAGATATCCATGTTTAAGGAGGAACACCACTATCTCCGTAACCCTATTACATTGGCACTCAAAACACAAACACATTTTTAGTGTATTTAATTTGGAATCCAATAAATGAAAGATGAAAAGTCATGAAAGCCAGTAAAAGTATGTTTGTTAACCGTGATTTACCTCTTGATCTTGGCCTCATACTCAGTTTTCTGCTTCAGCATCTCCATCTTGAGGCTGCCCACCAAGCTATGCAGAGCAGCATGACTTCCTGGGCCGTTATTCACCGCACATGTCTCGCTGTTGTCACTGCTGCTGGTGACGAGGCTGCTGCGTCCGCCCGCATTCCGCCGGCTGGCTTTGCTCTCGAATTCCCCAAGCTGGCCGAGTTCGTCATGCGAGGGGTCGTACAGCCCCGGTTCGTCGTACGGAGTCACGAAGAAGTCCTGCTCTGGGCAAGTGGTGCTGGATGACCAGCAGGAGTTGGAGTTGTCCGGCAGGGATATCTCGCAGGACGAGGTGGACCAGGTGGCGCTGTCCACACTCTGCTTGTCCTCACAGCTGTTATTCGATGAGTTCTGCTGCTGGACATTGTCATATGTGGACAGGCGGTGCTGCTGGGCAGTCTTCTCGCTCAGGCAGTCTTTGGTTTTGCTGTCGCGCATGGTGACGTAGCCATTAGCCACCAAAAATCCGCCGCGTCCATTCAGGGTCCCGTTAACGGTGTCGGCGCTAGAAACGCCAAGCCGTATACTGCCATTGGAAACACCGCTGGTGCCCATCTTAGTACCACAGCCTTTTAGCGAGCTGCTGCGGCGGGGGGGAATGCCGCCACCTGCCAGCGTCTCACTCTTCTCCCGGTGGCCGTCAGCGGTATTGCTGCTGAATGAGCCATTGGTCACTATGCCGCTGCCCTTACTGAATGCCGGGTTCTTCTTCACCGCGAAAGGCGGGCTGCGAGACACCTCTAATTTTCCAGTCAGGCATTGAATCGGACTGCCCGATTGGGGTCCTCCCAGGGGCGGTGGAGAGCCATTCTCTGCTGTGGTCTTCTGTTGCGACTCAGGCGTCTCCCACGAGCACTGCCGTACCGCTGCTGTGTTGTTGTTATTCTCCTCGTTCTGCAGATGACCTGCCGCTTGCATCTTCTCAGACTCCTGATTGTTGTTGCTGCACACCTCCAGGTCAGTCTGGTGCTCTTCCTCTTTTGGGAACAGCACGTCGTGTCTCCCAATCAGAACCGACATCAGCTGCTGGACCAGTACCGTACCTGTAGAAGCCCCATGAATGTTAACACACAGGTAAACCACCCTGAGGAAAATAAAGCAAACTTTTTTTTTTCCCACTGAGGTGAGTTTAAATGCATAGGACATTCGCGAATCTGTAAACTTACCTTCCATAATCGTTAGGGGGTCCTCCATCTTTGGCCGTAGGATGTTCGGACCAAAAACGGTAGCCAGGTTTTGAACGCTCATTTTATTCACATCTGAATAGGACTGTACTTCATCAAGAAACCTTGAGAATTAAGTTATAAGAATATAATCGTAATTAAAGAGTTTATCTGGGGAACTAAGTACATCAAGTAAAGTATATAAATTTACAGCAAAGGAGATTCAGTCAAAAATGTTGAAGAGCGAGATCCATACCTGCATATGTACTTCAGTAAGTTGTAGTTTACTTGAGGTAGGATTTCCACCTGATTTCTTAGCTCTTTCATGCCCTTTAAGTGAATAAAACAAAGCATTACAGTCTGTTAATGTATCATCATCTTGCTCTTACATGGTATTAATTATTGTATTTTATACTTTCTATTACTTTACTAATACTTTGTGTTACTTTACTAATACTTTGTCCATAAACACCTCTATAGGCTTAATTACTTTTAGTGTTACTCATAAAATTCAGGCCTCTGAACAATTATCGGGTCCTGTTCAGGCTGAGCTGTATTGCCAATGGCTCAGTGGATTCTGTGTGACGGAATTCTCCCCATGTTTGTAGGGGGGGTTTGGACAAGTTGGCAAGTCCAAAGGTTCACTGGTTCACTACATGTTGACCCTATACATGGCATAGTACTTAACTTATTTTAAATATCTGTAAAACTAGATTACTGTGTAAGTTGCCCTTGGTGTCTGTGTGTCTTCTATGATGGATTGGAATCCTGGGTGGCGTAGGTCTGTATGTTCTCCAAGAACCCCATGACCCTGCATTTGAGGTTACGGGTAACGGATGTAATGTATTCAGAACCTGCACAGTTTAACTGGCAAAGGAATTACTTTATTGAACGAAAGACCCCAAGCTCAGGGACCCAGTCAATCTCTTAGAGGGGATGACATCATGATTGTCGCAGAATTACTTTTTCACAATGTGCGCTGCAATCAGCAGTCAATCACGCCACAAGAACACACAAGAAACATACAAGAAGACGTTGTAGAAGAGCCTCCTTAGCAAAAGTCAGTATCAGGGGGTCAAGCAACATGAAGAATCAGAACAATGATGAATATACAGCATGATGCTGAAATCATAACTAATCCACTCAGAATCACACCCTATGGCCAATTTTGAGATTTTGCACGACTGCGGCAGGAAACCTGGAGCACGTGGAGAACAGGAAGCCCTGTCAGGTAAAGATACAGCTAAAGCTGTATCAAAACTGCAAAGAATTGTGTAGGTTGTTAGAAAGATTTCTAAGAAACATCAATGACCTTGTAAAAAGATGACAGATAGATAGATAGATAGATAGATAGACAGATAGATAGACAGACAGACAGAGACAGATGAAAGAAACTTGAATAGTACACATTTGAGCAACACTTACAGATTCTTCCTCCCTTCCGAGTAGCGGAGCGCAGGCAAGAAACTCCTCATACTTGGCAAAGGGGACAACTGGCTCTGGAAGCTCCCTCAGGTAAAGCTTGAGAAGGGAGGCCACTGTGTGCACATCTGTGTTACTGCTGGTCACAGGAGGAGAGAAATCGCAACATCGTACAGATCCTTTGACGCAAATTGAACAGTCATTACATTGGCCAAATTAGCTTACCCTTACCCACAATTCACAGCTAACAGTCACCAAGGTTTCCTTACCACTCGTTTTACTCGTAAGGGTTTTGTTATTAGTTATATTCACTAAGAGATGGCTGCCAGTAACCAAATAATTAAGTGAATGAATGAAGTGCAAACTCATAACTATTAAGTGCATAATCCTTAAGATCTTTAATCTTTAAGTCATCTGTAAGTGAGAAATTGTTGATTGCTATCAGTATCTTATTTTTGGCAGCAGATGAACCACATTAAAAGTCAATAACCACGGAGGCCAAAATCAACCTGCCTAAATTTGCACACCTAGCAAAAATATCAAATGCTACGCTGCGGGGTTCATTGATAACGATTTCCACAAAACTACCATTACATTTAAGACATACAAAAAAAATAAACTAGATATTTTTGGCAAGTGCATTCAAAACCGACTTTGTTGTTTTTACTATGCAATAAAACTTTTAACTTTTAGTAGCTCTCTGTTACTGGAAATCAAGGGTCAGTCAGAATGACTCAATGCATTTGCATAGTTAGTCCACTGTTTCCTTATCCCAAAACTGTCGTCAATATATGTGTGCTTCCTGCATGACTAACAACATGCAAACTGCAGGAAGTTTGAGTTTTTCATGAGTCCGCAGGTGGCCGCAAGCTTGGCGTATCCATTAGCTATTTTCAGTCGAAGCTCGGCTCTGCTCAGCATTAAGACCAGGAATATACAAGCAAAAACCGAAACGTTAGGCACGTAATCCAACACCAGTTTTCAAGCTAAAAGACTTAATACCCAAGCACTTTGTTCTCTGTTAAGTTCACTACATAAATTAATCATTTCATGAATCAGTTCATAAAAATTAAAAGAACTAATAACCTGACATAACGAATTTAGTTAGACATGAAAGGGTTATGGATCTCAATACATTTCTTGAATAAAAATTCAAAGGTCAGTGCCTACATATTTAAGTTAAGAACATTAGTGCTCTGAGAGTGGTTTGGTGGTGCAGTGGTTAGCACTGTTACCTCACACCTCCGGGACCTTGGGTCAAGTCTCTACTAGGGTCCCATGTGTGTGAAGTTTACATGTTCTCGCTGTTCTGGGGTGGGGTTTCCTCTGGGTACTCCAGTCTCCCCCCACAGTCCAAAAACATACTGAGGTTAACTGTTACCCAATCGCCCAGAGGTGTGAGTGTGCCCAGTAATGGGTTGGCACCCCATCCTGTGTTGTTTCAGAGCAGGGTCAGAGTTAAGGGACTTACTGAAGGACCCACTGGTAGCATCACTCTGCAGAACCTGGGACCTGATCACATGCACAGCAAGCCACTCACCATCCCAAAAAACTTGTGTCATTGTTTCTCTAAAGCAGTAAAAGTGCCATTTAATATTTAGCTTTTGTGATTGTAATGAGGTCCTTACAGAGCACTGTGAACAACCAGTTATTTAGGCATTTTGCTGTCATACCTGTCGAAGGAGGGCTTCTCGCCGCAATCGAAAGCGTCCTGCAGATCTTTGACCAGGTTGGCCTGGCCAGGAAGCCGGAAGAGCCCCTCCTCCTGCAGACCCCTCTGGCGAATGAAGTCCACGCACTTCTCCACCAGCATGGGGGCCAGTTTGTCCTCGACGCGCTGCTCATAGCGCATTGTTTCCTCTAACTTCTGTCCAAAGATCCCTGAGACAAGCGGCGATACATTCATCCCACGGTTCTTGCTTTGGGACATTTAAATGCTTTTAGTACGTGTGAACATTTAACTGAAAACAAGTAATTCAGTAATACAATGTTTGCGAAATAAGATATTGAAACACTGGATCAGCAGGTAGATACATCCATCCATCCATCCATTTTCCAAACCGCTTTTTCCTACTGGGTCACAGGGGATCCAGAGCCTATCCCGGAAGCAATGGGCACGAGGCAGGGAACAACCCAGGATGGGGGGCCAGCCCATCGCAGGGCACACTCATACACCATTCACTCACACATGCACACCTATGGGCAATTTAGCAACTCCAATTAGCCTCAGCATGTTTTTGGACTGTGGGGGGAAACCGGAGTACCTGGAGGAAACCCCACGATGACATGGGGAGAACATGCAAATTCCACACACGTGTGACCCAGGCAGGGACTCAAACCCGGGTCCCAGAGGTGTGAGGCAACAGTGCTAATCACTGCACCACCATACCGCCGATACAAAACCCAGCAATTCAATTTTATAAACTGCAGCATTTTGATATTAGAAACATTTTACATTATTTGCATGTGTTTGGGGATTGGATTTGGAAATGGATATACATAAGGATATTTCACGTAAAATGATCCTTAGAAACAAAGTGAATTCAAATGTAGAGTATCCTACTCTCATATAAAAAAGATATAATAGAGAAGACAGAATAGTGCAGAACTATATTGCTGAACTGAATGGTATAGATGTATGTTCCCTTCCTGTGAACAAATTTGAGACAAATCCATCTCCAAATCCATCTCCAGTAGCTCAGTTTTAACATTTTTCCTCACTATGTGTTCACAGGGTTGAATAATACCAAGCAGAATGTATGCGGGGTCATTTAATAGCGAAGCCACATCTCTTGTTCACATCTTTAACAAAAGGCTTTGCCTTTTGAAAAGCAGTCAGCTGAAATAGACATCAGATTGCCCACACTGCAAACACTGGGGCCAGCTAATCTATTCCTGTCATGTCCACTGCAGTTGAAGCAGTGGAGGGACTGAAATGATCTCTCGTCTGGAATTTCGCACAGTGATGGTAATCAGTAATCCCTAAATATACGAAGAATCTATGAAGGAACGTCATTAGAAAGTGACAACTATGCTAATCTAAAGTACCTCTTAGTAGTATTCAATTCAATTGCGGTTTATGTGGCACCTTTTACAACACAGTCGCCCCAGGACACTTGAAAGGAAAGTGTGGCAATTCATTACTACCATCATTTATACAAAATGGGACACGAAACAGGGAAAAGGGGAAGAGAGAAAAAAATGAAGAGAACAGAAGAGTAAGAAAAGACAAGACGACATTTTAAAGAGAGAGAATACATCTCATACTATTAAAAAAACGATTCTGAGGTTATTTAACTTGCAAACACACCAAAAACTGCATATAATATGACACAAAGTAACTGACCTCCACCAAAGGGCGCCCATATGACTCTGCGGATGGTCTTCACCCAATCCTCCATGTCATTCTGGGTGCTAGCCATGAGGAGGTAGGTCTCATGATTGGCTGTCATCCGTTCTCGGTCTCCCCCTGCGCAGAAGACAGGACTACTGAGACGAGGCTTTGAAGAAGATTAACTGGCTGCGCATGCCTTCAAAAACACCAATGTTTGACACTTTCGTTTTCCGTTGGCCTATAAGAATGCATAAGAATGCTTTGATTTTGCATATCCCATCATGCTCTCCTACGAGATACACACATATAGTGAGAGGGATGCTTGGATTCAGCCATTCATATTAAGAAATTCTTGGGGTTAAGGGCCTTGCTCAAAGATCCAACAGGTACTGAAACATGTCTCACACCGATGATGCACTTAAGAAAAATACAAAGAATAAACAATCGTTAAAGTTTCGGTTAAATGGGTGGCAGTTTTCACAACGCATTTGCGCACGGCAAACATTTTCATGTAATCTACACCTCGCTGTCGGAAGTATTTTTGTAATCAGTGATTAAATGGCTGGACCAAAACTATAATTCACTCCAGGGTCTGTGCCAGTTGAGGCGCGGATAATGCTGAGATTCAAAAACGTTTTTTTTAAACGCCCAACCATTACGAATCGTTTCATGCCTGAAGGCATTCTGTTCTGTTCTGGCATGGAGCTTTAACAATTAACACAAATAAAACCTGAGTAAGCTGTAAATAATTTGCACTATACGTTGTGTGGTGATGTAAGCCTTTTACCAAGTAACCTCACTAGTGTCTATAGTAAACATGCATATATTACAAGTATACAAGATACTATTGTACACATGGACAGACTATTTTAATGTACAGTCTAGTTGTTTAGTAGTAGTACTACTTATGCCTAAATGGTGACTATTAAGTCTTTGTGCCTGTGATTGTGACGGTCAGCACATTCACGGGCTCCATGGACGCTGCATGTCGGCTGAGCCTGTGCTGTAACTACCCCCCCCCCCCCCCCCCCGTTACTCTCACCTGTATGTGTGCCTGTATCCCATGGAGAGCATGATGTGGCAGGTGAAAAGGGAGTTTCCCCCAAGCATTAATACAGTAACACTAATTGAATGAAGCTGATGGGTGTATTTCAAATTTGTTTTGTCTATCTCTTCCACATAATTAGGCACAGCACAATGCACACTGCATTCAGGTGGAAACTACTCATATTCATGATATATAACACAAACCTCCAGTTCACACTGTGAATATGATCTTAATTATGATCTTGGATTATGAATCCAAGTCCTTAGCTACAAAACAAAGACGGAGTTAGAGTCACATGCACCTGCTGTATATATATATATATATATATATACACAGAGAGAGCGAGAGAGAGAGAGAGGTTGTGATGAAATAGTGTGCAAGATAGTATAAAAGATAGTGTATATATAGGATAAAATACACATCTAAATAAAGTGAAAATATGCAGTAATTTCCATACATGCATCCATCTTACAAGTGCATATTCTAAGGAGGTTTGCCTGCTTAAATAAAGGGGTTATGTACAGTATATGGAACAATGCCTCTTAAAATGTGTATATGAACCACATAATGGTTCTGAGCAAAACCTGTGCCCTCTGGAGACACAAATAAGTTGATAAAAAAGTGAATATTAAAATAATCCATACACGTCTTTAATTTAGACAATAGCTGTTTTTCTTTTAAATATTTTACATTTCACTCTGTCACTGAACATTATAAGTTTGCTGTCAGCAAATGCTTATTAGAGTCTCTTTCATTAGCTTGGCTGTCTAGGGGGGGGGGGGGGGAGGGGGTGCCTGGCAACAGGGAAAAAGGTTCAGCAGTCTAGACAGTAATTTAACTGCATGCCCCCTGATCAGAGTCATTTCTGCGGCCCAAGAGAAGCACAGTGCTTATCATTTCCCACCAATGCTGAGTCAAGAGACGGGCTTTTAGTTAATAAAGAGAATCCTATTTATATAATTCAACAATATATTAAGCCTGAGGAGTACAGCCCCACATTAATCCAACAGCTACCCCTTTCCTTTAATCTCAAAATTGCCACTACACAATTCCCGATATTTATTATCACTCTGACATATTAAGTGAGATAATAAAATAATAATAATAATAATAATAATAATAATAATAATAATAATAATAATAATAATAATGGACGAAGGTGCATGGGCATCGTTACATTTCTGAACATCCGCGGGACGTTCTGCCATGGCTTGCGCTGAAATACATCCCACACCGTCCGAGGGCTCACACCTGTTTGTCTGCACATCCGGTCAATTCTGACCACTGCTAAAATGTCCAGGTCTGATATTTTTCTCATTAGTGTTTTGTCACCGTTACAAAGACATCCTTAATTCTATTTTGATCGAGGCGCTTATCCAGAAACAAACCCATAAACAATCTTTAAAACGTCCAGAACCACTTCAAATTATTCTACTGTAATTTCTTAAACGCCGGACGGATATCAGTTCTGTTTAGGATTATTTTGAATAAACAGTAGAATTTCCACTGTTACAGATAAGCCTCGCTTCAATTATAATTGTATCGTATAGCAAGACACAATGAAAACATTTTGATAACAATAATTAGGAAAAAGCTTCAATGCGTATATATGCGGTGACCATTGAAATGCTATCGTAATTTATGGCACTTGGCTTATTTCTGCAGGTACCGTTGCAATACTGCCGCAGAGCGCTAAAAGTATGGGATATAACGTGAAAACGGACATTGCATGTAATATATTTTCATGGTATAACTCATCGGAAATGTTGTTTAAAATGCTATATTTCTACTGCCCTGATACGGTTTTAAATGAATATTACTAAACTGTACCATATTATTCACTTTGTGTGTATAACTATGTGCTATACAATTAGGTCATTTAAATGCCTGTGACGGTGTATCTCAAGCATAAACATCAATATACATAGTAAGTAGGCCTACAGCATGCAAGTTCTCAAAAAAGGAGTTAAAACACATTATTTCTTTTTATATTTTATTCTAATGCGAACTCACTGTATTAACATTTAACACTAATAGCATGTTTTTATGTTTCAGCTTCTTTTTTTCCACCCTTACAAAATTAGACAAAACTGTATAAGTGCAAATACGAAACACCACAATATTTCTTTAGGTTTGACCTCAAATACGACGCCTCCATTAAAATGGCTTAGTGAGAATCACTTGGACCAAAAACGTCATTATTCGTTTTTATGTACAGTAAACCTTTGCAGACCACCCTTTTCTCCAAGCAAAAAGATAAGGAAAAGTAAACGCAGGCAAGAGCGAAGTGCGAGTCATGCACCTACTGACCCCTTATTGAAGCAGTAAATACGTGAGATGTGCCGGCAAAGTAAATCCTCAATAGCGCATCAAATCCCCACTTACCACGCAAAGACTCACACGCCACAAACAACGCGCTTTATCCGCTGCTTTAGTTATTCACAGCCCAGTGTTAGACAATAGTATTAATGCTGTAGCCCCTCCCATTTCGAGAGAGAGCGAGAGAGAGATTTGCTAGCTACGTGCAACATTTGCTGTCAAGCTTAATTTTATGGTCAGGCACTAAACTCGAGAAATACAGATCTGAATATGTGTCAAATTCATCATACCTGTAAGTAAGCTGCCTCAATTCAGCAGTTTATTTTTATTATTTGAACTTTTTTTCACTACCAACAACGACACGTCTTTAACATTCCTGACCCAAAATGCTCTCACAAGTCCACTTGTAACGGTAAAAATTCTATTTAACACCTAAAACCTTTAACTGATTTATTAAAATGTGAAAACAGGGAGAGGTGGTGTCTCAGTGGGTAATGGTGAGTGGCTGCAGGTTTTATTGGACAGTCTTTGCATTACTCATTCTGTATCTCTCCAGTTACCTCCCAGTTGAAGCTATTGTTTTTGAAAATGCAACCTCCACACACACAACGAGATATGGGTGGGACTCAAGCACACAACACCAGAGGTGTTAGGCTACAGTGCAACAAACAAAGGCTTTATTTCATATGTCCTTCTGTAGATACGTATGTGTGAGCACGACTGAGATAACTGCACTAGCCTTACTTAAAACAGAGCAAGGAGTATCAAAACACTATGCCCAACAACGCGATTTGCAGAAGAGAGAAGCTTTCGTCATTGAAATAGATTTTCCTTCCTCTGTGTCAAGGGCGCTCTAGTACATTCCAGAGATGAGTCAAGGCAACCTGGACATGCAGTTGATAGCTATTTCTGGCGGCAGTAGCAGATCACTACGATAGGGCTGACTGTGATCATCCTACTGTAAAAATTACTTTGGGCTGGGCCATAAGGAAAAGATTTTAGCTGGGGGGGGCATTTTAGAGCAGGCCACCTTTCCACAGAATGCCCCCCCCAGTCTAACTCTAGCTGGGAAAATTCTCACATGCACCAAACTTGCACCAGATACTCATATTTGTCCCTTATTTGTGCTGTATAAATTACTTTGGGTAGGGCCATAAGGAAAAGATTCTAGCTGGGGGGGCATCTTAGATCAGGCCACCTTGCCACAGAATGCCCCCCCCCCCCCCCACCCCCCCCCCCGTCTACGTCTTTCTGGGAAAATGCTACACGCACAAAACTTGCACCAGTTACTCATATTTACCCCTTATTTATACTGTATAAATTACTTTGGGCTGGGCCATAAGGAAAAGATTCTAGCTTGGGGGGCATCTTAGCACAGGCCACCTTGCCACAGAATGCCCCCCCCCCCGTCTAACTCTGGCTGGGAAAATCTCACATGCACCAAACTTGCACCAGATACTCATATTTACCCCTTATTTGTGCTGTACTGTACAAAGAAATGTCAGCCAGCAAATATACACATCTGATGCCAGAGTAGTGTCTGTATCAAATCTATATATTTAGTAACTGCATCCCATAAGATGCATGCCTGAGAGATTTTGTGAAGACCTCTGATAATTGTTGCAACCAGGCAAGATTCGACAGGAAAGTTTGAAACAGACACCTGGATTTTATGTTTCCATTTTAAATAAGGAAAGCATATAGGCGGGATGGTAGTCGAACTATATTCTTACTCCACTTTTGAAAATTTCAACCAAGTTTGATAAAAATATATGTGTCTATACCAATTAAATTAATCTTCCGTATTACTTCTCCTATACAGGTCATCTGGGGCCTTGAACCTATCTTGGAAACAATGGGCATAAGGCAAGTAGTAGGCCAGCATGGGGTATCGACCCATCACAGAGCATGCACCATTCACACCAATGGACAATTTGGCAAGCATGCTTTTGGACTTGGGGGCAAAGAACCCAGAGGAGAGCCTATGACAGCACAGGGAGAACATGGGAGCCCCCCCCACAGACCCGTGGAATCAAACCCTGATCTCTAGGCATGTGAGGTTTAAACACTGCGCCCCCATGCCACCCCTTAAAAACTGCTTTTCCAATCAAATTTCTTTTGATGTGCAGTTTGCAGAGGGAACCACAACAGCATTGGCTCAATGGGCAATACACACTGTAATTAACCTATAGGATTTAATCATGTTATCACTTAATCAACTGTCAATATTCCTAATACACTGTTTATATATACAGTGATTAACAGCCTAGTTACACTACTGCCAGATCCCAAGAATTCCACCCACTGCACTTGAAAAACACTTAAATTCATAACTTCTACCATTCAAGGTTACTGTGTATGTAGCACATTTGCATATTATTGGAATAATATTGTATTATTTCACATAAAAAACAGGCAGAAACATCATAGGAAGCATTCTAGATGCTAGAGCATGGAAGTTCTCTAACCTTTTTCTCATCTGTAATAGAAGCTTGTGCATTGATATCTTGCAAAAAACCAGCTGCACAGGGCAGAAGTGGAAAAAAAACTATTTTTGTCAAACTGATTAAGTTTGTATATGTGACTGAATAGCTTAAATGCAAACTTTAATCACTATTCCTGCCAAGTACGGAGGAAACAGGCTCCGCCGCAGGAAAGCCGAGCTTTCAGCAGCTGTTCGGTATTGTCCATTTTGGATTCAAAACAAATATCCTGCTTCCTCACAAACCTGGAATAGAGAGGAGATTTTTCTAAGCCCACATCTGTCATAATCCTTACTGTAAGTACAGAAAAGCACCACAAACAAAGGGGTCTCATACATTTTGTTTCTTACAGACATTCCAGTTGTTAGAATTCACCAGCGAGACTGGAATACAATATTTATTACTTACTGTGCATATAAATATGGAAAACCAATGGCAAGCTATATACTTTGCATCGGAGTAGCTAATTAACGCTAACGGTACTTACACGTAAGTGTATTCTGTTCTTCTCATGTAAGGACATGCTTGCATTTCATATTGTGCCTGAATAGTTTTGGAAACACAGTAAAGTACAGGCTCATAAATACCTGCCTGAAGCACTAGAAAACCAGTGTAAGGGTAATAACAATATGCATTTTATAAATTTTATTTGACATCCTTTATGGTTTGTAATTGTACAGTGTAGTTGTACAGTGTAAATGTAGTTTTTTTGTTTTTCATACTTTTTGAAAAAGGGTATTTAACAGTATTATTTAAGCATTCTTTAACATTTTTCTATTTGTCTTTCATCCAACCAGTTATCTAGTACAAGATCAGAGTGAGACTGCACCTATCCCCGGCAGCCCTGGAGGTACCCTGGGTAGGACCCTAATTACATGACACAAACATACAATGTTTGAGATACTCACTGCTCTGACTCACGGGGACCCAAAGTTTTTACCTCATGACTCCCAGAATCAGGCGACACGTGGCACACTGGTTAGAAGTTAACACTTCTGGGACCAAGATGTGTGGAGTATACATGTTCTCCCCATGGTGCTGTGGGGTTTGCTCCATGTACCCTGGTCACCAGAGATGATGAGGTGAATTGGAGTTACCAAATTACCCGTAGGCGTGCATGTGTGAGTGACTAGTGTGTGCGTGTGCCTTGAGATGCGTTGGTGCCCCATCCTAGGTTGTTCCCTGCTTTATGCCCATAGGCTCTGGACCCCCCACAACCCTGAATCGGACAGGCAGTTACAGACACTGGATGATTGGACCCCCAGAATAACAGTACCACAGAAACCCCTATTCAGTGGATCTTGCCGATTGGGGGGTTAATTTGAATATAAAAATCCAGACGTTAATTTGAACAGAGAAGTTGTATATATAATATAAAAACTGAATATTTTTTTCACATTTTTCATTTTGGCGACCCGTAGCCTAACTGTAGGCTTGAGACTGCAGGAGGATTTGAACTAACCCTGGAGGTGTGATGTGATGTGATGTGATGTGATGTGACTGCACACCCCCTGAATACTTATGAATACAGGTAAATTCTACTTTGAGTGCAACATAATATATTGCAAATGCGACAGAAATTGCCTACAACATAAATGTGCTCTTTTGTCGAGTTTGGCACGTTGCCCTGAAAATTAACCCTTAAATATCATGCATGGAAAAGAGTGATTAATCATTTACCTTTCCATCCATCCATCCATCCATCCATCCATCCATCCATCCATCCAGCCAGCGGCATAGGTAGAAATCTGGAGCCCCCTGCAAAACATTACCATGGCCCCCTTTTGAAGATTTTGCTGGGTGGGGGTCCCTAGAGAGATTTTGCAGACATGGGGCTCCCTCAATAGGGGCCCCTGTTCTGAGACCCTGATACCTGCCAGGGTATCTATGCCCTTCTGAGAGAGTGTCCCTCTCTTCTTGCACAGGAAATCCCTATCTAACACTTGTGCCCTGTAGTGCATGGGCTTGGCGACAGGCTCAATGGCTCCCTCTACTGGAGTCAAGGGTATGGAAAATGGATGGAGGGAAAAAGGAAAGAACAGCAGGAAAGGTTACCTACAGAACTAGTTTACTATTCAAATAAACTTCACACCTCTGGCTGATTTGTTTTTCGCAACTAACAGTGTAGAGGGACAACTGTGAGTATTATGTAAAAGCATAAAATGTTGAGCTATAGTAAGGCTCTGTATTGTAACTGCTACAATTTTGCTAGCTGAGGTAGGAGGACCCACACAGCTCATTAGACTAAACAATATTCTTCATAAAAAAATCAGCAAGCAATAATAGACTTTTACGAATCTTTTTCGTACTTAAAACATAATTTTGCGTGTTCATATCCTCTCACCTTTCAGAGACAGGTAATTTAATAATAGATTCAACCTAATGCTTATAGCCTCAGACGATTCTCCAGCGACGCAGTGTTCGGTAACGCCACAATTATTTTGACATTCTCTCACCGTCGCTTTGGCAGCAGGAACAGCTTGATTTCAGTTATTTCCAGTCCGTACATCTTGTTTTGTGCAGGAAACGCTGCACTACACCTTGCCTCCAACAATCTCAGCCCCATTGTCTTGTCAGGCTAAGCCACTGCTACTTTGAGGCTAATCAGTTTTGCCAGTCAAGCGGACTGTGTGGAATGTAGTACAAGGGCCCAGAATGTGCTGACTTTGGGACGCCGCTCCCAATGATGTCAGCCCCGCTTTTCGCTCTTCACACATTGTGCCAGTGTTTCCACACCATCCTGCATGTACAACCACCCAAGAATTACACATAATTACACGTTAAATTGTACTTGTACATGTTAATGC
This sequence comes from Brienomyrus brachyistius, assembly GCF_023856365.1. NCBI lineage: Eukaryota > Metazoa > Chordata > Actinopteri > Osteoglossiformes > Mormyridae > Brienomyrus > Brienomyrus brachyistius. The sequence continues at coordinate 19,360,389 of NC_064539.1, read as the reverse complement.
TATTTTATTATTTGGTTGAAGTCAGTATTTACTGATTTTCAGTATTTTTGGTTATATGCGTAAAAGAACCTGCATATACTAAGATGTGCACTTTTCCACGTTTTCATTTTCCAATATGAAACCTCTAAAATATTTGCATGAAGGACTATATATATGTATATACACTGTATATATAAACCAACTATATATATATATATAATGTATACATACTGTATGTAGTTGGTTTGTTTTACAGCTTTGACCTGGGTTCGAGACCCTGCCTGGGTTACATGTGTGCGAAGTTTGCATGTTCTCCCCATGTTGTCATGGGGTTTCCATAGGTGCAATTTAGGTCCATAGAGTGTGCCCTGTGATGGGCTGACCCCCCGTCCTGGCTTGTTCCCTGCCTGGTGCCCATAGATTCTGGGATAGGCTCCGGACCCCCAGCGACCCAGTACGATAAGCGGGTTGGAAAATTGATGGATAGTCTACCTTGGCTGTGTACGTATCTGATAGAAGAGATATGCATTATAGAAATCAGAACAGTACGTAAACACAAGCTTGACTTGTCAGAATTAAATGGACTAAATATACTGACATTCTAAATACAATTTATATAAGTTTTGAGATTTTCCATATGTTTTGACGATGGAAATCATTGACATTATTTAACTTTGTGAACGTAAATGTATTGCAACTACTTTCAACAAAATAATCAATAATCTTAATCAGGACACATTACTGATTACTTTTCATATTAGTTTTGCAATATTAAAAGAGACCGAGAAGTAAATTTACAACTAACCAATTACTTGAAATTTCAAAGAGCTGTTTGTTTTTTATGATTTTAGCATGTGGTAAGCGATGATTTCTCAACTTCAATAAATACAGTCCAGCTCTGAAATTAGTTATGCTGCATACTATTCATTTTGACATTTATTTATTATTGATTTACCCCTTTCCACAAAAAGGTCAAAAGTGAATTTACATGAATTTATTACATAGGCAGCATTTATTGATGCACAAATGCAAAAAAAGACAGGAAAGGTCATTGGACAAGGAGGGTGATTACATGACACAAACATGCTGGTTTTATTCATCTGATCTGGTCTGAGAGCCTAGTTTTCAGGAGAACATCAGGGAACTGCTCCTCTGAAACATTAACTATCTCTTCTGTTGGAGGACTTGGAGAATTTTAATTATGCATACTAAGTTCTGCGGCCTCACTATAATTCCAAATGTAACAAAAATGCTTCCTCGGACTATTTATAGTTGCAGAATAATATCACCAAGTGATCCGAAGGAACAGCGAATTAGGGGGTCAATCAGATGTTTTAATTCTCTCAGATTGTAGAGTTGCAATGGCATAGACTTCTACTTAAATCTTCAATTAAATAAGACCTAAAATGAGTGCTGAGATATGGAACTTTAATGTAACGTTTGCACATTTAGCAACATACATTGCATGCATGCATGTGTGTTTGTTGGGGGGTGGTCAAGTCCCTACATTATCATAAAAACCTGCTATTTTGACGTCACAGGGACCAACTTTTCAGTTCCCACAAGGGAAATTCAGTTCCATAAAAATCTGTGACTGCAGTCAAAAAACTAAAAATGGCAAAAGTCTTGTGGTTTGTTTGGTTGTTTATGGTTAAGGTTAGAGCTGGGGGGGGGGGGGGGGGTTAGGGCTGTCATTGCTGGGATTTAGGTTATGCCCATGGAAATTAATGGACGGTCCCCACAAGAATATGAATACGAACGTGTGTGTGTGTGTGTGTGTGTTTGTGTGTGTGTGTGTGTTTATAATTATTCTAAAATGTAAAGAATAGTACAACCAAACATATTTTATCTAGGAACAATATTCTCCCAAGACCTGAAGTGGGAGGACCATTTTGACGAGATCACTGAGAAACCACAAAAGGTGGATGTACTTTCCACAGATGAACAAATTCAACCTTCCACATCCTACGACGGCTGAAGTCAACATGGTCATGCCTGAGCCCACACTTACATCATCACAGACTGTGAACCATTAAAGGGGACAAGACCAGACTCCAAGGCATCGTCAAATCTGCTCAGGAGATCATCTGTGTGTGATCCTCAGAGGCTGTGACCTTCCTCCAGCAGTTTACAGCTCCGGGCCCAGGAGATCAGCCCCCACTCTCAGCCTGCCCACTGCATCTTCCAGGTACCCCCTTAGACAACAAGATTCCAATCTCTAAAAAACTTCAACATCAAGATACAAAAACGGCATTTTTCCCTAAGCAGCGGCCCTCCTGAGAACTGAATACCCACGATATCCTGTACTGCACATACTTAATGTTATGTTGTTGAAAGTTGATTGCTGTGTGAGATATTTCACCGTTCACTTATCTGTACTCTCTTGTTTGCTACAGCTACTACAAGCACTATGCCAAGACAAATTCCTTACATGGCCAATAATGAACCTCATTTTCTCCCATTCTCTCAAATTAAACTAAATCTATTTTTTTGTAATATACTGTATTAAAACAACACATTAATGACCTGCTCTATGTAACACTGACGTATTTCTTCACCTCTTCTCTTTTTTCTCCTTGTGAGAAACACCGTAGAAGAAAGTAACGTAGCAATCAGAAGGAGACAATGCCCAACTTGATTAAATACACAGCGGATAAAAGGGTAAGTTGCTGTGTCTGTAGGCTGATGACAAACCTGCCCTCCATAAGGAACAAACCACATGTTCCTCTCAACCTGGCAGATTTGCGCACATGCAGAACTGTGGTTGCAGTGCAGCTTAGTTTGGACTTACAAGCTGTCACAAAGTCAAAGTAAGGTCAACAATCACTATGAAAGTCTCTAGTGTCCTGCTGGGTGGGACAGAGGTGAAAATGCAATATGGAGCTGACAGGAGGGCAATTGATTTGTGATGGTCTGTCTTCAGTAAATCATTGAGTGGGCTCCTGGGGGCTGATAGGCCCAGTAAATCTTACAATTGAAGTCTAGGCACTTGACTAAATTACTTATTCACCATGCTCTATAAATACAGACAGCTCCTAGGGTTCATAAAAAGTTAATTGATTTGGCCTACTAAATCAATTAAAGTTACCATAAAGATCTTTAATAATCTTTTTCATTACCTGTTCTTATATAATATTCATCTTTATAAACGTTATCTCCTACATAATATTATTACAAATCTGACCTTCAAAAATCTTTCAATGTTTAGAGAATTTACCATATCGCTAAATTGCTCCATTTTACTTCTATGTGAATCAGTTCGACTGAGAACTATAACCGTAATTGATAGTGTCTCTGGCACGGTGGGACGGCCGAGCTCACTTGGGTTTCGGTATTCCATCATCTGGTCTTCCCCCAAAGCTATCAAAGCTTTATTCTATAAAGCTTGATCGTGATACTACAACAACTGAAAGGGCAAAAGGAGAAGTAAAGCAACTTTTTATTTTTAATGCATTCATTGGTGGGATTACACAAAACAAACAAAGATCTGAACTAAATATCTATGTTTATTCACTTTGAAGTGTAGAAAGAATTCATATTTAAAAATTTTTTTTCAGGTGTGATGTAAATTGCAAAATAATACAATGAAGAAGAGTATCTTTAATGATAACTGTACTCCAAGTGTCCAGAGGAATAGGCTAGTATGTCAAAAATGGAGAAGGTACAGCTGTTTCAGGCAGGAACATTAAGTAAAGAAGGAAAGACAAAGAACATCCAAAGAATGACAGTAATCTGGGTAAATCTGTTACTTGCATTCATTCGTGTTATAGATTTTTTTCTTTCAAAATATTCATTAAAAGTGCCAAATGTGTGAGAATGTATGCGTTAGAGAGCAAGTTTACTTGCAAAGGGAACTGCAATGGAACTGGCTCCAGATATAATTTAGGTAATAAGCTGCAAAGAAAGATGGACTGGTGAAAATTACTAGAATAAATGATAAATTACTTGATTTTCCTTATTTGCTATTGCTAATTAATTAAAGTGCTTCTTTAAAAAAGAAAATCTGACTTTTCTAAACCAAGACATGTGTAAGGTTTTACTTAGCTGCAGTGTGAAATGTTTATTGTAACCTAGCAATACCATTAATGAGGGCAGCTTAAATATGCATTTCCTTTCGGAGAAGTGGGGGACTCCTACAGTACCTACAGTAAGATGCTACTTTGTGCACTTTGTTATCCCTCCCTCATTTTTATTATCTTATTTTACTGCTGTATTTAATTTTTTTTTAAATCATAAGTTTTTTCTGTTATGTGTTTCCCTTTGAGCACAATCCGTGACGCAGGTGGAAAAAAAAAAACATTTCACTAGACACATACAAGTTCATGTTACTAAACTTTAGATTTATATAAAAATGTTCTTCAGCATTTTCACCACTTGGTGGCAGTACAGACATTTATCTGTAAAGTTCATCCAAGCTGGTAAATAGTCAATCTGTAAGGTGATGTTCAAATACAAATACTATTCACAGTACTATAGCGCAAACAATTATTTTAATATGTATTCTGCACAGGGTTTGCTTTGCTGTCATTTTATCCTCTCTTGGCTTAAATATTATGCAGTTTTTGTCATTACATAAAAAACACTGCAAGAGATGGATCGTTTTAATTGCTTGATCACTGCTATTCTGAACCAGGCTCTAGAGGTATTTGAAATTCACTAAGAAAATCCAGCTTCATGTTTTCTTTGTATTAGATGATTGTTTATGTCTGAAAAATTAAGTATAACCCCTGTAGGTCCAATGTTACTTAACCGTCAGTTGCTTTTCAAAATGTCTGGTACCGCTTGATCAATTATGGCAAAGACTTGGGGTCTGCTTGTAAATCACGTGCCCGAAGCGTCCTTCAGGTAAAAGGCGATGCAGATTCACAGCACGACGTATGTGACACAGCATGAATAAGGATCTCTCCTCATTTACGAACTTGCTTCCACTTTGCTCGCTGGCAGTGCATTGATACCTGGCGACTGTCCAGCCGACGCTGTTTGGCTGCTGGACACTGAAAGGCTGTGTATTGCCGTGCCTAGTCCAGCCAAGCAGCTCCAGATGGCTCTATCCTTTCAGCCTTGTCACACTGCTTTTCGCATTCACACTGGCTGGATTTAGCCGTACGGAATTTGTTTTTGACTTTTCCTCCCGGCTTGGTTCTTTCATTCTCTTTGGGCTCTTTATTTGGTGGGTCGTTCAGACCTGCTATTTCTCAATCAATATAGAAGTAAATAGCACAGAAGAAAGAGCTTCTTTCTATCTGTGAGTTTAAAAAAAAATGCTTCAAACATTCTTTTCTCATGAGGAAAAGATGATGAGAATCCTATTGTGAAAAATGGCTTTTGGGAAAGGAATGTTTCACACCAATTATGTTTCATGTTGTGTATATGACTTGATTAAGAGTATGATATGTAATATTTTAAATCCATCTTCCTAATGCTTAACCAGTGCAAGGTCACAGGAGGGCCTGACACCTAGCCTAGGTGGCCTGAGACGCAGAGCAGGGACAGCATGGACAGGATGCAAGTCCATTGCAGGTCATTCCTCAGATAGTGCTACCACTGAGCACCCATGGGTCAAGTCATAATTTATACCTCAGTGAATAATAATTTTGAAAAACTTTCTCATGCATAAAAGTGGACTTTTATAAAAGATTCCTCAATGGTCCTTGCTCAGAAATGCTATGCACCATTATACTATTTTATAATTAGATAAGCAAATACACACTAGCAGTCATAAATATTAGACACGCCCAGCCATAGAAATGTTTATTTCTACTATTCTCTATGTTTTAGAATAACTGTAAAGATATCAGAACCATAAACTATCAAAAATGCAATTATGCACTGACCGAAAAGGTATTAAACAAATAAGAAATGTTGGTGGGGGCAGTTCTATGGGTTGGGACCCAGAAGGTTGCTGGTTCATACCCTGCGGTTGGTGGAATAATCCCACCATTGGGCCCTTGAGTAAGACCTTTAACCCCAATTGCTCCAGGGACTGGCTGACCCTACTGTCTCCTATATGCCAGTTTCATGAGGTGGCCTCCTGAGATGCTTTTCCAGATGTCCTGAAGGTCCCACATACACTGAACACCGCTCATGCTTCATTCTCTGGTCAAACTCCCTCAAAATTATTTCTTTCTGTTGTTTGTTTGTTCCGGGTGGTTTCCCCTTTCAGTCTCCTCCTCAGGAGGTGAAATGCATGCTCAGCTGGGCTACGGTCTGGTGATTGACTTGACCAGTTTAAAAACCTTCCATTTTTTCCCCCTGATGAAGTCCTGTGTTGAGTTGGCCATGCGTTATGGATCGCTGTCTTGCTGTATGATGGAGTTCCTTCAGATTAGTTTAGATGCGTTTTTCTGTAAATTGGCAGATAAAATATTTCGGACGACTTCTGAATTCATTCTTCTGCTATCATAATGACTTAATCAATAAAGATTAGTGAGCCTGTTCCAAGAACAGCCATACCAAAAGCAAGCCATGACAACCTCCACCGTGCCCCACAGATGAGCTTGTGTGCTTTGGATTCGAGCAGGTAATTTCTTCCATTACGCTTTTGCCTTTCCATCATATTGGTAGAAGGTTAATCTTGGTCTAATCAGTCCAGAAACCTTAAATTCAAATTTGGCCACTAATTCCTACCACTGACGAATGATTTGCATCTTGTGGTAAGACCTCTGTACATTTGCTCTCAAAGTCTCTTTTGAAAGGTGGATTGTGATAACTCCGCGGCTGCTCTGTGGAGGTTGTGAGTGATGTCACCGGCTGTCGTTTTTTGGAGTTTTCCGAATGTTCTCCGAATGTTTCTCTTTTTGGCTGTTGTCACTTTCCTTGTCTGATCCATTCCGCCTCTGCTGCTCAGTACTCCAGGGGTTTCATTGTATTGCCAATGTCCGATACTTGTGCATTGTCTCTGATTGGATTTTCCTCTTTTCGCGTCTGCAAAATGGCTCACTTTTCTCCTGTGCTTCTTCTATTCTATAGACGACTCTCTGCTCTTCACTTTGCTTTATCCATTTTAACAACAAATACAGTCTTCACAGGTGAAACCCAATGCAAAAACCAAGAGTAGACATTCAAAGCTATTTATTATTTAAACAATCAATTTAACAGGGCAACCCGGTGATGTAACGATAAAAATTATATATAATGAGGTCACGTTTTAATTTATCATGGGAATAAATTAATAAAACGTGACCATGATTTAACTAAAACAAGGGGACAGATCAGTTTGGTAATGTGCCCTGACTCTCAGTATTCTACCTAAGTGCCACGTCTGTTTGTATAAAATTACACAAACCAAAACAAGACTAAAAGACAATGACAGTAGTACAAAAAGAAACTAAAAGCACTCATAAAGGTGAAATAATTGTATATACAAGTCCTAGCTGTGAAAAAAAAATCTGTTCAATAAGAAAACAGAAGTATTTCTTGTTTTTGAAGCAGATTATTATGCGGTACTTGAATAAGAAAACTATGTGTATAAGGTATCGTATGCCTTCTATTATATTTGGGTAATGTGTCTTCTTAATTTTAGTCCATTCAGCTAATGCCTTAAGGAAAATCAGTGTCACATTCCGAAAAATATGCCAGATATTCCAAGGGGATCAATGAATCACTTCGGAAAAACATTTCCCACTGAGCCTGAGGGCCCAGTCCTCTCCACCTGTCCCTTGTCTTAATTCTGCGTTATGCACCACAAACGGTACAAACAGTTGTTACATGTTTTTCGTTGAAATTATTCTGGTATATCTGGTTTTCAGTCTCTATCAATGCTGTGCTTTTTAATTTTTATATTTATATACCTGACCAGTCTCTATCTATTTCAAACGCCATTTAGACTTGGCAGTATACATCGGCACATTTTTTTTTCCCACAACCTTTCACAAGTCTCATTTAACATGAAATCGTCAACTGTTCATTATTGCATTATTGCTGCCTAAGAAATGCACAGATCTGCGGTAATTTTAGGATAAATAGACACCGACAGCAAGGTAAGACCATAATTTACAATACAAGATAAGTTTAAGAAGCTGCATTTGCTTCTATTTTAGGAAATTTACTAGTTAAAATATTAAATGCCAAAATGACAATATATTTATATACAAAGAGAAAGAAAAACTTGGTTTATCTGTAAACGAAAACATTATATGTTCTGCCTGGTTCAGATAACCAATGGAAGAACATTCAAGGAATTTTCTTGTCTCGACATGAACTAAAGCTGGTATTTTCAAATGACTGCAAAAAACACTGCAGTAAAAAGACTGCATTTGTCATATTATCCTAATTACTGTCCCAGTGTAATATTTAAACTGTATGTTTAGCATATATTTTAGGAGAACAAATTAGTCAAATTTCTGTTAATCACATAAAACGATGTATAACATTTAACAGCTACTGTTGCCAGTTTCTCCCATTGAGAATCCCACACTGGTTTTGTTTTCTTGACTGTCATTCAGTATATTATATACAGTATAAAATCATACACACATGCATCTGGATATATGGTGCATATAGACCTTTCCCATCATTCCACTGTACACAAGCACACACATCACTGTCAGTGTAAATTACTTCAGGGCAAACGTTAGCATGAAAGTCGACTGATGTGGGCTTCAATTAGCCCGTTAACAATTTTAAGGCAAACAATAAGCAAAGTATCTGCAAGGAATTACACAGAAAGTACAATTCTGCATGCAACTATTCATAAGTTGTCTAAAAACCTAAAGATCTTGTGTTTAAAAAGTGGGAGCATTATGTTAGTATAAAACAGATCATTTGGTCATGCCTACAGTACAACTGCAGACCAGCTGAGCTTCCTTTCTCAGCTGTCCATCTGTTTTGAAACCGAGTATCCGGACGCACATTCCCAGCATTTCTTTTCCTGGGAAAACCAATTCCCGCTTTTCTTAAGTTGCCTATATTCATCTGATCCAGCCTGGAGTAATGATTCTCCCAGTTTCCAAAACAAGGGGATGGAACTGGAATCACAAATAAAGTCAGAAATATAACCTACCATTCATTATTTTATTGCAAAAAAAGGCTGATAGGGAGGGCTATGCTGAAATGATTTCCACATATTCTTCAGGAGTGAAATAAAACTATTCCTTCAGACAGAAATCATGTTTAAATTAGATGTAAATACAAAAAATTAACTGGCGAAACTGAAAAATTAGGAAAACTGCAACAAATACAACAAATATTCATTTGAAAATCTAGCAGGATGCTCAAAAGTGCCAAGAAAAAAAAGAGATAAATACTATCTTTATATTGTGTTATACTCTGTAAATTCTTCTGCAAATTATTGTAAACATTTCTATGAATAACTGGTTGATTAAATAAAAAAAATCCAGTGCATCCATTTTAGAACTGGAAAATGTCTTCACTGCAATTTCCCTGTGTTATTACAGTATGAGTTTCATGGCCAGTACAAAATTCCTCTTCACACTCGAGGTCTGGGCATCTTAATCCATCTGAGCTTATAAATGCGGTCAAACCAAAATGACAAAACGACAGCTGAATTGTAAAATATGTCTTTGTTTGTTTGTTTGTTATGCACATTCATTCTTAGCAGTGCCTCTGTATCTATTATGAAGATTGAGCAAACGAAAGCATGAACACCTAGAATCAAATCCTGACTATGAATGAGACATTACAAAAGGCCGTCTAGGTCACCCAGTGGGTTGATAGTTACTGATTATCTGCTGTTTGCATGTATATCAGTCTGTGAGAATGTAATATTTGTAATTCAATGCTATTAACAGTGTTATTATAAAAATGCAATTTCCTAAACATCCTGTAAATGTACGGATAGTTAGAACAACAGGAAACCTTTTCAGACAATGAATTACAGATGACATGTACCTGCGATATGGGGATTGTTGTGGATTGGAAACATCTATAGGATTATTTAATCAATTCCAGAAAACATCGATATGGAAGGAACAAGCACTTTAGACCTTAGACTTTGCTTCCTACCTGGTACCACTTCAAAAAGGAATTTTCCTGCCTCATCGCCATTGTTTGGATGTTCCGTGACTCTGTTGCCATGCAAAACGATTGTCCCCTGTAAAAAAATAAATAAATAAAAATCAAGACACAACAATCATAAAATATAACAGAACGCAATGTCTTGCAGTAAGTTATCGAAATACGTTAACAGTCTTATGCTGTAGTTTCAGCTCAGTTCCTAATTACAGGTGGAAGTGCAATATTTCGGTAAAATGGCAACATGTGTGCAGAGATAAAACATAACGGCTTGTTTGTTGGTTGAAAAGCAGGGAAACCAGAGAAAATTTGTGGATACTTAATTATATGTTAAAGCCAGTTGTGCTAATCAGGTTGTCTAAAGGACTAAGTGCTTATAAAAGATGAAAAAGTAGGTAAGAGATTATTCTTTGTGGTCCTGCTCTAAATAATCATAGCATCAGCATGTTTCAAAGCTCTATTAACTCTATCACTATTAATTAATACAATACAGTCGGCTGAAGTTATATGATCTTTACATGTCCGCTTTTGTGCTACGGTTTCTACAGAACTGGGCTGTAATGCCCCAACAAACTGTGTTGCTGATCATTCTCCCTCATACTGACCAGTCACTCAATGCTCAAGGCCCAAAAAGCAAAAATGTATTGTATAGAAACCGTATGGGAAAATTTGGGGTCAATGGCTGAGCAGCGAATGATGGCAAAATTACATAACGATAACATGAATTATTATTTATTATAGGACCCAAGAACTAAACAAGGAAATGCTAGGGCCTGTCTTCTATTACAATGCTTAAATTGTGCAGAGTGTAATGTAAAGGCACAATTTTTGTAAATATGATTACTGATAGCAATTAAGCCAACATTAAAACACTGCATCCCTATCAAACAAGTATGTTTCAATGCATGCTGTACTACATGCACTTTTGTGAGCTGTTCCATTGTGCAATTACAGTACCTTTCAAAGTGAATTCCTGCTGTGAAAATGGACCTTTAAATCATTACCGTAAAACGTGGTAAAGGAAGCGATACCTATGTGAGTAAGGGTAACTCATAGAGCTGACGTTGCTTCTTCAATAAGCGTTGAATAAAACGATGTATAACATGGGGGTTGGCGGGGGGCTTCAGGCTACTGCCTGCCCTGCCTGTCTTGTCGCTGTGCCCCTGCATGCCTGTGCTGTTTTCATATGGTCTCTGCACCATGTGGGTTCCCTCCAACAGTCCAAAGACATGCACTCAGGCTAACTGGCGTCTCAGTGTATGATTGTGTGTGTGTCCTGTGATGGACTGGAATCCTGACCAGGTTAATCCCTTCTTGTGCCCTCTGGTGCCAGGGGGATTGGGGCCCAGCCCCTGCGCAACCTAGTTCAGAATTAACAGCTGGAATATGGATGTATATCAGCGAAGCTTAAGCATCTGGGCTTCAAATAGTCCTTCAAAATTATATGACTTTCATCTCTAAAGGATGATTAAGCAACTTGGATGAAAACTAAATAAAGTGCAGTTACCTTTAATTATGCCTTAGCATTGTCATCTGCATAAACTGAGGTTTTGCTTTTATATATATAACAGCTGCTGAATTGAAGACCATATCTACAAAGTTAATTAGAAGTGCTGGATAACTGAACCAGATTCTTCTAACATAAGATCCTTCTGCCATAAACACTTGTTTGAACTTGTAGCTGGTCAGTGACTTTCAGTTTCTCTGGGTCTGCTGATGTCTATCCAATAAGAATCAACTGATGAAGTTCCTGGCGGAGCGTGACGTTGCTGTTTACAACACGAATTCAGTGGAACATCTCTGTAAAGTGTTTGGCTACATGCCTGTTACACATATGGAATTTTTTTCTCTTCTGTTACTGAAAATTTATTTCAATTTGAACTTTTTAGGTGGGCAACCCTGCAAGGTATTTGTAAACAGAACGTTAAATGCACTTGAAATGACACGTGATTTATTGAAGCACGGAATGGGTGTCACATTGGCTGCCGCCTAATGATTATTTACTAAAATATCATTAGTGCTATTTTGCACTGCATGCTTGTACATGGATTTGCAAAGGTTTTTGTTTGCAATTTATTATTTACATATCTATTTATTCCGATGCGGTACCTGTACTACACCAGTTATGCGATACACAGAGGAACGCAGTACATCATTCTGCTGGGATTAAAGGAATAGTGAATCTACAAACACATCTACTCATTTTATGTCATGAGAAGACGGAAGTGTCAAGGTTTTCACTGCTTAGGAAAAGAATAACAGTGTGTGGCTCAGAGCGGGGAGATGTTGTGCTCACGGTCAGATGGTCACCAGTCTAAAGCTCACACTCACAGGGTGATTTCACCATGGTGCTCTTTAGCGAAGGCCTTACCCACTGGGTGGCCCAATTTTCTCAAAAATATACGACACTTTATATTATAGCATGTGCTAAAGTCCCTTAATTTTTTTTTTTTTTTACAATATTACAGTATGTGGCCATGGTCTTGTTTTTAACTTGAATTTCATTATTTACTGTTACGATTTTTAGATTATTTTACTTTTGGGTTTATTCCCCGAAGAAAATACCCACCAAAGAAATACAATTTAATAATAAGTCTGCTTCAGACAGTTCATTGTAATTTTGTAGGACAGTTACTATTACAAATTGAAACCAGTAATAAAATAGTAGAACGGGTTTTGATCCATAAGTAGTTTGTAGAATTTAATTTCCAGTTACAGGGCACATGACATACTGTCAAAAGTCAAATGTTTAGATCTACCAAATGAGTAGAACGATCCATTGTTAAGGTCAGTAAATTCTTATTTTACATGTCTGCAGTGTAACACCATACAAACACCATACTGTCTCAGGATGATACTGCAGCTAGAGGATGCAGAAACATGCTACGAATGATTGTTCTTACAGATTCTCCATAGACTTTTCTGTAAAAGTCAGACAATGTTATGGATTTCTGCAAGCTAACAGTGAGACGCTGGTAGCGTGTTCAGCTTTAAGATGAGGATTCAGCTCGTACCAATTATCTGCAGATAATTCAAAGCAGTGTTATCATTTCAAATTCGGCTCTAGCTATGTTTTTTGAGTTTTTTTGCATTCTTGTTCAGATTAATTCTTGTGTGTGTGTGTCTGTGCTTTCCCTCATTTCACCCGAGTTCCCTCTTATCTTCCATTGTGTTTGTGTTCCTACATTCTCTGTGTCTTTGTTGGTCTCTGTTTGTGCTTGTTTGGGTTTCCTCTGGGATCTCTGCGCATTTGTACTGGTTCTGTGTTTGGGTTCACAGTTCACAGACATGCAGTTCATGAGCAGTGACGTGTCTGAGCTGTACGATAATGTGTCCTCACATGGGTGTATGTGTTCTGTACTTCCTATACATGCACAGTGAACTGAAGACATGCAGTCATCAAAAATATTTAGAATAATAATATCTAGAATAATCACTGGAAAAAGATGGCAGCAAATGACATAAGTAATATTCGGTGGACTGTCCTCTCTCTCTTATTTCCTGTGTTTGTTCCTGCTTTGGGGTCCATATCGGATCCTTTCCGAATCGCTCACATATGCTGTTTGCTGCTGCACGTGACCTTGAACATCCCACATTCCACTGAAGGGGTGACATTTAAATGGGGCAAAAAAAAAGTCTGTCCAACGTTCAATTGTTCACATGATCAGGGTGGCACAACCTATCTGCGGACAGGTGGGAATTATTTTTGCCACCAGTTTTTTCAGCTGTCACAGTCTAATCCTAGTTTTCGTCAAGAGTCTGAAATATCTATGAGAAATTCCACCATTCGTTGTTTTCCCTATTGTGACAAGAATGCCACATTGAAATTTAAGGGGACACAACTTAATAACTAAAATATAAAGATCTATTTATTGTACGGGTCAAATGAAGCCAAATTAAATATCGAGGGGGGTCTATTTTCCCACAACCCCCCGGTCCCTATGCCCCTGGTGACATGGTGTAATGGTCAACTACTGAACACAATATTAAAAATCTGTAGTATAAATCACGCCTTACCAAACAAGTGTTCGTTATATACACTGTAACATGTCACACTGTGTGCATTAATACTCGTATGCAGATCATTCCACCATACAGGCATTACTGTTGTGGGGCTGCTGATCTGTGCGGGCTGGGTGCGTAAGAACACGCACGCTCTACGCCATCGCCATGCCCACACGTGTCCCCTCGCACATAATCTGACCTCTAACCACCAGCATACATTCCTCACATTCCACACATTGCCCAAAGCAGCAGAACTCACTGCACAAACGAAACTCCCCCTGGTGACAGTGAAATAATGCCCAGGGCTCTGAAAAGCTTTCGTTCAATGATGCAGACGTAATACAGAAAACCCAGCAGTTATACTTCCAATAGCATCCGATATTTTATGCCCAGAATATAAGAATATTAGATTTTATTTATCCCCTAAAAATGAATAATATGTTCTACATTGATAACTTTTAAAAAAGAGACATTGGCAACTGTAAAAAGATACCAGTTATCACAACTTGAGTGATTATCTGACTGTAACTGTAGATTGTGGCTTTTTGTAGGTAATAATGCATCACTGCAGATATACTTGCCTAATGATACATTCCAGTAGAGTTAACCTCTCTGCCTTGGACCACAGGTGAAAGGGGGAACTCTGACCTGGCAGACTGGTGCAGCTGTCTACTGTCTGCTCACTATTGTGATATAGTTCAATCCAACTGTAATTGTGCAACAGCAAAAGTAATTGCTTCATGATGGCTATACTGTTCCATTAAGGGACCCAAAAGACATTGCTCATTTTTTTGTAATCCACTAATTCTACTAACAAAGCATGGATACATACAGATTATAACTGCATTGCAGAGCACTACCACAACTACACACAACCACACAGAACGATCAGCTCACGTTAACAGTTTGCCTTTGATTCTTGGTGTAAGCTCACAGAAACATGAAGTAAATGCCTGTCACTCAGTTTAACTCTGTCCCAACGCTTACATAACAAATAGTCAACAGTAGAAAATTTTCGATAATAAAGGGACATTTTGCTATTTTGTTATTTCGGAAAAGGAACTAATTAAGCAACATGCAGTTCCTTAAAACGGCATGTTTTTGGGCACCCGGAACAATAGAATAATCAATTTTGAAAATATGTAAAGCTTTCCTTCACCAGTGAAAGGAACAACAAATGTATTATTTGGCAAGGGCCGCTGTCCACACCCACCACCCACTTTCAGGTTTGGCAGTTTCAGCCCTCGCATGTCTGGAAACAGAACAATAACCTTACAGTAATCTATCCTCTTCAGGGACGTTTAGATCTCAACAAAATTTAAAATGATACTGATCCACCCATCCATCCATTTTCCAAACCGCTTATCCTACTGGGTCGCGGGGGGTCCGGAGCCTATCCCGGAAGCAATGGGCACGAGGCAGGGAAAATTATATTGATAAGCTAGAAATTTCATATGAATAAATAAATGCAAACATATAAATGTATACAGCATACAATTTATAAAATAGAATGAATGATCAATATTGTATCTGTTTCCCATTTTCATTTGTAGTTACAGCTATAACTGAGCTTCTGCCGAGAGCATAATTTATTATTCTTGCAATCTTCAAAAAAATCTGAACCAGTCACAGAATACCTCACTCGCCCTCCTTCCTTTGTCTTCTGTGCTGGACAGAAATGGATACTCTATCCTTTTTTCCAAAAAGGAAGTTAACAAGATTCCAGGATAAAATGCTAATACTGTATCGCATGCCCGCTCTAGAGGTTTGTAACACTGCAAAACTGTTTGGGGCCCTCTGAGACTGGCCCCGCTAAATTGTACAACATACAAATTATTTTCTGAAATGAATGGTTTTGCCAATAGCCAATCCAATTGCTACTTACATTTAGGCTCAGGGCTGGCCCTGTGTGACACACAGCAAGGACCACCAATTATGAGTGCAATGTAGCATGAAATTTACATCACATCTTCAATTAAGAAGTGAAATATTTCAGCAAGCAAAATTTCACAAGGCACTGTTGCCTGGACAGTTTGAGTTCATTCCCTTTTGCTAACTCTGTCTTAACAGTAGATTTTTACTAATGTTGGTTGATGAAATGTATATAAGCTGTATCAGCATATATGAAATGTACACCGTGTTTTACTTAGAAAGGTGTTTATACCTGAAACATGACTGCTGAGTAGCCAGTAATGGTTAATCTATATTATGGGTGATATTTCATGCAAAACATTTCGCCGAACCAGTTTTTAAGCTCTTGCGTTGGATTCGTAAATAATGGCTTCTATCATCTGTTTATATATATATTTTTTTGAAATCTAATTTTAATTCTAAATCTAAAATTACTGAGCTGTGTTTAAAAAAAAACTCTTGACGTATACAATTGTCAAACAAGTAAAAACACATTACAAAAACTCAAAATAACAGTCATTTTCACAAAATGACAAAATAGCAATTTTGACAAAAAATGACAAAAAATGAAAAACTTTCTAAATGAAAACTGTTACAAAAAATACAACTAAAAAAATGAAAAATAATGAAATAAGTACTCACCAGGGCCTTTGTTTCATCCTCGTCTTTGTAATAATAGAGCTGATCCCCCTTCAGGACAAACCATCGCGTGTGCCAGGTCTTCACAAACCCTCCTTGCTTCCTCAGCCACCCACACCTGATGACACGCTGCCCACTGTGTCCATGCTGTGGACTGCTGCTGGAATCCACTTGTTCTTCCATCTTCTGCCCAAGAGACATGTCTGCTAAAGAGAAGATGAACCGAAAACATCACCTTTTTATTGCTAATAGCTATACCAGGTTTTTTAAGTGGAATTCGCTAACATGTGGATTCCACTCACATATTTTATTTCCATACACCACAACGGTGTGACTGACCTTACATTCTGCTTTCACAGCACGCACTGAATAGGCAACTCTTTGGCACACTTTGAATAAAGAAACAACTTAGATCCATCTGACACAGGACCGCTTTGCATGTGGCAAAGTGTGCATTTGCCTCTTTCCAGATAAACAAATATGCTACGGGTTGTAAAATGCATAGTTGGCCTCTCTTGGGACTGGAAGCCTGGGATAGAAATGTGTGTGGGAGGAATTCGTGGGTAAAATGTGAGGGACATCCAAACTTTTTTCATCTTTACTGAAAACTGTAGGTACTGTAGCTGCAAGTCGTCCCCAGCATTTTCATTTAATGTCATTGTATAATTCACTCATTGGAAATCAGTACATGGTGAAATTATAAAATTAATTTTAGTTGCAGTAAATGCTAATGCATTCTCCCAGAATATGCAGACACAGTTATTTACTATAAAGAGGCAAGCAATACGGTAAGCGTTACTCGAGGAAAACGTGAAGTTTTTTTTTGCCCTGAGCTTTTGCGCTTTTGCAAAAAGCATTTTATTTTCACTTTTTACCTTGGGTTTTCCATTGGTATGTCATATATGTTTCAAAGGAGTTATAAAGTACATGTTAGGTAATATTATGCTAGTTTGACCCATTAGTTTTTTACCAGACTTCTTTGTGAGAATCTTCTTCTTTTCAATAGACGTGTATTTTTCCAAAATTACCACTGTCCTCTACTAACTTTGCCCGCATGAATTACTGCATTGTCAGACATGGGAGAAAAAAAAGGAAGAGCACTGGAAAATGTTCTGTAAAGAGGATTTTAGCTTCTCATTCTTCTATGTCTTTCGCTGTGCTCAAATAACCCGCGACACAGACATGTTCGTAGCCGAAGCTCTCACATCGCCACGTTGTCATAAGCTGAGCTGCCTTTTTGTCACTGGCTTTCAAACGCAGATGAGCTCCAGATGTGCTTTCATTCTTGTTGGAATCTTTCCCTGAACAAGTGCCTGACTGTGGGTTATTAGTCTCCCCCCTTCAGAGAATCTGAGAGAATATCCCCGCTCATCCAGTGCGGTCTCTCAGGGCAGAGAACATGCACACGTGCAGACATACACACTACGGGCGACATTCGAGATGTTAATTTGCCTAATTGCCTATCTTTGCTAGAGGACAGCAAAGTACCCAGAAGAAACCCACGTGACACGGGGAAACATGCAAAACAACACAAACACAAACACCAACCGCAGGGCAGACTCAGTATTCAAACACACCTAGTAAAAATATGCACAAAACTCAAGTTACACACAAACACAAATAGGATGGGGTCTGGAGCCTATCATGAGCAGTACGAGGCTGGTGTACACCCTGCACGAGATAACCCTATAACCATCCATCCACTCCGTCCATTTCTGAACAACGTGTCCTGTTCAAGGTCACAGGAGACCTGCGGAAAACCCAGGCAGCACATGGCTGGTGCAGACTCCGAACAAGATCAGCCTATAACCAAATTAGTTCTTTGCAGTTACATGCTAAACAACAGAATGTCTGTGAAGACACCAATATCCACTTTTGGTAGCTAGCCTAAGTGCTATTTCAGGTATATGCACAACAGAATGTCTGTGAACACACCAATACGGTGTGTGACCCATCACCACGAAATGAGTCTTATGGGTGCAGTTCTACCAGTGCGACTTAAGACTCATTTCGTGGCGACGGGTCACATATTCACTTTTGGTAGTCAGCCTACAGTAAGTGCTATTTCAGGTGTATGCACATCTCTGTAGGCATCTGCCCATATGGATCATGACGCATGTGCTAATACCCTGGAGCATGTACAGTAGAGGCAGCCCATGAAGAACAGGACCCCATCTTCCTGCCAGACCCTGAGTTATTCCTGCTGTCTGGCAGTCAACGATGCTTTTTGCTAGTCGCGTATCGTGCCATTACTGAAAAGATATTGTTCTTTAGTGAACACAAGCTAACACTTTAACACAAATATCATCCGACTCTTCAAGGATGCAACTACCGAACAGACAAAATATATCTATGAAGTAGCTTGCTGCAACATTTCAATATGCCTGCTATGGTGAAGATTGCAGAGTTCAAAATGTCACGATTACTGTCAAAATGCAATCCTACATTTATAAATTCAATTTCTTATACAGAGGTCTAAGTTCTGAAAGTCTGTTTTTGTTTTTTTGGTTTCATACAGGATATAACTTACAGAGTCACAGTTACAGGGTCAGTGGGAAAAGATGATAGTGACCATAAATATGCATTAAGGGAAACACGCAAGTCTAAAGTTTTCACATGAACCACGAGTTTATAAACAGGAAGCAATGTATTCCTCAGAGATTTCAACAAAAAAAAGGAATTCAATGGCTTTATTTTGTTACACATATGGGGAAGAAACTCAGCATGGTGACCTGTTGCCCAGAAAATATAATAATCAATGCGGGCTGCACTACACTTAGCGATGTTATTCATTTTTACTAAGACTTCGATTGGAACATGGCTTTCACAGTTGTTTGACGTTAAACTTTAGTACATTTGAGAAAAAAAGACTTCTTTAAGACCTATAAAACAGACTATAAAATAGAAAGAAAACAGACATATGGAGACGAGCACAATTATCGTCAAAGTATTAAGGTGAGAAAGACGAGGATGTGGCATCGAATTAAATAAACAGCAGAACATTATTACATTACGAACCACCGAATTCCAGCGTTCACTTGCATTTTGGTTTCGCATGCAATCGAGGGGAAAGCGAGACCTGAACAAAATCATCTCACTGTACATGTCACTGGCTTTCGCTGCCACAGTCCATTAATTTTTCATAATCACTTGTCTAGCGCAAGGTCACAGTTAACCTGTAGCCAATGTGGGAAGCATGGAGCATGTGGCAGGGGACCCCCAGAGCAACATGTCAGCCCATTTCACACACTCCCACTCAGGGGCATAGCTAGGATTTGTGTATTCAAAGGCCCCTGTAAAGTGCTGGGCCCCCAGAATCTGCCAAGGTACCCACACCCCTACTGTGCCCCAGCTCCCAGTCACCAACAGAGCTTATTAAGGCACATGAATTCACTTAAACTGTGTGTGTTTTTAGACTGAAAACCCCACAAACAAAATAAATGGCAGGAATAGATCCCCCAGGGTTGTGATACCACTGTGCTTTCCATATAGATGCCACATAGATTTGGCAAAATGCAGTCAGAAAGTTATATTCCTAAAAAGACAAGATCAAATTCTATGAGTAGGAAGCTGAAAACTGTATAAGAGGCATCTTTTCAAAATCTTAAAGTCTTTTTTTTTTATTCTGTGAAGCCTCTGAACACCTGGCAAGATAACAAACTCTTAAATCCACTGTCAGATGCAGCATGCAAACCCTATTAATTATTCTCTTGGGTATTTTGAACATGAAGCGTTTTTCATTTCCAGAAAGCTCAGCCATCTGCCTTTCTGTCTGTTCACTCCAAGCGTCTGTGGCAGTGGAACTTCATGCATAAAATACAAAATCCATTCATTACACGAATGGTCATTGCATTGTTCGTTATTTCAACACATCAACTATCTTTTTCTGCCTTTTTTTTCTCCTAGAGGCTCCTTTAACAAAACGGATACCAGCTCAGAGTAAAAACTAGTAATAAAAATTCAGGCAGGCTGATTTGATTCAAACTTCCTCTCACAGGTCATTCCACCATAAATATTTATACTTCAGACTAAGTAATTAAGTTAAAATATATATATGAAATCTTTCTTACACATGAAGCATTAATATTAGTGATACTTCAACTGCATCCAAGAATAGAAGCCATCAACAATCGTTAATGAGTATGAGAGTCAGAAGTAGTAGAATGATATAGTATCTTTAATACAACCTTAGGTAACTAAGATACCTTTAAACCCTTAAAGCCAATGAATGAAAGCTGGAGCAAGGAGATTTATACAGCGAAATAACTAAAAATTCATCTAATGCATTTAGAAGAACTTTTGTCAATGAGGTTCCATTGTACATTGTTTCTGATGGACTATATGTACAAAGCAAGTCAAAGATTCTTTGTTTAAGTGATGCCACCATATTCAAACAGCGCAGAAATAGCGGCAAGCTAAGACTGATCTCCTTGACAATGTCAAACATTAGAGAGAGACTTTGGAGAAAATGCTGTCAGCTAGAAAGGCAATGGTCAAACAGCAGGAGAATAGCATACTGTAAACCCAGATACTCACAATGAATAAACGCCAGGAAGACTCAATAAAGGCCAGTGATAGTATCAGCATATTGATTTTAGCAGCAGCCTTTAGTTCAGGAACTAGTAACATTTCAGTTTCTCCATGTCTTTCCACGGTGGGATGTCTAAATGCTCAGACAAATATAACATGCATCGCAATTCAAAACCTGACAGGAACACAAGCCAAGATTGAGGGTTCGTGCTGAAATGACACTGGAGTGCAAGGTGTGGGCGTTTCCCTCTGTGGAAATGAGCGCCTATAGTGAGGTCATAAAGGGGACACAAGAACGTCTGACAGGATCCGTCAAACGTCGCAGGGCCCTCACTGGAAGATTACGAAAAACAGACTTGTCGCGGGAGGTGTTCTAAGGTTTGTTCCCTCGCACTAACCCAGTACAGCTGTCTATTTATTCACTTTCCATCTTGGATTACTACTAGTCAAGCCTGATCTCAGCAAGTTCTATAAATATACAGCATAATGCTGCATGGGGAAATGTGAAAACAAGAAAAAGGCGTATTCTAAAATCATTCATTGTTATTCACTTCCTCCTCTCAGATATAGCAGGAAAAAAAAATCCATCATGTTCCTGAGATGTTCTCTGTTAATTTAAAGTTTATTTAAGATCTGGTTTAAACCAGTTGTGTGTCATGTACATACAAACGCAACCTGTAACGTCTGTTTGACACAGGTAGTGTTGGATCGAATCAGAATTCCAAATACAAATTAGGCTCAACAAACATGGCTTAGCCCCAACAAATATGTTTGATACTGTAATACTATGTACTATGTATTTTATTTGAAAGAAATACAAAATTATGCTTGATTTGAAAATTGATATACTGAAAAAATGAAACCCCTAAAAATATATTGTTGGCATGATGATCGTTAAATTCAAACAGTTCGATTCTTTGATGATTGTTGTCATATCGGGAGCATCTATTCATAAACAAGCAGTGGCTCTGGCTTACTGCACTGCAGTAATTAACGGGATATTCACAGGTCAAGACTGAGAGTCTCCTGTAGACATGTGGGAGGCCAGTGTGCCATCTGCTCTATCTATCTGCTTGACGTGAGTCAGAATTATTGCCATTAGCAAGACAGCAAATTCCCATGAAGCAATTATTAACATCACTGCCAGCAAAAGAAACTTTTCTCATAAACTTACCTTTGTGTAATATTGATCAAAACCTTATCTTGATTACAAGAAAACTATTTTTGCTCTTAACACTTTTCACTATCCAGTTACAATGAAAAGATAAGTGATGCACACATTTTGCTGGCCATTGCAGCTCTTCTCATTTTCGATAGAGATGTCCCTTGCCTGAAACTCTCATTTAACAGAATATATAGGAGTCAAAACTTTGCCAAAAGCTACTGGTACAGTAGCAACTGCATCCACACTGGAAATAATAAGCATTATGTATTAGGTGGTAAGTGATCATGCAGCCATTAGTGATGCCTTCAGCTAAACTTAAAAAGAATGATTCACGGTTAATTGATGCTCATCAAACTGAATCATTATTGCCAATTATGGAAATTTTAGAGTGTATTGCTCTGTGAAAACATTTAACTATAAACAATATGTAGATGTAGAATATGATTAGCAATTTCGATTTGTTCTTCTTGGAAATGACGTTTAAAAATCGAAGGTGAAACAGGAAGACAAGCAACAAGTAGGATGGAGTCAATCATCTCGACAATGAGTTGTTACAGCCATTGCAAAACTCTTTCCTAGGCATTAAAACTTTAACGTGCAACAGATGTTTAGACATGGAATTACTCAAATCTGCCCCGATATTAAGATCGGTGATGCTTCCAGAAGTCAGTCAGGGAAGAATTTAGAATTAACGATTAAAAAAAAATCCACATTTTAGTTCTTGAATAGCAAGAAATTTGAGTAATTAACACTTGAGGAAACATGTTTCTTGTATGAGATAATCTATTCAAAATCATGTCATATAAGCCAGCTAAGAATTATTATGTTTGTAACATAAAGATTTAAACGCTGTCAAATAGCAGAACTGAAGTAGCAGAGGAAATTTGCTCTCAACAGACTAAACGCAGAATGTGTATCTACAGAAATGAGACTAACATCAGTTGACTCAGCTGCAGCTGACAGTCAGTCTAATTAAAAGGGGCATGCAAATGTTTACACAATAATGCGAGGCAGATGATGAGAAAATGTACTGCAACTGAGCCAAAAGTTAAAAAATAATTTGACTGAACAAGTTCATAACATGTCTCAAGGATGACGGCTTATATCAGTTGTATTGGGAGAAACACAATTTGTTTTAAGAAATGTGACCTCTACATTTCCACATCAGAGCGCACACGCGCACACACACACACACACACACACTATCACAAAACGGCATCTGTGTACCTACCCTTAAGATCTGTCCTGGTGCTCCAGTAGTCAAAGTTGGTGTGAAATAAGGTTATGAATGTGTGATCTACAGTATCAATCTATCCACTGCCCCTTCACTCAAAGCAGAAGTAATAATCCACAGTAAAGAGGCTGCACTCCACGTGAGATGTGGCCTTTGTCACCTCCATGTAGCTGTTCAGCTGCTTTTGTTTGGGACTGCAGTCTGGCGTCGACACAGGCTGTCATAAACCTTTCTCTTGACTGGTCAGACCATCTGTAGACTGGGGGGTTGCTGGGGGCTGGGGGGAGGGGGGGGGAGCGCTGGTGGTGCTTGTCCGCGATCCGGCCGAGTGTTCAGAAGCGAGCAGTGTCCTCCACACGTCCGTCTTTAGCCTGAAGAGCAGAGGCACCAGACAGACTGCGTGCACAAAGCAGACGGGAGTGCATGTGAGCGCGAGCTCGCGTGTTTGGGGAAGTCGGCGGAGGAGTGTTCACACAGGACTGGCACTGCATACTCAGGTTTCAGATTCCACACAGGCAAATGACAGCTCCGCCACACTGCCTGCTCATTCACACACGCACACACACCCCTCTCACCCCCTGCTCTCTCTGTCTCCCTCACTGCACCTCTTCCTCTCTCTGTCTGCCTCTTACGTACATACTGAGCCAGACCCTCAGTAAGGGGTGACAGAGCCCGAGTGAAACAGCCCAAATTTCTACCAAAATTCTGAGCCCTGCCTAACCTTTCACATTAAACTATTGCTACTGATATATTCACTAAATAACCGTATGGGCCTACAGCACATCTGTGTAGTACAGCTGGTAAACTAATAACTTTTAGATTAACTTTTATGGAGAGAGTGTTAACAAAAGTGTTTAAACTCTACTTCTGTCTTTTAGTCAAATAAAATGACATGTCAAACGCAATTATGCTACTGAAATACATGAATGTAAATATCTGGTGTATTTACACTTATGGTACAGTATCTGGCCCCTACTAGGCCTCTGTTCCGTTTGGGTTCACTCATATCTTGTTTGTACATGGTAGTGTGGACTCACACCGGCATTTGTGGTACGCCATAAACATTTAGAATTACGGTCTTTTCTATTTATCCAAGTGCGCATGTTTTAGTCTTCCTTAGACACTTCAAATATAACAAGAGAAACTTCAAAAACAGACATATTCTGCAAATACACTATCCATTGTTTTTATGCAATGCACTGTTTTTGGTGCATGTCCAAATCGTTTAAAGGAACAGAATTTCGTTACCAAAAATCTGAAGGTATTACTCGTGTTCTGGAGTTGATATATTAAATACGAAGCTGGAATTTATAAAGACTGAAGCTATTTTGCCTTTTTAGAAAATCATACAGTACTAAATCATTATTAACAACCTCTGAATCCTTCAACGGTAAAAATGAAATAACAGCCACTCGCTTCCTAGTTCTTGGAATGTCCCCCTTGAGAAACAAACTTCTGTTTTGGAACAAAGACTAACTTAAATGCACTTGGGCTAAGTTCGCTCTCACTTACTCAGCCAGCGAAGCGAACTGCTCTGCCGTCCAAGGCCACGAAAGCGCTTCGCGCGGACGCTGCTTCCCTTACATTCTATCCAGTGCCAGACAACACTGTACGCCGTCATTACTCATGGCTGCCCCCAACTGGAGAAAACGGGCCAGTTAAGCACTTTCAGCCCTATAAATGGAAGTATCAAATAGTTACCTGAGTTTCTCTTAAAAGCATTAATCTGTAATCCAACCACAGTGTAATCGTGTTTCATTGTGTAGGTTCCTCATAGGGAAAGACACACTTTTTTAAGCATAATGAACAGAACAAATGATGTATCGCATCATACACCTTTCATTAGAATCTTACAAAGAAAATATTATTCACGTTGCATGAAATGGAAAACAATTTTAATTTAATTATAATGAACTTCATCTCAGAGCAGGCTAAGTTTGGGACAGGCTGCTTGGATCATTGGTCGTATATTATGTGAATTTCACATTACTCATAAAGATTTTTCAACTCAGTAGGTTACAAGCAGAGATAACTTATAATTCAACATTTGTATTATGTTAATTGTTATGTTATTGTGTTAATGTTAATTTGTATTTTGCTTTGGAAAGGGGTGTTGAAGGATCGTGGTGTAGGCATGGTGTAGGTACCTAAGAATACAACCTTAATTATTTCAATGAAGAGTAAATTACTTACAGATAAATATACAAATTTTTAGGACTAAAAAGATTTTTTTTCAAAACGCTTTTCGAGAGATGCCAGCTTCTGACTTAGTACACTTACAGTTTTGTGTTTGGGATAAGTTCAGTGTTTACTTTTCCAGAAACTATAGTTTTACTAATAAAAGCAGTTCGCCTTATATGCAGATTTCGAATTGTGCTGTACCTCTGCACACATTCTGCCATGGCGCTTTTCCCAGTACAAACTCCGGTTTTTATTTAACAAGGTAGTTCATTAGGAAGTGGCGCCAGGAAAGACAGCGGGAAGACAGCGACTTGTTGTATTTTCACAGTTGTCTTAAAGCAGCTGCGCACACCCATAAATAAGCACGGAAAGTGATTTTTGTTTAATTTTGTTTTGTCGTTGGGTGTTTTAATTTTGGAATCCTCCCTCAATATGCAAACACGATTTGTGAAAATTAGACTTTGTTTTGTAAAGGAAGCAACGTAAACTTTAGGGCCAAACAAAATCTTGATAAAAGGTAAACGTGCGATTTTCTGCAATCCTGAATCTAATCAATTAGAATTGCATTAAACCTCTAGATAAATTACTTAAAATATTCACTCATATGGCTAAATATAATCGGAAGGCAATATATCTTTAGAAATTGAACAAACAATAATAGGAATTTAATGTATCTATGCCTTTTATGTACATATACTAAATCAAATTTAAAAAGACTACTTTTCTTACAACCTGCTAATTCAGCAAATTAGATTGTGAAAATACTGCGAAATGTGCAACTTCAAAACTATACTTCAAAAATATACTTCAAAACCTCTCTGATAAGTTACATTTTTATAGATAAATTCTTATATATTAAAGTATGCACTTTTATAAAGTAGCATTAAAGACAGAAGACTCATAATGTAGAGTAGTGTTTTCCAAACTGGTCCACAGGGACCCACATACTGTACAGTTCACTTTTTTTGCTCCTTCCCTGCTCCCAGTCAGCAGTCAACATTTTTGCTTCCTTCTAGCTCCCGGGGGGCAAAAACGCAGACTGTCTGAAGGTCCACGAGGACCGGATTGGGAAACACTGATGTAGGGTGTTCCTGAGGCAGATCAAGTTAAGAGCTGAGAAGGTCCGGTATTTAGGGAGGTTGAGGCTCTCGCTGGGGTTGGCACCCAGGCAAATGCTTCTCAGCTGAAGACGCTGGCCAAGAAAAAGACCTGCATCATTACACTGTACCACAGACACTTTACACCAGTGTTTCCCAATCCAGTCCTTAGGGAGCTGCAGACTGTCCACTTTTTTGCAGAAATGTGCACCGTCTGGCAGGGAGCTGAGATGGAGCTTTACACCAGTGATTTGCGGTCTCATTGTGAGGTATGTCTGTCCGAAAATACTCAGCTGCCCACAGCCACTGAAGTGCATCCCAACCACTATTGTATAGCACTGCACAATAGGAAATGTTCTTGCAAACAGAAGAAATCTATTTTTTTCTTAGCTGTGGTACTGATTTTTATATTTCTTCTATGCTATCTACAATTCCTTTATGGAATTATGGCTTTTGTAATATATATTATTTTTGTAGTGTGTAGTTTGCCTGCCTTCAACTATAATCTGAGTCGGTATGAGTCGGTAATTCTTATTATAAAATGGCTATTGTGGTGTTATAATAACATTTCATTTACATGTCTGTGATATATTAATATATGATATCTTAAAGCACGGTGACAGTGGAATATGGCATTAAAGTCTATTGTTGGTGTGACATATCAGACGATATTTATGTTCCCCTGCCTTGTGTCTTATTAGACCTTGGATAGACTCCCAGGCCCCTGGGGTTGCAAGATGAATGGTAATATTCCTCATAAACCCAAGCATCCAAAATTTGGTTGAAACAAAATCTTGGTATGGACTTTCGCTCTCTGGAGCTGGACTACCCACCTCTGGCAGTGGAGATGTCCTGGGAAGCACGACAACTGCAGAGGACTACATTCTGGAACTGAAAATGACGGTCTGCGCTAAGGCAGTGCTGCACTTGTGTTGGACTGTGGTGCTGCAGCGTATAATCGTGGGGGAGAATACGCATGTTCATGCTGATATGCAACATGTCAAACACCTTTCAGCAAAGACACTTTGGCAGCACAGTTAGCCTCTGTGTCTTTCCTTCTGGGCAACCCCAACGAAAAGGCCATCTTCCAACTCTCATCTGCTCCATTACCTTCGCAATGATCTCACTGACAAGGCCTCGCACCATTTCTGATGGATATTTGGTAAACAACCCACTGAAGAGCAGATGGCTGGGTCATTAGCAAAAGCCGTTATACCTACCCCAACATGGGGATGATCTCAGTTCCTAGAGAACTACGCGTAGCTGGCAGGGCCAAATGAACTCTTTCTGGTTCCTCAGCTATAGCGACACCACTACTGAAGCTAACATTCAGGGACTTTTCGCTTTGTCTCTGTGCATCCAGGATAGACCACAGGCACTGACATTTCTTTTACTGAAGACTTATTCTAAAATTACCAACTGAAAAATATGGTGGCCCCAACATTACCAATAGAATCCAGGAAAGCTTTCATCTACCCATAGATCTTTACTGAAGAGTTTCCAAAAATCCCAAAAAGTCGACCCTGGGTTTCTCTACTATAGCTTATTACAGTGCAAAGTAAGAAAGGCAAACATTGGCCCAGCGACTTCCATTATACTGAATAGAGTTAAGCCATGATTTGCAGTGTCTATGATACATTCTTTCGCAGACTGTACTTAAGTTAAAACTGTGCCAAGTACCTCTAAGGAGGTATGAATGGGAAAGCATAGATGGCCCAGGGTAGGGTATGACTTCTGGGGAAGCCGGATGTCATTGTGCTGCCCATTTAAAGCTTCTCCTCTTCTGCATGCAGATGGCCTTGGTGGCCCTGTGTACTCAGCGAAATGGTAAGATAATGATGAATCATGGGAAAATGCTTTTCCATTGGCTCCATCTTCACAATTTTATGCCTTTTGGCCCTTCAGTGTCTTATGTTAGCAGTATTTTACTTTCACGGGCAGTAGGGGGGGAAACAGTCCCAGTGTTCAGACTGAGCATATCATACAAGTCACGGTCGTTAAATAAATCTGGAAGACAACGTAAGACGTCTTGGCAGAAATGGCCTTAAAACGTTTCTGTAGGACTACAGAGAGATGCCATTGACTAAAGCTCGCGAAAGACAAGCAATAATCTCCACAAGTACATAAACAATAAAGGCGAACCATAAGCTGAAAAATGATAATGTGGAAAAAATAAGCCCAATCAAGGCGAGGTTCACCGACAGGGACAGACATGTACGTAACAGGATAGCTGATAAACTCCACAAAAGTGCAACCTCAAAAACAAAGAATTGATTTAGAAACTTTATCAACCAGTATCAAAAACTCATGAACTTCAGAAAGCTGGAATTTTGTTTTCAGTATCTACCATTAGGAAATGGCTTGTATTCCAGGCCAGTACAGAAGGGTATTTAACATAGTGAAAGGTGCACGAATCCTGGGTCACTCTGACCAAAGCGAAAAGTAATATGATCATCTTTCATCCATTTCCTACAACTAGACAGGTTTACATTTGGAAAAAGTCAACTATAGGGGTCATTAGGTCTGTGTGATAGCATTGTACAGACATACAATGACCAAGAAATAGGACGCCATTTTTACAGGACCAAATGCATCCATTTAAGCAAACACTGCACTATGATAATCCCCCCATTCACACGAATAAACAAATTCAGGAGTGGTTTCAGGAACAGCATGATGGTCTATGATCCACATAGAAGTTCAATGATGATCTAAACATTGGTGAAAATGTTCTAGAGCAAAGAATGGGAGGCTATTGTTTTTTTTACTTGAAACATGGTCCAGTATCCTACTGTGTGCAGTTCCAGACGTGTAGGACATCTGACTGAGAAGTTATTTTGAAGAACTGCCACGTGCAAAAAAATATCTTCTAGCATTTTTGCTGCTCCACACAGAGGATTCTTTAATTCATATTATTCATGTTAAGCATTTGTTATTTTGTCAGCCTACCACATACATACAGCATAAACCTATAGAATATATCAATAACCGATCTTGCATTTCAGATGAGCGTGTGAGTCTGTGTATTTTTCGTAGTGCACAGAGCGCGTCTGGCCAGCGCTAGTCAAAGCCCACTCAATGCCAAAAGCAAACTCTTTTGTGTTTTTAATTTATATGTTTTCCTTTCGTCATCTTTGGCATCATATATTTGCGGCTTAAATAACTTTTCCCTCGATTGTTATGAATGTACACATCGATATATTTAATGTTCCAATTCATGCGTATATTGTGCTAATTCTTCTGAGTTTACATTTCAGCGCCATCTGGTGTCAGGACAGGCATACATTACTGTTTACCTTGTGAACCTCTTCCTTGTTGCAGGTAATCTGCATGGGTGTGACATATTTTTCTTTTAGTAACCCTGGACCCCGATGTGGCCCGGAGAGGGATCTTATCCCAAATTCTGCTCAGGTCATCAGAATCCCAGTGTCACGCTGTTCCGTACTCAATCCATACAGGCTTTGCTACATGGGATTGTGTTTTGATTCTTGAATATATTTGAAATGGTGAAGAGCCATAATCTTATGTTTTGCTCATCTAGCAATTTTTAAAATGATCTTTTACAAACGCATTCCATTCTTTTCACATGCAGTGCAGTCTTCTGGAGTATTCCTCGAAATTTCCCAGGCTTAGCGACGGCTCTACTGTATATAACAGCTTCTTATCCAGAAGGTCTCCATGTTTGTATGCAGTTGCATCTGCAGCGTAGCCTTCTTGACCTTCCAACTCAGGATGGGATATTTTCACAGCTGACTTGGTAGCACATTTAGATCCCTCAGGGAGACAAGTTCAGTAAGTGACATAGATGAATAGATGGGACTTTGTGGGAAAAGACATCAACCCCATTTATGAATCTGAGCTGGAAGACAAGGAAGCTTAGGAGATACCAAACCCGGAATCTGCAAGTCTCTTTTTGATAGCATCTTCATTGATTGAAACTTGATTTTACAGGGGGTGCCAGATATTACAATATTAATATGCAAAAACAGAATTGTGCAGAATGATGACAAACCAAGACCAATTATAAGAATGCGTGTCACAAAGAATGGCACGGAAAATACATGTTCTCGTGGGAGGACCTCTGTGCATAGATGGAGAGATCATGCAAATACCAAATGCACAAATCTGGGGCAGGAGTCAGCCCAACAGCCCGGGAGGGGAAAGGCCACTGAGTCATTATATCGATCAATATACATTAATATACTATCTGTCCTTCCATTTTCTCTACCTGCTTGTGCTATGCAGCTCACAGGGGGTCCAGAGCCCACCCCAGTGGCTATGCAAGGGAGGGAAGAACCCAGGAAGGGGTGCCAACCCAAAAGCCCATGCGATGCCCTTGGCAAGTGTCTCCACACCTGGCAGAGTACCTGGTGGAAACCCCATGACGACAATGGGAGATGCAAACTCCACACACACAGCTGCGGCAGAGACTCCCAGAGGTCACCCCTTAATATATTGCAATAAGTAAAAATATAATACATATAATACATAATTTAATATCTTAAATTTCGTCACTTTTAACCAAAGTGATGCACAATTGAGAAGGCAGGACCTGTCATTGCCTGGAGCAACTGGTGTTAAGGGCCCTTTGTAAGGGAGCAATGCTGAAGGATCTCTGCTGATCATGGGGTTTGAACCAGCGACCTTCTGATCTCAGGGTCAACCCGACTGAGCAGCACATTGCCCCAAAAATAGTTTATGGAATTGGAATCAACAAAACAAATCAATGCAAGAACAAGTTTAAAGTGTACAGTATGTAAAATTGTGTTTCGTCGTCTTTGTACGTTTTCCACTATACCTGCTCCTGCTGTATTGGCCATGAAATTCATTGAAAAGTGGTTTATTTTGAATTATTAATAGAATGAAGGCTAACAGACAATACATTTCATACAAGTTAATGTGTGATTGGTGTCATTAATTTGAAAGCCACATAATATGATTGTAATTTTGCAACTAAAATGCAATGTATTACATACATAGTAATTCTTATGATTTCTTAATTTAAGGATATTTCCTACTTCTTTTCTCCATACTATATTCAGAAGTATTAACAGACTCATGCAGTGTCTGGCATTTTTATATTTTTATTAAAATCCTCGATTGTATCACAGTAGACGCAGTACAATTCTGAAATCCGATACATTTATTCATTTTTTAAATGGAAGATCCCTATTTCTTGCATAATAGTGCCCTCCAGAGGTCAATAAATATTACACTGATCTTTTTATTTAGTTGTACACACGGGTATAGAAAATGAATGAATCATTGAATAAGTTGTATAAAGGCCTACCGTATTGGCGACAACATTTATAAGACGACCACCCCCCTCCACACACATATGCGCACACACTTGTTGGCAACTATTTTTAGAAAAAATGCGTATTTGGGATAGCGGAAGAACAGAAAAGAGCATGTAAAAAAATAGAAGGAGTATCTTGGGAAAGATTAAAGGCAAGCAAAAGAAAAAGGAGAGAAAGTCCTTCATGAAAATGTTGAAAGCCTGTGCTGAGGATTCTGAGATTTCTGATGATGAAAACTTTTGCGTCGTTTATGAAGCCCTTTGGCAACTCAAAGCCAAAGGAATTATGGGTAGAATGTGCACTATGCAGTGTCTGGACCGACGAAGCCTGTACTCCAGGGTTACCAAGACTCGTTTGCCAGCATTGTGACTCTGATTCGGAATACACACACACACACACGCCCATGTCAGGTAAACATACCTTTATGGGGACCGCTCATTCATTTCTATGGGAAAAATGCTAACGCTAACAATAACAACCTTAACCCCCCACCCAGTCTTAACCATAACCATAAGTAACTAAGCAAACTACAAGAGTTTTTGCATTGAGTTTAGCATTTTTCTCTGCAATCGCAGATTTTTATTAAATTGAGTTTTCCCTTATGGGGACCAGGAAACCGGTCTACAAGACACCCACGGTGATGAGTGTTTACCTGGGACTTGAGTGTTTGGCTTCGGGACTGAAATACTGAATACTAAAATATTTGGGGCTATAGCCCCGAGTGATCGGACCTAACGACACCCATGTTCATCAGGATAATACGCGGTTGGAAGATGGATAATTCTTGTCTGCGTTGGATATATTTATCCCTCATTGTTTTTCTCAGATAATCATAATGTGCTAATAGAGTTTAAATTTAGGGCTAATAAGCTTTATTTGATTGGCTAGTTTTTTTTATGAATGGTAAGAAATGACTTTGAAAATAAGTAATTTATTTTAAATATGACCATTTTAAAAATGATCCAGCACACATTTACTTATCTAAATTCTGAGGAAAACAAAAATCCAGAAAAATAATTTGTGCATCTCTCCATGAAGGTTGTAAAATAAAAATAAAAATTTAAATGAAAAAAATCCATCCATCCATCTTCCAAAACACTTATCCTTCTGGGTTGTGGGAGGTCCGGATCCTATCCCAGAAGCTATGGGCACAAGGCAGGGAACAACCCAGGATGGGGGGGCCAGCCCATCACAGGGCACAATCACACACCATTCACTCACACACATACCTCTATAGGCGGTTTAGTAACTCCAATTAGCCTTAGCATGTCTCTGGACTGTGGGGAGAAACCGAAGTACCCGGAGAAAACCTCATGATGACATGGGGAGAACATGCAAACTCCACACACATGTAACCCAGGCAGAGTTTGCATGGAACAAATACTAGAACCCGGGTTCCAGAGGTGTGAGGCAACAGTGCTAACCACTGCACCACCATGCTGCCCCTAAATGAAAAAATATAATAATAAAATGTGTGTCTGGCAGTGCTAATCTTCAGTGGTCCCAGAGTTAGTGTGACTAAGGCTTATTCAGTAATGCATGCAGATGAAAGACAAATGAATACATTTTTTTATGCAGCGTGACTTCCCTTATTTACTTTGCTTTATGTGCAAAATGTGTTAATAATTTTTTTTAAATGGTCTTAATTAACTGATTGTGCTTTTATCTTGAAGGTTGTTTCTTTTGTAATTGTTTCCATGAAGAGGACCATGGAATATGGCCTCTGCGCATACAGTGGAACGTACCATGTTTGGTAGATATTTTCACTTGGGAAAAAGCTAGTCGACATCGCTCAGCAGCCTGCGTGCAAAAATGTGGCTTGTCACTTCAAAGAATTTCAGGAATTATATCCTGTCTAGGTTTTGCTAGATTGCTCCATTTTAGCCTTAATCGTTTTTTTTATACTTGAATTAGTCTTCCGATTCATTGTTAATTTAGTAAGAGACCCAGACATAACTTAATTTCCTAGAAGGTCGGTGCGTGTAGGTGCTTTTATGCATCAGACCCTGTCGATAAACAAGCTGTCGAAGTGGGTCAAATATAAATACAACTGCGTGCTTTTGCCATAAATCACGGCTATTTACTATGGCGTTCGTGCACCTTTGTTTCTGAAGGGCGGTGCTGACGTGCTTCGGGAGTGAGATAAAGAGTATTTCTCACCAATGCTTTCCTGTTATTTTGCGGTCCTTTGTTTGGTTGCAAACTCCCTGCAACCCAGTTCTCAAGGGAATAATAAGGACAAGTAGGCGTGAACCTTATCAGACCCACCTTTCCCTGCACCACAGACAATCTGTCACGTTACACCTGTCCCAGCGACCTAAAGACTTGCTGTTCAGCACCCATAACTCGACCATGTCAAGGATGCCCGTCTTGCAGAGCCATACCTTTTATGTTAGATTTATGCCTAGTTTCCTTCTCAGCAACACCCATCATTCTATATCATGATTGGCGGATCTGCACAGGTGGGATTAATTGTCCCTCGTGTTCATTCCATTTCGAGCGATTCAGTTAAAACGAGGTGACTTTTATTTCTTGGCCAGTGATTCACTGGACATATGCAATCATTTTTTGACTTTGAGTTTATATTTAAGTATATTTTTTTACAGTTTTAGTTAACCTCATTCAGTTAAATGTCACAATAACTTGTATAGTGTATTATTAATCTTTGAAGCATCTTATCTCTAATTCTACTGAATGGTATTTGTTAAATTTTCCAGTCACTTTCCACTTGTTTTTGATACTTGACAAAAAGCTGTTAAGTGATGTTATGAAGGGTTTATCGGTGTTAAAAACTATATTGATTGTCAATCAGTTGGACTGGGTGGAAAAGAAAACACTTAAGACTACTAAATAGTGTCATAAATAGGAAATGTCAAAGGAAGTCGAGGAAGGTCAAAAATAAGATGTCAAGAATAGACGGCTAAAAATAGGAACTTGACAAGGAAGGCATTTTTTCTACCATGCTTTTGAAGTAAATGG
The DNA here is from genome assembly GCF_023856365.1 of Brienomyrus brachyistius. Lineage (NCBI taxonomy): Eukaryota > Metazoa > Chordata > Actinopteri > Osteoglossiformes > Mormyridae > Brienomyrus > Brienomyrus brachyistius. The sequence continues at coordinate 19,325,397 of NC_064539.1, read as the reverse complement.
AATAAAATTTGTAACAGTGCGATTTTTCATCTAAGATTAACACAATTATTTGCATTTCACTCAGTCATGCAGCTACAATTAAGATTATAAGTGATGTCTTGCATTTGCTAACTAATATGTTGCGTGACAAAAATACACATGAATGTCAACACTATCAAAAACAGAGCTAAACTTTGTCAGCAATGGTTGTGTCCTTTGGCGTTTTCCATCAGGGAAGAATTCAAATAAGCAAATAAAAAATGGCATCACTTGCTGCCAGGACTCCCCCAATGACGTTTGTCACTTGATAAATTCCAAATTGTTAAATTCCTGTCCCTTGCAGACACAACAACAACAGGAAGCGTGACCATTTTCACAGGTGTCAGGAAACACAGGAAATAAACAAGCTGGATGCTGGAAAACAACACTGTACAGAGAAGTCTCTGAGGTGAAGGTGATAAGAGTTATTTTTAACACTAACACAGGACTTGTTATGTGGAGATTATTAATAAACATGTGATGTCGCAGACACAAAAATGCGGAAGTTAGATAAAGGAAAAAGAAGAAAATTCTTTTCGGTAGTAGAATTATGACTGAAATGTAAGCCACTGGCACCCCCTGCAGGTCGCTCCCCTACCGCGCGTTCTTTGCTGATTAGTTCAGGCTCCAGTCTCCTTGAAATCCTGTACTAGCTAATCTATCAGAAATCGACTGGATGAAAAATTCAGATTTTAAATGTATTCAAAGCAAAAATGCTACATTGAGACGAAAAAAGTAACTAAATTCCCTGTTGAAGTACAATGTCAATTCACCAAAAAAATCAGTTCCTCTGGAAATACAAAAAAACGTTCATTTTGTTTTATATATCAGTACTAGAATTTTCGCATTCTGTGTTTGTACAGCTTTAGTAATTTTAGGGGTTTCTACAGGCAGATGCATGAGACCACGATGTATTGACGGGGGAAACTTTCCAAGTTTGTTCCATGGTATTATGTTGTATGTTTTACCACAATATTAGTCTACATCCATGCTGAATACATCCAGATGTTTTTTTTAATATCCAACTTTATTAGAGGCTTTTAAATAAGCAAGCAACACAAAAACATAAAAGACAGGATTTATTTTAAATTACTTTTACAATAATGTTTAAATAATATACAGAACTACAGATTTGGTATACAGTATGGCTAGAACAGAAGTCATCTTCATAGTATAAAACTTATATATAATTATCTCGTTTTTAACATAATTAAATATATCCATTGGATTTAATTTACTACTTTGTGGCAGTTACACTGAATAGACTAATTCTGAACATGTGTCAACGGGGATTCAGTCGCTTTGAACCAGGGGGTCTCTCTTTAGGCAAATCTGCATTCTGATTGCTGGTTCCATCCCCAGAACCCACCTCAGTCCCTGAAATGGAACAGATAGAATATATGAGAAGAAAGAGACAATCTGTCTTTAGAGATGCTCTTAGAGAGAATCCTTCCTTTACACAGACCTACTCTAAGCCTAAATAATGTGAAGATTCTTTATTATGCTCACTATGTTATACAAACTATTCTTTACTGTATAAGCAAACTGTTTGCAGAGTAATTACAACATTATCAATTTCCGTGACTGACGCATAATGGAATATTACGTTATGCATTGCTATCGTGATAAGAGAACACTCTCAATAGTGCATTGACGTGACAATCTGGGTCTGTGTAGTGACTCACCGGAGTTGGGCTGGTCTTTTAATTTACTGGCTCTTTTTGATGCTATTTTCGCAAAGAAATTGAAATTCAGACAGGCCCCAGTTTCCCTGTCGCAAATGCCTCCAGATTTGCAGTTGCATGTTTCGCGGCATTCAACTCCATATTTTCCATACACACAGTCTGTGGGAGACACAGATGAATCAAGATCTCATGCAGGTTTTTAAAGGATCACCAAAGACTGACCTCACATTACATTTACATGATTCTTCTAACAGTGGAATATGGTCAGTTCTATACAACCCTGAGAAATAAGCCTATCGGCCTTTAAAAACAAAAGAATAAAAATCTACGGGTGGTTTACATGTTTAGTAAACAGTCGTAAACAAACTGCATCATAAATGCCATTTGAAATAATTAAAAAAAAGAAAACCTCATTTGTAGCCTTTTTGCTATATATATATATGCAAATATATATATATATATATATATATATATATATATATATATATATATATGTATTATTTAAATAATATCTATATAATAATAATAATAATAATAATAATTATTATTATTATTATTACTATTATTACTATTATTATGATTATATCTGGCAACCCAAGCGACAGTACATAAGTATTTCAATTAGAAATTGATATCAGTCACGATTAACCACAAATATTGGGAGTCTGTAGAGGCAACGTATGCTGACACTTATCTGCTGGCTCTCCATACATTAAGTTATAAGCATAGCTTTAAATAATAAATAAGTAATATTTCAATTATATTTTGCAATACATCATACATGTTAGGGATTGTGTTGTATTATACTTAAGTTGGCTATATTAACGTATATAAACATTGAGAAAAATGCCGGTAAAGCATCATAAGATATACCTTTGCATATGCCGTATTCATCCCCGTAGTCGTCCTCTTCCTTGTAGAACTCGCAGAAGAGCCCCGGGCCGCACTTCACGCCGTGCATCCCCGACACGGTGCGGTAACAGTGCTCGCCCCTGGCCGCCGCGCACACCGGGCAGCAGCTGCAGTCATCCAGTACCGTCCGCTTACAGCGCTGCGTGCCGCCGCACAGCCCCACGTTGCAGCGCGATGGGCAGGTAGCTGGGTACTTGGGACCAGCAGCCCAAGTCTCCACCTCTCGTAGGACTAAAACAAGAAATATATTGGTAATGAACACATGCATGACTAAAGTGAATTATTTCACTGTTCTCTAGCTGCTGTGAAAGAAAGCACAGGAACCAGGTGCCTGACAAGTGCTGAAGTCTTGGGATGTCTGAATTATCGCATCAGGTTGCATGTTTTCCAGTTTTAAACAAGTTTGTTTTGTACATGGTTTGCCCGCGTCAATTTCCTCAATCCGGTGTTGTTGTCTAGTTGCCAGCCTGTCCCCTTGTTTTAGAAATCCGGCTTGGAAGTAGGATTAGCAGTGAATTGCCATCCAGGAATTGAAATTTGTGCTAAGTGATGTCATCGGTTATGTTAAGGTTGTTGTTGTAGTCGATATGAGGGCGTTCCTTTGACCCTCAATTCCTGGTTCCTTAACTGACCTTTGAATCGCGAAGAACCCCGATACCTACTGTAGTTCTCTCAGCATCATTTGGGCATTTCCTACAGAGATAATAATAATAATAATAATAATAATAATAATAATAATAATAATAATAAGCCGATGTGGAATATTGCTCTTAAAAGTGTGAAATGATTGAATGATAACAATAATTGTATTATTAGTTACTAATACATTTTGTTTTTGTTACACACGTTTGTTGTTGGTTATTTCGATAGTAAGACAATATCTAATATCTTTTTCTAACACCAGCTAATTAATACTGAAAAAGAAAGGACATATCACGATACAACCGTATATATATTTGAAAATATTTATTCTTAATTAGCCACTATTTAATGATATATTTATTTGGTCCATTGGGTTTTTTTTTTTTTTCCAGTAGGGGAAAAACTAAGGTATGCACATGACCTGAGTGTGTGTTTGAGTTTAATCAGCATTTTCCATTTTTACATGGTAAGATACTCATGGAACATTGTTCTCCCTGAAATTAAGGTAGTAAAGATGCAAGTGTTTCGATTTATCATTTTTCGGGAAAGGCAATGCATGTTTGTTTTCTAATATTTATGTGTGAGGGTGAGATTGGTAACACTATATCTCTGAGGTTCAAATTCTGCCCCTGCTTTCTATGTCACTTTGGACAAACACACCTGCTACATTAATGTAATGTAACCGTATATGTAATGTAACCGTAAATGTAATGTAACCGTAAATGTAGTATAACCGTAAATGTAGTATAGCCGTAAATGTAATGTAACCGTAAATGTAGTATAACCGTAAATGTAATGTAACTGTAAATGTAATGTAACCGTAAATGTAGTATAACCGTAAATGTAAGTACATGTTTTTTCTGCTTTTACTGGGTTTCGTCCTGCAGTTCAAAGACACGCATTTAGCTGATCTGTCCTTTCCAGACTGGACTGACATCCCATCCCAGGTCTTCTTGTGCTGCCCTGGACAGGCTGCAGCCTTCCCAAAGGGGGAGAGAACTGTCCTTCCTGGTTTTACTGGCCCTGCTTAAGCACTGAAGACTGTGAATGTGACTCTAGCAATGTACAGAGCGGACTTTACTACCGATTTTACCAGACGGCGACGTCACGCATTAGGATGCACTCCTTAGTGCACCTGCACTGTAGTAGCTGTAAAAACACCAGTGACCATACAAGCTTTTTGGTAACATAGTAACACAGTTACTACTCATGTACAAATCATGAACAAATATAGTAACTGCATGAAATACATGAACTGTCATGACTGATTAATGATGAATGAGCATGGGATCAGTACTTAACTAACACTTAGTTTCTGGTTAAGTAATACATTAAGTGATCGTGTACTAATGCATTATTTGTGCCTTGTTGAGTCTCTTCAGGAAATTAAGGCATTGTTGAATATCCCAAGAGAGGTCCTCAAGAATTTCAAGGAGTTCATACTTTTTCTCACTGCCTCATTGGGAGTGGTCCCATTTTTTTGTACTTAAAGGTAATTGCGCAATACAATTAAAATTACCCTTAAAATAAATAAGCGTTAAAATAACCCTACCCGTACTGTCTGTCTGGTGTCCGCTTCTCTTTGTGTTATGTGGATTTTCTCTAGTTTCACACACTTTCTGACATGTGGACAAATGAATTGCCCAAAATGTGAGAATATGTACCCTGTGGTGGACTGCCACATCCCATCCATGGTGTTCGTGTCCTGGGCTTACAGGGACAATGCTCCCAGCCCTCTGTGACCCTGTCCTTGATAAGCAGTTTGAGGACAGATGATAAAATATTCCCATTTGAATCTGTCACACTGTAAAATGTATCCCTTTAAATTATTTTAGTGTAATATTAATCTACCATGTACTGTGTTTGCTGGAACCCTCACAAGGACAAATAGTTTGGAGACTTGAAGAAAGAACAGAATTGTGTAAGAAAGAATGCACACCTCTCTGGGAGTCTCTTATCATCCATTTTATCACCACACATCCTGGTCATGGTCATGGCGCATGTCCCGGGCAGCTTAGGGCACAATGCGGGAGTACACTCTGGATGGAATGCCAGTCCATTGCAGGGCACATGCATGCATCCACAGTCATACTCTAATGGATAATTTAGAGACACATACAAACTCTTCATACACATAATGGAGATGGGATTCAAACCTAGAACTGTATGGATATGAGGAGACACGTGCTATCTATCCCTGGGGATCTCCAGAGATGCCTAGTAGATGTAATACCACCAGTGTTCGCTGGATCTGCCGGTCTGAATGCTGCAACATCATATTCATGCATTAAAGTGAGCTGTGTTCGATCTGTCGTACCGTCATGACATTAACCAAACATAGCATAACATTCTTTCCCCCCCCCCCACAGTATAACATTAAATACTCGCCCGGTTCGACGTCATGACGTTTGATCGTACGTAGCCTGACGTACAATGCGTGATGGGCTGTGTTGTTTTTCATGGCAACAGTCGGCAGAACAGTTGTGCCGTTTATAGCGCACTGAGTGCCACGCCGGTATGTCGTAATAATTTGACAGCCTTTTCTTGTAACGATTAGCATCTTTAAATGTCATTTTATCTTGTTAGTACAATATAATTATAATGCATATAGTAATTTATGGCACTGTAAAACGTCTTAGCAACTTGCTACAATAGCTAACTAGCTTTCTAGTTTGCTGCCCAAAGTGTGCTGTCAAAGGCTGCCAGCGGACAACCACCAGCAGTAACATTATCTCCACGCTGGATGTGAATAACACAAAAAGAGAGGTATGATACTATGATTTACTTCTTATTTATCGTTGTATGCTTTTTTTTTGCAGCGGTTGCTGTATTAAATATTGTGGCACATCGGTACCTATATGCATGGTAATTGTTCTGCTCGGTTGTTTTATTCTGACGCACGTTGAGTAACCTCTACGGTATATAGCTCATAATTTACTTCCATGATATATCTCGTATTATTTGTGTCTGATGAAATATTTGACAGAAGATCACAGGCCATCTTGACACTTATTAATTCTGTTATTAAATTAAATAGCTAAAACTGCAATATTCACAAAATAAAATAAATATTAGTCCACCAATACAGAAATCAATGATATCACCTAAGTCATGCATTTAGATATTAGGATATAATTTTTAAAATAGATATTGCCTTCTCTGTATTTTCAAAAATCAGTTCTTTAGACTGACATATGGTGGATATGTGGTTTGTGTAGCTTTAGTAAAGTATGTGGAGCGTTTAATGAAACTGAATCCAATGTATGACATTATGATTGAGAAATATACCTTGATTTACACTCGGAAGGTTATCTTGGGTGTCACACCTAGACTGTCTCTGCAAGGCAGATAATACTTGCCTAATGCTGATCAGAGTATAGGATGTTACATGTTCTGCTTTGTAGATAGATGGTCTGTACACTCGTTTTGGAAGTAGAGAGACATAGTAAATAATTTATTTTAATAGTATTTTTAAAATAAATGTTTTTGTAGGTAGTTGTTTGCAGTAACCTCCAAAATATTCACCTCATAGATGATGCAGCTGTCCCTGCCTTGCTAATTTAGGGCTTTTAGCTGATTTAGTTAGGGATTTAGTTCTTTGTCATCCTAATTTACATCTGCATTATAATACTATAATTTTATTCTTCTAGGAAAAAAATTACTTTAAAATGGCCCTCAGAATACCTTTGGTTCTGGTCCACATCTGAATGTATGACAATGCTCAGTGATTTTGTGTTGACTACAGATCAGTGAATTTCCACAATTAAATTTATGTTTATGGATCCTGAAAGCAGTATTCATTAAAAAAAAAAAATCTCATTGTAGCTATTAACATTTTGTACCTGGTACAATTAAATCTCTTTTACTGTTTTACTGACTTTAGTTTCATTCATAATTATCATAACCATCAACATTAAACATAAGCAAATGTCTGGAAATTGCCAAACTGAAAATTGAGATAAACAAGATATTTCTGAAAGATTTTATTGATATATTTATGTGTGGGTGTATTTTTCTGCCTTTTGTTTTTCTAACTGTTATTTTTATTTACTACCGCATGCATTTTTAAACCATAGGAGAAGTACAGGGCTAATCATTTATGTATATCATTCATAGGTTCCAGCATTATATCATAGGTTCCAGCATTTAATCCAATAGGATTAAATGATTGTGGTATTACATCAAGAAATTTTTTAGTTAGTTTAGAAGTAAAATTGTTTCAGTATTGTATGTATTACAGCTTCCAAAACAACCAGTTTAGTTATTATATCTAGTAATTTAATATATAGTTTTGGAATAGAATTAAGTACGGTGTCGGTAACTGTTCAGCTTGATAGTTACTAGTATTTGCGTGTATTTTTAGTAACCTGTAACCTAAGCTATATTTATCGTTGGGCTTGCACATAAGCGAGTGTGTGACAGGTTGGAAAGGGCTTCGAAAAATTAGTCGATGTTGCAACCTTAATATAAAATATAAAATGTGCATGTCATTTGTCTAGCTGAAAATTGGTTATCATATTATATCTTATGAAAATCTTTGTGTTGCCTGGATTTGGTTCCATTTTGAGATGCCTTGTCATGCAGTTGCCAACTCACAAATAAGTGTTTGTGAAATTTCATTGCGATTATATTGTAAACAAACATGATTCGTTTGTGACATCATTTGAGTCCAATAAATAAATGTTTCTAACTGGGATAGGGGGAATTAAACAGAGAATATGATGTATAGTATGATCACATGAGCAGGGTCAGAGACAGTATTACAGTATTTATTTATAAGTGAAAACTGGTTTGCCATCTCCATTAGTCCTTCACGGAGAATGTCTTTCCACAATATTACTCACTCTAGTCTCCTATACTCTTGAAACTTGATCATGTCATAAAAGCTTTTCAAAAATGTATCATGGCAGAATAGGTGTAAATACTCAGTAAGCTACACATCAGATATCCGTATAATGTGGAGTTGATTAACATCATAGCCTATTAGGATGAATATTAGGATATCAGTCTAATTTGTTTTAGTGACAGCTTGGCACATATTGTTTCTGGCCCTGATAATTTTTAGGTAATATTCATCGTATTTTGTAGAAGTGGTTCTGTTCATGAACTGATGCATTGAGAAGATGGTTCCTAAAATGACTTTGACTAGAACTAATGATGGGAGTCTAATGACTGAGACTTGCGGTTATTTCTGCTGATTATTGCGTAACGGTGCTCCAGCGTGAAAGGCTAAGCAACCTAAACTGACACTTGCTGAAGAGGAAGACTGACTTCAAAGACTCTGCCCTTATTTTAATTAATAGTGGTTGGAGGAAAGGTTTTTATTCTGTCCAGACACTTTCTAAAATTTACATGTAACCTTTAACATATTTAGCAAATGCTTTTGTCTAAAGCGATGTATGAGTGAAGCAAATTAGGAAAAAAAAATCTGGAAATTCTAAAAATGCTGCTTTTCCCCTGTTTTTGAATGTTAACAGTGTAGAACTTGGGATCCCATTTAGCACTGTGATAAATATGACTTCAGTTGTATATTCTTTAACTTCTATTTTGTACTTCCATTTTCCAGTTGTATATTTTTTAACTTTGTAACTTATTATATTTGTCAGGGAACTTGTTACCCCAAAACACATTAAACCACTACTTATTCTTCTGTATATCTGTTGCTTTTAGAAAATATTCCTCTAATATATCTTCATCTCATTTGCGGAGTTAGGGTTAGAATGTGCATTTACGCTCTCATTTAACATTAGCCTTAATATGCATGTGCAGTCTATGATTACAGTCGCTGTCTGTCTCTTTATGATCTCCCCAAGAAAGGCAGAGAATGCCTGGAGAGCACTTTATGTATTAGATTTTGACTATTGCCATTCATCCCAGGAACATTGTATTTTGCCTTCCATCCGCTTCCTTAGAAAAACCCTTAATAATGCTTTTGTTATATGTCTTGACAGCCTGCTGCGCTACAGGATAATGATTAGAAATGGTACCTTGCCAGACCCATGTGATGCTGAAGTGGCAGGAGCACTTGAACAGCTCCTGGGCGGCGGAGGACAGCGTCCTGGCCGCCACCAGGCCCGGAGCCGCCGCCCTCTATTCCAAACTCCTTCAGAATAAGGAGGTGGTGGGATTGGCTCAGCCTGTGCAGGACCTGATTGGCCCCAGGCTGCCAGACTTTCAGTATGAGTCCAACGCCCTGGATGAACGGGAGGGGTACCTGCTGGCCCTCTTGCACAGCCAGCGCTGCCTGGCCCAGCGCATGTTGACCCGCACGCCCTACGCCGTCTCTCTGCACCACCGGCTTGTGGTTCTTCAGCGCATCTACTATGCCCTGCACAGCAAATACCACAACCGCTTTCACGCTCCGCCTCCACCCCAGGCCACGACCAGCGCCGAGTCTGGGGTCCTGGAACCTGCCTCAGAACCTTGGATGCCCGGGTCAAGGGTCAAGTCCGGCACCGACGTCCTTATTGAGATGGGCGTCAGGACGGGCCTTAGCCTGCTTTTTGCTCTTTTGCAACAGAACTGGCACCAGGCCCGGCTGGACCCCAGCCTGGCCCTGTGCAACGATGTGCTGACCACCGCGTCCTCCGTCTTGTCTTCACTGCCCCCGCTATCCTTGGCGAATGAGAACAAGATCCCCCCCGTGGGCCTGGACTGCCTGACGCAGGTGGCGGACTTTCTGAAGCGGACGTCCGTGAGCGGCATGGGCGCAGACCGGGCTGGCCGCCGGCTGGCTCTGGAGCTCCTGCTTGGCTTAGCGGTGCAGAGGGGATCCCTGCGTTTCATGCTGGAGTGGATAGAGGTCGCGCTAGCGGCCTCGGCCTTTGCCTGCTTGGAGTCATCGGAGCCCCTGGCTGAAGCTGGGATTGGGCACGAGGTCATTCTTCAGACGTTGGTCCAAATGAGGCAGTATGCGGTATGTATTGTTTCTGCCGTTTTCATATGGATGGATGGATATATTTTATATATATATGTATATATATGGGGGCGGCATGGTGGTGCAGTGGTTAGCACTGTCGCCTCACACCTCTGGGACCCAGGTTCGAGTCTCTACCTGGGTCACATGTGTGTGGAGTTTGCATGTTCTCCCCATGTCATCGTGGGGTTTCCTCCGGGTACTCCGGTTTCCCCCCACTGTCCAAAAACATGCTGAGGCTAATTGGAGTTGCTAAATTGCCCGTAGGTGTGCATGTGTGAGTGAATGGTGTGTGAGTGTGCCCTGTGATGGGCTGGCCCCCCATCCTGGGTTGTTCCCTGCCTCGTGCCCATTGCTTCCGGGATAGGCTCCAGACCCCCCGCGACCCAGTAGGATAAGCGGTTTGGAAAATGGATGGATGTATATATATGTATATGTCGCAGACAAGTAGTTAGGCTGGGGTCTTATTTGCCCATGCAATACACTGCCATCCTGTCTAGGTTGTAGCTCAGCCTTCTGCCTGGGATAGGCTTCACCCCCCCCAGACCCACCCCCCATGAGCATTTGTCCTTGGGAGAATTGTTGTTTATCATTTTTGTGCTTTAAGAAGTCCTTCGGCACAACATGTTTTTATTTAATGTGGATATTAATACACCAATGTAATAAATTGTTGACCTTGTTAATTAGTAGACTTTGAAATGACTATTAATGCATTCTTAATGGAATGTAGATAAAGGGTTTGTCTCTATCAGGGTTTCCGTGGTGATTCAGGGAACATTCAGTTGCCAAAAAAGGATGTGGGCGGACACTGCAGTCTCACGCATGCAACTCTGAGTGTCTTTGAGGAGGTTGGTGATTTTTTTATTTTTTTTATGTCACAACCTTAATACACTTTATAACGTGCTTCGGAAAGTATTCTTTAGTGAATGTCTTCTTAATACTCGCGATTCAAAAACAGGACATTATTCAGTAACTACATGCAGATTTGCAGTTTGACGCTAACTAATGGAGATCGTAATGTCTTTAGCGGACGTCAGAAACCGTGAAAGTCGGTGGACTTGCAGCGTCGGATCAGTATCTTGTGTAACTGTCGTGAGACACTTTTTGGAGGAAATGCAACTGTGGTGTGATGTTTTCATATTTCCGTCTTTTAGATCTGTAACCTCGCGTCGAACTGCCTGTGCTGCTGTAGCACAGGTTCCTCCTCGCCTGGTGTGGAGACGGACGCCGTCATGGTGTACGTGTGGGGTAGCAACAGCAGTCACCAGCTAGCAGAGGGCACGCTGGAGAAGATCCTGCAACCGAAGTTGGCGCAGGGCTTTAATGATGCCCAAATGGTGTGGGCACCACTCGCGCTGTGCCATGGAATTCAGAGTGTCGTGGGCATGCTATGTTAACTGGCTGTGGCAAGGCTCAAAGGGGGAAAAATGCTTATGTCATGTGTGTTGGCTATTACCGTGTGTTTTGAGAATGTCACTTGAGACTCTTATCATTTTGTGACACTCTTGTGTCCCTTCCTTTTCGAGATCGAAGCAGGTCAGTACTGCACGTTCTCCGTATCAGCGGACGGCTCAATCAAAGCCTGCGGGAAGGGCAGCTACGGGAGACTTGGGCTCGGCGATTCCAACAATCAGTCAGTGCCGAAGAAACTGGTCCTGGAGCCGCCCCGGATCATGCGCAAGGTGTCCTCCTCCAAGGGCTCGGATGGTCACACGCTGGCTGTGACGGGGGACGGCGAGGTCTTCAGCTGGGGTGATGGCGATTATGGCAAACTGGGCCATGGAAACAGTGCCACTCAAAAATACCCCAAAATAATCCAAGGCCCATTACTGGGAAAGGTGAGTATGAAGAAGAGGCATATAACTACTGTCTGTTATGACTGGCCAGGTCATTATACTTACACTAAATGGACAAAAGTATTGGGACATCAGCTTGCCCAGCACCTCAGTCTGAATCAAAGGGTGTTAATATGAAGTTGACTAACCCTTAGCTGCTGTAATAGCCTGCACTCTTCTGGGAAGGCTTTCCATTAGATGCTGGGACATTGCCGGTGGGATTTGCTGCCATTCTGGTTGGGTATTGATGCTGGGTGATCAGGTCCCTTTCTGTGAGCTTGTGGCCCCCACCTTGCAGCTGGACTTGCTCCCAGATGTTCTCACTTCACAATCACTTCACTTGCGGTTGACCAGGGCAGCTCTAGCAGGACAACAATGTGGAGAATCGACCAGTGGTGTCCAGTAACAGTGCTGGGCTGACTAACCTCTTCTGCTGCTATTGCTTGATGCTGGAGGTTGCCTGACTGTCTGCTTAATTATACACCTGTATGTCGGCAGTGGTTGTGGCTTATGTGGCCCATTCCTGTAATTACTACCCGTGTCCCAATACTTTTGTCCATATAGTCTAAGTGGTTTTGAGGTGGTCTGTGGTTTTGCAGCTTATACCCAAGATCAGAATGTCATTGGTTCGGATCTTGTGGTTGGTAGCTTGTTCCCACCGTCGGGCCCTTGAGCGAGGCCCCTAACCACAGTTGCTCCAGGGATGCTACCTGATCCAGCTCCAATTCTAACTTGTATGTTGCTTTGGACAGAAGTGACCACTAAATAAATAAAGTGGCTCTTTTTGTGCATTGCATGTATGATATGTGGTGTTTGTTAAAGATGGTGCTTTGTTTCCAAGACCTTCACCGCTACTGTTCCTCCTCCAAGGTGGTGGTTTGTGTCTCAGCTGGCTACAGACACAGTGCTGCAGTGACTAATGATGGAGAACTGTATACCTGGGGGGAGGGGGACTTTGGCAGGCTGGGTAAGTGCTGCCCCTCCGCTCCCCTGGGCTGTACAGAAGTTTATATTGTTACATGCATAAAATTATTACTAATAAAACATTATAAAAGTCTTGGGATGCTTGGTTAATTCAGTAAAAAGTCGAACATTAATTTCCAGTACTAATAAATTTAAACCCAAATTATAGTTCTGAAAGAGCTGTTCTGAGTTGAAAAGTTCATTGACAAGCAGTCTCACTATCCATCCATCCATTTTCCAAACCGCTTATCCTACTGGGTCGTGGGGTCACACGCGGGAGCCTATCCCGCAAGCAATGGGCGCGAGGCAGGGAACAACCCAGGATGGGGGGCCAGCCCATTGTAGGGCACACACACACACCATTCACTAACACATGCACACCTACGGGCAATTTAGCAACTCCAATTAGCCTCAGCATGTTTTTGGACTGTGGAAGGAAACCGGAGTACCCGGAGGAAACCCCACGACGACATGGGGAGAACATGCAAACTCCGCAGACTCGAACCCGGGTCCCAGAGGTGTGAGGCAACAGTGCTAACCACTGCACCACCATGCCGCCCCATACAGTGCTAACCACTGCACCACCATGCCGCCCCCGTAGTCTCACTAGATGCTTTTTAATTTCTAACACCTTTGCAATAACATGAAGCACCAAACATTTGTGTTTAATATCTCATTGAGTGCCAGTCACTACAGCTGCCATTAATAGCAAAATGCAAGAACAGAAGTAAATGAGTCTGTCAAAAATATTATGACACTTAATAAAAAAGAAAATGTCTGCATGGAAGATAGGTATGTTAAACATTCCTTGTCCTAAATCAGTAAATTTGCACATTATTAATGCGTCCCAAGACTTTCTGTGAGCACTGTATATTAATAATATAATTGATAAAATTAGCAATAGAAAGATGGATTGGTGGATAGACAGACAGACAGAATTATTAATTCCCAGTAATAAGGAAGCGCTGCATTAAATTTAGCAGTAAGGCTGCTAAAGCTGGGGGTTTGTTACAGCGAATGACTTTTGAGCTTTTGGTTCAGGCCACAGTGACAGTCACAGCAGGAACGTGCCGACTCTGGTGAAGGACATCAGCGGCGTGGGCCAGGTGGCTTGTGGGAGCTCCCACACCGTAGCGGTGGCCCAGGATGGCCGCACCGTCTGGTCGTTTGGAGGAGGAGACAACGGTCGGTGTCCGGAAGCGACGCTGGATGCTGTGTGCTAGCCGGCGTATGCAGCATGCTCACTCAGACTGTTTCCCCTCACCTGTGTGGCAGGTAAACTCGGCCATGGGGATACGAACCGCGTGTACAGGCCGAAGGTGATCGAGGCGCTGCATGGGTTCATCATCCGGAAGGTTTGTGCTGGGAGCCAGTCGTCTTTGGCTCTCACCTCTGCAGGACAGGTGGGCACAGAACCGGAGCATCGTTTAATAATAATGCAAGCCGAGAAATTTGGAATAAAAATTAAAAATGCTTTTATATGATGCACTGATTTATCAGTATATATGTGGGCGTGTGCATACATACAGGGAGGGTGAACAAAATATTGTACACGCATCAACTCCAGCTGTGTGAAACTCACAGTGTATAGTTTTTATTACGACTTTCTTATAGAAGTTATATGATTCTCTTCAGTACATTTAGACTGTACTTTTGTGCCGTTTTTACTAAATACTGTGATGTATGCTGGCCTGCAACTTCTGCTACTCTTTGTCCATGTTTGGCATGTACTGTTGTGATCTTTTTCGAGACATTTGCCCTTGACACGTTGAATTATTTTGCAGTTGTTGCGATCGGTGCGCCTGTAGTTTAGACACTGACTTGTACTCCTGTCATGAACTTGATGTTGTGTCATGTTGTTTTGAAAACTCGCACATCAGACCTGTTTTTTAAATAGCCAATTTGACATCTGACCTCCTATGACTCGCCTTCGTAACTATTTTCGTAATTTTGGTTTAGTTCCTCAAAGTCTTTTTTTTAATGTGGTGTTTCTGCTATTTTGTTGACCGCCTGTATTTACACACAGGGACGGATTATGGGTTGTGTGGCCCCTGGGCAAAACGTTCGCGAGGCCCCCCCCCCCCCACCACCACCACCACCACCACAATTCAAGGGCCCTTGGCAGCCAAACGCCCTCCCTATAGGGTCAGGGGCCCTTGTAGGCAGAGGATCAAAGAATGTAGGCCCTCTAAAATAGACAAACGAAAATACATTGTTGATAAGCGTTGCAAATTGTTTTGGGCTAGGGGCCCCACGGGTCCCCTGCACCCCAAGGGCCCCTGGGCAGCGGCCCCGCTGGCCCGGTCCGTAATCCGTCCCTGTTTACACATGTGCACACTGTTCTTAGTAAGGGGCAAAATTCAGTTTTATTTTTCAGAATTATCTTTATTGAGCTATGGTGTACTCTCCTCTAGGTGTTTGCATGGGGCTGTGGCTCATGTTTGGGGCTGGGATCTTCTGAAACGACGTTGCTGAGACCGAGGGTCATTGAAGAGCTCATTGTGACTAAGATCATTGACATTTCCTGTGGTGACAGTCACTGTCTTGCCCTTTCGCATGGTGAGAGAAATCCCATTGATTTCCCGCCCTTATGTTTTTCTGTCTGCTAAAAGCTGATAGCAGAGAGTGATAATTGCTTTGTGGTACCTGTCCTTTGAACCAAAAAAGAAATCAAACACAGAATCTCTTCTTTTATGATGACTTTGGAAGAATGTTCACTGCATGTGAACGTATTAATTTCTATCTTGTATTATTATTGTTACAGCTCGGTTAAAGATAGAGTGAGAGAAAATCTGTCTAATTCTTTGGTGAACATTTATATATTTTGTCCAGTGGAGCTTCAGTTACTCATTGCATAATAAGTACTGTAATCAACACTGCAGTTTCCTTGCGTTTTACTTGAGTTTCAAGAATGTTTTAATTTGGAAACTTCTGATTTCATAAATCAGAAGGCAATCACTTAGCCGTGCAATCTTTTAACCAGAAGTATTCATCTTAATTCGGAATCACTTCTGGGCTGCTGCTAATATTTCTTTTGCTCATCTTGTAGAAAATGAGGTGTACGCTTGGGGTAACAATGCCATGGGTCAGTGTGGCCAGGGTCACACCTCCACACCAGTCAACAAGCCCAAGAAGGTGATTGGTTTGGAGGGCGTGTCGATTCAGCAAATCACAGCCGGGACCTCACACAGCCTGGCCTGGACTGCAGTACCTACAGACAGGTATGCCTGCTGCTTAGTTTAACACAATACATGCAAGCTGAAAACAATATCGATTTTTTTATGGCGGTATTTTCAGCTACACTGTATGGCCAAACGTGTGTGGACAGCCCAGTTAATTAGAGAAATTTGTCTAATTAAGTCACACCCATTGCTGATAGGGGTATAATTAAGCACACACTAATGCAATCTCTTGCAAGAAACAGTAGCAACAGAACGGGTGGTTGTACAGAGGAGGTTAGTGACTTTCCGCTTGGTACCGTTGTAGGACGCCATCTTTCCAGTGTCAGTTTGCCACATTTCTGCCCTGCTAGTGCTGTCCTGGTCAGCTGCGAGTGGAAGTGATTGTGAAGGACAAAGCATCTGGGATCAAGTTCCTTTGCAAAGTGGCCACACAGTCTCAGAGAATGAGATCTGATAGCTTAACACCGATACCCAACCTGAATGGCAGACACGCACCCACGCATACAACCATAAAGGAAAGGATATTTGCATTCTTTCCTGTTATTTTTTTGCTCTTCTATTTGCCCCACTACCTGTAAGAAGCAGCTCACTTTTATGCTTGTTTTTGAGTCTGGTCACCAGATATTGGACAAGCTGGTGTC
Source organism: Brienomyrus brachyistius (assembly GCF_023856365.1). Taxonomy (NCBI): domain Eukaryota; kingdom Metazoa; phylum Chordata; class Actinopteri; order Osteoglossiformes; family Mormyridae; genus Brienomyrus; species Brienomyrus brachyistius. The sequence continues at coordinate 19,308,603 of NC_064539.1, read as the reverse complement.
CACACACTTCTGTCCATGTAGTGTTGTCGCAAAGTCATTTCTGAATCCCTTCCATTGATCAGCCAAACTCAATGCTAAGCTTCTCCGGTGACGTTTTACTTCTGAGATGCCGACACTCGGCTGACGTTCAGCTGATTGATGAGCCACCTATTGCACATATTTGTCGTACATCCTGCAAGCGTTGCGCCGTTATGAGAGAGATCTTACTCTGGCCTACAGATTAATCTGCACGGTCTTCATTTTGAAAATCCATTCGCAGCTCAGTCTTCAGTTCTGATGTTCGGTTCTTGTCTTCTTGGGTTTCACAGGCAGCTGGTGGCTTGGCACAGACCTTTCTGTGTCGATCTTGAGGAGAGCACCTTCACGTATTTGCGCAGTTTCTTAGAGCGTTACTCTGAAGACATAAACTGCGACATGCCGCCTGCCCCCTTCCCCTCAAAGAGGTACACTACAGTGCTTATACGTATTTAGCCAATTCAAGGGTCTTTTTGTTGTTTTCTTCCTCAGACTTTAGTTTGCGTTTAATGTAATAACTTTGTACATATTAATGCCTTTTAACCAAACAAGTATTTTCCTGTTTTATTTTAAAGCACTTTCGTAGCATTTCTCAGTTCCAGTAACTTAAACTGTTAACCAAGCACATTTTTAGTGTTTTAAAATGCTTTCGGAGTGTATACTCTCTGAAATTCTATTGTGAGTCTATGAAGTTTCTGTTAAGCCTGTAAAATCAAGCACATAATTTTCTATTTCATTTCATGCGATAAGATCAAAAAAATAGCTGAATGGTATTTTTATTTTTTAACCTGTTAACATAAGAAAAAACATACTGTAATAAGGCCCCAGTGAAGTAAAGAAAGTTCTAGTTCCCTGACTTATCTCCATGCTGCAGTGGCATATACCGTAAATCCCACCGGATCTTCAGTATTGTTTAGTTGCTAAGCACATAATATCAGAAACATGCATTACATACTGTACCACAGATGGATAACTTTTACAATTTCTGCAGAATATATGCTTTTAAGCAGCCCTTTGCTGTGCGGCGTGCAGTTTATACGGCTGCTGTGTGATCCCTACGCTGTGTTTAGGGAGCTTCACCAGTTCCTGCTCCTGTGCATGAAGCTGCTGTCTGTGCACCTTTCTTTGGCCCATGCGGGTGGAACGGGGGCTGCAGTCCTGGGCTCCCAGGGAAGGCCCCTCCGAAACCTGCTCTTCCGGCTTATTGACTCCAGCATTCCCGATTCCATACAGCAGGTATAGTAAAATATATTTGCATTCTCTCTTGCCGTGCAGATCAGTGCACATCCGCTGATAATCTCCGACTAGCGTTTGTGCTTTGGTGGCTGATTCTAACAGGAACCACCGGAGGGAACCTGTACCGTCGTTTCACATTTCGTATCTTCAGTCGTCTTTATTCGCTCGCCCACCGGAATCTGGATGTCAGTTTATACATTTTATTTCAAAATTATGTTCCTTAAAAAGTTTTGTATTGAAACACATTTGTTCATGTTGTCCCTCAAAAGATTGTAAAATGCATTTGTATTCTTTTCTGCTCTTACTTCAATTACTCAGTAAACCAGAAAAAAATACATTGTTTGATGTAAGTGTTGTGGGATAAGAGAGGCTGTACTATTGTGTATATTGTGTATGGTGTATATTTGCATTTATATGGCAGTATTACACAAAGCGACAGTAGATGGAAGGGGTACAATTTATGTGTGCTTCTTGGGATTTGAACCTATGACATTTGCATTATTAGCACAGTACTCTGCTTGTTGAGTTATAGGAACCCTAGTTATTAAGTAATATAAATGGTTATGTCATAAATTTACCTTTCTCTTTAACATTTAATGGTTTGTAAAGGAAAATTTTTAATGGAAAACCATAAAATTAATATTTGAAAGTATTTGCTGGGTTAGGTTTGGTTTATGTGAGAGTCAGTATGTCAGCAGAGCATGTCTTCTGCAGGCTGTCATGAATACACTGTCCATGGGGGCATCCTTGCTGCTGCCCCCTCTCAGGGAGAGGACTGAGCTCCTCCACTCTCTTCTACCTCAAGGCCCTGAGAGCTGGGAGAACCTCTCAAAGGGTCAGGTAATAAAAGCACCCATTTCACGCTAAGTGTGCATTGTGTTAACGGTAGACAGAGGATGGATTTAAAAGATACTTCAAAAAAGGCTAATTAACTGGGGAACCATGGATTTTACCTTCTGTTTGTCAATTAATTCATTAACCATGTGTTTTAATGTGTGTTTCTCAATCCGTCAATCGATCAGTTGATTGAAGTGGCAGTGAGGAATGAAAACAGTTGGCAGCCATTTTGTTTCAGCATAAAGGAAGCATATAAGAGAATGAAACAGTACTATGTCTTAGAAAGAGGTTGACGGTAGGACATATAGGTCTAGGTGTGTAGTCTGAGACCATGACGTTGATGAACAACCTGTATCGTCGGGAAATAGGCATAAGCGAATGAATATTTGCTAATTTAACAGACTGACGCAGCAGGGTCTCTGCAATGTTCCAGCGCTTGCAGTTGGACATGGTGTTGAGCAGCCTTCAGGACCAGTCACATGTCGCATCACTGCTGGGCTACAGCTCTCCGGGAGAATTCACCGGCGCACTTGTGGCTCCTCAAGGCGAGCGATCTTCAGGCAGCCCAGACACACACGACCACTTACACCTGGCGGAAGTTCTGCTCAAGACTCTACTACTCAGCATTGGCTTCTACACGGTCAGCGTTTGAAAATACATTAACGCATCAAACAGCCGTTGCCCCTGCTTTGCGCATTTGACTTGAAAGATTGAAAGATTGCTTATTTTTTTTCATCTCCAACCCCCTAAATTCTACTTTGAGTGGTTATTGTGCGGATTGGAAAACTTCCCGATCCACACTCTCTGTCCACTGATAATGTCAATGGGCTCTTTGACTGTTGTTTCAGGAGCGGGCTTTTGGTGAGCTTGAGAAGAACAGCGACAAGCAGCAGCTGAGCCAAGCACAAAGCCAAACGGAGCCTCCCTCCCACTTCCATCACCTCCTGTCAGCCATGCATAAACATCTGCTGGCTCACTGCTACATCCACACCAGCACCAAGGTATGATTGCAGCGTCTGTTGTTTTTTTCATCAGCATCATGTCTTTCTGTGAAAGAGAACAAAAAAATCCAATGAATTTCCTTTTGGGGAGCGAATTATCCCGAACTATTGATAAATTTAACAGGAACAAGATCTAGCTTGTCATTCTCGGTATAACAGTGTTGTTATGTTTTGTGACTCTATGTCATTTTCTTACGGTATATGTATCCCATTCAGTATATGTGTATCTCCAGTGCTTAAGTTGTGCTGGAACCTGCTAGAACTCGTTCTGGAACCTTTCTGTTTTTTGACCGTCTACCTGCGTTTTTGCGGATCCAGCCCTCTGATAAAAAGACCAAAAATGTAAAATAAATAAATAAATAAATAACATATATGTATGTATTTTCCATCCATCCATTTTCCAAACCGCTTATCCTAATGGGTCGCGGGGGGTCCGGAGCCTATCCCGGAAGCAATGGGCACGAGGCAGGGAACAACCCAGGATGGGGGGCCAGCCCATCGCAGGGCACACTCACACACCATTCACTCTCACATGCACACCTACGGGCAATTTAGTAACTCCAATTAGCCTCAGCATGTTTTTGGACTGTGGGGGGAAACCGGAGTACCCGGAGGAAACCCCACGACGACATTGGGAGAACATGCAAACTCCACACACATGTGACCCAGGCGGAGACTCGAACCCGGGTCCCAGAGGTGTGAGGCAACAGTGCTAACCACTGCGCCACCATGCCGCCCCCATGTATGTATTTTAATTTACAAATTTTGTAAATTAATTTTTACAACTGAATTTAATATCCTTTATTAGTTTAGATTTATTCTTAAGCATACATAAAACTGTTTTCAATATTTTTGTATGCATTCCGGGACCTGTGCCAGCCTTGTTACCCACCCCCCCCCCCCCCCCCCCCTCTCTCGTATGCCTGTCATGTTCTAGCACCTTCTGATTTACAAGTTATGCACGGTGTTTCCCATTTAATATACGCGTATCGCATATGATGCACATGTTCGATTGTCTCTGGAATACAACCACGTTGGAGTTCTCTTTCTGTGATATTGTGTGTATGAGATATAAGTATTTTTTTGTCAGTGGATTCCAGTGAAGCAGTAGTGTTGATCACGTGGCAATACACTGAAATCTGTAGACCAATCAGAGCCTGAGAAATGTCCCGGCATAATTAAGGGCTGCGATCTGAACTATCAGTCTCCGTCTGCATGCGATTCAAGCTTGGAGAGCGAAAAGGACACTGAACGCTGCTCTATACTATAGTAATTGCTCATGATCCTTAAAAGAAAAGGAGAAAAGTAAGGCTACCGAAACAAGTCACACCCTGAAGTTGACAGTGATTCTAATACAGAATCAGAAAGCAAGTGTTCATTTGACCTGGATGAAGACTTTGCCTTCATGGAAGGAATGGATCCTGTTCTTCATCGGTATGTATAAATATATTGTTTTATCTGCATGTGAGATTTTTGACAAATAGTTTATTTACATATTTGACATTTAAAATAGCTCTGCTAATTGAATGGCGGATGTATTTTTCATTCACAAATTATTATACGAAAATACAAATATACAAATCAGAAAAAAAATCGACATTCCAATCAAGGGTAATGTTTTATCTACATGGTTTTACACTGATACTGAAATCTTGCTGCTTTTATAATGGATGGGTGATTTATTATTATTTTTTTTAATTCACAAATAATTGAATAGTTACACATGTGGAAATTTCCCTTGGAATGTCTCACCTATTTTCATTTTTACAGTCAGGAGAGTGATGTTGATTGGGAGCCGAAATATACAAAGATAAACAGACACAGCAGGACACCTAAAGCCACTCTGTCCGGCAAACAAAGTGCCCCCTTTATTTTAAAAGGGAAACATGCCGTATCGAAGCATCAAGCGCCCAGTCAGGTGGGCGTGGATCTGGGACAGCGGGCCTGCTCTCTGCTGGTTTCAACTGAAGGGGAATCCAGCTGTGCAGCTCATAAGGACCGAAGATTGCCCCCCACTTCTCCTTATTCCAGATAAAAGCGATTGTGGGCGATTAGACATGCCGAGGGAAGAGTACAAGCTGGGGGAAAAAAATCCAGTGGCTTCCTCTCACCATGAACTAACTGTATGCTTACACTGCCGGTCTTTTGTGCTTTTTGTTTTTCAAACTGAATACGACCGCTTACTAATTGGTTGAAAAACCGCCTGAAAAATTTTCTTTCTGTGCTCTGGGATATGGATCTGGAGAAAACATGAAGAAAGGGGACGAGAATTATGACCGGCTCTGCAAAATCAAGCCCTTTGACAGTATAAAGATATCATTCCAGCCTGTATCGCACGTTTTTATCCCAACAGACATCTGGCAGTGGATGAAAGGATGGTGGTCACCAAGGCTTGTATAGCACTCGGGCAGTATGTGAAGGATTGGTCCAGTAAATGGGGTTGCAAGCCTCTTGTGATGGCAGATTCTGGGCCTGGGTAGACATGGAACTTATTCTGTATGATAGGAAAACCACCATGGCATCTGGCAAAGTACTGGGCTATGACTCCCCATGTTTGCCAGAGGATCCAAACAGTACATGGGTAACTTTAACACCAGTCCAATCCTTTTTGCTGACCTGTAGAGTGCACAGCTTCTTACTTGTTGGACAATTAACACAAACTGACTGGGCTTTCCAGACACAGTGCATTGACTTGTAGGGCTGTAAAAAAACTATTATTTAGATCGTCGATTAATCACATAATCAATTGATTTACCTAGTCATTAAACAAATACTATTTTGAGAAAACATCCAGAGTCACACTTGTAATGGAAATTATACTTTAACAACCGTTCCTAGAAGTTTGCCTCTTTCAGTACACTGCTTGTATTTGTGTTTGTTGCAATACATCTGCCTTCTGTTGGTCAGGTAGAATATACAGTAATTCCCGTTCACACGGGTCTGACACATGGCATCTGCGTCCATGGACAAATGCAGTATGTACACAAGAGTCTATGCTCGCACCAGTAAAGGCATGTGGAGAAGTGACGTATGAACTAGGCTCAACACACCGACGTTAAGTTTGCTAGGTGATAATGTCATACGCAATTTACGCAGCAAACTGCGAAAAATGCAGCTGATCAATGACAAAATCTGGCAACTGTTTTTATTACCTATTATTGTTGATGTTATCGATTAGTTGTTGCAGCCCTGGTACCCAGTCAAAAAATGTGCAGAGGGTCTCGATCAGCTGTATTGGTGTAGGACTGGCCTCTTTGAGTAATAAATCCAATAAACAAACTGTTCTGAGTGTTTTTAATTTATTTGCATATGAAGTATGCAAGTAAAAAGAATGTTTTTTTTTATTGTGAGCGAAACAAATGTTTTAGATTGTAAATGAAGGTAGTGTTTTGCATTATGGAGATATATGGCATCTATTATTTTGACAAAAATATTATTTGGTGTAATTTATCGATCCATATACGTATGTGGAAATATATAAGGCAAGTCCAAACCCGTAGGCTGCTTCATGCTGTCTGAAGTTGCAGAATGCTTGTTTGAGGTTTGCTTTTTGGCTGCTTTAGCAGGTGCCCTTTTAAACTCCGTTTGAAAGTAAATTTTCTTGCATAAAAGCCTGAATCCGTCTTGCGTACATATCAGCGCGGATCTGAAAATAAGGTCAGCTTCTCTCACACTCACTTGGCTTGATTAGATGGAAGCAAGGACAGTCTCTAAGGATAGAAGCATCTTCTGTTCTCTAGGCTTTGAGCCTAAAACTGCTCAAGTACTGCAGTGCGGTTTGTTTTAAAGGCATTTAATAGCTACATTGTATTATATAGGTAAAATTACTGTATTTGTTAAGTGTAAATTGTAGGCAGCAATGAACCCTGTATTGGCTCATTGCAACTTAATTAGTGATGGTACTAAACGCGAAAGTTTTACTGATTACAATTCTAGTTGAAACTGCCCATTGAAACTGTGGTTACCAAGACAGTGAAGCATACCTGCTCCTACCCAGTCTGGGAATTGTAGCTACTCCAGGATCTCCTAGGATTGCCTTTGGTGGGTCTGAATTTCTGATTGTGTTCTGACTTCCTGTGCTGTTTGTCTTCCCCGCTCAGGAAAATCATTTAGTGTTTTTCCAGTGGGAAGCAGGAAGCTGCCGAAGCTGAATTGTCATAATGTGCCGAAATAACTTGAAATCTGAACACAATTAGAGTCCAACAGAAATGATTTAGGTTACTTTTAGATGTTGTTAGAGGTCAAATATATTCTCACCTGTTTTTAGCCAGTCAGTTATTTTTTGCTTGATTACCATGAGAAACGATGCATATTCTTTTTTAATGTAGAGAAAAAGTGTTTTATCTTAAAATGTAAAATTTTTCACAGTATAAAAATACAGTAGCAGTCCAACCCATTAGGACTGGGGGCAAAAAACTTATTGAGTTTCTTTGAGGCGGGACGCGTACTTCCGCAAATATCTATCCCCCTAAATAAGTTGACCTTTGCAGAATATTTATATTGCCCTGTTAATGGATAGACTATCATTGTTTGTCCATCGTTTTGCATCCAGGATGACAGCAGTGTGACATTGCTCCACAAGCATCTGTGTCTTCTGTTGCCGTACGCTGCGGAGACCTTCAGGAGGGCCACCATTCTGTTGGAGGAGAGCTCTCTTGACAAGCATGTCATCAAGAAGCTGCACAGTGAGAGCTGCATGACTCTGCTTTAGAATTTACTGTCTACAGAATACACAGAATATACAGCCAGTCACTTAATAAATGTCCCCTTTAGTGTTCTTGTAATTTCTGGCTAATTAATGTTCCTACCATTTCTGTATGTAATGCAGGGACGCCAACTCTCACATGTGGTGTAACACTGATGCTTTCAAACTCACGCTCACACAAGAAATCTTACGACGAATCTGTATTGCAGTTGTACCCCGGTATCCGCGGGGGATTGGTTCAAAGACCTCCCCGCGGATCCCGAAAACCTTATACAATTGTACTGTGTGCTTCTTAATGCCATTTAAACACCAGGTATTGTCAGTTGTTGTTGTTGTTTTACATCCTTTTGTGTAGTTTAAATAGTTAAGAAAGTAAATGTATTGTACTGCAATTAAATTACCCTATAAAAGAAAAAAAAGTATTTCGCCATGGGTTGAGTGGCGCAAACAAACCTCAGGCAGGCCTGTGAGCCTCAGCTGATGCCTTGTTGTGATAAAGTTATAACTCGGTATGTCGTGCAGTTTAAAAGTCGTCTGTGATTTCTTTGAAATTGTTTTATTTTAAGTGGATCACTGGATAGTGAATCAGCGAATACAGGGGTACGACTGTATTCCATTACAAACCTAAAATTAGCTACTTAAAAAGCGTTGGGGTAGTTTGCAAACCCTACAGTCTATTTACGAGGTAATAAAACTGTTACGTACATGTAAATGCCTGTGCAGACTAGCCTCGAATTGAATGTCTTGGCCAGCCAGTGGACCAAAGTTGGCAACCTTAGTAATGAATTCCTGAAAGCATAGCTGATGGCTGGTCTTATTTGATGAGTCTTTTCTTCTTCTTCTTCTTCTTCTTCTTCTTCTTCTTCTTCTTCTTCTTCTTCTTCTTCTTCTTCTTCTTCTTCTTCTTCTTCTTCTTCTTCTTCTTCTTCTTCTTCTTCTTCTTCTTCTTCTTCTTCTTCTTCTCCTTCTGCTTCTCCCTCCCTTCCCATCCAGTGGTGTTATACGGCTCAGTTGCTGGGAGCCTCCTCTGCCAGATGATGCACTCGCTGCTGCTGCTGCCCCTGCAGGTGGTCTGTCCTCTGCTGCCACACTTGCTCTCACTGCTGGAGCACCTGAATGAACTCAACTGCTTCCTGCCAGACACCGGGCTGCTGGAAGAGCTGGAACTGGAAGGGGCCTCCTCAGGTGGGGAGGGTGGGAATCGCAGAAGGGAACAAACCAGCAGCATCAATAAAAAATACAAAATATCCATTTTTATGTTTTAGCATTTAGCATTTAGCATATTGAAAATGAAAGCTTCTGGTTTCAATGTTGTTAATAATGGTTTGTCTTCTGGAATAAATACTGAATTGTTCTGTGCAGGTATCAGTAGAGAGAACAACAGTGAATTACTGTATTTTACTATCTAACCTTGACCTTTTGAGGGGTAAAACAATTCTTAAGAAATGCCTTTTACTTGAATTAGAACATTATTTATTTGGTAAAACGATGTTTTTCGATCTTCTTACGGTGCCTTTGTGATTCCAGAAGCCTCCGAAGGGCCTCCTATGGGGATGGGGGCAGAGAGCTGGGTGTGGCTCTTAGATCTGGAAAGATCCGTGGCGCTGGTGATCGGCCGCTGTCTTGGAGGAATGCTGCAGGGAACCGCACCTTCTGTCCAGGAGAATTCTGCAGAGTTCTGGCTTCAGAACCCCCTCCTAAGAAACGGCCTGGAGATGGACCTTCAGCAACTGGGTACAAGACCGCAGTCCTGCATTATTTCCAGTGTATAGTTGGATTGCGTTTGAATGGGTGTCCTTAATATATTTCACCTTAATCCGTTCTGGTGCAGTGCAGGTATCTGTCGATTTGCATCTGCACTGGGGACCAGGGCCACCAGACACAAGTCAATTTTGGCATATCTCAATAGTTATATCGGTTTCAGTTTAAAGAATCAACAAAAATGTTAATATCGAAATGGCATTTTAATGGAAGTCCAAGCCGTTGAATTCCCTACTTAAAATGTAATCAGGTGTAAGAAAAGTTCTTGCGTTTGTGTTTATATGGAAGCAGCATCTCTCGCAATTCTGCCCCGTCTGTAGATTTTACCATGAACTGGCTCACCGAGGCAGTGCTCTCGGGGCACACCGAAACCAAACTGTGTGAGCTTAATGTGAGTGAGGAGAACGGCAGGCTGATTGAGCTGGCGCTGGGCGCACCGCGGCAGCCAGCCAGTGGACTCTGGAGGAGGATGAAGGAGTTCGCGGTCAGCAGAGGTGAGGCTGCTGCTTAGCGACTCGCAGACTTTAGCTGAACAAGCTGGTGCCGGATGAAGCTGTTTTGTCTGTAATAATGTTCTGATGAATGACTTCTGTCACCTTTGTAAAACTTTAGTGGAGTAATTTATTAGATTGAGTGATTATAGGCTTTTTATTATTTTGTTACATCACATAGTCAAATGGGAACCTATTTGTTTGTAGGGGTGGCTTATGGCTCTGAGGGGTAGGACTGGTTGTGATTGGAAGGTCAGCAGAATGGGACCTTTAATCCGAGTTGGTCCTGGAACGCTGTCTGAGTCTGTCTCTCTGGAACCTGCCCTCTGACCTGTCTCTCTGGAACCTGCCCTCTGACCTGTCTCTCTGAATCCGTTTTTTCTGACCCTGCTCTCTGACCTGTCTCTCTGACCTGTCTGTCTGACCCTGCCCTCTGATCTGTCTCTCTGACCCTGCCCTCTGACCTGTCTCTCTGACCTGTCTGTCTGACCCTGCCCTCTGATCTGTCTCTCTGACCCTGCCCTCTGACCTGTCTCTCTGACCCTGCCCTCTGACCTGTCTCTCTGACCCTGCCCTCTGATCTGTCTCTCTGAATCCGTTTTTTCTGACCCTGCTCTCTGACCTGTCTCTCTGAATCTGTTTTTCTGACCCTGCCCTCTGACCTGTCTCTCCGAATCCATTTTTCTGACCCTGCCCTCTGACCTGTCTGTCTGACCCTGCCCTCTGACCTGTCTCTCTGCCCTCTAACACTGCAGTCATGCATTGTACAAAAGTGTCTGCTAAGTAAACGATATAACGTAACTTTTTTGTTTCTTGTCTTACTGTGAAGAGTGGGATAGCGATGGTCCGTCAGGAGACTTGCTGCTGGAGGCGGCTTGCCGCTGCAGCCTGGCAGCTCTGCTCAAACACACCGACCTGCAGGATGAGGCCTTTTGGCAGGACAAGTGAGTAACAGCCAGCTGGCCAGACGTCAAGCTGCTGCTGATGTGCTTTTAATGAACATTCCGATTGAACTGATTTACAGTTTGGGGGCAGACTATAGGTAAAATACACAGTGCTCACCGAAACCCAAATTGTAGTGCTAAAAGAGCTGTTCTGAGTTAAATAGTTCACTGATAACAGTCTCACTGGGTGCTTTTTAATATGTAACCTTTGCAATAACATATAACACCAAACGTTTGTGTTTTGTATCTCTTTGGGAGTTAGTAACTACAGTTGCCATTAATACCAAAATGGCAGGAACAGAACCTAATGAGCCAGCCAAAAAAATCATGACAATAAAAAGAAAATATCTGTGTGGGTTAGGGCTTCCTCTGCTGCCCCCTGGAGGATGGGCTCCCCCTTTGGGTCTGGTTAGGGTTAGGGCTTCCTCTGCTGCCCCCTGGAGGATGGGCTCCCCCTTTGGGTCTGGTTAGGGTTAGGGCTTCCTCTGCTGCCCCCTGGAGGATGGGCTCCCCCTTTGGGTCTGGTTAGGGTTAGGGCTTCCTCTGCTGCCCCCTGGAGGATGGGCTCCCCCTTTGGGTCTGGTTAGGGTTAGGGCTTCCTCTGCTGCCCCCTGGAGGATGGGCTCCCCCTTTGGGTCTGGTTAGGGTTAGGGCTTCCTCTGCTGCCCCCTGGAGGATGGGCTCCCCCTTTGGGTCTGGTTAGGGTTAGGGCTTCCTCTGCTGCCCCCTGGAGGATGGGCTCCCCCTTTGGGTCTGGTTAGGGTTAGGGCTTCCTCTGCTGCCCCCTGGAGGATGGACTCCCCCTTTGAGTCTGGTTAGGGTTAGGGCTTCCTCTGCTGCCCCCTGGAGGATGGGCTCCCCCTTTGGGTCTGGTTAGGGTTAGGGCTTCCTCTGCTGCCCCCTGGAGGATGGGCTCCCCCTTTGGTTCTGGTTCCTCCCAAGGTTTCTTCCAACCAGGCAGTTTTTTCTTGTCATTGTCACCTCTGGCTTGCATACTAGGGGCTTTGGGCAGGGATAATGTATAGCACTTCGAGACAATGTAATGTTGTGAAAATGCGCTGTATAAATAAATATGAATTGAATTTGATTGAAATCATCTATACGTATATGGCTCGATTTGAATAAAATGTCTCTTTTCCTAAGATACGAACCCTGCGAAATGCTGATCGAGATCTATCAGATGGTGTATAAAATCCGAAGTACTTTACTGTCACACAAGGACTCTCCTGGGATGAGTGCAAACATCGGCACACCATCTGTCACTAAGCAGGTAAACCTGTTTTTTATTCTATTGTATTAGTACTTTGTCTTTGTTACATTGTTCAGTATAACAGCTCATTTCAAATATAGTTCTGTGTTTCCTATGTCCTTTTTTTATCGTAAAATTATAAAGACAAATATAGTGGTAGCGTAGTTGTTTCTGTTAGGACACGTTCGGTGTAATGGATGTGTTTAAACACAGACTTGTTGTGTGACTAACATGATTTACTTCTGCATTCGTAAGAGTTCCCTAGTGTCACAGAGTCCCAATGAAGACAGGAAGGAAGCGTGTGCTGGTGTCGCCCAGGAACGCGCAGTGAGGGACACGGAGACGGAGAGTCCTAGCGTCGTGTCCGAGCACAACCAAGACGAAGTTCCCGAGGAAGACACCCCCCCCATCAGCAGTATGTACCTTCCGGGTAAAAACACACTTTCTACAATACATTTCAAAAGACATTTTAAGCATGTTTCTTTGATTTAAATATTACATATATTTAACAAAGTAGCAACTTAATGTATCTTACTTTTTTAATTTAAAAATTGCAGTTCTCTTTGAATGAGCAGTGCATTAACCTGATCAGCATATAATGAATTTTACCATCAGGTTTTATCCCCAGAGGATCAATTTATTATGAACACTGTGCTCACACATCTTTTGTGGGTAATTGTTCCCACGACCCACCTTGATGCTGCGAAACCTCGCACGTTCAGGACCCTTGTCTAAAGGGGGCTATTTACTTCGCATGTAGACCTATTCTCAACCTGTCGTATGCTTTAAATCATGCCTAGATTGCAGAACTCTACCTTTTGAATACATTGTATTTGCGTGATACAGTACAGTTTGAAACTGCATTTTAGGTAGCTATAAAGCTTTTTTTTTATTTGTATGTTTTCAAATCCGATCGTTCAAAACCGCATTATGAAAAACTCGGTAAGATGCTGGTTGATCGTACAGTGATTACACTCGATCTGTTTTCTATAACCAACGCAGGATCATAGCGTGTGTGTTATACCGCATAAAGCTACGGGACAGTCACAATACGCTGCACTGCAAATCACGGCGGCACAGACGTTGATGTTTGACCACTTCAGCCGCAATGAACCCATCTTTGGCCCCTTGCTGCCCCCTAGAGGTGCTCCAGTGCTTCCTAGCGACTCGTGAAGCCATGCAGCTCCAGCAGAATGAGACGGTATATGAGTCGTCGGGGACCAGCACTCTCCCAAGCAGCACCGATAGTCCCGGGACCCCCGAGCGGGAGCCTCCACACCAGTACTGGGACCGGAAGCAGGGTTTGGAGGACGGCCTCTCGTTTCCTGCCGCCTGCCACCTGGTGGTGTCCCGCTGCGTTTTCCTGCTTCTTGGGGTGCGGGCGGCTTGGCAGGAGCTAGACGAGCCCCAAGACACGCAAGTCAGAAACGCTGGATCTCGGTGTGTCCGAGTGCAGAATTTCTTTTCCCATCATGAATTCTAAATGCGCCGTATTTATGTACGTCTACATAATTATCTCTTTATTCTTTATTACTTTAGGAAATCGGAAGCACAATACATGCTCAGCCCAAAGACAGATTTTGGTCCCACCTCGGAAACTAGAAGACAATGGGAAAAAGAAGTAAGTAACTAAATACACACTAAAAAAAATGCAACAGTTTTTCTGCAAACTAAAAATGTTATTACACTTTTATTCTTATGTTCTAATTCATTTTTAAATAGATTTTTAGCTAATGACATTTAGGTAATACAGTTGATTTATTAATGAGAAGCATAAGCAGTTAAGATTGAGTTAATGAGTTTCATGTCATTGAAATGTTGCATTTTTTTTCCTTTAGGTGCCACAACAGTCAAGAAATGTATCTGGCTGTGTTAACACGATGGGTACTTCCAGAAATATTTTCTAAATAATTGTGCTGTTTGTCATGTTATGTTATTTGATTGAACGGTGATATTTTTGCCCTTTGGAACTCAGTCACAGTTTCACTTTTTTTCCCCAAGCATTGTTTTGCCCCTATAAAAATAAATGTGAAATAGTTCAAGAAAGTGTATTTTCTGTAATTCACACTCCCTCCTCGCAGATACGGCGGCCCCTGCCTCTGGGTATTTCTAGGAGTATGAAAGCAAAGCATGTGAATGTGTACTTTGGTGACGCTCCCTAAGCCTGGCTGATTATTAAACGATTGTCTCATGTGTCCCTTTTCCAGGCCTACCACTCTGCTCCTTGGGTATCATGAAGGATGCCTGGGAAAGGCTGCGGCAGTGCATCAGTCCCACCACCCCACTCTGTCAGGGAAGCGGCTCCCCCGTGCTCGTTCAGGTCTTCCACTTCCTGTGTGGAAGCCTCCTCAAGATGCCCTCGCTAATGGAGCAGGACACAGTGCACCATGCTGACCCAAAGGCTATCACGCAAGCCATGACACAGCAGCAGCAGAGGGCTGAGGTGTCCCTACTACTATAGTCCTCAACATTGACTGCTTTTATTGAGAGCTAGGGCTGCATGATATTGCGTTGTGATTATATGATGCGTGCGCAGTAATCTTCTGCACATCAGATGACGGACGTAGACATTTGTCCGGACGCCGGCTTTTCAGTGCTATATGGACACTTCCACCCACAGTTTGGTAAACAGATTAGCAGTACGCCTAAAAAAATAACCACCACTTCAGTGGTTATCGCTTTCATGACTTACCAAAGCAGTGGTATGTGGCACTCCGCTAACTGAACTTAATAAGTGTACGCCGAATTTATATACATTACTAACTTTTAGGTATCACTATGCATCGCTTACTAATATTTCAATATACCAATATGTTATGTCCATCATCAAAAGCCCTTATTGTGCATGCATGCATCATATAATTGCGATTATATTACGATGTGGTGTCGTGTAGCCCTAATTTGAACATTAATAAGGTTTGGTGGAGATATATGAACTCCTAAACACTATCTATGTTATGCCTCTCTGTAGGAACGCCTGGAGGCTCTGTGTCAGATCTCCTCCTTTCTGTCTGAAATGGAGCAGAAGAGCAGTTGCTCGCTGGTGCCCCCTCGCTTCCCAGGGCTGTTGCAGTCTGTTCAGCTCCAATTTGTTGCAGGTTGCTTTGGCTTGGGCATGCCCACAACCAGCAGCCCGTTAGACAGCAATGAGAAAGTTCATCACTACAACGTAAGATATATGTCTATCTGCTTCAGTTTTGCGTCACGCACTTTCGGGGGACTGTTATTTCGTACGTAGCATAAAACTTGTTTTTCTTTTGGTGATGTAAGAACCATCAGGACATTTTAATGTTTTACCTATTTGAGGATGCTGTGATTTACAGACTTTAGTGATGGACAAAGTTCATGAACCATTTGCTGTATTTTTTTGGCTCCACTAGATGGTGCTGTCTGCTCAAAAAAAGGCACATAGCATGCCCCAAAACAAACCAAGAGCACCATCTAGTGGGGTCGAAAACTACAGCAAATGGTTCATGAAGCATCATTTTGTCCATCAATAACAGCATCTATGACTGCTTGGCATAACATTGCTTTGTTCGTTTATTTTCTTCAGTCAGGTACGCAGTCTGCGCAGACATCAACACAGAGGCAGCTTCAAGCTGCAGCTCACACTCTCTACCAGCAGGTGGTCCGTTTGCTGAGGCATAAAGTGCTAATAGAGAAGGAACAAACAGGTCTGTCATAGAGCATTATGCAACATTATACAGCGTTCCTACAACGAGTGAACCATAATTATCTTAATTAGGATTTTTTCGTCTTTCACCCAGGATCCTATCAGCCTTTACTTCTGGCAATAATATATGCACTGAATTTCAACTACCAGTCCTTGGACCTGGATGTCATTCTGAAGTGTGGTATTCTCGACGTGTTGTCCTCGCTGACAGACAACGCTTGTGTTCTGATGAACCAACGCTGGTTAGCTGCCTCTGTGTCTGGACAGATGCTGCTAAGTGGGGCGGTTAAACTGGCTAGTGCCAGGTTGCTGCAGATACTAGCCATTGCTGCAAGGTAACAGGACCTATATGCCACCTTTTGTAGGATTCTAATACATATGAATGTGAGTATAGCTATTGTTAGCCTCTGTCGTCTTTGACTTCAGTTGTCTTTGATTTTAGCTCCTGTGAAGACGCCCTTCCCTGGGAGGTGCTGCAGGCCCTCATGGACGTCATGTCTGAGCAACTGCAGGGCCTCATGCACATGGTGCACCAGCAGGAGGCGCTGGAGAGGAGCGCTACAGATGGCACTGACCTTGGTGCTGATGGCAAGAAGCCCAAACAGGACAGTGAGTCACCCTAATGACAGCAATACTGTCTGATTTGTAAACAATAAAATCACTGTTGGCACTTGTATAAAAATGACCTGTATAGATAAATACAACAACAACAACAACAAATTTATTTTTATATAGCGCATTATCACAACATTACATTGTCTCAAAGCGCTTTACAGTATCCTCACCCAAAGCCCCCAGTGAGTAAGCCATAGGCGACAGTGGCAAGGAAAAACTCCCTAGAAGGAAGAAACCTTGAGAGGGACCAGACTCAAAGGGGAAGCCCATCCTCCAGGGGCCGGCAGGGATAGTCAAATAGAGAGAGGAGAGCAAGGAAGATAAGCCAATGCCGAAGCCGAGTCTTCGTAGATAAATAGCAGTTAATACAATATATATATATTTGCAGTAAAAAAATGTTTATAAATTCGAGGGAACTGTAGAAAATAATCTTCAAATCTGCATGTTTGGGTTGATCTAAGCAGAAAACTGCCTTCTGTTACTATGTTCAATCAATCAATCAATCAATCAATCAATCAGCTATTCTCCAGAGGGAAATCCAGGTGTCACAGGAGCAAACAGAAAGACAAAGAGATGGAAAAATTCACTTCTAAAAAAAAGTTGGACATTAAAAATAATTAGAAATAGATCTTACTGTGTACAGGGAATTAACACAAATGTGCAAAAAAGCTTTAATGTGCCAACAGCACTGTACTGTATCGCAATGCACTTACTGCTGTGGATCTCTTTTGGTTCAGAGGCACAGCTGGCCAGAAATAGGTGCATTGTGGAGTCTCAGCTGGCCGACTTTTTGGTGTTTCTGCGACGCATTGTGTCCCCAAAGGGGACTAAGAGTATCTCCATCTTCATCAAGTGGATCGATCCACTCATGGCCATCCTAACCTGCAGAAGCCCCTCAGGTGTTTGTCATGTACCTACTTTCTTTGAAGCATCTTAATGGGTTTTTGTTCGTTGACTCCTGTCAAATCCTTTGTGAAAGTTTGTAATATTGTGTTTTGATTTTTTTTTTTTTTCGTCCCAGGCTTCCCTCAGTACAGGAACCTGCGGTCCAAGTTGCTCACCTTCCACATTCTGGAAGCTTTGTTGCCTACCTGTTCTGACCCGGTACAAGTGAAGAAGGTAACTGCTACTGCCTCCCTGTGATTAAAATATATTTTTGTATGAATCATTGGAATTAGGAATTGGAATAATTGGAATTCTGTTAATAAATTTAAAAGTGAATAAATCATCTCTTGTATTAGACATTTTCATTAGTTATATTTCAGTTATTAGGCACAGGTATCTTGAATGTTTGTTTTGATATTGTATTGATTATTATTATTATTATTATTATTATTATTTGTCTTTATGTTTCAGATTGTTGATCAATTATTCGGGCTCCTGTCAGAATGTATGTGGAAGGAGCCTCTAGCTTTGGAAGCAGCTTCAGAGAAGAATACTGAGAGTCCCTTGGAGGTCAATCTAAAATTCACTTTAAACACATTTCAGTTGTTGCTCCGCTTATTGCGTTGGACATGGGTGGGCTGAGTGTGACGTTGTGCCTCGTTCAGGGAACCGCGAATGAAGATGAATGCATTCCGATTGGGGAATTCTCATTTGATCCACACAAACTGATCTGCTGTTCACTCGAGAGTGGAAACCTGCTTTCGCACGGATCCGGGGGCAAAGGCTACGGCTTAGCCACGACGTCTATAACGTCAGGCTGTTTCACCTGGAAGGTAAACAAACAAGCAGATTTTCCCACCTGTTGAAATGATATTCATAAGCCCATTGTCATGCGATTTAAAAAGCCTCTTGCTTATTCTGGTTGAACTCTTCGAAGGGCCCAGCTTGTAGCTGATATTACTATTCGGAAGTGAAAGATTGTTACTTTTGTTACTGTTAATTTTTTTCCAACAGTTCTGCATTATGAAGGAGAACAAAGGCAACGAGGGTACCTGTGTTGGGGTATCGCGCTGGCCCGTCCGGGATTTTAATCACCGAACTACAACGGATATGTGGCTGTACCGGGCCTACAGTGGAAGCCTGTACCATGGTGGAGAATTGGGCAGGGTGTTGCCTTCCTTTACCCAAGGAGATACCATTACCTGCATTCTTGACATGGAGGCGAGAACCATTTCCTTTGCAAAGAACAACAAGGTAAGGCCACATCTGTGGCAAATACTAAAACTGTCTTCCTGTCCAGCAAGTCCATGGATGCAGTAACTCGGATTTTGATTCACAGGAGCCAAAGCTAGCATTTGAAGGTGTCGATGCTACAGAGCTCTACCCCTGTGTGCTGTTCTATAGCAGCAACCCTGGAGAAAAAGTAATTTTTTTTCTTTTAGCTTCTAGTTTTTAGTTGACAGTTTTTAGATAGAATTTGTGAATTGTTTAGTTTAATTTTGTCGACATTAGAATAATAATAGATGTTGTGCTTCTGCTTTCCACTAGGTGGCGATCTGTGATCTTCAGATGCGAGGCGTGCCCAACGACCTCCTTCCCGGACAGCCGCTGTGTAGCCCCCGCGCTACCGTTATGGTGGAGGCCACTGTTCAGCTGCTCAGGCGCTTGCATCATTATGAGAATTGGACGGCCCACATAAATCAGCATATGGTGGCCAAGCTGGAACTGATCGGACCCCTGATCCAGGACGGAGCCAGGACAGGTTAGCCTTAGTGTAATGATGATGAATTACATCTTGTAAAATATGCTGTAAAGAATCCTTGCGCTTTACTGAGAACAGTTTTAGCCTGAATTATTGATACACGAATTTATTAAAGTCTAACAAGGAACAGGCACATTTGTATGCCTTTTATTCACGAAAGTTGGATTGTGTAAAGAGCCATATGCTACATGCAAAGGCAGTATTTTAATAATGAAATTTATATGTGCAGAATAGCGCAGTGAAAACATGGCATTGCCTTTATGGCTGTATTTATGTGCAGTGCAGCACTTGAGTTTTTCTTCGAAATGCCTCTGCAAGAATGTGCATCGTGAGTAACGAGTCACATGCAAATCCAGCCTTCACAAGTCGTAGCGCTCAGCTGTGTGACTTGATGTCGAACAGGAACGAACCTCGGTAAGAGACTCCCAGAGGAGAAGCAGAAGGTGCGAGGGGAGCCTGAGGGTGCTCCTGGAAAGATGGGGGACGTGCCGCTGGGACCGTCGGCCCTGTCCGGCGCACAGCTGGACACGCTGAGCTGCGAGGTGTGGCCAGTGCTGGCCGTGCTGGGCGGTGTTGACAGTGGGCTCCGTGCTGGGGGGCTGTGTGTGCACCGGCCCAGCGGCCGCCGAGCCATCCTGCTGGGGGTGCTGAAGGAGGGCAGCTCCCTGGCCAAGCTGCAGTGGGAGGAGGCTGACCTCACTATCAGGTACCACTGCTCTCCAATCACTGTGTTACTGCTGTAGCTAAGCCTGTTGAATCTTATTATTGTATTACTGTACAGTAACTGTGTCCTACTAAAAAGCATAAAACACATATAAGCGCTATAGTACCCTTCAGCGATATCTAATTCTTCATATTGTCCAGACATTATATCGTGGTATATAGTATTTTGGCGGTATTTTCAAAAGCTACACTATCACAGTATTTTGACATTTTTTTCAGAATTTTCCAAGTAGGGGAAGGTCTTCACAATAAATTTCATTTACCCCTCCTCGCCCCGCCACTCACCTAACTTCAAACTAACTTCAAAATACCATGTTGTACCCTAAATGCCATAGAACACTGCATTACTGTAATGCTGTCCATGCCTAAAATATAGTTGCAAAAGTGTATTTCTGTATAGATCAACTTTGTGTATTTTCTTCATTCATGTATATATATATTTTTTGCCATTTTAACATTTCCTTTTTCAATTTTAATTTTTGTTTTCTTTCTATATTTACTTTCCTGTTTTTTAATTTCTTTCTTCCTTCTTTTTATTTTCCCTCCCCCCATCCACCTCCTTTACCTCCATCTGTGTGTTGCATGTTCTGCTTCTCCACTCCACTAATCAAGCTTCCTGAATTCTTGGTCACCCAGCGACACCCCGCTCTCTTCCCTGGAGCCCACCGGCATGCCCCCAGTGGACATAACTCGCCTCAGAGGGCTGAAACCCTCTGTCCTGTTAGACCTGATGTTTCTCACTGGGATGCTGCAAGAGCACCATGGCCATCAGCCGCACAGGGAGAGCCATCCGGAGGGCAGCCAGCACAGTGAGCTGGAACGCCAGTTGGATGAGGACATCGCTCGCGTCGTGATGGATGGGGAGGACGGTGCAGGTCTGATTGACGGGAAGTGCAGGCAAAGTGCCCCTGTCAAGTGCGACTTCTCTGAAGTGACAGATTCTCTTATACCAACCAAAGATCTCTTTGGGTATCAGGAAGTCCTCCCTTTGCCGTCTGGGATGAGCCAACAGGGCAGGGCTGACATCTTTGCACTAGAGCTGCATGCCATCCGAGTCTCCTACCTCTTATTAGGTGCCTTAAAGTCACTGTCAGTAATCCTGAGCAGTGGGAAGTTTACCGATATACTCCTGCTGTCAAAAGCCGCAGCCCAAGGGAGCCCCAGTGCAGCGAAGAGCAGCGCCAGCATGGAGGAATGCGCAGAGCTGAGGCTGGTCCTCCAGTTTGTTGTCCGAAGCATGGTGAAGTGGGCCGTCCGGACTTGCCCCATCAAACAGGAAGCATCACTGGCCGACCTGGAAAGAGCACAAATTATGATCTTCAAAGGGGCTATAAACAGGCTGCAAGAAGATTCTGCGACTAAGGAGCCAAAGGGTAAAATAGAAGTTGGTTATTTTCTGCCACGGTTCGTTTTGCTCTCATGACGTTGTACTAAGGAGTTTATACTAAACATTCTCATTTCGCACCCAGAGTCTGCACATCATCCTGTCTCTCAGCCCGTGTCCAAGTCTTCGAGCACCATGTCTTTGTACAGTAATGGCTCGGAAGGCACCACCATATTTTGCCCGTCAAACGGAGCCACTGCATCGTCTTCCAGTAACGACTTGGCTGCCTCTTTGCTCTCTGCACTGCAAGCTGATGGTCTGGACAACTTCAACCCATTTCTCCCAATCAATCTCTTACAGTGAGTTTTATCTGCATAAACAATGAGAGAAGGATCTGTTTATATGAGCGTGAAGAACATTATGTGTGCACGATGTATGTTTTTCCTTATACTGGATACTGGGAATGGCAAATCCTTTTAGATTTGTATTTATGTATTAACAGATGCAAAGGCATTTACTAGAAGCCTTTGTTCCTTACACGTCTGTTATATTCATGCTGGTAATCCTACAACGTCAAAGACTATGCTTTGAACACATGATTTGGTCTTTGACACTGCGTCCAATAAGTCCGTCCATAAAGATTTTCTGAAATTAAGTTAAAATTAAGTTAAAACCTATGGTGTTCTATAAACACAAGCATTTTACAGATGTAGCCGATTTTTTTTTTTTTTAACAAAAAAAAAACCAGCAGACATGCGTACCAGCGCAAATGCAACACAGCTTTTTAATGATTGTATGGGAAATTTTTGCTCCAGATCATTGTCAGTCAGCAGCTCTTCTGAAAGAAAGACAGGTGAGTGTGTATAGCACACTGACTGGAACCTTCTGCAGCACTGCCTGACTAACCACAGCTATTCCTACTTTCTATGAAAAGCAGATATACACACAAGTCTAAATTATTCTTTATATATATATATATTTTGTTTTGGCTTAGCAATATTCTAATAATGAGCCTAGAGTGTGATTAAACCTCGGTCTTTTCATACAGGTCAATGTGACTAGTTGGGAATAGTCTCAAATCTGCAAGATTCTGGTATGATAATGGTTGGAAATTTTTACCCAGTTTTTATGAAAATCCCATCCCAAACAATAGACTGCAGTTGAAAGTCCTGTCCAGTCACTGAAAAGGTTCCAGAAGACTGGACTATTGGGGTGTTTCTGCTGTCTTGGAAGGTGAACCTAGCCCTCTATTGTCTTGGCTTTTTCTAGGCAGATGGTCTTTGCGCGATTCCCCACCTTGACTGGCCTGATGAATAACCCAGTGTTGCATCCAGGCTTTAATGTGGCAAGCTCTCTTTCTTGTGAGGGTTTTACAGAGCCTCAGCCTATCTTCCTGGAGCCATCAAGCACCAGGAATCGAGCAGGTAAGGCATTTAGCCAATGATAAAGTAGGACAGTCAGTCTTCCGAAAGATTAGCTCATGGAGAATATGGATTATATCTCACTGGTAATGTCTTCTGTTGCATGGTATACCATGGCTATCTGCTGTGCTTTGTGAAACGTTTGTTAAAAGCTTAATGTTTGGACAGGCCTTACTGTAGGTAGTTATGCTGTGCTGTTCGATGCATGAGTCAAGCTTATTTGTCAATATTTACATGTCATTTTAACAACTGCATTCCTCAAAAATCCAAAACAAAATCTTTTTTCATTATTTCTCAACTGCCATTACTTGAAATGTTCATGTAAAGCGAGATGTTATTTACTGCTAGGAGCAGTTCTGTTATGAGAAACATATATGAGGAAATATTACTGCTAATACATTTTTGTTTTTTATATTCAGAATGTTGTTTTCTCCCTAAAATTCCAGAGTGTCCTCAAATGTTTGCCCCGGTACGGTTACTAGAAATGGGCTTCTCTATGAGGCATATCTACACAGCCATGGAAACAGCAGGTACTTCAATGTTAGATCATCTCAGTTGTAGTAATAGTACTAGTAAGATACTGTCATCCATTGACTCGTGTCCTATCGAGTAACATCTGGTCATGCTTGCGTTCAGTAAGAGCCTTAAAAAAGTTATGGAGGGACATCTGAAGCAGACATAGTGGACGTATTTTAGCACATGTGCAGCATGCGACAAGAACCAAAACAAACCGTTTGTGCTGCTGCTGTAGTGATTTCGTTAAATGCATGTGATGTTATATCTTATATTATACTGTATATTTCACCGCTCCTATATAATTATTGAGACACGTCCTCTTCTGGGACGAAACCTGGATGTAAGTTGATGGATACCATGGATAGCATATATATTACAGTCGTTAGTATAAACAGCAACATTTCAATGGTAAACTTTTAAATACAAAAAGCCATTGGGAATCATACCAGGAAGACTAGTACAAGATCATTAAGCTAATTTAATCTTTTTCAAGTGAACCTGTATTATTTTGTTTTGGTGCATAAATGAGATATTAGAAAGTTTCACATTTAATATGAACAATATTTAAATAGAACCGAACTGCATTCATCTATCAAGTATGTTGAACATTGCTATGGGTTTTTATAATGCAGTGCAAAAACTGAACAGTACAGTAGCACAAATTCACTGATTGCTTGAATAGGTGCGATATGTTTGCTCTATGGCTTTTCTGTGCATGCGTGTGTGTGTGTATGTGTGTATGTGCACGTGTGTGTCCGTGTGTGCGTATGTGTGTGTGCGTATGCGTGTGTGCGCGAGTGTGTCCGTATGTCTGTGTGTGTGTCCGTATGTCTGTGTGTGTGTGCGTGTGTGTGAGCGGGTATACCTATCCTTATGGGGACAAAATGTCCCCATAACATGATAAATATCCATTTTTTCCCTTATGGGGACCGGTTTCCTGGTCCCAATAACGGAAAACTCTATTTTATAAAAATCAGTGACTGCTATGAAAAAAATGCAAAACTCTTGCATTTTGCTTTGTTACTTATGATTATGGTTAGGGCAAGGTGGGGGTTAAGGTTGTCATAGTTAGCGTTAACATTTTTCCCATAGAAGTGAATGAGCGGGCCCCATAAGAATAGGTATGACCTACATGTGCGCACGCGCCTACCAGTTCCCTCCCACAGCCCAAAAACGTGGTTTACGCCATTTGTCACTTATAAATTACCCACGATGCATAGCTGTATGTGTGTCCTGCGGAGCCCTCCCATTGCCTCATGACATATGTCACTGCTATGTAGTCAGTCAAGGACTGATGTAAAGAATCGCAAACCAGCTATACATAAAAGACAAGAAACCTGGTATTCTGTATTAATTTGTGAACATCTTCATATAAATTAAGCATTTTATCTGTTATTCCTTTATTTTAAAAGGTTATAAAAACAAAACATTTTAATGTTTATTATTTATTTTTCCTTGGTGTCATTTGTTAACAATTTCGATAATTGTAAATTAACATAATCTTCTCTGGTCCTCTGTTGCTTACTATGGTACTGATGCGTTCAGATTGCTTCTGTGGAAATGTTCAGCCAAACCTACAGCCCAGCAATTCACTCACTTATGGATTTCAACGCCAGGCAAAGGACTGTGTGATAACTGTGTGATAGTTGGGGTTCTAAGTATTAATTTTGGAAATAAATCAGTGCAAATAATAACTATTGATGCTTTACAGACTTTCTCTGTATTTTACAAACGTACCTTTGACACAGATTCTCAGCGGCTGCAGAGGTTTTCGCACCTTCTGCAGGGCTGTCAGGATCTCTGACCTCAGGGGTCGTCTTCCTCAGGTGTGACTGGGGAGGTGGACTCCCACACCATTGAAATGCTGGCCAGTTGGATGCTGGAGCACCCGCTGAGTGCGGAGCCGCAGACGGAGGAGCCCCCCCCGAGTGCCGGTACCAACAGCCAGTCCCCCGAAGGGCCCCAGACTGTGCAGTGCCCGGAATCACCAGTCACCGTGCCCTTACCAGAGACGAGTGAGCCTAATGAAAGGTATGCATATCAGGACGTCAGTAAGAAAAAAATAAAAAAATAAAATATATATATATATATATATATATTTATATATATGTATATGTATATGTATATGTATATATATATATGCATTTCCAAGGTGATCTAGTTTTTGCACCTGTAAGATGTAAGTCATGGATTTGAGAAGGAGGGTATCTCCAGAATGAGGAATGTGTTTTTTTTCAGCCTCTTAGCTGGCCTAGACTTGGTGGAAAGGGAACACTTCCTGGATGTGCATCTGACCAGGAACAGGCCCCCCCCTGCCCGCCGCCATCGCTCCTGTCTAGGACAGAGGACGTCCTTCAGAAGAGCTGGTGAGGCACTTTCCATGAGGGGCATTGATCTGATAGAGTTCTCTGTGGTTTTCATTCACTGTGGTTTTAAAATGAGTTATACGTGTCCATATGCCTTCCAGCCACTTTTCCAGTAGAGGGCTGTGTGGTGAATTATACACTGTGTGTGTTAGACATTCTTTCTTAGTGTGATGTAATAAAGAATTTGCCCAAAACCTTCATGCTGAGCTGGCTGGCTGGATGGATGGATGGATGGATGGGTAGATAGATAGGTGGATGTGTCTGTATGGATGGATGGATGGATGGATGTGTGAGTTGGATGGAGGGATGGATGAAATGGGCAGTATGGTTATAATTTTGGTCCTGTTAAATATGTATATTTGTCTTTCAGACTCACCCTCGCCCAGTCCAATCCCCCCACTGTACAGGCAGGACCCTGGGGCTTTGGACTGGACAGAGCGGGCAGAGACGCACCCCTTTGCAGCAGAAGAGGAGTCTGAGCTGGGGTACATGGATGACACCTACCAAGAGGAGCCCTATGAAGATCTGCTGACCCCCGAGTTCATCGGCTCGGAGAGGGATACACTTTGGATGGTAGAGGTGCTGCCTCTCTTTCTTTCTTATGTATCTCTGTGTCTTTCTGTGTTTGTCGTGTAAATTGTATGCGTGGGTGATGTTTAGAATGTTTATGTTTATGTTGTGTACTCTTGGAACTTCTAAGCTTTTTTTTGTTTGAGCTTCTTTTATTTAGCAGATGATTATGAATACAAAACTCCAGTGCATTTTAGTGTAGATGCTTTCTGTTGTATTTTTCCTTTAAAGACATTTTCATTTTTGTAAAAAAGTACTGCTGGCTGCTATGACTGAAAATTTGTACTGTATCATGGTATTTTTCAAGACAGGTTCACGGTATATCACAGTATATTTTTTTTTACCGAAGCAGCAAGCATTTACTTCAGTAAAATATGTTTCTGAATGCTTTTAAAAAGGTGTTTTTTTTATTAAATATTCTAGATTTTAATATTCATTATTTGATTGATTTATTAATTAAAACTGTGTACTTAGCTCAAAAGAATTGTTTTGCTGACATGTTTTATTAGATTAATGATGTACATTTAGCTATATAGCGGCATGTTTTATGAAATATTACTGTATATTTAGCTTGGTAATAACATGGTTGCTTAACCAGCATAATTTTAACAATCATTATGTGATAAATCGATAATACTAGGGATTTTGCTTTCATGATATGCATTTAATTACAGACTTAAGTTGAATTATGTGTAATATAATTTTCAGGCACAGGCTAAAGCAGGAGCTATATATACTGTACAGTATAACTTGAACAGTTGTATATGGAGAATGGCTGCGTCATAAAGATATAACTGTTAGTAAGAAGGTACACTTAGCTAACAAGGGTTCCCCTCTCATTACACTCTGCGCAGCGATCAATGGCAATTTTTATGAAAAAAAATTTATACTGTACGGGAAATGAAAACCGGTATTCCGCCTAGCAACAATGAAAAGTATGTGATATTTCAAGTTTTGAGTGCAGTCGTCTAATGCATGCTATGTGGTGTTTTGTCGTCTCTGTGTCTCCTGCTTATTTAAATGAATGACTAATTAACAATTAAAGGGCGTGGTCTCCCGTCAGAGTGGGGCGGAGCACCCGGAGCCTCATGAGATGGTGGAATGTGAGCTGTGCAGCACCCTCACCCTGCAGTTCAACAACCACATGAAGCGGCAGCATCCCGGCTGCGGCCAGAGCGCCGGCCGGCGTGGTTACCGTAGCAACGGGGCCTACGTGGACGGCTGGTTCGGTGGAGAGTGCGGCTCCGGCAGCCCCTACTACCTGCTCTGCAGCTCGTGCCGTGAAAAGTACCTGGCTGCCAATCTGGGTGAGCTGGGCTCCAAGTCAGACAGGTAAGTCAAAAACTTATTAGCCAATGGGGACGTGTCCCTGAAAAAGCCCGCCCATGCGAGAATTTTGTGTCAGATCTATAAACAAAAACTCAGGCAGCGCAAGCAAAAGAGCCAATAATGTGTTTGCAAGTTATAAATTTGTCCGCAAGTTATAAATTTTGCTTTTGAGATGACATGTTTCGCTTCGGTGAGAAGTTTTGCTTGATAATATTGGTACAAATCTGATTTCATAAATTTACGTAATTTTATAGATAGATGTATGTTTTTCATTGGAATTCCACTATTTTTCAGAATTAAAAGTGTGGCTTCTGGTTTGATTGGAAGATTAGACAGCATTTCTGATGGTAGGTTTGAGCTGAATTCCTCGTTACTACCCATTGGTATTTCATTCAGTCATTATAAACATTTGGTTAATTTTGTATTTATGTGCGTAAATGTCTTTATGTATTGGTTTATTGGTTTGTTATGTGTAGACGACTGGGAGCGCGAAGAGTGTGAGACGGACAAGCTGACGGGTCTGGAGGACTTTGGGGTTTTACTGCGACCTCTGGGTCTGAGTGAGAAAAAGCTGACCCCAGACCCCATCCCCTTCATAGAGAATGACCCTCTGGGGGCGCTAGTCACCAGTGCCGTCAGCCACGGCAAGGCAGCTTTCTGTAAAGGTAATCGATTCCTGCGGCCGCGTCGCCGGCAATACTGCGCCGCTGTGAAACGCAAGCGTCTGCGTCACAGTGAAAATGACGGGAATCAAGTACACGCCACTTTTCTTCGGCAGGAGGCCCTGTTTTTGAACTGAAAAGTTCGGCTGTTAGCCCCAGTTTGGGAGAACAGGCTGCTTCCCTCCGGGAGCCTCAGGACCGATTGCAGGCCCTGAGACGGGTCACTATGACGGCACAGATTTCGCTGGCCTACAGCATGGTGATGAACGCCCTTTCTCAGACGTCCTCAAGGTGATACTGGCCAGACTTAACTGGACCCTGCGGTTTTCCGTATTCTATGTATAGTTACGTGCAGATAATATAGTATACTTGTAGCTACAGGAAGATCGCTTTGTTTAGCTGCCTTAAGCTACTGTGAGAATCTGTCAGCTGTACTTAGCACAAGGCACTTTCTCATATACTTGGTCCATTATGAAAATGCAGACCGCTTTAGGAAAATATTGTGAGGATACTTATAATATAAAAGTAATGTATTTAGATAATTTTTGGTTATGGGGTATAGATGACACTATATTTATGCCAGTATATGTGTGTCACACATTATTTAAGATGGTATCTTTGCTTAAAAGGTTTTATAGCGATACCAAATGGAGCTGCTTTCTGATTGGATGCCTTCTAATCGTCATTTTTCTCCCAGTACCTCTAGCTGCAGCCAGTCGTGTGGACTGGAAGCCTTGGGCTTAGCAGACATTCGTATCCTGGTGCGGTTGATGTGCTTGGCGGCTGCAGGGCGGGTCCACACCGTCATGGGCCAGCTGGGCTCGGACACTAGCTTGACAGCGGAGCGAACGGGCTTCGGTTTCCTCACCTTCCTCAGCTCCGCCATTGGTTGCCTCGTCTCCAGTAGCCCTGTAGCCTACCGCCAGCTGGTGGACATCTGTACCCAGGTAGGTGCCATATTCCTTTCTCTGTCATTCTAAACACACATTTAAGGCCACAGGTACTAACTTGTTTTTGATTCATTTTCCTAGTAAATATGCTCTAGAGATTGAATTGGGTGAAATGATAATTTGGAGGAATATACTGGTAAATAGCTATTCTGTGATTCATTTTCAGGATCTGATGGCAGCCGCCACTGGTGTGAATGTTGGGGCGATTAGTGACCCTCAGCAGAGAAGATGTCCCAACTCCGCGGCGAAGACAGCCCAACAGGACTGCAAGGAGCCCATGTCTCCTACGTTTCTGGTTACCCAAAGTCTGGTGTCCTTGTTGTCAGAGAAGGGCGTCCGTTATCGGTACAGGTCGGAGAGAGTCGAGGCCGAGTCAAAGGGTATGTACAATTTTTAAATATAAATTTCATAGAGGTATTATTACAACACTCTTATGAACATGATGAGCCTTTTTAATGTAAGTGTTTGATGAAGAACTCGATGGTAGTTTATATGCAAAAATTGCATCCTATTATTCATCCATCCATCATCCATCACCGATTATACAGTAGAGGGTAGGTAGTAGGATACAAAATATTAGCTACTATAAATACATTTTTACCAATATTATTGATTGTTTCAGACAATGAAAGTTCATTGGCTATGGGCCCTCAACCCTCTCCAACTGTGCCAAGAGTAGGACCCTTGGAGCTGGCAAATGCCCTTGCCGCTTGCTGCCTGTCAGGCCGATTGACTAATTGGCACCGGCAGTGGGCTGCCCAGCAGCTGGTGCAGGCCCTCGCGGCCTCCGAGAGCGACAGCCCTGTGCGGCCGCAAACCTACAGTGACATGACAGGAGACCTGCGCAAGTGTCCAGTGAAGAAACTAGAGGGACACCAGAGCAGGGTAAAGCCACAGCTAATGTGTTCGTAATAACTGGCTAGATGCCAGCGGCATGTATTACTCTGATTTTACGTGTAATTCAAAGATATTTTTAGCTACAAATGGTTTAAGTCTCAGTCAGAGCCTGCCCAAGGAATCAGAGAACTAAGCTTTGTAGTGATGGCAAAATTAAGCTTCATGAACCATTTGCTGTGTTTTTTGATACCACCAGATGGTGCTCTCTCTATTCAAAAAAGGGCTCAATGCATGCCCCAAAGCAAACCAATAGCGACATCTTGGGGGGTCAAAAAATACAGGAAATGGTTCATGAAGCTTCATATGGACATCACTACTGCTTATCGCCCAGTGGCCACCAGGGGACGCCCCATCTGATCATCCTGTCAGAATGTGAAGGAAGCTGACGATAGGCATCTTGGTTAATCAGATTTTGCTTCATGCCCCGGAAAGGTTTGGGTTGACCTTGCTCACGGTAAAACTCCTGAACTCTGTCTCAGGTGACGAGCTGCAGCTGGAGCAATGAGCAAGGGCTGCTGGTGACTGGAGCTCAGGACGGGACAGTCCGAATCTGGGATGTCTCACAGACAGCAGCAGAATTCCACAGTGCTCATACCAGCAGGGAAACGTGAGCAGCACAGGGCCAGTTCGTGTGCCGCCACACTGCATTGTTGTTGGATTGTTTTTAATCAGATTAATTGTGATTCTTGTTATTCTCTGCAGCGACAGCAAAAACTCAGAGAGCACAGGAAATGTTCATTGTGTATCTCCAGTTGGCTGGAGTGCAAGAGGAACCTTTCTTGCTACTTTCCAGAATAGATTGGTCAACGTTTGGGCAGTAAATGGTGAGTAACCTGTATGTTCCATTATGTAATTAGTGGTTTTAAATTCTAGGTGAATATGACAGTGAAAAATGGTATTTTAGCTACTGCAATTTTGTCTGATAAATTTGTTAAATGTAATTTTTTGTGGTTCAGGCTCCCAGGCTAATGTCGCAATGCAGCCATCCTGGGTCACAGCCCTGTCCTGGGTGCAAACGTTCACTCCTTACTCCATTCAGCGTGTGGCCAGCCAGCCCAGTGCTTCAGAAAGCCTGCTGGTGGGCAGGCTCGATGGCACCCTCTGCTGGCTGGAGGTCACTGAGGATTTGCAAGTCAAAAGTACAGAGCTGATCTGTTGTCAGAGAAAAGAAGGTGAGCTCTACTGTTCTCATTTATTCATTAGAACATTTCATGCTCTTAAATTTACTGGTTCTTATAAAACAGTAGATTTAGATGTAACTTTTGTTTCTAGTCGGAAGTAACTTTTGTTCGTAGTATCCTATTTCCACATTCCCAAATGCTTAATGTGTAATGTTACTTCTTTCGCTCGTTTTTTCTCCATTTAGCACCTCAATGCATTGCTTGGCACAGTTTGGACAAGCCTTTTGCTGTAGGGTATTCGGATGGAAAGATCCTGTTGGGTACCGTGGAGCCCAGTGACACAAAACAACCTCTCATTTTATCTGCCTTTCCTGTAAGAAAAAAAAATGCTTTTACTACTTTATTTCTAGACGTTTGTTGTCATGGGTGCTGTTTCTCAGCATCCCCTGCCGTGATGATTTTCTCCTTCAGGAAAGCGTGAGTGGCCTGAAGTGGGACCCTACAGGCCACTTGCTCCTGTCAACGGGGCGCTCGGACGTGGTGAAAGTCTGGGGCCGCGCTGGGAGCTCTTGGCTCGCCCTCTATTCGCTCTTCCACACCAGCCTTGTCAATGTGACGGAGTGGTGTCCTCTTCCCGGAACAGGCTCAGAGCCTCATCTTATGATGGCTGTGTGAGTACAGTGTGTCGGGCTGCAAGGGGCCGGTTCGCCTCTCTCGCACCTTTGTGAAGGCCAGCAACACATACAGGTTATAAAGTGCTAGTTACCGAGGCATTTTTCCCCTGCTGAACAGTCTGTCATCCCTCCCCTGTTGTATGATGTTCGACATTGAGCACCTGCAGCCAAATGTACATTTTGTTTCTTTACATTTTTTAAGTGGAGTTGCGATAAAATGAGAGGATGGTATCTAAAATTTAAGGTATTTCTAAAAAATTTTATAGTTTTTTAAATATAGGTTGATTGCAGTTTAAATATTTTATATGCTAAATATACAAAATTTGTAAACAGTATGAATTTCCAAATTAGTGCATTGAAATTGACAGATGCATTTTGACCTTGGTAATATTTCCTTGTAAATCAACATACTTTTCTTCTGATGCTGAGGCTGACATTAACAGTTTTACTATATAAATCATATAAATGAATGTAAATAAAATATGTAAAATATATTGAAATCAATATGTATAAATATTTAAATCAAATTGTTTATAATGGTACTGCTGGATTACAGGATAAGCAAATGCTATGTATTCTTTATTTCTTTATTTCTCTCCTAAAAGAGGGTGCCAAAATGGAGTGGTGTGTGTGTGGATTGTGCCACAAGGGGGCACCATTGTATGCAGTCCCAATGTCTTGAGCAGCACTTCCAGCCAAGAAAAGATGAGTGATATGAAGGTAATTTCTATTAAAGTTAAATATTTTATTTTTAAATTTACAGATTGTTGTGGAAATTTGGATTTAACTACGAAATTATCATCTTGACGTGTGTCACAGCTTGATATGTGCATCTGTGGTTTGTCTTTCCTGTTAAGCGTGGGCACGCAAAGTGTGTGTTCAGACTGAATGGTCACGTCACCGCGGTAAAGACGCTGTCTTTTTGCCCCACTGGGATGGCACTCTTGTCTGGAGGGATTGGGGGGCTTCTGAACATCTGGTCACTGC
Source organism: Brienomyrus brachyistius (assembly GCF_023856365.1). NCBI lineage: Eukaryota > Metazoa > Chordata > Actinopteri > Osteoglossiformes > Mormyridae > Brienomyrus > Brienomyrus brachyistius. Next base: position 19,275,889 of record NC_064539.1, on the reverse strand, counting down.
AGGTGAGTGTTACCCCTCCCAATCTAGGGGCCACCTTGCGGCATGTTATATGACTAAGGCTTCTGTTTCATTTCAAACAAAATATTTCCTAAGATGACGGTTCTAAGTGACGTAAATAAATCTGTTGATGTTACATTTAATATGATAATGGATTTTTTTAATACAGGCATGCACCCATTATATCAAATGACAATAAAATTACATTCTGTGTGGTAGCAGGGAATCATAGCCATGCCATGTGCTTTTCCTGCCATTTGAAATGGTCAATGATTATTATCATTCTATAATAATAATAATGATGATGATGATAATAATAATAACAAGGAGGGTTATGAATAAGAATAATTATTATTGTTGTTATTGTTAATGTTATCTGAAGGTATTATTTGTGGAGCACTGGCAAAGTAATTTTCAAAAACATCGATGCGAGGTGATACTACAGCAGTCCTCATAGATAGTTCAACAGCAGAGGTGTACAGACGTGTGTGTTTTGCTAAAAATAGGTCACTTCCTATTTTTTCCCCATTGCTCTCATGCTTCAAGAACATTGTTTACAAGTCAAGTAGTGTTAGTCCAGCTTTGCTTCAAGAAAACCATCTGAGAAAAATCTGGGAGATTAATTCTGAATGTACTGGTACGAGAAAATTGTGGCGAAGAAAGGCAGCAAAGGACAGCTGTTTCACAGCGCAGCACACGGGGGCCAGATGAAAAGAAAAATAATTAAAATATTATCGCAACCTTAATTACCTTTAATAGTAATGGTAATTATTAGGTTCAAGCTGACTGGGCAGCTGACGTCATTCTGCAGCACTCAGAAATCGCTCAGTATGACTGAAGAGGCACTTCATTGTCTTCTTGCATTACTTCAGTCATATATAGACAGAAATCATCTCATTGGTATTAAGTCTTGTGGAAAAATAATAGTGTCACAGATTCTGCTTTTAAGGTGTGTGGATGGGAAGACTAAGGTTCTCTGCAGGGAGGCGCATTTCAGGCAGAATTACTAGAGGAATTTCGCCAGTCATTTTCCGAATATTATTCAATTAACCTCGCCCCGAGCCACCCTCGCCACACACACACACACACACACAGAAACATGTATGGAATATGGACCCAAATATTTGTTTCCTTCCATACAAAATGAGGTATTACTCATTGGCGCAAAAGAATAACGTAAAACAATTAAAAAGTAGCTTGAATAAATTAAATTGAAACTGAAAACAAATTAAACTGAAAAAATAACTCAAGTGCACATTTAATGGACTGTGTGTTGAGCAGTTATGGCGAATGACGATTTCTTTATTTATTCTAGCAACAGTTCTCTTGTTTAAAGGCTACTCCATGAATTTATTTCCATAAAAAATAAGACTTTACGCATTCCTTTAAAAGGACAGCTTGAAACTATAACAGTAGCCTTGAAACGAGGGATAAACAAAATATGAAAAAGTCACATTATGACATTTGAAATTAGAAATGTTCTGTTATTTTTAAAACAAAAACATTGAACAGTTGAATATTTACCCAAAATGAGCTAAGGCCAAATAGACATTATTATTTAGCAGTAGAGTCTGCCTTTATTGGGAAAGGCAGGTTAATAGTTTACACGCTAGTTAACTCACTAAAAAGTCTAACAGTTTGCTAAAAAATCCCGTATTTAAAATTTTACTAAAAAACGAATTTCACAGAACATGAATTTTGAGAATATTTAACGCTAACTATGAGAACCTAAATGTGCATAAAAAATTAGCAGAATTAGATTCGCTTATACTTGTTGCCACAAGTTGTGCAAATAAACGCAAATAAATAAATGCAAATAAATAGCGTTTGAATCTGAAATATCCTGATCCTGAAATATTTCCATTCAGCGAAAGCGGAATGTTTTCTGGGGATCAGTTCTTGTTAGCTTGTCCAGTTTACTCATTTTTGTTAACGTCTCTCACAAATGAGTTACACTGGGAGTGGGCGAGGATGAAAATGATTACGATTGGGCCCTGAACGAATAAACCACAGACTTATTAGAGAATGGATAGAGCGCAATGGATTATATTGTCGCTAAGTAATTTTTAAAATAGCTCATTTATTGTTGTTTTTTTGTTTTCGTTTTGATTTTGTGCTCCACCTTCAATATTCGCATATTCGACAATGTTGACTTATCCCCAGTTTTAGGCTGCTTACAGGCAGCAGCCTTGTATTATGTGAACTGTATCTGAGATTTACCCTCTGTGTTAGGATGGGTCAGTACTGCAGACAGTGGTGACAGGCTTGGGTTCGGTGGTCTCTACCGCCTGGATAGCGAATGTGGGAGTCGCTGCTTGCTCGGGGAGGTCTAAGGTAGGTAATGAGTTGGTGAATAGGTCTGTGTATGTGTATAATGTACATATATATTTATGCATGTGTATATGTATATCATGTGTGTGTGTGTGTGTGTGTGAATGTAGGAATGAATTATAATTTCGAAATGTCAGTGCTGTGTACCTTATCCACAGCATGTACTGGCTATTTGCGTAGTAACTTCTGTTGGTCAAGGTGAACGTTATTGTCATCTTTCCATATGCAAGTATATGGAAAAACGAGATGGCGAAGTTCAGAATCCGCAGATATACAAATGATTGGATTTTACACATAGTGTGAAAGAAGAGTGCAAATGGACTGAGAAGCATTTTAAGTAAAGGGCAGCTTTCTGATGCGGAAGCAAAGTGCAGAGTAAGATTGTGCAAATACGGTATGAATACAGTATGATACTTGTGCAAATACAGTATAACGACATATGATATAAGTATAATAAAATTCTGTTACTTGTGTTACTTGTTCTGTGGATTTTTTTTGGAAAATCTGAAAAAGTATTCATCTACTAGATCTGATACAAATAAGCTTTCATAGTATAAATCTTTTTCCATTAAGTAGTTTTTTTTTGGCCCGTTTTACTGGGTTTTAGTTAACAGCAATACATTTTTTATGCCTTGTTCCCCAGGACGTGCTGCTGATCCGCTGCTGTCCGGACTGGATTTCTCAAAACCACGTCCTGGCCACCTGCCGTGTGGTGCTCAGAAGTCAGGGAATTACAGGATTAAACCGGGCACCCTGCATGGCTGTCTTTTTAGAGAGGCTACCTTCACTCCTGCAAGAGCAGTATAACTACGAGAAGGTATATCTAACTGTAGACGCACCGTTCTGTAGTCAAAAATAAAAGCCAGTTGCAGTTGAAATTGCTATTTTAACAAAATGTAAGCGTGCCCAATGTTTTTTTTTGTCATTCGTTTTGCAATAACATCGTCTGCTTGCAGAGTCATGTGACTGGTGGTGACCAGCTGGTCCACAGTGCCTTCCTGCAGAGCTTGGCCTCGCTTGCAGTCGGCTTGTCCCTGGACCAGTTTCTCTGTCGGCCCCCCACACCCCCCCACCATACCGGTGCTGAATCAGGGTCCTGCCCACCCGAGTGGAGCTGGCTGGCGACCTTTGCTACCACTGTCAAGAGCGCCGAAGCCTTAGCCAAGGGAACCATGTTCCCAGAGTCGTTCGGCGTTCCCGGCTTTCAGCAGAGCGGAATGACCGAGATCCCCAGTCCTCTGGTAAGGCAACGCAGACAGGTCATTTCAGAGCAGAGGTTGGCAAATCCACTTTTAGAAACTGCACTTATGATGAACTTGGAAGATGACTTGGAAGATGTTAATGAGACACGGTTCTCACTAATTTACCCCAAGTGATGCGTCTACATATCGTCAGTAATTGCTTCAATAATGCAAGGTAGAGTCAATATCAGGACACCCTGCAGCTCCAAAATAATGGAGCCACCAGTCCCTGCTGTATGTGACTGTATATTCTGAATCCTGATATGTATCATTTTGGTGAAAACAAAGACTAATGAATCCTCGGAACTTTCTCCAACATCGTGTGAACTTCAGTAACCACAAAGCAGTGCCTTTGGCACATTTATTTTCCAGGATAACAGTAAGTGGAGCTTCATGATGGATGAACAGCTCATGTCATGGGCGACGTCCAGGCCTGAGGTAATAAATATATCTGTAGGCTTAGCCAGACCTTGTTTGTTTATTCATTCTGTTAATGCACCGCAAAGGAGATTTGGCTATGGACAATAAAACAAACTAACAGTACATATTTAATGCTTAAATATCTGGCGGGACTTCTGCACGAATGCACATTTCCACTGTGTCCATGCTCTGATTTGCTATTTAATAAAAAAAAAACCTAAATATGAAATTTTTCATATCAAACCTTTTCTTATGTAAAACTGGTAAGCAGTAATATAATGACATTGTGCATCTTCATTTTTTTTTTTCTTATGGCAGTTTTTCTCAGACTGGTTTTTGAACACCAACAGACAGTCCACGTTTTTACTGGAGGGAGCAAAAATGTGGTCTGTCTGGCCAGGAGCTAAGAGGGAGCATAAATGTGGGCTGTCTGTGGGTCACAGAAACCGGGTTGGGAAACACTTTCTTATGCGGATTAATCATTTGAATTTCATTTGGTGTTCAGGTCATTGAAAGACGGATCCACAACATTTAAATATTTATATTCCTGACTCTGAAAACTGAAATGGCGTCTTTATTTCAGGACTGGCAACAGGGGGGGAAGAGCGAGGTGTTCCTCTGGGGTAGTGGGCGGCACGGACAGCTGGCTGACGCAGGGACCAACCTGACTGTGCCCACCCTCGCCCCGTCCCTGTCTCAGACACAACAGGTGAAGACCGTGCCTTACACACAAACACACTCACAAGTACCCACCATTTCAGTGCAGACCATCAAAAAAACTAAAATACATAATCTTTAGCTAGCTGCAACCGATTTGAAGCCCGCAATCAAAATTGAGTAAGACCTCCTTACTTTTTAGCTTGTGGAGACATTTTTTATGTTAGCACAATATAAATCTTCAATATATAAATATAAACCTGTAAGTGCAATCAAAAAACCTAAAAATGACAAAAGTTTTGTATTTTGTTCGAGTGCTTATGGTTAAGGTTAGGGCTGGATATGGGTTAAATGATAATTGATGTAGAATCTCAGTTGAAGCATTGTTATAATACAGATGGTAAAACAATATAAATATGAGAGTTTTATAATAACTTTTCCATAAAGCTACATGGGGATGTTGGAAGAACAGAGTTCCTGACTCTGTGGGATTTCTCAATGTTTCTAACAAGCTGTCATTTGTATTTTAATACGAATTTCCTACGAATTGAATTGGTAATATATGTTGCATGTTTTATTTGTACAGACTGCATGTAGTGACGCTAGCTGCAAGTGTGACATGTTTGTCGTGCCTTGTTTAGGTTGTCTGTGGGCAAAATTGCACTTTTCTTGTCCAAGCAAATGGGACAGTCATGGCTGTTGGAGAAGGTAGTTATGGACGACTGGGTCAAGGAAATTCAGATGATCTGTATACCCCTACTATCATCTCTGCCTTACAAGGTATGACCAAGCCTAGCACAGAAATCAACCTATGATTGCATAGGCCTATTTGCTTGCATAGGTAACATGTCCTTCTGTAATCCCTGGGTGCTCACAGGATATGTGGTGACCCAGCTGGCCACTTCCTGCGGGTCGGATGGTCATTCCCTAGCCCTTACCGAGACAGGGGAGGTCTTCAGCTGGGGAGATGGGGACTACGGCAAGCTCGGGCATGGAAACACTGAGCGGCAGAGAAGGCCCAAGCAAATCGAAGCACTCCAAGGAGAGGAAGTAGTGCAGGTATGCTGATTTGACTCATCGAGGTACACGCTGCCAATTTATGGGTTAAATGATTGATTAATTCGCTACATTAATAGTGGGCAATTAGATTAATTCCAGGTCAAATGCATGAAAATATTACATTTTTTAGGTAAACCGTGTATCTGTTTTTGTGTATTTCCAGCTTGCTTGTGGATTCAAGCATTCAGCTGTAGTCACAGCAGATGGGAAGCTTTTTACATTTGGGAGTGGAGATTATGGGCGCTTGGGTCAAAGGTCAACATCAAACAAAATGTTGCCAGAGAGGGTGATGGCGCTAGAAACTTGCAGCGTAGGGCAGGTAAGTATTTCAGCCTCAGAGGGGCCTCTTTTAGACGGGTAAATAGTTATTTGTGCACTCACCACATGTACTTTTTTAAATTTGAAAACCTCTGCAAGCATAATCTTTGGGGAAAAACTCTGTTTCCCTAATTCCAGAATAATTACGTTTACAAACAGCACTCTGTCAGAACTCACAACAGGATTTGTGGTTCAGAAAAATAAATATGATTACATTCTACCTAGGTTTCCTGTGGTGTCAACCACACTTTGGTGCTGTCCTCAGATGGCATGACCATCTGGGCCTTTGGAGATGGAGATTATGGAAAACTTGGCACTGGACCTTGCACTATGAAGTGCTATCCTCAGGTATCCTACTTACAAATCATTTAAAATGTCCATGATAAGCGAAAGCAATGAATTAAAATCACTTGTGCACCTTTAAATCTGTATGTATTTTACAGAAAATCGACCACATTTGCAACAAAGGCATGAAGAAAGTAGCTTGTGGAACCCAGTTTTCTGTTGCCCTGGCGATGGATGGATGTGTATATACCTTTGGACAAGGTAGTAGAAAATGGCTGTAATGTGTCTTTGTACGTTTCTTCCAAGATTGAGCCAGTCACGGAGTTCTTTCCCTCTCAGAAAGACTTATAGGTCTCCCGCACTCACTGCTGAAGAACCACAATCGTCCTCAGGTTGTTCCGGCTCTGGAGGGAGTATTTGTGGAAGACATTGCTGTTGGCTCGGAGCATGTCCTGGCTCTTTCCTCCACTGGAGATGTCTATGCCTGGGGCTGCAACTGTGAAGGACAGGTGGGGGAGTAAAGGATCCCACCTGTGCTGTTGACCTGAATTTTGTTTGACTTCAGAACTTCAATAGAACACAATCTATTTTGTTTCCTAAGTATACTGTCGTTTTTATGCAAATAGGTGACTATCAGTATACAAGCTACAATTATTCCATCCATGAATTTAATGCCGTGGTAATTTAACCCTCTGGAGTCTGAAGCCTCCTAGCAACTTTTGAGTTAGTCTGACATGCCTTGACTTTTCAAAATATTTCTCCTATCGAAATAACATTTATCCCAAAGTGCTATAAACACAAACACTGCACCACTAATCTGAGGCCATTTAGAATGTCTTTCTTCTGTTTTTCGTTTAAATCAACTTTAAATATACACTCTTCAAAAACCTATTTTCAGAGGTGCTGAGAGATTGTAAGAAAACCCATTATAAATATGCAGTTGCAGATGACGTATCACTGGTGCAGTACAAGTTACTTAACCAAAGTTAAGCAAATAAGGTCTATTTTCTGCAATCTCTTGTTTCAGCTTGGTCTGGGCCACTCAAACCCAGTGAAGGAGCCCATGCTCGTCACAGCTCTGCAAGGCAAGAACATCCGGCAGATCTCGGCAGGCCGGTGCCACAGTGCAGCCTGGACCACACCATCTCCCACTTCCAAAACCCCAGGTGCCTGCACAGCTCAGAACAAACAGGCCAAACGTAGATACAGGAAGCACAGTAATACATTTAGGTTTTATTTCATACAGCGAATCAGTATCTGCAAAACACAATATTGCTCGTACGTTAATGGGGTCATCATTAGCAAAAAATCTGGATTTGAGAAACAAATCAAACTAAAATAATATGGATGTGAAGACTTGCTGTCTGCCAATTTAACACTGAGTTTGACAAAAGATCTCTAAGCTTGTAGAACACAATTTTGAGGAGTAAAATACAAGGGACCTTTAAGACTTGTGCATGTGCTTGTTTATAGGATTAAGGATCGGACAGGAAGTCCAAATAGCTTTACACTTCACGTAGGGAAAGGGACGAATGGGCGTTTTAGTTGGAGATATTTCAGAATCAAGTAAACAGTTAAATGCAATCTCAGAGAAACAGAAATGGCTGGCTGAGGGATTACAATTATTTGTTGTAGCCTTCAAACATAAAATGTATTATATTGTACCATACTAAGCTTCCTTGAGATGGCTTCTGTTTACTTATTATTATTTTGTGTGGCATTCGGCGTATACAGTGAAATATTCTTAGTTGGTACGAAACAGTGAAACAAGGTTACATTAAATGACGTAGCATGGGTTAGTTATCCTGTAGTAATAGTCATTATAGGAGAAAATTATCTGACTGTAAGGTTAATTGCGTTATCATTTCTGTCCCTGTTTTGTTAATTTGCTGGCCCTAGATTTTATTTATTTAATATCTATGTGTAATCGCAGTGAATTAAAGTGTATTACCTCAGAGGAATTCTCACTTCTTTTCTTATTGAGTTAAAATGCAAAACACGAAGTAGAATTAATTTTATTGGTCTGTGATATTGTTTCTTTAATCGATTTAAAATGGTTTTACTCAGGTGCTTTACTCACCGTCCAGCTGGGCCTGCCTAAGTCGATCCCCCCCCAGTACAATGCCCTTAAGGACTGCAGCCCTGACGTGCTCGGTGCTCGCCTCAGGGTCCTCTACCATTTCTCTGACCTGATGTACAAGTCGTGGCGACTTTTAAACCTCAACCCCAGAAGCCAGGTAGTGCGCCGTCCCTGTGGCAGCTCAGTCTGCGTCGTGGCTTATGGGATTCTTTCATTATTGACTATTGATCATTGTGACGTCCTCACCCCCGTAGGTGCCTGCTTCACGCTACAGTTTGGGGACCTCCTCCATTGTGCAGGGGCAGCTCCGGGGCCTGCTGTCCCCCAAAGTGAACACGCTGCCCTTGGTCAGGTCCATCGGAAGGACCATGACACAGGGCAAGACCTACGGACCTCAAATAACCGTCAAGAGAATATCTGCTAGGTAAGGTTTACTGTTTTTTTTTTGGTCAGTATTTGTTACGTGAGTGTGGCAGCCACACAGTATGTATGGTATTGACAAGATTTTTATTATTATTGTTGTAATATTTTCAATTGTATCTTTAAAATAACCTGATTATTGGCATTAAACTATCTATGAGCTTCTCACAAATTATTGTCTAGTTGAACAAATTTATTTTTCGAAATGTCCTCCAAACTTTCTAGAATGAATTATAGTCTTTTGGGCATATTTTATGATGTGTATCATATAGCTACGAGCTTCATTTATTTGCGTTAAAATGATAATTAGTTTTTTTCTGCTTCATGCCTGCAGGGGGCGCTCCAGCAAGCCAATCTTTGTGCAAATTGCCAGGCAGGTGGTAAGCCTGAACCCGTTGGAGCTTAGGCTGCCATCCCGTGCTTGGAAGGTGAAGCTAATTGGGGAAGGGGCAGATGATGCAGGTGGGGTATTTGATGACACCATTACAGAAATGTGCCAGGTTGGTTTCTGTATTCTTCTTGAAATCTGGAATTCTGTAGCATTTGTTGGCACAGAAATGGCAGACTATGTCCTAAATGTGCCATTTAGTTACTGTTGTTAGCAAAAATTGGTTAAATTTACTTGTATTTGAATCATGTTTTGTATACAAACACTGCATATGATATTGTGGCTAATGTAGTACATGGTCAATATCACTACACAAATATGTTGGTTCTATATGAAGCTAAATAATATTACTGTTACAGTATGTACTCTGTAGAGCTTATTAGGCAGACCTGCTAATTAACACAAACAAGACTGCCTCCCTAAACAGCAAATAATGTGGATGCAACTGAATACCTGCAACACCGATAGGGTCAGTGGGTTCAGTCACTGTTTGTGCAAGCATTTAGAACAGCTAAGATGTATTATCTAAGCGATTTTTATTGTGGTGTGATTGTCGGTGCGAGTCGAAATGGATCCAGCATCTCGGAAACGGCCGCCCTGCTGGGACACAGAGTTTAACAGAGAAGTCTGCATTAAACAGACACATCCAGCCAATGCAGGTTCTGTTGCCAAAAACTCCTTGTGAATGAGGGAGGTCAGACTCATTAAAACTAACAGGAAGGTCACTGGTGCACAAATAACAGCGCAGTGTGACGGTGGTGTGCAGAATGGCTTCTCTGAGTGCACATCTCGTCAAGCCATTTGGAGGTTTTGCAGATACAGTAAAAAGGGAGTCTTGTCTGGCACTGTATTGAGGTAACAAAATGGCTTAGATATAGCATGGGCTGTGTCAGCCAGTGGCCACCAAGGGACCGTCTGCAAATATGTATGCTATGCCGTTTTGAGATATGAAGCCCATCTACTGCAGATACAGACTCAAAAATGGGTCATTTTCATACAAATTCTGCTAAGAAAAGCTATTTTTTATTTTTAAATGACTTGATAATAAAGTGAATATCTTCCAGGTTTTCCTACCAAAAAGCAGTGCATCTAACTGTAACCCAGAATGAAAGCGTCTGTGAAACCTTTTAATGAGTTAAATGACTAAGAGTCCTGTTCCTCTGCAGTTCTTGCACTGTATCTATTATTATGCTTTCCATTTTCAGGAGTTGCAGTCTGGGGTTGTGGATCTTCTCATTCACACTCCTAACACATCTGCAGATATGGGCAGCAACACAGACAGGTGCCTGTGCCTTTCATAAGCACTGTTTGGCAGGGAGTGTAAAATAAATGATGCTTGAAATTAGATGCTTGTGATGAGCTGGGAACTGAGGTAAGAGATGGTAAAAAAAACTAAGGAAGATATGGTCAGATCTGTGCTTTAATGGGGAATACGATTTGCTGTGTCAGGTTTCTGCTAAACCCAGCCGCTGTCTCCGAGGATCACATGGTCCAGTTTCGATTTCTGGGCATCCTGATGGCAGTGGCGATTCGCACCAAGAAGCCGTTGGACCTTCACCTGGCACCCTGGGTGTGGAAACAGCTGTGTTCCATTCCTCTGAGCGGTCAGGACTTGGAGGAGGTGGACCTCCTCACCTACCGCTCGTTGCAGGGTATCCTTCATCTGGACAATAGTGGAATCACAGAGGAGAACTTTTCAGTGGTGAGGCATTCCGGGTGGCATAGACGTGCGCATGGCCACAGAACGTGCGAAAGATTTATTATCCTGGCTTAACAAGAGCCATATAACAGCTTTAGCGAGTACACTGGGGAATACGAAATGATCATGCAAGTAAATTTTCCGTGTCTTTCCGCAGATGATCCCTCTGGACTCCTTCACAGTACATAGTGCCGATGGAAAGCTGGTGCCAGTGGTGCCGGGAGGGAATAACATCCCATTGACTTTCGCTAACAGAAATGATTATGTGGAACATGCCCTTCGCTACAGATTGCATGAAATGGACCAGCAGGTGAATCAGAGTTCACATTTGTTTGTAGTTCACTTTGAGGGTTGGGAAGCTCATTCTGTAGTATTTTAGAAAGGGCATAGTAGTCATCAGGAATACCTATCCCTTGATGAAGATTGTTTTAATAGTAGCAATTGCCCTTGATAAGGAATTGTAACCTGATCGCACCGGATGATAATCACCCTAATGACAGCAAATTCCTTTAATTCAAGTTTAACTTATAACAGCTGTCCTCAACATGATGTTTTGTGCCCAGGTGATGGCAGTACGAGAGGGGATGTCCTCCATTATCCCAGTCCCCCTCCTGTCCCTCCTCACTGCTAAGCAGCTGGAGCAGCTTGTCTGTGGTCTGCCAGAGGTCTCCGTGGAGATGCTAAAGAAGGTTGTCCGTTACCGTGACATCACGGACAGCCACCAGCTTATTGGGTGGTTGTGGCAGAGCCTGGAGGAATTCACCAATGAGGAGAGGGTGCTTTTCCTGCGCTTTGTCTCTGGACGTTCTAGGTTACCCTCTAATCCCGCCGACATCACCCAGAAATTTCAGATCATCAAAGTGGACAGGGTAAGACTACGTTAAATATAAATAGTTTCTTTTTACTGCTTCCTCTTTTGAATTGCCGAAGCATTATTCTTTATATATCCAATCATATTTGCCTGTGCAAATAATTTATTAAATAATAAATTTAATACCCAATCAGCGCTGCATGATATAGGAAAATTTCCGATATCTCAATCAGATGTTTTGCGATAAATATTGCGATATTTATAAAGCGAAAAAGAGTTCAAAATAAATTAATTTATCATAGACCTATTTATGAGTGATTTAAATAGCTATGATGGAAATGATTATGATTGGCTCAAAGAGTCAAGAAAAAAAAAAGATGTTTTTGAAAATCCCATGTACCGCGGTATAATGTGTGGACGGTATGAAGGTACGATTCAGCCTGATCTCAACCCAGCTGACTGTCTTGGTCCTTGTGATACGAGTATTGCAGGTGTATAACATGCAATCTCAATATTAATATCACACATCGCCCAGGTCTCATTGTGATTGGTGGTTTGCTGTATGGGTAGAGCCTGCATGTCACTCACTAACACCAAACTCTGTGTTTCCCAAAAACCCTTAAATCGCATTAAATTATATCAGACAGACTTCTCTTGTAGATTAGTCATGGAAAATGAGAAGTGCAGCAAAAAAAGTTGTAGCATGACATTTAAAAGTTGTAGCATTTGATTTAATTTACCTTACCTGACATCACATGTCCTGCCATGTGACTTTTTACGACATTGTGATCACCGTGCTGAAATGATATATCATGCAGCCCTACACCCAGTTTAGAGATTAGCACTGAATGGTCAGTTTATTCATCTGTAATACCTGTCGGTTTGTGTCAATAAGCAGGCGGTATCTAGCAAACTGGCCAGTGGTTATACGCAGTGGATATATTTAACCTCATCAACCAAGCCACTACTGTAACTTTTGGTGTCATTAACTTTTGAAATAGATTTATTTTCAACAATTCTTACGTTAATAAAATCTTCTTGAAACATAGATTCATTCTAAAAAATAATTCACTTAATTTTTTTTCTTCTGCAGCCTGTAAATGGCCTCCCCACAGCTCAGACCTGCTTCTTCCAGTTGCGGTTGCCACCATATACCAGCCAGGCAATGCTAGCCGAGCGCCTACGTTATTCCATCCATAACTGCCCCTCCATTGACATGGATAACTATATGTTATCACGCAACACAGACGCAGCTGAAGGATCTGACACAGAGTACTGAGGAGGAAGTAGCTAAACATGGTTAATTACTTGAAAATACAAGTGATATCACTGTATTGTTTTTTTTTTATTATTATTATGATTATGATTTTTCTATGGTGCAATATAGCTCTGTCTAGAAAGGAATGAGTGGAGCAGGTGACAGTGCATTAAAAAGTACACTGTTGTGGAATTAAATCTGGTCTTTTATCCAGTATTGGCTTCTGACCGAGCCAGAGAAAGTAAAACAAATTCTTTATTTACAGAGTGTCTGCATGGAGTTGTAGAGGTCTAATTATACTATGTTAATGGAATGTGGTGTGTCATTTCATATGGTGGGATATTAGAGAAATAAATGCCTTACTTGGCAACCTTGTGCAATTAAATTAAAAAGCAAGATTGCACAAATGCAAAAATACTAGTATTCCTGACTTTGGCTCACACATTAAATAAATGAAGGTACTAGTGGGATGTGTGACACTAGTTCCAGGCAGCTTTATCATTCTTTCAGGGTATCTCCTGACACTTTCAGTGCGTCGTCTGTAATGTGTTTGCTTCTTGTGGTACAATAGAAGGTGCTAAAGAAGATGAGAATATCCGCCGCCTGTACATATATTGAACATGTTTTTGCAAGTAAGCATTTTCACTGAGGACATTTGTCCAGAATATGCTGTATCTTTGAATGTATATCTTTAAATGCCCTGCACATAAATACTCAAAGCTATTTTTTATTTGCCAAAAATGGTATTACTGAGTCTTAAATTCATATTATAATTTGCTGCAGCTGTGAACAGAGTGTAGTGTATTTAACATATTGTGCTTTTTTACCCTTTTTAAGATAATTAAAGGGGTGCTGAGGCATTTTAACATGGGCAAAGCTATAAGCTGTGGTTATTGAATTTCTATGATTTACTTGTATCCTGCAGTTGTGTCTGCTTGTTGTCTGTCCATGAAAAGCTAATGTTTTGTGGAAGCACGACATCCTAGAAAAGCCAACAGGCCAGCTTCTGTTCAAAGGCAGCAATAATGTTCTACAGTGATCTACTGTACAGTATAGCAGTTGGATAAAACATATAGATTGTTTTTCAGAAGTAATCTTTAGTGTGTTTTGTACATTTTTTTTCTTGTTCCAAGATTGCTGAGGATGTGCAGGAGCTGGCCGAGGAGCTTGTGCCCTGTAAGCTGTTAAATTGTGTTGGGAATAATCAATCCAGTAGTTGTATTGAAAAACAATATACTTGTAATGTTGTCACTTCATACTTGTATACTTTATTGACAAGTGATTATAAAATCCATTTGGGAGAAAAACTTATATGCACATTAACAATGTGAAGGGCAACATTATATAAGCATTAAAGTGAATGTTTCAACAAACAGTTTTTTGTTGTTGATTGGTTGATTTATAACATATTCAACGGTTGTATCCTCATAAATAATATTAACTTACACTAGGTTTTACTGTTGCTTACCACATCTGTATGGATGCACGATGTAACAATTCAAATTTGGTAGCCTTCCGTGACCAGAAAACTTAATAGCTGAGTAGAAGATTGATTAACAAATAAATGACTAACCAGCCACACAAGGACACTGAGCTTTCATGGGACTAAAAGCTTTTGAAGTCAGTGTTCGAAAGTGACTAATGATTCTTGGCAGTGGGAGTCCCCTGTCATCATGGCAAACAAGCATCATTAAGAATGGGGGGGGGGGGGGTTCTGCCCTTTTTTTCAGCCCCCAGTTCTGAAATTGCCATTAACAGCAAAGTAGGAACATGCATTTACATTACCTCAGATTTACTCGTCTACATCTTCTCAAACAGTAGCATAATAGGGTTATAATTTAGTTCAATATGAACATTGTTTCTCTATTGTTTGTTTCATATATTTAGATCAATTCTAAAAATGTAACAATTTATTTCAGAATCATCTTCATTATTATGCATAGTGACGCTTGGGTTACAGCGGGAAGGAATGGTTTGCTTGTGTAAATGCTTTCTAAAGAAACAAATAATGAAGCACTTGATTTAGTGGCATCTCAGACTCATTTAATTTATAAAAATTGTTAAATGGGTATCAACAGAGCTGAAATCTGTCATCTGGAAAATCATTAGTGATGTCATAATACACATCATGCAGTTAAATCAGGTTCAGCCAAAATGGTAACTAATTGACTAGTCCTTAGTATTTGACGACGTGAGTGAAAATATGTATAAATCCATCATTAACTAATGGAACACACAATTATTCTGTGTGAACATTTTGGGTAAAAAGTTGATTGTATATATGAATGGAATATTGATGTGATATTGGTAAGAAGCACGGCTTAATTGTGTATTTATTTGTTTGCTTGTTTGTTATATAAGATATAACATCCCCAGGAATTGGAATGCATGGAATTGCTAACTGGTGACTTCAAGTTGGCCTGTTTGTGTGATTATATGTGTGTGTTCTGAGATGTACTGGCCGTACCTTATGGAAAGCCTTTAGGTTCACCATGATCTTGTACTGGATAAATAGTTATAAGAGAGGGATGCATCATATAATCAGAATGTTTTTAACATAGACTTGTGCCTTGCAATATTTTGTATTTTCACCCGTAAGTTAGTGACTGGTATTGTTGATTGCGTTTAATAAACACACCCATTCATCAGTTCTCCATACGCAACGTGTCCTATGCAGGGTCATGGGGGTCCGGAGCCTGTCCCAGAAGCTATGGGCACAAGGCAGGGAATAAACCAGGATGGGGGGGGCAACTCATCACAGCTGTAATGTGTTCGCTTCTTGTGATACAACACCCTACAAGCATGTGTGGGAAATGTGGGAATCAATCAAAAAGAATCAGTTTCTTTCTACTCATTGAAGAGCCATCGGACTCCACGCTATTGCTCATTATCCACAACATCAGTGCCAGTGCCACTGCGTTCCCTATAAAAACATGTCCTCCGAAGACAATTTAACTTCATTAAAGTAACTCTGGTTCTGCTACAATGAACTTCAGACAAACATGTAGCTGATTTAATAGGAAAGAAACACAGAAGTGGGTCACAAATCCATGGGTGGAAACTTACTGTAACAACATGGAAACAATTCAAATTCATCATACTAACTGATAGCAATATTTTAATTATATTTCATCACACCTGCTTCAGCAGGAGGAGGAGGCGGGGGTGAAATGAGCTTCGTTCGCAGGGTGTCTGGGCTCAGCCTTAGAGACGGAGTGAGGAGCTCGGACGTCCAGGAGGGGCTCGAAGCAGAGCAGCTGCCCCTCCGCTTTGAAGGTATTTTGGGCATCTGGTTAGGACGCCACCTAGAGGTTTCCCGCATGCCCAACCAGGAGGAGGCCCCAGGTGAGACCCAGGACATGCCGGAGAGATTATGGGTTTTCCTCAATACCAAGAACACAAAGATCGTACTCTTGCCAAGACCCCAAGAACAAACGTAGGGTGCAATAAATGATAGAACACAGCCCATGTGTCCTTGATATTTGAGGTGGAGCTGGAGGAGATGGCTGGGGAGAGGGAGGTCTGGCTATGTCTGCTTAGACTGCTGACCTGGCGAACTGGACTCGGATGGATGGATGGATGGGTAGATGGATGGGTAGATGGATGGATGGAATTTTCGCCACATTTTAATTTTCAGAAGATTGTCCTTATTGTTATACTTCATAGCCTTTATATTTAAAATTACATGTAATATACAGTAGTCAATTGTTGTGGTTTCCTAACAATTTATCTATTCAAAATCATATTTAAAGGAAGGAAAGTTTAAGAGTAACAGCAAAACCAGTGAAATTGCTGGTTTCTTGATCTCTTTCTCTGTTACAGGGCACATTTCTCAGATCTTGCTTCCGAGAAGCAAAAATCTAGGGAGGTCTGTGTATGGTCTTATGGAAATTACATTAGATGTCCATTAGTGTGAAATGAATATTGTATATCTTAGTATAAAACAAATATTATTAATACTTCATGCAGAATTTGAAACAAAGTGTTTACAGGAAGAGCCCATCCTCCCTGTAAAGTCCAGCAGCTATTGATCTCGAAGACACTTTGCTAACAAAGCTAACATCAAAAAGGAGATAGAAGCATCTTTGCCTGCGATAAACCTGCAGCATGAAAGCTGTCTCGTTCCAGCATGAGTGAAGCTGGAAAAGGTCATCACACCTTACAAAATACTGCACTGCAATGCATTTATAAATAAAAATATTTTAGCTCTGTTGGAGCACAGCAGACCTACTTGATCAAAAGATACAATATTAGTTGATAGATGTAATGTGTAATCAGGATATCTTTGACTGAATGTGACATGTTGCGTATTAAATGAAGGAGATCGTCTTGTTCAAGCCTTAAAATGTTTTTCCAGCGCAAACACAATATTTCAGCTGGTGAAAGAAAGCGCATTTATTGCTTCTGTACATTATACCACTCAATCTAGAATCGCTTACTTGTTAGAAACAGACAGAAAGTCTGACGAGATCAATTCACTCAAGCTGCAGCTGCGGGGAAAATAATCGCAGGAAGGAGAACCGCCATCTGTTACACAAAATAACTGACAGAATAAACTGCGTGGAGTTAAAAAAGAACACCCTCCGTTGAATCAATAATCCCCATTTTTCATATACTTCTTTTTAATTTTCACATGGTGACTGCACATATGGAATTAAGAAAGAAATTTAGCCTCTTATGTCGACATTACATTCATAACCTAAATCCACAAATGCGTTATAGACTCATGAGTAGTATTATTACAGTAAAGTGGTCCTTTGAGTGACCTTGTAGACCAACAGAAGCGTGGCTGACTCCAGTTCAGAAAGTTCTACGTTCAAATCACTTCAGGGTCAGTGAGAGATTTTTTGTCGGAGTGCTGTGCGTGTGTTTGGCTCAGCAGGTGCAGCCTCTGTGCCTGTGATTGGAAGGTTACTGGTTTTAGTCCCCTGCTCAGTAGATGAGTCACATTGTCACTGGGTCCTTCAGCAAGGCTCCTAATCCCTCAACAAAATGCTTCAGAGGCCCCAGATAAACACTGAACCTCAAGCTTGGCTCTCATGCCTTAAAAGGTGGAATATGTGAAAAGCATTCCAGTATACTTGTACAAATGGCAAATAAAACATTGCACATAAATATTTGCTAACAAAACATGTATACACTGAACCTGCAGTAAACAAACACTGTTGGTTAATAATGGTAATAAAAGACTGTTGTGCTATAAACCAAAAAAAAAGGACATTCAAAGTATAATCTAAACATACATAATGTGGTTTTATTTAATTAAGCATACTCTATCCACAGTCAGGGGATAGTTGCAGAACTCGGAGCTTGAGTCTAGAGAGCACACTCATAACTGCATATGCCTTTGTGAAAGCCACACAACAAATTTGTGCTAGCTAAGACGAAACAGCAAAGAGGGCACATTGATTAAAATAATATTTATTTAAGTAAAATAAGATTTAATTTAGTTTACACTTCGTGGTTTAAAGGTAACGTATGTGATTTTAATCCGATGTACATTTTGTCAAATTCAGCGGGTTTCTCCTCACAGTCCGTTAGCTGTCCGTTCTGCGTGTACGCTGAAAGAAACCCACTTCTTGGCAGTCCCACCTCTATCAATGGGGAAAAAACAAAGTGCCTCAGACTGAGCCACACAACACTGTTCTAGCCAATCAGAAACAGGGACCAATCATGCTCATGCACAGGACAGGGGGAGGAGAGATGGGGGAAGTAGAAAGGAGAAAGAGGTGTGGCTTCAGGGAGAGGGTCTGACTGCAGACTGCAGGAGGCCCGAGACCAAAAACACGTGACCTCTACTCTATACAGGAAACATGTGATCTCCACTCCAGACTGGAAACACGTGACCTCTACTCTATACAGGAAACATGTGATCTCCACTCCAGACTAGAAACACGTGACCTCTACTCTATACAGGAAACATGTGATCTCCACTCCAGACTGGAAACACGTGACCTCTACTCCATACAGGAAACATGTGATCTCCACTCGTGACTGGAAACACGTGACCTCTACTCTATACAGGAAACATGTGATCTCCACTCCAGACTGGAAACATGTGACCTCTACTCTACTCTATACAGGAAACATGTGATCTCCACTCCTGACTGGAAACACGTGACCTCTACTCCATACAGGAAACATGTGATCTCCACTCCAGACTAGAAACACGTGACCTCTACTCTATACAGGAAACATGTGATCTCCACTCCAGACTGGAAACACGTGACCTCTACTCTACTGTATACAGGAAACATGTGATCTCCACTCCTGACTGGAAACACGTGACCTCTACTCTATACAGGAAACATGTGATCTCCACTCCAGACTGGAAACACGTGACCTCTACTCTACTGTATACAGGAAACATGTGATCTCCACTCCAGACTGGAAACACGTGACCTCTACTCTACTGTATACAGGAAACATGTGATCTCCACTCCTGACTGGAAACACGTGACCTCTACTCTACTGTATACAGGAAACATGTGATCTCCACTCCTGACTGGAAACACGTGACCTCTACTCTATACAGGAAACATGTGATCTCCACTCGTGACTGGAAACACGTGACCTCTACTCTATACAGGAAACATGTGATCTCCACTCGTGACTGGAAACACGTGACCTCTACTCTATACAGGAAACATGTGATCTCCACTCCTGACTGGAAACACGTGACCTCTACTCTACTCTATACAGGAAACATGTGATCTCCACTCCAGACTGGAAACACGTGACCTCTACTCTACTGTATTCAGGAAACATGTGATCTCTACTCCAGACTGGAAACATGTGACCTCTACTCTATACAGGAAACATGGGATTGTAACAGCTTGCGGACTATGAGAACAAATTTTCTGAACTTGACAAAAAGTGTATCATATAAAAATTGCACACCCTATTTTTCCTTACTGGATGGGGTGTGTTCCAGTCAAGTAAATTATTATGCCTGTAAATTTAAAATTTTGACAGCTGATGTACTAAATATGCATAAATAATTTTTTTAAATTGCATCATTTAAAAGCAACCCCAGCAGAATGTACTATAATTCGCAAAAGGAGATAATCTCTCGTGATGCAATGGCCCTCCAGGAATCTGCCATGTACCAGCAGCCGTCGATCAGCACCACTCAGAGGGACAGCAAGAGCGGGCTCTTCGCGGCCAGCCCGGAAGCTCCCATGAGTAATGCTAACAGGACGCAGCTGGTGGCCGCTAATTGCCCCCAAACAGGGGGTGGGATTATCTTCCTTATCGCAGCTTAACGCCTGAGCTGGAGAGAAGGTCAGGGAGAAAGTCCAGGGTACACTTACGCGTTCCTCTTCCCCTGTCACTAGAATGCCTGGAGGAAGACCAGCATGCTCCAGGACCAAAGGTCGGGTGCCTGCCTACTTTTGGGAAGAAGGGCCCACCACTCAATTAGCGAACACAGCCCCTTCGTTATATCCTCTCCTGTGTCCTTACAGAAACCTTACACCTCCAGAGGCATTTCCTCTGCACCAGTATCTTCCATGCCTCCTTGCCCACCATACAGTACTATTCAGCACATATATTTACCTTACCATATACCCTGCTGAGAGAGGCCATTAAGGCTTTTGGCTGAGAGACACTAATTGAGTTAAATGTATTAATCTTTTATTATGTTGTCTGGACTAATGCAAGGTAGGAAGAGAGGGTCTTTCACATGCTGTCCTTTTTATTTGTGGAAAATAACAGCGCCATATTCCAGGAAAAATTTATATCACCGCTATTTCACACTTAGTCATATATAAAAAGAAGGGCTTTGAAATCATCCAACTGTGCAATCTCAGATTCATAAGAGTACTTGGCATTTATCTGTGAGCTAGTGTGGTGTTTCTGCTTTAGAGGATTAATTTTATTTTAGGAAGTTTTTTTTTTGCATGAATATTGAAGCAGCCTCAGTTTGGGATACTGTAGTGTCATGGTGCAGGCTGCTGTGTGAGCTCGTGCCTTTAGCCCCAGCACTGCCAGCTCAATTACACATTTGCATCTATTTTGAAGACACTTTAATCCGAAGTGAAGTGTATAATTGAAGAAAACCAGCCCAAACTGCCCATTTTTCACTATGCAGTGCTGCTTCAATATCAGGGCAATCTGTCTCAAAATTTAAGTTTTAGGTCCTCATCCGTATAATGCCTTGGTAGAGTTTGAAAAAGAATCATAAAAAACTTTTTGAGTTATTGTTTTGACGGACATCAAGTGTTTTTTTTTTGCTATTATTCTGCGGCACTAGTTACATTTTGGGGTTATCTTTCTAAAAATGTGAGCAGTTTTATTTCCTCACCCATACAGTGCAAAGTTTGAAAAAAGATTCATCAAATGGTTTTGAGTTATTGGTTTGAATACCAAAACAGTGGACCGGTGCAAAACAATATATATTCTCATAAGGCTGGGGAAGATGCATGTGCATAAAAAAGGAAAAGCCGTCCATGGCCATTGTTCCTGCATGTATCTAAGCATTAACTGAACAACTTCAATGGATGGATCTTTCACAACTCTGCAAAAGACGGTCGCATTTCTAGACTGCATTTGAAGGAGCCTTCGAAATAGAACAGCCTTGTCCTGTTGCTGTGACGCATTCATCTTAGAAGGATGCAGCCCCTGAATTGGGACACAGCAAGAAAGACCACAGAGAGTGAAGCTGGGTGACTTTCAACACCATTTAACTCGGCAGGGGCGTCCCACAAGGCTGCACATTCCACTACTGTTTACTCATGACTGTAAGGCCAGGACAAACTCAAATGACATTGTAAAATGTGCTGATGACACCACTGTGGTGGGTCCCATCAGCAGGAACGATGAAGCAGCTTTCAGAGAGGAGGCGGAGCAGCTTACAGATGGGAGGTGGAGCAACTTACAGAGATGAGGTGGAGTAGTCTACAAAGGGGAGGTGGGGAAACCTACAAATGGGAGGTGGAGCAGTCTACAGAGGGGAGGTGGAGTAGTCTACAAAGGGGAGGTGGAGAAGCCTACAGCTGGGAGGTGGAGCAGCGTACAGAGGGGAGGTGGAGCAGTCTACAGAGGGGAGGTGGAGTAGTCTACAAAGGGGAGGTGGAGAAACCTACAACTGGGAGGTGGAGAAGCCTACAGAGGGGAGGTGGAGCAGTCTACAGAGGGGAGGTGGAGAAGCCTACAGAGGGGAGGTGGAGCAGCCTACAGAGGGGAGGTGGAGAAGCCTACAGAGGGGAGGTGGAGAAGCCTACAGAGGGGAGGTGGAGCAGTCTACAAAGGGGAGGCGGAGCAGCTTACAGATGGGAGGTGGAGAAGCCTACAGAGGGGAGGTGGAGAAGCCTACAGAGGGGAGGTGGAGCAGTCTACAAAGGGGAGGCGGAGCAGCTTACAGATGGGAGGTGGAGAAGCCTACAGAGGGGAGGTGGAGAAGCCTACAGAGGGGAGGTGGAGAAGCCTACAGAGGGCTAAAACTAAAGAAAAAACAGCATCCATAGAGCCAGCAAAATGGTGAGAGTCTTCAGAACCTTGCTTTTGGGGTCTTTTTGCCCCCCACCATCATGCAGGAGGTTCCGCAGCCTGCAGGCCAGAAACACCCCAATGTGAAACAGCTTTTTCCTTCAGACTGTTCAGCTCCATCACATGCTGCTGCCCCCAAACTTACACCGGGGGCTAATGCAGGACCTGACAGCCCCAACCACACCGTCTCTAAGCAATCAGCTTCAACTTCAGCTTCCAACAGTCCACAGGAATAACACTTCATCTCTCTCTCTCTCTCTCAGAGCTTATTTTCTTGGGCGATGTGTATGTATATATGTACGTATATATAATGGTGTGTACACATCCTAACAGGTGTATATTTTGTCTATTTGTTCAAAATATTTTATTGTATTTTATTAACTTTATTTATGTTGGACTTACAGCTATTTTTCAAAGATGCCTTTTCTAGGTTTGTATTTTTCAGCTTATCTTTTCTTCATCACAAGATTCACACAATGTTCTGGTCAAAGGGGCAGTAGGTGGGCCTAGCCCGCCTCCCCCCTTTCACAGTGCCTTTTTTAGTAAGCATCTCAAACTGCAAGATTTGCTTCCCGGATGTTTATTGGAGGAGCCTGTTAGCTATCTGTCAAGCTAAAAACTGCGCACTCAAATTAGCAAGGACATAGTAGTGCAAATAAAATGCGTAAAAAAAATGTATTCATTATTTTTTTCAGTAATTAATTAATCGGATTAATGCGTTAAAGTCGTAACCTTATTTTATATTATTAATATTCCATAATATTCTGCTCTTCCGGATACTGTTTGTGCGCGGTGTCCTGTTTAACATTTGTTCATTATATGCTCACTTGTTTCACTCTCTATGCCATAAACCTTTTTTATTTTGCGTTAAATACTCACAAGTTCACCTGTGCTCTGATTGCCTTGCTGCTGT
The DNA here is from genome assembly GCF_023856365.1 of Brienomyrus brachyistius. Classification (NCBI taxonomy): domain Eukaryota; kingdom Metazoa; phylum Chordata; class Actinopteri; order Osteoglossiformes; family Mormyridae; genus Brienomyrus; species Brienomyrus brachyistius. The sequence goes on along the minus strand of NC_064539.1, from coordinate 19,252,523 downwards.
ACTGTATGCACCAGAATTCCATCTAATGTGATGTAATGTCATTTAAAAAAAGAAGATCACCCTATAAGCCCATGCCCCCCCGTGAAAATCCTGGGCCCAGCCGTCAGATTTGTTCTAGCAATAACACTGGTTGCACTATCGGCCCAGGAAACAGCGTGATGGTGGCCATGCGGGACAGGGTGTGGTGAGATGGCAATTCAGTATTCCCAGAAACTTGAGGAATCTACCCCCCCCCCCCCCCCCCCCCCCCGATGACAGAGAGTCAAAATGATCAGCAAGCGTTACAAATTTCCAATTTTTGTTTTATATGGATGTCTACATCAAAAGTTATTGTTAGTCCATTAAAGTTTATGAAATGCTGTTTTGTTATTGAAAACTGTTCTGGACCTCTGACTTTGAACAAAAATCTGACGTGGACCATTGATCAAAAGGTTTGAGAACCCTGGCTATAGTCTGTAACGGGTGAGTCCACGCTAAGAAGACAATGCGAGGGACGGAACCATAAATCAACACTTCTGACTAGCCCAAAACCAGGACTCATGTATCATAGACTTCTCTTCTATCCATGTGGGCCATGTTTGATCTCAAAGCGATTTGCTCCTCCTGGGGAGCCCAACAGCTTCTTACAACATGACTGATTGCTATGTACAGTGGGCAAGAAACGAAGGAGAGTGGCAGAGACCAGTTGCTGCTATGGAAACGTGGGGTTTGGGGCGGGGGGGGGGGTGCAGTTCCAGGTGCTAGTTGCTAACTATGTTAGCAAATTACATAGTTGGAAACATGCAACTGAATGGGTCTGATTATGCAAGCTGCTAACGGGAGCTTTCCATTAACATACTCCTGGGCAAGTATTGCAATAAAAAAAAAAATCATAGAACAGCAGAGATACCCTAACATTGTAGCTCTGATCTAACTGAGACACCATCGGCTGCTTCTGAGAACGAGGCTCTGAGTAACTAAAATGTCCTGCAGGGCATTGACGTTAAAGACCTTCCCTTGTGGGCTTAGCAAATTCAATTGCTTTTGCACATTATGTCGTTTCGGGGGAGATGAATACTGTAGCTAATTATTGAATTCGGTTTTATTTGTACAGCTCGTTTTTACAATATCATATTGTGTCAAAGCACTTTACATTATCCCAACCCAAAGCCCCCAATGAGCAAGCCAGAGGCGAGAGAAAGAAGGAAAACCTCCCCAGGAGGAAGAAACCTTGGAAGGAACCAGACTCAAAGGGGGAGCCCATCCTCCAGGGGGCAGCAGAGAAGCCGTAACCCTAACCAGACCCAAAGAGGGAGCCCATCCTCCAGGGGGCAGCAGAGGAAGCCCTAACCCTAACCAGACTCAAAGGGGGAGCCCATCCTCCAGGGGGCAGCAGAGGAAGCCCTAACCATAACCAGACCCAAAGGGGGAGCCCATCCTCCAGGTTGGCAGCAGAGGAAGCCCTAACCCTAACCAGACCCAAAGGGGGAGCCCATCCTCCAGGTTGGCAGCAGAGGAAGCCCTAACCCTAACCAGACTCAAAGGGGGAGCCCATCCTCCAGGGGCCAGTAGGGGAAGCTAAATGAACAAGATGGCAAAATCCTAATTTGCACTCGGTCCTAATGGAGGGCAGGCAGGTGATGGTGCTGCTTCTGACCACAGGAAGAACGGTGATACAGCATTAGGGCTGGCAGGAGAGATTACTGTGTGACGCTATGGCAAAAATCTGATATACCTTTCAATATTATGCGCAGGTTGACTTTCATTGCAAAAACAGTGTTAGGTTCTCAAGGGTAATTTCATCCACCCATTAAATGAAAACCCCATAAATGACCACACATTGTGCTGTATACTGTACAAATCTGCGTGATGCTGCAAAGAACTCACGTGTTTATGTTTGTATAGCCAAAACCACACAGAACACACAATGTTCAGTAAAATAATGAATGGAAATTTTTTACTTTAGTGTCCTCGATATTGATGGTTGTGTCTCACGTAGCAAGGAAATTTTACCTCCTCCCTGACCTAAAATGACCTAAAATGATTTAAGCATTCTAATAATCAATATAAGTAATGAAGTGTTTATGTAAATGTTAAATTGGGTTCTGGGTTTTCAAAGCTGTTATTGCCTTTATAAAATAAATACATATTAACAAGTACTTATTGTTAATATAAAACGCTATTTTAGCTCATCATCACAAACATTATGACCACTGATAAGAAAAGAGGTCTTGTAAGTAATCAGCCTACGGTAAAAATTCAATTTAAATGCAAAGTAGTTCAGTGCAGATTATTAACATAAATATTAGTGCATTAATGTTTGTATCTTGACCATAAAGTAAATACCAAAATGCAGAGTTTATAATGCTACAATAAATACACTTAATTTATGCCAACTGAGAGCTTTTCTCCTGCTACCATGATGCATGAAGCAGGGCTGATGATCACAGCAACATCAGCTGCTAGGATGCAGTCATATGGCATGATCGAGCTGCAGTGGTCATCCGGCTGCATCAGCCGTCATGCAGTGTAATGCTTACGGTAATTAAATATGTTTGTCTCAATATCTATCAGTAGTGGCTGTGCATGAACTCTAAAAATTCGAACCAAAAGTTTAAGCATTGTTATTAACAGATACAACTTAATTTGTATATGGGCATCGTACAGTATCTCCTTACTTTAGGTGACACATTTAGACTTTTACTACTGACTTTTACCCATGGGTAGTTTCTTGCTTTTAATTAATATTCTACATCCACCCATCCATCCATCCATCCATCCATCCATGCATCCATCCATCATCTTCCGCTTATCCAAGGTCAGGTCGCAGTCTCAGCAGAGGAACCCAGACTTCCCTCTCCCCGGCCATTTCATCCAGCTCCTCCGGGGGAATCCTGAGGCGTTCCCAGGCCAGCCAAGAGACATAGTCTCTCTATATTAGTTTCAAAAAAGAAATCTGCATAACTTATGCTAATGTCTGCTGTAAAGAGAGGACAGTTAGTGCAATTCCAAGGGCTCCTGAGTCACGCATCGTGCACAAAATTTCTAGCGCCACCCCTACTTCTGTATGACATCAGTTTTTCAGTGCAAGTTAAAGCTCATTATTATATTTTAATGGACTTTTTTCATATACTACTATACTATAGTACTATACATACTATATTCCATAATTCGGCTCAACACATATCATTTCTGCCATAATTTCTATTGTTGGTTTTCTGTTACCCACATGCAGTCAAGTCAGGTTAGGTCAGGTTGGGGAACATGCACTCGTACAGCATGTTGCCATGCCCACCACATGATGAACAGCTTAGGGTCCTGGTTAACAACTGCCAAGGCTGATATTCGGCCCAGCCCCACCCCACACAAGTGCCTACCCCTATGCCATAGCCAGGTGTTACGAGGGCATTCCCTTGATCTGATCCAGCTGTTTGGGTACCCAGCAATGAGGATCTTGCGAGCCGGATCACCCTCAGGGAAACGTGCCATATGGCTATACTGCTGTAACTGAAGCTCCCTCACAATGCAGGAAATGTGCCTCATTTCGGACTCCCTGACTGACCGCTCGTTTGACACAAAGTCAAACCAGCAGTACCCAAGGATTCTCCAAAGCGACAGTAAAAAAGGAGTCCAGTCTTCGTCTCAGGTCACTGGATAGCATCCGTGTCTCACAGGCATACAACAAGACGGAGCACCAGGACTCTAAAGACCTGGACCTTTGCCCTTTTGCAAAGATATCAGGAGCGCCACACACCCATTCCCAGTGACCCCATGACCCCCCATGCTCTCCCAGTTTGTCTAATGACTTCATAGGAAGAGTCACCAGAGACATGAATGTAGCTACCAAAGTAAGTGAAAATCTCAACAAGGTTGGCACTCTCTCCACAGACAAACACACTCCCTTGACGGCTCTGTCAAAGAGGTCATTAATGACGTAGATCTTGGTTTTGATCCAAGACATTTGCAAACCGAGGCACTTAGACTCAACTTTTTCAGTCTCTCAAGAGCTCCAATCAGAGCCTCCATTAACTCCGCAAAGATCATAGCACCATTAGCAAAGTCAAGATCGGTACATCTTTCCTCACCAACAGGTATCTCACAATCCTGCCCAACACCTGGTCCATGCAACCATTGAACAGAGCAGGAGCAAGAACACACCCTTGATGAATGTCTGAATCCACTGGGAAGAATGCAGAGGTTCTACCTCCACGCTGCACAGCACTCACAGTACCAGTGGACAGGCCAGCCATGATACCCAGCAACTTCAGTGGGATCCTTCACTGCATCACCAGTTTTGGAGTACCAAGTCGACGATGTTGCTCGATGCACTGAAACCAGGATCCAGTGACCCGCAGATCCTGACTTTTTACAAAAGTCAGCAAACATGGAGCCACTTCCACCACAGTCACCAGACCGGTGGAGACTGATGCAGTCATCATAGCCAGTGCCAGTGGTCACATTGAAGTTACCCATGACCAGAGGAGTGTCACCTCTTGGGCACCCATGAACTACAGAGTGAGTCTCATAGTACGCTTGTTGAAAGGAGTGACATGGGGCACCATCAGGAAATGATGATCCAGCACAGCAACATCTACTCCCTGAGTAACGCAGACATCCGAGAGACCAAACCGATGATAGATGCACCCACCTCCAGAAATCTGGCCACTTCCTGGTCTGCGTACCTCAGTGAGCGTCTACCTGGATGGGCCAGTGCTGCCTCCACCAGAAGTGTCTCCCGTGTCTTTCCCGGCAGATGCCTCTTCCTTGTCTCAGGTTCCCGACTGAGAGTGGGCCATTTTGCCTGTCTCAGGTTCCTGGCCCAGTAAGGGCCACTTCACTTACATGCTGCAGCTCCAGAACCTGACCCAGGAGAGCCTGCCTCTCCAGCACCCGGTCTGAAGGAGCCGGCATCTCCAGTGCCCGGTCCAGAGGAGCCCACATCTCTGGCATCTGGTCCTGAGGAACCCTTTCCATCTGACCGCCCAGCCACAGCTTTGCTAGTGCTTGTGCTTCCAGAAAGGATTCACCGGATCCTATCTCACCTTTGTTATCTACTGTATGAATATATCTATGAAATTGTCCTTGCCAGCTTCCTTGGCTTCATCATTGTTGGTTTCACGCCTACAGTATATCAGCATAAATAAAACTTCTTTTGGTGAAAACCAACCCCAATGTGTGGATCGTTGCTGCTTCCTGGTATCTGGACATGACACGAACCCCCAAATTTTTCCCTGCATGTTCACAGACCACTTCCAGCACCAGATATAGCTTAACGTCATATCCAGGACATTTTAAGCAAAATATTTTAGTTTTATACTGTATATAGTGCTTGTGTAAACAACGATACAAACCACAGGTACTATGACAGTGATGGAGATATATTGAAATAATAATGATTAATTGTACAGCGACGTTCTCAAAATGGAGTAAATAACTATAATATTATAACATAGTAAATAGGCACAAAAATTGTGATCATGTTATGTTTAATTAGGGCAATGATTCATCTTTCATAGTAATTAACTTTCCGGTTAATCTGTCACATGTCGCTTAAGTATAGAAGAAATATAGAAATGATTAAGCCATTATTCTTAGAGTTAGTTGATATCTAATTACACGGCAAAATAATTATTTTGGAAGTTTTCACAAGAAGATGGAACTCTGTTAATGGAAGCGGAGTTTAAATTTACATTTATGAATACTGTGATCAACCAGTACTGTAAGCCTAAGACATCTCCTAAGCAGGAATGTCACACTATGGACAATTTATTATTATCCATCCATCCATTTTCCAAACCGCTTATCCTTACTGGGTCGTGGGGGGTCCGGAGCCTATCCCGGAATCAATGGTCACGAGGCAGGAAACAACCCAGTATGGGGGGCCAGCCCATCGCAGGGCACACTCACACACTATTCACTCACACATGCACACCTACGGGCAATTTAGCAACTCCAATTAGCCTCAGCATGTTTTTGGACTGTGGGGGAAAACCGGAGTACCCGGAGGAAACCCCACAATGACATGGGGAGAACATGCACTCCGTACACATGTGACCCAGGCGGAGACTCGAACCCGGGTCCCAGAGGTGTGAGGCAACAGTGCTAATCACTGCACCACCATGCCGCCCCTTTATTATTACTATTATTGATAATAATAATAATAATAATACACGTGGAGTCTTCAGCCGAGGTCCTTCATCACTGGGAAATCCAGAGTAGCAGGGATCCAACCTCTCATTGTGTGGTTTGGTTCCAGATAACATACTATGAATGGAGGTCAGTTTGCTGCGGTACACTACATCTTTCTGATGCTCATGTCCACTTAGGGCTCTTGCACTGCCATAGAAATAATGTTCCTAAGGGTAGTGCCAAGGTATAATTCATTTGGGTCCTCTTGGTCGTGCCCAGATTTTTATAGCTATTTAATTGCTGTTGTGTAAATTTAACAGGGGAGCACTTTTCTGGGAGATGGGGATCCCGGGAAGCTCGTGTAATCATCTGCCTCCTGTTGTCAGTAGTAGGGTTAGATCCCTGTAGCCATGTGCTCACCAGCTGTCCAAAATACTGTCAGACAGGTGGCCAGTGTCCAGGGTGTCACGCAGGGGGTACAGCCACCAGTTGGAGTGACAAGTATTGGTTGGTTGCAGAGGTGTGCCACTCTGCAGGCAGTGGCCTCTTTATTAGGTAAACCCAGATAGTAATGGATAGGATCTAGTTTCACCTCCAGAGCCATTTGAAGGGTATACAAGTCATATATTCAAAGTAACCATTCTGCACACCACCATTGGACTGAGCTGTTATTTTTGGCCCTCCAGTTAGTGTTAATGACTCTAGCAATTCTCCTCTGAACTCTCTCATTAACAAGATATTTTCAGCTACAGAATTTCCACCAAGTGCCTGCTTCTTGTCTTTCACGCCATTCCCTCTAAAGAGAAGACACTATAGTCTGTGAAAGTCAGAGTATCATGCCTGTTTCTGAGATGGTGGAACCACTCCTTATTGCCCAAAAAGTTAGACCCTGATAAAAATTGCTTAGATCACGGCTGCTCCAGGTTCCTCCCTGGACCTAGGTCCACCACCAACAGATAGACGTCCTGGTAGAATGGTTCGACCGAACCCTCAAACATATGCTCCGGAGGGTGGTAGACCAGGAAGGGTGCAAGTAGGACCTCCTGATCTCTCTCTCTCTTAGACCCCTGTGGGCTGCTGGATGTGGCCCGAGAAGTGTGGGAATCCCAACAATTCACCTTCTGGTTCATGATCATACATCTCCTTGTTGAGGTCCAAATCTCTCTTTCTAAGGTCAAAATCTCTCTCTTCTTGAGGTCTTACTTTTATGACATAGGAACGATAGACAATTTTACCATGAGTCAGTCAATGTTTAGCACAAATTGATGACTTGGACATGTATTTAGAATGAGATGTCCGAAACGTTCCTGTGGGTGTAATGGCCAGGTGTCCCAATACTTTTGTCCATATATTGAAGCTGCTGAAAGGATGAGTGGGTAGATATGTTCTCCATGAGGAAAAGTTATAGGAAGATCGCTAAATTTATATATCTACGTTTACCTTCACTGGACACATTGTTAGACAAAAATGCTCAACTGGGAAAATCTACAGATTTACCTGTGGTTTTTAACAATCCATTCTGCAATGGTAAAGCAATCTGAAAACTGCAACAGTGGAACTATATATTTTTTGCCAACTCTTGTCTACTAACTCATCATTCGAAAAGCTGCTCAGAATATCAAGAACACTCGGTGCTTGAAGTGGGAAAAGCAGGTGACAGTACTCTCCTTGTAATTTAGTACTGTGAAAAGAAAAAGAAAGAGCTACCTGTACTGCATACAGTACAGGTGAGTACCGGCCCATTCATGCGCTGAGAACCCTGGAATGAGAGTAACTTGCCACATTTCACTAGTCATGCTGGCATGCAGTAGCTTCTCTGTGTCCATAATCAGACTTTGATCTGTTTCATCTTGTAAAATGCCGTTAATGCTCTTTCAGTAAAGCATATGTACAGTAGATAATTTTTGCACTTAATCCCAAATGGGTTTTACCTAAATTAATTATAGAGAAAACCCATATATACATGACATAATCTCAAATCTTTAATTAGGGCAAAACAATTCAAGCAAACTATTTATTAATATAGACCAGGTAGGTCTGGCGATATTTGATGGGTAAAACAGACTTAATGCGGATTTCATAAACGCACACAGCTTTTTTTGCTATGTATGCCGATGTTCTTTTGGTAATGCAGCCATGTTTTCTCAAAAAGTATTTCCATACACTGTTTATGGGCAGAATTTATTCATTCAAGTTACAAATGCATGAAATGCATTGTTCTACACCTTTTATTGCTTGCATCCATGATGAATGCTAGTATTGCTGCGACGTTAAAATGACTCTCCCATTCATCCATTCATTCCCCGACTCCCCAACGGGAGCAAGAGACCCAAACGAATGGCAGAATTAGTGAGTGACTAGGTGAACGAGAGAGTTTCCAGTGAAGCTTATGCTTGGTTAAAGGACGCCCTTACAGGCCTCACTGGATCTCACTGGATCTCACTGGCCATACAAGAGGAGAGAAGCAGCCTTGAAATCACATTTCTGAGGACAAACGGAAGAACGGCAAGCAGGGGAAGTGAACGTGAGTGCAGAGTTCCAGTGAGGGACTGTGAGTTCCCTGCAAATGAGTCCTTTGCAAACGTCACACCATCAGCTTCTGCAACTAAGGTACAGCTCAGTGCGTCTCAGTCATGGACCTGAGTACTTCTCGGTCCCATAATCGGCAGTCTTAAAAAACATAGGACATTATACTGGCTCATGCCAGATCTAGAACGTGCTACAGCATAGAACAGCTTTTGGGAAAGGTATCTGTTATGTGAAGTTGTAGCACAACGATGCCTGTTTCTAATGTAGATGAAAATAAAATAACCGTGTACAACTTTTGCCCCAAAGCAGGTCCTTGAATATGGTCAGTCTACATTGAATTTGGTCAGTCAGGTGAGAGAAATTCGTAACACAACATTTCCTTACATACTTGTATGTTTTTTTTTAGGGTTGTTTCAGAAAATGTTACCACATGACAGACTGTAGCACAAACCAAGCGTTTGCTATGGAGGTTCTGCCCCTAGAGGAAGCCTGAAAACCCCCTGCAGTGGCCCAAAGTGAGTGGTTAGGATTTAGCTGAATGTCAAGCCTCCAAGCGGTCGAACTGCATTTGCCTTGTATTTAGTGAGGTTATGTGTCTGCTATTTCACTCAGATTATGCATGAAATTGAAATTCAAAAGAGGCTGCATCACAAGCACCTTGCGAAGTTCTCACACTGTTTGGAGACTCATGTACATATTTATGGAGCTGTGGAGTAGGGAGGCGAGCCCCCGAGTACTTGGCCTTTGCAGACTGCTTACGAAGGCAAAGATTTTATGAGTTAAGCTGCCCTTTCACCCCCCCCCGCATTTCCAGTCTCTGCAGCGCACCATGAAGGCTCGCGAAAAATTGACCTGCCCCAAAGTGCAGTATTACTTTTAACAGCTCATATCAGGGTAAAAGCACATGCACAAGAAAGGAGTCCTCCACACAGACTACAAATTAGCCACTTTATTCTGCTTTTGCGTGGTTTAGTGTTCTGTTCTGTATTTTAATGTGGGTGCTTTACTGTATCAGTGCATGCTCCTTACCTCTCTTCATTACAGGGCTTTGGCAGCACAAGTAATTCATATGGATTTCTGCGCCTTGGCAACTGCACACACAATTAACATCTCCTGTTATTAAGCAAATATTTGAATATAAAGCTGATGGAAAGTCTTTCAGAAAATATGATTTTGCATGAAAACATGTTGAAAGTGGGGGATTTTGGATTGGCAGTAAAGCTGAATCCAATGGGGAAAAGTAGTATCTGGTACAGCATACAGTAAGTAGCTGCTTCATGCAGATTCTCCTGCAGAGCTATCAAGTCACTTACAGTACAGGGTAAGCTAAAGCAGATGTGAGTTTCCTTACATTTCCCTTTTGTGTGCATTAAAGAGGCGTCTGTGGAACCCCAGACTACATTACTCCATAAATTTGGGACAGAGTCAGACGTTGTGTGACGTGTGTTTCTCTGCTGGACGATTCCCCAGGCCGTGGATATCATGCTCATGCTCGATACTCTGAAATTTTCACCAGTACAACATTTTCTTCCAAATGTATAGGAAAATGCAAATACCTTTGCTGTTTCTCTCAACCCAGGTAGAAAATACTCATTAGAAGATCACCCTCTTGGGGCTGGGATGTGCAGAAGATCTACTGGCATGTTGCAGAATGAAATACACCCTGCCAAAGAGCCTATCTGCAGCAGCCCAGAAGCTAATTCCTAGGATCTTGCAGAAGGATCCATGTGATCGCTTCATATCAGGAGAGATTCTGCAACATGAGATCCTCTCTAAGATTAGCACACTTGCAAGTTGTTGTGCTGTGAATGACTTGGAATGATTATTCTGAGGTCGCTGGTTTTTATGCCTCCTGACAGATTAATTTTCCTTAACTGAAACATTCGCAGCCACCGCCGTCGGACTTCACACCTAACAAACTGCCCCCGAGCAGCTGTGTGATGGTGCTACACTGCAAGCTGTCAAACTCAGTCGAGAGGTTCCTCAACAGGGTGGCCCTGCGCCAGTTTCCAAAGAAAAGATCCAAAAATGATCTCCTTCAACACGAAGCCCAAGCAATCCTGCATCTCTCAGCTCATTTGACTTAGACGCTTGACCTGGCATTTCCATGGCTTCTTGCAGTCGATAAGCCTTTATGTGGAGAGCTGCACATAGTTCAGGAGGTCGGGCGAAAGCCCCTGAGCTCTCAGTCAGAAGAGTCTGTGGAAGTCCCTTCTCCCACTGTTTAGCAGAACGCAAACAATCCACTGACCATCCAAGCAGAGGAGAAGTCAAGGAAATTAAGTAATGTGCTTATTAATCAAGTCACCGATAGACTATTGACTACTTGGGAACTAGACAGGGCAAGGAAGGTCCGGTTCACCCTGTGTTTGCTGGGTCAACAACCGCAAAGCCACTATCAGTGTGGCAGAGGATGGATCAAAATGTGCTGTTGGTGACCCAACAAACTCGTGATGAACTGGACTTCCTTCTCTGATGCTCTGTCCAGGTCAGTGTGTTTGTTGGGTGACTAATGACCAGTGCATGGGTCATAGAAGTCCTGCCCCTTTAGAAGCACCAAGCTGTGTGGTGCTTAAGTTGAGTCTACTTCTTAAACTACATTGTATAGCTTTATCCATATCTGACTTTTAATACAGTATCAGAAGGAAACATAATATACATCAGGTGCTTTTATTTATATTCTAATTATTTGTGAATGGATTATATATGAGTAGCACTTCAGGCTCATGTGTCAGTGTTAATTGTACATCATGCATGCCTAATGATTGACTGGAATCTCATATACAGTTCTACCTGCCTCCTCCTCCTTGTTTTTCCTGGGTGAAAGCTGCAGGTTCAGCTTCAGGACAGATTATTTATCATGCTATGGCTTTGCCTAATGCAGCTAGGTAAGTTTGTATATTAATAACTAAGACAAGTATCTCTGCTGTCAGTATAATGCAACTCATGAAAGATGCCACTTTTCTTAGTAATGATATTTTATGTTTTATCCTTTTCTCAATTTTTGTGTTATGTGAACATCATGTTGACTAAATCCTCATTAATGTCTGATTTTTGCCTGAAGGAAGAAGATGACATCACCAGGGTTTTCCGTGTCACCAAAACACTAAATTAACCTACGACCTTTAATAAAGAACTCGAAAAAACGTCCTCCCAGGTTAATTCTTTAACTATACAGATCGCTTCAGCAGAAGACCGATGGTCTAAAAAGTCATTGAGAGTTCGAGTTCATCGAGAGTTCATCGAACAAGAAAAAATCCAGGTAAGCAGAAAGAATCCACAAAAAATCTCACATGGTTATTGTGGCAGAATTTAGCCTCAGAAAACCAGCAAAAATGAGCTGGTAATGCTCAGCAGGTACATCCATGGGGTTGAGTTCAGAGCTAGAAGCTTCTAGAAGACTACAGCTTCAGGCTACTCATTGGTGCCTTCTGTCAGCGTTGGCTTCACTCTACTGACCCGGTGACAGATAGTATCCCTGAAAAAAACAAAAAGCTGGTGAATATTTTATGAATTTTTTTTAACAAAATGTGACTGAAACAAACGCTTGTGTTTATGTTTACATGGGTTTGTTTGTGCTCTAATATTAACTGGAGGTATTATTACACAACAAGAGTATTTAAGAATATAGCTGACAGGAAGCTTTGTTTCAAAGCATGGTTTGTTAGTCCACGTAGAGTAATTTAGGGCCTTCGGTGTGAGTAAATTATTTTGGACTGGATATTTTTTCATTAGTCTGGTCACATCCTTCCTGAATGTAGCAAAGTGCTTTGGGGATGATTTGTAATATCTTCAGTGAGCAGGCTGAATGTTAATAAACCCCTGGATCATTGACCCTTCTAATGACCTTCTCCCTGAGCCCCACAACCAGCCCATAACCCAGATTCCTTCCATTCCGTAATAAGGTTATATTATGCACTGTCATTATTATGAGGACAATAGTTTATGTTGCCCATTGAAATTGAATCCTAAGGGAAAGTTCCCTTCTGTCTTCACAAGTAAGACTTACATTATGGTAATGCTGCCAATTTAGCTGATGCCACGATTTGTAATACAAAAACCCAACCTCCACCTGGAATTTGAACCTCATTATTATGAATGTTAATATTTATTAATGGAATATAGGCAACATCCATCCATCCACTGAGGTTTTTTTTTTTAGTGTTCAGTACTGGTCCCATTTTCATTCATAATTAATCATGACAGTTCATGTATTTCATGGAGAAACCTATATTAATTCATGCTTTGTTCTTGAGCAGTAAATGAGTTAATAAGTAATTTTTGCCCCTTCAAGTGGTCTTACTATTATTGTCTAATTCGTTAACTGTTAACTAATGCAGTGCCTGAATGGAATACATGAACTGTCACGATTCGTTAATGCTGAACAAGCATGGAATCAGTACGTAACACTTACTGGTTACTAGTTACTGGTTAATTAATGCATTAAGTAACCCTGTACTTCTACATTATTCATGTCCTTTCAAGTAAAGTGTGAGCAGAAAATATGAAAATAAAAGTGTTACATCTTACTCTAAATGCTTGCATAATTCACAGGGATATCTAAAGCTTGGTGATTATCATATTATTACAGATAAGCTGTCTTGAGCACGAGTATTTAAAAATAATTTTAATGAAATTTTGTCAACTTTATACCCGGTGAAATTGCATTTAGATGAATGCTTCGACGAATTACAGTTGCAATGATCCAGAGCTTACTTGGTGAACCACAGGGTGCAACATAGGTGCATAGTGTCTGAATCCTCTGACTTAATAAGTCCAGAAGGTTGAGGCCTTCAGTAAGGTTACATGGTGCTATAGTCATGTGTGAAATCGTGTGCTTTATGTAGACCAAATAATACAATAGATGTAAGACAAGTGCAACAGTTTCCAATAAAAAACCATCACACGCACTCCTCCACTTATGATGGGGTTACATTCTGACCATTATGTCCATTAAGAGTAGAAAATATCACGTCAAACATAAATATGACATGATAAATAAGTAGCAAAAAAAAAAAAAACTAATGTCACGGAATAGTAAATAAACAAAAAATTGCTGTAAATAAATACAGTACGTGAAATGAAAATAACACAGAAAAAAATACCATAAGATACACGTAAGTTGTTAAAAACCGTATGAAATGTTTATGCTTGCCATCACTACAGAGACTGGAAGCATGTCTGCATGGATGTGGCCGATGCCCAGGATCGCTAGAAAGCATCGTATTGCATATCGCTAGCCCAGGAATAGATAAAAATTCAACATTGACTATGGATTGTATATCGTTATTTTGACATTGAAACACTGATATATCGTAAGTTCATCCATGGTAAAGTGAAGATCATCTGTATGTAAAATATGACAAAATATATCACCACTTTAGACAAATGAACACAGACAATTTGTGTGTATCAGATACACTGGAGGTAGAATACGGGGTAAAATCCTTTGTTGAGACTAGAGACTAATTGCCTGCAGATTAAAAATGTCCCTGAATATTTTAAGTGTGTTTCTCATCTTGCTTTCTGCCAGAAGGGAGGCTGGGAAAATAGCTAGTGGCGTACCGTATGATCTAGTTTGAGTGACCAAGTGGCCGCTTATGCCTGACAAAAAAACCTTCCACCGTGATACTGTGGGATCTGTGCTTTCCAGAAGCATCACTGCTTGGTGTGCTAGCTGTAGCTCCGAGGACCACAGAACCCTGCGGAGTGAGATATGCTGCGCCCAGCAAATCACCAGGACAAAATTGCCCACCCTGCAGGACATGTACATCTGACTATGTAGGTCCAAGGCATGTAGTTTTATGAAAAACACCACCCAGGCTATAAACAGTTCCAGTGACTGCATTCAGGTTGATGCCTCCAAAGCCTGAGGGCGAGGACTGGCAGACTGAGGCGAAGCTCGTGCATCCGGAGTCATTAATACTAACAGCTTAAATAAGTTAGAACTGCAACCTGCACTTTAAATGTTAGCTCAAATATTTTGTTATAACCTTTTTTAGCCTTTGCTTTTTACATATTTCTATATTTTTAGTACTTAGTTTGTTAACTTAGTATTTTTATTTTGGTGTCCTTCTACCTTACTGTCTTGAGCAGTAACAATTTTATTTCACTGCTGCTGTACCAGTACGTTAATGCATACGACAACTAAAAATCTTGAATCTTGAATGCTAGATTGCTGTGAGCTTTGTGCTGGTTAGATGTCATGCAACCAATGACAATGGAGTATGTATCCATAGAAACTGATTCACACTCGTGGTGACACTTTGGACCGTCATGTGATATCTGATGAGGAAGAGGCATTGGTGGCTGACATGTGATGTGACCAAATGAGATATCAGTGATGGTAATTGCCAGGAATTTAAAGCTGCTGATAAAATAATGAATTATCAATAATAAAACTGGCTTCTTGCCTTGGTATTGCCTCAATGTTTTGAATTTCCACAGTCTTGGTATTCTCTTACTTAATTCCATCAAACCTTAACTACAATAGAAAGTAGTTTTCTGAATAATCTTAAGTTGCACTTACTCTCCCTTGAATAGTCTTACTAGGTTCTCACTTTGTTAATCGTTATAGGTGTTGTTGTGTAGCTGTTGTGTAGCTACTGCTCCAAAACCGCTTAGACCTGAGCTTTCATTAGAAGCTCAGCCTACCTACATACATGCCTAGTTGACTCCTTGATAGCATGGATGGTATTTGCACATCGCTTTGGACAGAGGCTTCTGCTAAATATTTTAACAATAAATCACAACAAGGTGTGCAGTTATGTAAAAACAATAAACGGCAATTTGATGCAATGCCACCGCAAACCAAGGCAGAGATGATTATTTTCATTTGACCTCGAAGTGGTTCGGTCTGCTCATACCACAGCTAGCAAAAAAAAAATTGTGTAATAGAATTAATCAGTCACAGTTTCCAATGTGCTCTTAAAATATAGTCCCTATAAGTACAGAACGTCTGTTCAGGCTCCTCAACTGCGGGAAGTTACCATACAGACCGCTAACAGATATGCACTACTGAAAACTAAGAAAATTTCATAAGGATGACTGCTTATTTATGAGTAAAATGTCGCACAGGTTTTTATATTAGCATATTTTATAAAACATTTAAATGCATTTCTATAGAAATGTTATTCGGCTGTCAGAACTACCTGTATGGTTAGACAAAAAAAATCAACATGTGACATGTCTGGACCAATAAGAAAATAGTATTTAGTGTAAATGTGCATGCAATGCAAATGTAGTTGCACTTAGGGACCTGGTTTTGGTCTGCCTTCTGTCCAGTCTTATCTTCCGCCTGCACATTCTCCCCTTACCCCTGTACTGAAGCCCACTCCCCTGTGTTTTATCTGGGCTAAACCACAGATTGTAAGCCCTGGTGGCAGATTAAGACCCTGAGGCTCAACTGAAGGCAACAAGCTGCCACTACAGACTAAACACCAGGCGCCTAGGGGTTAACGGCTACAGGATTTCTTTTGTGATCTAATCTGAATACTTGTAACCCTTCTGTTTATTAAATGAAGTGATGCATTTCTAATACTGCAGAAGAAGATCAGCAGATAGGCATATTTACACATACACACACACACACACACACACACACACACACACAGGTTTGTAAATATAACTCTGTGGGGACACTCCCTTCATTTCTATGGGGAAAACTCTAACCCCAGCATGATGAACTTAACCGCTACCCAGCCCTAACTTTAATCATAAGTAATCAAACTAAATACGAGACTTTTGGCATTTTTAGTTCCGTTTACAGATCTTTGTGGGGACCTGAACACACACACGCACACACACACACATACATACAGTACACACACACCAAGCATTTTTTTTACAGTTTTACAGTGTATATTTTTTTAGCAATATGTTCCACATTATAATATACAATGGAAAACGGTGCTGGGCTCCTTAAAATAGCCACCATTTGCCTTGTCTGTCACTTTCTTTCTTAACAGATATTTCTTGATTTTGAGTTGTTTTGGTGGTTTGGGTCATTATCTCGCTGAAGAATGAAGCCTTGGTCAGTCAGCTGTAATCCTCACAGCAGTGTGCCTTTGGATTTCGCTGTCACGGGTAGGATACAGATAACAGACTCCATCACCTCCAAAGCAACCCCAGACCATGAAATTACCTCATACTCACTTGATAGTCAGAAACACACATGTTGTCATCTGAAATTTTGACCTATGAGTCAATAATACAGACTTTCAATATTGTCAATAGGCAGTTGTACAGAATTTAAGTAATATACCATTACGAATCTAATCCATGGTTTCAAGTAGGTCATACATTTTACAAGCTTGTTTGTGTAATTTTTAACCTGTTGTATACCTCTATTTTAGGCTCCGAAAAAAAGAAGCTTTGTAACCCCATTGGCATGAAGGGGAAATTAATTAAATGTAATACAATCTGTTGTAGCATTTAAAAAAGTAACACATTACCAGAGTCTCCTGTGGCCAGAGATGCAGTCTGTGCAGAAATAGCATTCATTAACCTTTCATTGTGTTGGTAGAACCTCACCTTTGACATTACATTTCAGTAATAACGCAATTTAATCTGATAAATAAGGGGGCTAGATAGAAATGATACAGGTGATTATTTTTGTAATATCAATTAAGCACATTTTTTCTGTAAAACATTTTTTGCAATCTATTTCAATACCATACTTATACTTATTTTTGTTAATACAAATCATTCTAGGAAAATACTATAATACAGGAAATGCTGAATACAAATATGCCGAGATATATTTTATTATCCATATTTCCGTTTTTTATTACTGATTGTCTAGTGAAAGACGAACTTGGAGTTTATCTGGGGAAACACAGGGCACCTTGAATCAGTCCATCACAGGGCGCACATTGCGCACTGGGGGAAATTCATGCAAACATGAGAGAATATGCAAATTAGACTATACATGTAGCTGGGGGCAAAAATCTAATCCATAACCTTGATTCTACAGTGCTGATGAATGACACATTTTCATAAAGGAGCATAACAGCAGCCTCATCCTGAACATCATTAAAGCAAAGGAGACTGTTAAAGACTTCAGGAGAGACAGGAGTTATACACCCTGTCGTCAGTGATGGCTCTCCAGTGGAAATTGCCTGCAACTCCAAGTTCTTCAGCTTCTTGTACATGATTGTCATATACTGTATAACAGCCCGAATCCTGAATTTCAAGATCACTCAAAGAAGGTCCTGATTGTAGAATAACCTATTACGAATGAATATGTATAGTTAATTATAAAGGAATGACATGAAACAGACACTTGTAAATGGGTATGTTCTACATTTCAACAATTGGAGAGTCTTGCTCATTCCAAGCAACAGCCTAGTCAAGTCTAGTCAAGAGTCTAACGCCGAGGGATTTTACAGCCTGGTTGTCGTACATAAACAGTGTTCTCAACGAGCAGGTGAGTACTTGTTTGGCGTACATCAGACGAAATACCCAGGCTTGGTGGTCCTGGGTATTGACATGCTTTTTCTTAGAATAAATTACCGAACGGTAACACCGTTCGTCCATTCAATCCCCAAGAGGGTTAGGTAAATGACAATGAGTTCAAAGGTCTTTTTAGTAATCATGTACATAGTATGTCAGCAAACCTCAGCGATGATGGCAGTACATTCTAATGGGGAGTGAATTGTTCGGGAAATAATAACCATCCCCATCATCATATCTCATGCCTAAAAAAACTCATGGAAGAATCTGAACTCATGTGCAACTTATTTAACAAATCTGTTATTTTCTAGTTTTGGTTTTTTAGATCAAGTTTTTTTTGTATTGTTTTTAGTTGAAATACAGTTTAGTTTTACTTAGTGTGGCGGATTAGTTATTATTTAAGAGATTTATTTCTATATAGTTTTTATCCATTTTAGTTTAAGTGTTTTTATGTCTAGCGATTGACCAAAGCTGTAGGGCAATTTCAAGTGTCTGATCGTTAGAAAATCATGTATGAATATACAACGCGCAGTACGTACTAACACCCTCCAAATGGGCAACTAACACCCTCCAAATGGGTAACTAACACCCTCCAAATGGGCAACTAACACCATCCAAATGGGCAACTAACACCCTCCAAATGGACAAGATATGTTCCAGGTGTTATATTAATACAAATATGCTGAAATATATTTTATTATCCATATATTTTATTATATATATCCAATATATTGGATTTCCATCAAAGAGGAAAGGTAACCAAATAATTATTGTAGCTAAATAGAATTTTAAAAGCGTATTGGAAATATTACGTTTGTTTTTAATTTTTTTTTTCAGTTAGTTTCAGAAGCAATTGTTATAGTGTTCATTTAGTTGTAGTTTTTTAAAATTTAATTTTCATATTTTGGTTTGAGGCAGTTTAGGAAAACGTTCTCTCATGGTTTTGATTTCCTCTAGCAATTATAATTGCAATTTCTGCTGTTGGTAATCCATTTTGTATAACTGTTTACACAGCGCAGAGTGAAGGTGAGTCTGGAACATACCCAGGGATGTACAGGGCACAAAGTCTGGTAGGGATGTAATTTGCACACCAAGGGCAGTTTTGGGATGGTAATATGCCTAATTAAATGTACTTGGTAGGACACTCAGACTCTCTCTCTCATCATCGTACATAATTAAGGCAATATTTTTTCTAAAATACCCCTCCCTTTATCTTTTCTGCTGTTTCTCAATGCACCAAATGAGCAAAACACGAGGCACACAAACTAAAAAAATGCAAAAAATTCAAAAGGCGCAGTGTGTTAAATGACAATATTTCTTTTTATTTTTTTCTCTCTATTTGAAAGGTTTATTATTTACAAACAAAATAAAACAAAAAAATTGTTGACAAACACCGTTCGTCTGCATATTGTTTAAGAAAGAAGCATTTATCGGTCTTTACACTGTATCAATGAACACAAGAATAATTGTCAGCAAGTTATTAAGAAGAGTATGTGACTTATTCTGTCTGCCCCTTTTCCACTTGGTAAATAAATGAATACATTCTACTGTAAATTTGTAAACCAAACATGCCAATTAAATCTACTGTATTCCTGTAATCCGGTTACTGTATATTTTCTGCTGGTTCGTTTAATATCTTCATACCATGAAACTATCTGTTTTTACTGAGTTGATCATAAATAAATAACATAATGCCCTTTGCAGAATGCTTGCGGTACTCAAAGTTGTGAAAAAAGAGGGAAAACACAGGCGGTACCTGAAGGCAAGTGTTAGAACAGTATAGCACTGCTGTGTATTATTTTTACACACTATGGCATAGCATAAGTAAGATCGGTTGTAATTAAAATATGTTTCACCTTTCAGCATGTAAGGCAAGGAATTTTTAACTATATTATATATTTCTAATAACAATCTTAAACTAAATATTGATAACAGCAGATTTTTTTTATAAGAAAGTGCAATTTTCAATAAATATATACTTAAAATGATTTGCTTTGGCCAGTTTCATTTCACACAATATTATATCCACGGAAGTGATATAAGTAAAAAAGTGCCAAATTGCTAGAATTTGTCATCTGCATAACGTTTCATAATTTCTTGAAGTATGTCAATTCATGCAGACAAATTGAATTCTTAAACTGATTCGTTCAATCTTTTACACTTACTGATATCCATTAATATCTCTCAATTGTAAATGATAATATATATTTGGCCATCTTCTTTGCTATCATCTTTCAAAAATACTGTAACACATATATGACTGAGTGCATGCACATATGTACATATATATGCCTCACACTCATTAAAATGAATGAAACATGGCTAAAGTTTAGGCACAGATACTTAAAATGTCCTTTGTGACAATTCAATGCTTCAGATACACACAAATAATGTCTACATATTGTCTAGGCAACAAACAAAAACATAATTTCACAATACGATTAACGTCAACATTTTAAATAGTATTTTGTAATATTTGTGACAATGCATGCTTTAACATATGAAAATGGAATTTGAATGACATGGGTTGAAATCTCCTAAATCTCTCTGTTGCTTGACACCCCAAGCTGACCCTCAAATCCAGTTTGTTTATCTTATTAAAAATTCCATAGCCATTTGATTATTTGACACTGCTGAGTCTCAGGAATTAATGGTTTTCATATTCAATATGTGCTAAACAATGGGCAGACTTAGTTTAATTATGATTTCCTAACCAAAGCTCATTTTAGAATATTGTGAAATAATAGTTACTTACAGAAATTAAAGTTTTCTGAAAAATTGCATTATACATACTGTTTATCATAATTGGTTGTAATAATCAAGGTTCCAATTTGTTCAGGTGTACTGAATGGACAAACTGGTGCCGTCCTTTGGTATGGATTTCAGTAATTTGCTTCAAAACATGGAAAACATAAAATAGAATGAAACAGTAACTAATCAGCTTGGTGTCATTATATGATAGATACACAGATAGAAGAGATAAACCTTAATACAGACCAGCTCCTGTTATTAAGCAGACTTGTCTTTTCATTGTTTCAAGTAAATTATTGGTAAATTTTGGTCATTAAAAAAAATAGCTAATCTTTTATTTCTTTTTTATTTATACAATTGTACATGATTGTGATGGTCCATTCCGTTTTCAGCAGATGTTTTTGTTTCCAGTGAAAAGGCTACTGAGATATCAAGATAATTCACTCAGCTGTTGTATGTAACTCCAGTCTGAACACACTTCTAATATCACTGAAACTATTGGACCAAATTAGCCTAATTCATGGTGCATTGAGTGAAGATGCTTTTCTGTCAGGTGTGTTGACTTTTGTTCTCAGGCTTGCCCTACCTCAAACGCAGAAAAGGTATGTGCAAAAATGAGCAATTGCTTCAAGGTTTACTAAGATCTAAGTTTGTGCATTTTGTGTGTTTTTGTTATATCCCTATTATTTTAATACGCATACGCTGATGATATTATGCTCCTGACAGAAATGACACGTCGTGATTGAGAATGCACCACAGAGTAACTGTAACACACTACATCTACAAAACTATTTACAACACACGTATAGATAATTGTTATCACAGTCTATTGCATAATGGTGATAATTTTTAGTTTATAAATATTACAAATGTATATATTTATTTACTAAACATTACATAATCTCCATTTCCATCTGAAATTGGAATCAGAAATAAAACGGCTAAGCTACTCCTTGCAAACATTTTTCTTTTTCTAAAAAACATTGAAGCAGCTGGTAAATCATGTAATTCCCTTTGCGCCCATAATGCTGTCAGGTTCTCACTATTTGAGAATGTTAACACAATGAATTGCTAGAAGCCACTGATCCCCTGCCCCCTCAACAGCGCATTTTACGTGTCCTTTACGAATTTCCAGTTTTTTTGGTGTTAATCTCTCCATGTTATTGTTTCCACAGTGATGCTATGGCTGCGTTTTTTTCCCCCCCCCCGCCAAAAAAAAAAAACCCGAAAGATGATATTCGAGTGCATTCCAGTAACAAAAAATAAACAAGCCAAAAATTTTTTTTTTATTCATATACTTCAGAAAGGAAGACTAATTATTATTCTAGTTTTAAAGTTAATTAACTCCAAATATTTTAAGTAGATGTACACATATATTTGAATATACATTCTTAAGTTGTAGGGGAATGTGTCTAAAATATAATACAAGGTAAATATGTACAGGATATTTATAGATTTTTTTTTTTGTTCTGAATAAACTGGAGAAAAAAAATAAAATATTAAAATCCATTCTGTTTTTCTTTTATTTTGTCTCCATAAAAATGAATTAAAACATAATATTAAAAAGGAAAATGGATCATAAATTTGATGCAAAGCGCATCTTGTCTTGCTCTGTATCTGTACTACTTAAGACTGTGGACTCTCTTCGAGAAGCTGTGGAATCTCTTTGCTGGGCTGCGGAGGGCGTACCGCGGACTGGCGGCAACGCTCCGGAGGACATCTGCCGAAATAGACTGACTCGCTGTGGGACGGTGTTTCGGATTCCACTCTGCACTCCCGGCCCTTGCACCGTAGACAAAGGTGGAGCTATGGAAGCCAGGGATTCTCCGGATGTGGGGTGTGGCCGGGACACCAGCGTGGTCTCGTGCGGCAGGGACGGCTGAGAGGCAGAGAGGTGACGGACGTCTCTGCTCAAGCTGCCCGAATGCAGCGCCTGCGTGCTTTTGTGCATGTCACTTCTCTGCGGAGATGGGACTTGCTGCTGCGGTTGTTGCTGCTGCTGCGGTTGTTGCTGGGGTGTAGACTGGGCTGTTTGCTGTGCCTGTTGCGTTGACGAAGGTGCCATCGGCTGTTGTATGAGGGAGAGCTGGGAGGCAGTAGGCGAGCCGTACTGAAATGTTCGCCCGCCACTGAGTGGGGTCTGCACTGGGGGGCTGGACACAGCTGTGGTAAAGGAACAGGGGGATATAATGGCTCCCTGCTGCTGGAGAGGTGTTTGTAGGTTGGGGGATGTGGAGTTGAGGTTACCGTGGGACACACTGGAAACGCCGTAGATGGCCTGGCCTGCTGCAGAGAGGACCCGGGGGGGCTGTGCCAAGCTTGCAGAGGTCAAAAGGTTAGATTGCTGTAACTGGTTGCTGACCAGGGCAGTGGCGTACGGTTGAGCTGGTGAGTTAATGATGGAGTTTCCAGACGCTGGAGTGGAATTCATCCCAGTGACTGACTGTTTGCGGTCCACCATCATCACCATCTCCCTGTCCTGGCGGATAATTTGTTTCAAGATTTCGTTTTCCTGTGTGTTGAAGACACCAGCATTCAAGTCCTTTTGGAACTTCTGCAGCAGGAGCGAATTCTTCTTCCCTGTTGAGAGGCGAACAAGAGAAATGTCTAAATTCAAAGATACATAAGCAAACGTATGAGTTATTGTTTATCTGAAAGAAGTAAGGGCAGCTAAAGGACTTGAACCCACAACTTCCTGGCACGGATCCTTAACCTGCTGAGTTACACGTCATCTGGTGCCATGAATGCAGTTTAAGACATGTTCATATAATAATAGTAATAACAATAATAATAATAATTATTATTATAGTCGCTAATAAATTCCATGCAGATGAAATCATATTCGCCATCAAAATAATTAGTTCAACACTCACTATTAACTCTTTCTTAACTACTTTTTTGTTCACACATACATACACACACACAGGTTTGTAATTATATCTTTGTGGGGGCTCTATGAGGAAAACTCTAATTCCAACATGAAGACCTAGACCTTAACCCCTACCCAGCCCTAACTTTAATCATAAGTAACCAAACAAAATATTTTTGTTTTACTGATTTACTGATTGCGTTCACAGATATTTGTGGGGACCTGGAAAAGTAGGTTTTTATTACATTGTGGGGGACATTTGATCCTAATCTACACACACACACACACACACACACACACATCATTTCTTTTTTACTTACCACACACTGTCCAATGCAGTAAAAAGTGAAAAGGAAAAAAAATGACCTATGCAGGACTTAAATATCAAATGTGAATGAGAGTCATAATCTACTTGTGTACTTTTGTATGTTCTAGTTTACTGCAAAGAACAGAATTTTAAACAAAAATCCTCCCTTTAAAACTATAATGTCAAATTTAATTTCAAGACAATGAAAAGTACACTGTCCTCAGATATCATGAGAGAAATAAACTTTTAAGGCTTGTTTAAGTAACTTAAAATGAGACCTTAAGCGGGATACCAGTGTTTTATGTGTTCTTATTGGCTTGTTTCCATATTTTCCAATACTAAAACAATAGCAAACTATATTTCAAAATATAAAATTGTTTGAGATTTTGGTTCAGTTTGCTACTGAATAAACCAAGGCATTTATTCCAGCATAAGAATAGATTGAATTGTCTATGATGAATAATATGAAAATCATTTTAAGCAGCTGTGATGTGTTTTATTCACCTATGAAGAAGTTATTGGGTGTTAAAAGAAGTTAAATATTCTTAAGTATATCAGGTATAATTATGATATCCTTTAATAAAACTACTAAACGTTTGATTTTTATGTGATACAGCCATTCATATCCTAGCCATATAATCCAAAAAACATTTTTGTTTCTTTTTACTATTTTTCTTCCCATCATTAACTATTTTAAAGTAACGTTTGTCACTGCAGTCAGGCACAAAGCCAGAGAATAAAACTGTCAGTTTGAACGCCCCTCAATGAATCTGAAGAGGTTTCTGAACTCCTCACTTTACTATGTGGACACCACTTCCCTCGTAAGTTATTTCATATTCCGAAGGCCTTAAGTCTGTTTTACCGCTAAGGTCAGCAAATATTACCGCAGTGCAGCAACAATTTCTGCTTCCGCCAATGTTATCTTTTGCGATTGATGTAAAGAACAAACTATTAGAACATATTAATAGAAGACTGATGTGAAGTACACATTATGGCAATAAATGAATCACAAAGTCCAAAACACACACATCTATGTAGTTAGTCACAAAACCAGTCAAACTGAAATGATGATACTATCCATCTGCACATGCTATATGGGTTACGCTGAAAAAAGTGAAACGTCAGGGGAATCAGGACATCCTTAAAATAGCATAAAGATCATATCTGAAATGATCATGATTGCTTCTTTGACACAATGAGATTTCTTACCGTATATTGCTTCACGTTGACATACATACATGCGCACACACGTTCATCATAAAAAAGATTCCTATTTATGCAACTATATTTCACCATTTCCTATTTGCCACATACATATTTTTTTTCACGCACACATATATTTTTGTATAACCATTAACTATGCCTATAACTACCTATAGTACTACCTACAAATTGGTTCTAGAAGCAGAAAAGTCTGACCTGCAGTCAGTCATTTATTCTATAGCTTCTGCTATAAAGGAAGCACATGGGGAGAACCACGGTTACTAGATCTAATAATAAAGGTAATGAATATACAGGGCTGGAGACTTACATGTCACTGAATAATACAGGTGTCACATGCTGATTTTCTGTAGTTTGGGAGTACAACATGCATTAAACGTATTGCAATCACAGAACAGAATAAACCTGTTTGGAGGGAAATCTTCAAAAATAGCAAATAAGCAATTCAATACTCTATACTGTCAAATTGAAAACAGGGTTCTCTTAAAGAAATCACTATGAAGTAAACAGAATGTACATTTTAAATTGAAAATCCAACATGCGCACAAAGTTTACCAGTGCTTAACGATCAATAATTAAGAATAAATTAGGTTTCAAACTACCGATTATTGTACGTTATTGACATAATACAGTACATCTTCTTATGTTTATATTATAATATTTACATTAGTTCAGCATATTGTACTAAGAATAAAGATTTCTTACTAATAATGACACGCGTATCATAAATATATATATTGGGATAAGTGCTGTCAGGTTCCATTTTGAAGCTGGATTGTCGTAAATAAGACGATTATGAAGAGCCCACAAAACGTCCACTGTCTCATGTGAAGACGTATGCCATTCCTGGATGATAACCTTTCATAAATTTCCCCCCCATTTATCAAACATCAATGGAACCAATAAAGATGATTTAAAAAAATAACCAATGGAAGCCAATGCATTTTTTATAATTATAGGCGATATAAGAATATTTATGAAATTTTACATTTAATGTATTATTTGTTATCTGAAGGTAAGGATATTATTTTTACACTGTCCATACTGTTTGTCCTATACATTGCGGCAAAGGTCTGGGGCCTATCCGAGAAACACCCGGCATGGAGCAGACGCACCATTCACACCTACGGACAACTGGGCAACCCCAATTCACGTTTTTAGAATGTGGGGGAGCGGCTGGGATCGGAAAACACCCCATGGGGAGAACATGCACACTCTGCACACCGAGAGCCAAGGCAAGGAACTGAACCCTGGTCTGTAGGGGGTGAGAGATGACCATGTTGACCTGCATCACAATTCCGCCATGCTGCCCCCAAGGAAGGCATGCATGGGTCAGAAATACAAAAGGATAAATACAGATTTAGAATTTTTATATAGCCCATATAAAAATCATGCATGGTTTGAATAAAACAAAGCTGACACTGACATCTAGGTAGTACATGTGAGAATGTAAAATATTATATAATTTCGCAAATGAATAATTCACCGGCCTCTCACGATAATTTCATATTCTGATGATCATAGATGTTACCCTCAGGAGATGCATCGCGCATTTTTAACAAAATGTATGAAGTGCACATAACGTTGTGGCAAAGTAAATGTCGGCCAGACCCCTGCCAGCTGTCAGTGTGCGGGGGGGGGGGGGGGGGGCACTGTGTGACGCTCCTACCATCAGCACTAATTCTGTCTGACAGGGTGGGAGGCAGAGGAGCTAAACGGGGAAGTCAGCAGAATGATGATCAAAGATCCTGCCCTTTGACACACTTAGGATGCTGTTCAGAGATGCATGGAATCCATTTTATGTAAGAATGCTATGCTATATATAAGAAATGACATTTCACATACTCCAGGAACATAAGCCTCATTAACCAACCGCCTGAGAGTCTATTTCTACACATACTTCTGAAACCTAAAAAAGCTGTTTATTCAGATATGTGATAAATCTATCACAGATATGTCCAGATCTGAAATATCCCACATAGATATAACTGCAGTTACTTTAAACCAATAACAATGTGTGTAGAATTACACAAAAATCACCTGCCACTTAAAAATTCCACCAAAGGCTCATGTGAATTAAATAGTCATGTGACTATTTCAACAAAAGATCCTTTATCTTATAATGTTTTCTTTCTTTTTGAAATAGCATCAGAATTTTATTAGACTACATCATAATCATTGAAGAGACAGCAGTTGAGAAGATAATACTTAGTATGTGTTATTTCATACGATAATTCTGAAAAGGGCTAAAGCACCATTCTTAAAATTAGGAGTTTTGTTCCACATCAAACAGTTTTTTCGTGGGGGGTGGGGGATTCATTCCCAAGTCCCAGGACGGTTTCTGCATGACTTAAACTCGATTACACCAGCTTACCTGGTTAAGTAGATTGAATCGTTCTCTATTTGCTGCCATCTCAGAGGGGAGTGCTGCTTTGTTGCCGATCATTCTGGAATGCTTAAGCATGGATTGTGAAACTTAGAAGCCCTAATCTTTTCAAACAGTAAAAATCCATAATAATTTCGTCCCAGGCTTCTCAAAGAGCAGTAATTCCATGCAACCGTCCAGATTTGCCTTGCCAAGGAGCTGTGAGTGCAGAGGTGACCTCTACTCCTAAGTACCAAATACTGAATGTGAACTTGTACTGATGACCTTTGTGGAATGGGTAACTGTCTCTTTACGTTAGCCTGAAACCTTCGTATGGCATACATACTGTAGCCACCACTATCGTATTCCTATTTATTGATATAAATAGACAGTTCATATACCATAATATGCATATGTGTACATTTACCTCTTTTAGATGCAGGAAGTGATCAACATTGTAAAATATACATGCAACCTCATATGTCCAAATGGTATCTAATAAATTCTGATGAATGATGGAATTATTAAGGTTGCACAAATGTAGGCATGTAAGCTGTTGATGGTATTCATTATAAATCTAACCAGAATTTAGTTCCAGTTTCATAGTTAATTCTATTATATCACTACAATATTCAGTCAGTTTTTAAAAAGCCTTTTTTTATTATTCATTGTGAACTATGTAGGCAAATACCAATGTTGAAAAAGTTTAAGGTGCTACACTACTCTGTATGGTACAGTTTTATATTGGCATAAACAAATACAGAAGATTATTATAATTATAATGGCCTATTTATTTGAATAAAGAATAAACCTTTCTTCAGTCTTAATAGCCTGTAAGTCTGTGATTTTAATTTCTTTAAGGGATGCAGACAATCCAAATGCTGTATAGTCTGTGATCAAACACAATTCTAATTAGCATATATTTATCTCTATTTATATAGGGACTATAGGTGAAAATTCACCTTTAACTAACTCTGGAATATTGACAGTTATGTTGATAATTCGCATTGTCCCAGTCTAATAAACCAATAAACCAACGAACAACATCTGTATTTAAAGCCAGTCTATAAAAATGAAATGACTGAAATAAGCACTTTATAAAATGAAAACTGAAGCATTACTAAATGGATTAAAAAGAAATCATAGTAAAGAACAAAACACTTTTTTCCCCTCATCCTTGTAAATGTGCTAAGCTTGTCCGACTGCACTGGGTACAAACAGACTGCAATAGTGTTTGTGCTTGTTTGGATATTACATAAGCCGGGGTTGCTGACTGTATGATTACACCAGGATTGTTTGTATAAGGTGCTTTCAAGTAAGGAATGATGGGGATCCTGACATGCATCCCAAGAAGTTTGGGTGCAGCTACGGCCAGTTCAGAGACATTGAGTCACGTACTGTAACTGCATGTGGAAAGTCACAGAATACATGGCCTAGGAGGCTTAACTTCGTTATTCATTACTTTGAAAAATATTTCCATTATCAATGGTGTATTCATGCTCTGATTTTAAAAGATTTATGCAGGTTATTATTAGTCAGCTAACATGTTTCCTCCTTTCTGTTTTGGCTAATTTAGCACGATGGTGGAGCTTCCAGACACTGCAGCATCCTGCTCCCCTAACTGAAGCCACTTTTTTCAGAGTTACATGGACGATTACAATAAGGATATTCTATTCTATTCTATTCTATTCTATTCTATTCTATTCTATTCTATTCTATTCTAATGACCCTAACGGGCAGACTTATTCAGCTAGCCAGAATGGCTGAAGCTAGTCAGCAAAAAATTTGTGAAATAATGCATGGATCACAAGAAGAATGCAATGATATAGTCACTCCTGAACACCTAAAAAGCACGGTCTGGAAACTCTTTGGATTTAACATAAATGGCCTATGTTAGATAGGTGTCAATCATTTGATTCATTTTAATTTCACACCACAATTCACACAACTTGGTTTTTGCTGCTGTTTTCTCTGGTCATTTAAGATAGCCGACTGCTAATTCCTGCAGATTTAAATGGATCTTGGGATTATTAGCAGTAAACTGAGAATCGGCTACCACTTGTTGGCTGGCGTTCCTGTACTGTGGGTAGATAAATAAATAAAAATGGATTAATATATATTATTGCCCCCTAATCATTTTGGCTTAGGCTATAGCACGACGATGGGCTTGGCCTGTACTGTAATCATATAATCAATATTTGAAATTCTTCAAGTGATAAATCTGTTATAACAATTCAAATGCCTTTTTAAAATGAGCTTCCCAATCCTGCGAACGCAGGGAGGATAACTGAACTACGCATATACTGTAGAGCAGGGTCAGGATTTCAGGATTTCAGCCCCGGCACTAAAGGAGAGGAGCCTACAGTGCCGCCCTACTCACTGTCCCCCTTGATATTCCCTTCATCATCGATGATGCCCATGATGGACAATCAGAGTCAAGAGATCCACATTAAGTGGTCCAGCAAAACTAACATGTACAGCTTCCTCGAGTCTGATGTTCTGATTACATTGTAATTTTAAATGAATTTTTCACTTTGCGGCGAATTCTAGGAACACGCCTGCAACCACACATTTTTAAAACTAAAACTTAAAAGCAAGTAGAAATGAAAAATCCGAAATGCAGTGCAAAAAACAAGAATAAGAACCTACCCAAGCAGGACACTGAACTAATATTTGCATAGTAATTCCTTGCAGCGCCTTTTGCACAAGTACTGTCAAAGTAGAGGTGCATGATTACCTACATAACTAGATGGCTTGTTAAAAAATCATCACAATGGCATGAAGTGTATCTATTCCTGGGGGAAAGGGCCATACATTCATAAATTTCCTTATTTTTCTCATATTATATTATCCAGTTTTTGTTTTAAAGAGTGCTTTAAAGCAATTTTTCTAAATGTTTTTCTTTATTTAAACGCAGAACATTAATTATTTACGAAACAAAAGGGCATTATTTCTCCTCATGTCATATGGCTAATTAGGCGTACCATGTTATACTTGTATTAATCCAAATTCTGAATTGCTGTTGCATGTAAAATGTACGAAAGGTGTTTGAGTCACGAGGCACAGGAAATGGAAATTATTATTTTTTTGTTACTGCAGTGAACTCGCAATCATGGTAGACTCTGAAAACGTAAGTGGAGTCCCAGTTGTGACATGTGTACTGTAATCAAAATGCCCAGTTTTTAACAGCTATACCTGTTTTTATTGAACAAGACACCTAAGGGAATACCTAAACCATTCTGCAATCCTAATGTAAAATCTCTATAAATCTGTTTAAATAATTAAGACCAACATAGAAACATTACGGGTCTAATTCAAATGTTAAGAGAATGTAGATTAGTGTACTTGTTATGTGTTCTTGGAAGTAACAGTTTTTCAGAGTAGGACGTATTTGGTACATTTTGAGTCAGTCCAAATGATACATAAGTGACTAACTGCTTTGAAAAGCAATGTCACAGTCACAGAAATACTTTCAAATGCTGTCATGGTCTAAGGCATGAAAATGAGCATTAAATGTGCCACCCTAAAACCTGAAAGTTTTAGTAGGTTTTAGTAAAGTCCTTGACATTTGCCATCAGCTACTGGAGGCTAAAGATGAAAAGGAAAAAATGTGTGAAGAATTCAATCTAGCAAAATCTAAATTTAAATAATGGTAAGGTGGCATTGTTATTTAATATTGCGTTTTACCTAATTAATGTGCAAACAGGCAGTACATTCAGTTTTTGGTAGATAAGTGTAGATATACCATGTATCATATAGGACTTAAAAAGGTTCATGGATTGGTTTAATGTTGTTAGTAGCTGAAGAATGGTCATTAATGGGGATTAATTAGAAGCCAGTTTATCTTACAATAAAGAAAACGTTTCTATACATGGAAGATGATGAGAATCTGAGATCAACTTAGCATGGGACACTGGAGTCATGGTCTTCAGCTTCAATGCAAGCAACATAAAATCTGCTCTGTTGCTAAATATCTAGATGTACAAGATGGGCTAACTGACTTCCTCCTATGTCCATAATTAGCCTTTAAATTCACTGATCTTGCATTTTGATTTACACAAATAATATTTTTGCTTATGAATACCTCTTATTAACAAATTAATACAGTATATTAAAGGTAGAAGGCATAAAAAATTTGTTACAAATCAAGCAATGTATATTAAGATTAAGCTGAAAATCCTGTATCAATATTAGCAACTTAAAATTAATGTTAAATCAGACAAATGAACTACAGACACAGCTTACTTTAATTAAATACGCAGATTACATGGGATTAATTACATGTCTACCTCATTAACTACTTAACTAATTATACAAATTATGTGAACAATTTTATTGCTGGCTTGAGACCACTCTGAAAACAGGAGATGTACTTTTCTACTTTTGAAAGTGCACGAGCGTGCAGAAAAATATAAAGACATGAAGGATACGGAAGATCCCTTGTGCAATAATATAAAAACTAAATATCTGGGGATGACTGAAACTCTCACGGACGCTTATATGCCCCCAAACATGTGACTCGCCTGCTGTCATGCCCGAGATCTTCATTCAAATCTTCATTAGCTACTTTGTTAAAAATATCAGCTACGTTAGCAATATCATTACAAAATCAATTAGCATTATTCCCTAGTAACAAAAAGTCAGTGTGAAGACTGCATATGTAATGTATTAAAACGCACAAAAAGCAAACCCCATGTATAAATATCTATTCATCTTCTATATACCAATTATCCAGCACGTGTATCTACATGTCAGTTTCCCTAGTTTAGTTTTTTCTGAAATCTTACTTATTAGAAAACATGGATAAAACTGAACAAAACACTGATTTGGGTGAGACTATGTGTGGATGTTAATGGATGCAGAATTTTATGCGTGATCATGCTAGATGTGGAAAAAAAATTGCTGAAAAAAAACGGGTAGTTAATAATATTTTTGCCTGGAGCGATCAATTACCGTGCTTTAACGGGCAATTTTAAATTGCTTGCTAGGAATAAAAGGATTTGCTGTGCAATGTGTCGGAACAGAATTCTCATTAAAGAGGAAGATGAAATCAAAACAAATTTGGTAAATGAACTCCCTGATTTATATACATGTGCTTCTTTGCAGCCACTACGCTGTACGTCTTCCTAAATAACAATAAACAAGTCTCCATTCCGCTAGAATTTTCTAATGCATAAACCATCATAACAAAAAAAGCAGAACTTGAAGGACCTTTAATGGTTACAGCAAGATCCCTTCTATGGGTCCAGACTATGGACGCCTCTATGACATCACAGCTCCAGCTGAGAGCCCACTGCATAGTTTACGCCTGGAGTCAATATTAGTGTTCTGCTCATAGCCATGTGTGCACATGAATGGAGCCAAGGCACATGCTGATGAGGTTAGCCTCCATCCACTCCACAGAGCCAGTTGGGGTAAAGAACAAATCAGGGGAAACCCGATCGCCTCCTGGCCAATGGCATGCACTGCCTTTTATCAACAGACTGATGCTGTCTTTTGTCATTCTGATTTCCAGACAGTGGAGAGCATACGAGTCATGCGGGGTAACAGCATACAGGTGCAGTGAAGGCGGACGAACGTGACGCATACAGGCAACATGACAGAGGGCGGGGGCTGGGGGTGGGCTTACCGATGCGGTCGAGCCGGTCAATAGCCACGGTCTCAAAAGCCCTCCGCATCATGGGATATTCTTCCAGCACCTCGTTGAAGTGATCGACGGACAGCGAGAAAAGACGGCAGTAGGTGTCAGCACGCACACTGGCAGTGCGGCGCCCTTTAGTCAGCAAGCAGATCTCTGTGTGAGACACAACAGAAGCCATTATTATTACAACAGAAAAATCAATACGAACCGGGCCGCAACCGTATCCAAATTTAATTTGCAATATGCAGAGTTGTTTTACACTAAGTGTAGTACAGAAGTCCCTTTATCTACTGTTGAAGTTACTGTGCCTGCGCAACTGAGTCAAAGGTTTTGAATAACATCGTTCGATGCACTTGAAGGAATGTGAAGGGATTTAAACAGTGACTCTCAACCAGACAGGTATAATTTAAGTAAAACTGTGTACATGAACTAGCACTGAGTAATACGACAATAATGAAATAATCGGAACATGGTAAGATATAATATGAAACAATATGAAAGCAATATCATTTATATCTTTTTTGAGGAACCACAAATTTCAGTTGCATTCCTTATTCTTTAGAGAAGACAATAAAAACCACAAACATTGAAATCCACTGAAAAGATAGTGGAATACAAAATACCTTTATGTTATATACTGCAGCACATGGCTGCCACTCAGCATCCTGAACTAACTAGCAGTTAAATTGCTACTAGATAAATCACTAGAATCCCTCTTATGTGTACTGAGTGTCACGATCAGTGAGCGCAGGGTAATGCGCACGGGCAGGCAGACGGGCAGGAAGCAGGAAAGGCAGCCAAAATACAGGGCAAAAGGGGATTTAATCAAGGGATCGAGGAAACGCGGAGCAGGACACATCTACTGACGCTACAAACATCGACAAACATCAATGACGGACGATGAACTGAGGTAAGACAGGGACTGAAATAGACAAAACAAGGTACAGCTGGGTACGATCGGGGAAGCACACGTGGATAATCAGGGGGCGTGGCACACACGAGGATCGTACGAGCTGGGCGTGACACTGACACTGAGTATAACGACAGATTTTTTTTCTACATATGTATGTGTTATTTTTTCAGCCCTGCCTGCGCCCTTTGCCAAATAAAAATGTGGTTCAATGCCAGACTCGTGCCAAAATGTCCTGTCATTTGTCTTGATTCAAATCATATTCACAATACTTAAGTGAATTTTGTCTTGAGTATCAGACTTTTGAATCAGGGCATGTGTAATTGCATTTAAAAAAAAGGATTCAGGGACACATTCTGATTTAGGACATTCCATTCATGAAAATAATAAAAAAATAAATAAAACAAGTAAATTTCTGCAACATGAATACAGATTCCAGTCTTGGTCTTAATGCCTGTTGGAGGAAAAAGACACATTTCATATCTGAGACGTTCTCCAACATCTGCATGTAGGGTCCCAGAACTGTGGGACGCAGGCAGAATACCTAAATCACAATTGTAAAGGGAAGTATGTGAACAAAGAACAATTGGACAAAAGCTGATAAAGGTTAAAACATAACTAAACATATAATAAAACACAAAAACAAAATACTGAACTATTCAAATAAGATTTAATAAAGTTTAAAATTGCTGTAACTATTTTTGTGATGATTTTTAATCATTGGTTAGAGATGGCAGCTCTTTATGATTGATGAAATTGATTGGAAAATTAGGTATACTGTTTAAATATACAGTATTTCCATTTCAAATTGTTTCTGAATAACTTAGTGCACTAAATATGCTCCATACATTGCATACAAGCAGGCTGAAAAATAATGCATCCCTTTCTTTATATATTATTAAGAGAGACGCTTCATATACCTCCAAAATAAGATCCATCTGTTAGCTTAATCTCTTTATTGTGTTTAGTAATGACGCTGGCAACCCCGTGCTGGATGAAGTACATCTTCTTCCCCACAGTGCCCTCACGAATTATGTAGTCATTGGGCTGGAACACTTCAAACTTCAATTTACTCAGCATGCTCGTCACGAAGTTTGGGTCAGCGTTGGCAAACAGCGGCATTGTAGCTACAAGCTTCCGGCAGTTGAAGTTCACAATTTCCTGCAAGGAAAAACAAAGGTCACGCACGGAATTAGTTAAAAACACAAACACAAAACATGTAAACAATACATCTTTTAGATCAGGGGTGGGGAACCTGAGCCATGGAGGGTTGGTGTGGGTGCGGGTCTTCGGGATGACCTCTAAATCAGCCAATCACAGTGACTCCCCAGGACTGGAGCTGAGAACCACCGCCGCACTATTGGACGATTGAAAGGTCATCCCAAAAAGCCACACCCACACCGGCACTCCATGGGAAAGCTCTCCACCCCTGCTTTAGAAGGTACAACGTTCAAGTATATATTCTACTAAATGATTAATTTCCATAAAGAGATTCCCTTTTGTAAACTCATCCCAAACACCAGACATTGGTGTCGTTTTGTCTGAATAAGAAAAGTAGCAGAAAATAAATGTGGCTCCTTACAGAATATAACAGGCACCTCAGCCACTGGCCGTATTCATTACATGTCAAAACCAGCTCAGATAATTAATAATCAATATTTAATATTTCTAACAATGATTAGTTAAATAACTCAATGATGTACTGAGTAGCCAATCAAAGTGCGCTAGTGGTTGAGTCAACAAATACATGGTTGTATTGGATGGGGTGACTCTAAGAGAGGTTTTGAAATGGTTACAGTACGCTGACACACTTTGAAAGACGTAATATTATAGTTTTACAACAACATGAAGATCAATGAAACATTTTTTGAGCCTAAGAGCTTTGCACAATACTGCATATGAGTGTATGTTTTAGTGTATTGGTTTGCATAAAGTGATTGAAACTGAATCAGGGAAATGTTTCAGATTTATGAAAGATCTGAACGAAGATCATAAAAGAATCCGCAAACATGTTTATGTTACGTTCATGTTTTTTCTCCATTATTCTGCTCCTCTTTATTTTTTTTTTTGGCTTTTTTCTGTCTTAATGATAATCTTCTTATTTCTGCTCTGTTCAGCGTTCAAGAATTGTTCTCTTATTTGATTAATAATTAAGTTTAATAGCATATTAAGTCTATCTCATTTTAAAATGTTTTGTCACGTGTGTGACTTGCACTCTGCCATACTTCTGATTATTAGGCTTCCTCCTTTGGCTTAATAATTATTAATCCAATTGTGTCAAATAGCTTGATTCTCCCAGGGTCATTTTCTCAAAAATTCCATTACGCTCGGTGGAAAATCGATGGCCTTAAAAGGGCGTACGCATCTATAAATGAAAAACTAATAAAACATTATTTGCGTGGAAATTTCGGGAACTGCTGCTAACCGAAGAAAACCACTCTTTAAGAAGCTTTGACTCGGATTGATAGAGTACTGATTGATTTTCAATAACCATACAGCTGGGTGCAATAATGAACAGTAATAGTTTCAGCGGTTTTTGTTGCATTATTGTTATCAATGAACAAATATGGCTCCAAGCAGACTACTTATAACCAATGCTATTTAATAACTACTCAACCTATTCAATGATTTGCCCCCTCACCATAGTCAGAGAATGTCTGAAGTATATCCCAGGATGCACTGGGAAGAAGACAACATGCATCCAAGCGTGGATGCCAAGCTATCTGGGGGTAGACACCTATACACCATAAGGACAGTTTAGAGACGTCACTTAAACCGAGGCCGTGGAAGAAACCCGGATTCCCAAAGGTAATCCACATAAACAAAGGGAAAAGATGCAGATTCTGCACAAACACATACAACACTCATCCCTTAACTGCTTATGGTATAAATAAATAGGCACTGTCTAATCAACAGGTCCTCCAAAACAAACTAAACAAAAGCAACTCCAGAGAGTACAACTCCAACTCCAGAGAGTGCAAAAAGCCAAAGCCGTCAAAGCAAAATGCCACTTCACAGAGCTGGCTTGAATATTTGCATCAGAGGACATGTATTAGAGCAGGATAAGCTTTCAGTGGGGACCATACATTAACATAGAAGACGACGGTCTATATTTCTCCCAAAAAGTCATAACAGCCTTGGTGAGAAAAACAGCAGTTTTAGCTGATCCTTCTCACCTGTCTTTTGTCTTGACAATTTCCATGCCAGAAACTGTTTTTTCAGAGGTTACTAGGCAAGAGAAAAGAGCTGTATGGACTCCTTTAAAGGGACAGTCTGCAAAAGCGCTAACAGCATCATCTGACTAAATGGTATATTATCCACCCCATGGGTCTTAACTGGGATAAGTGGCTGGATGATGTATGGATGGATTTTTCCATTATGGAAAAAACAACAAAATAACTCTCCCATAACTTTGCAAATAGTATCGTTTAACTACCATCTTCAAGGAAGCATTTCTATTTCAGCGAGATTTTTTTCTTTTCCCTGATTTGCTCTCTACTAAATTATCCAATTTGTCATTGCACACGGACATAATTTCTCATGCAAATAAAAGCAAATCAGACTCATTGCACGAGGGCGCGGAAGAGGAAGTGATTTGTATATGTGGTGTCATCTGCCACCTTTTGAGTTTTGCTTACATGTACAATTATATTATTTGCTGGAAAACCACGGGGCATCATTATTATACACACAGCTGGGAGGCTGAAATGGATATGACTCAAACTATGCCTTATATAACAATTTTATATAACTGGTTTAATTCCTTGCATCATTAACTCTTAAAACTATGCTATCAGATATGCTACAATCATTGTTTTCATCATTCAATCCACATTCATTTTTTAAAGAGCTTTGTATCTGATTTATTAGCCTAGATTAATTGTATTTTTATACTTATTTCTCATGTTACATATTACATAGATAGATAGATAGACAGACAGACAGACAGACAGGCAGGCAGGCAGGCAGACAGACAGACAGACGGATAGATAGATAGATAGATAGATAGATAGATAGATAGATAGATAGATAGATAGATAGATAGACAGACAGACAGGCAGGCAGGCAGGCAGGCAGACGGATAGATAGATAGATAGATAGTTAGACAGACAGACAGGCAGGCAGGCAGACAGACAGACAGACAGACAGATAGATGGATGGATGGACGGACGGACGGACAGAAAGATAGATAGATAGATAGATAGATAGATAGATAGATAGATAGATAGATAGATAGATAGATAGATAGATAGATTTTAGCTATATATCTATTTACGTATTCATTCATGCGTTGATTTAATCTAATTTAATCATTGTTCATGCCCTTTCTCAAGGCTCCCTTTACTGCATCATCAGTGCCCTATTCAACCTTTGCATGCTGAGCCTCAATGGGGAAAAGTAAATGAATGTTAGTCCCCATCACTCTTTTTTGTCCCTTGCATCATTAGCTGTTTAATTTACCGAAACCGAGACCGATGACTTGTGCTACACAAAGGGCTCTTCATGAACAGAAACCATTTCTAATTGGTCACTGTGCTGGAGAGACCGATGATAGCATTAGTTCCTTTCCTGCATTGCAGTAAGTCATGATTAAATGTGCATCTGCTGTGTAATGTGGATTTCCAACATATATTTTATGAAACATAAAGACAATGCATGGATTTATGGAAGTTATTTGTTAATTACTACTGTATGTGTTTTCCTAAACTTCAAAATGAAATATAAACATGACTGTCAATAAATCAGTTCAGGCACTGAATTATAAATTTCAGTGTACTGGAAAAACATGAGAAACTGTGGCACTTTTCACAGTGTTTGTATATCACATGCAGTACTTTCTTCTCAATTAATAGCTATGTACTAAAAAGCAATAGTAAAATTATATATTAAATACTTCCGATTTAATACAACTGGACAGGTTAAATCATAATCAAGTAAAATAAAAATAGACAATCATTCATGCAAATAATAAAATAGCAAAACTGATTTTTGTTTATGCAGTGACAATCTCAATGACAAGAGATACTGGTGAACACAAATTTTTGTTGTTTTTCTTTAAAATATAATGAAGTTCAGTTAACATTATTTGCATTAAACATTAAAGAGGCACCAAATGGATTTTATATTCGATAAACAGAAGACGACGGTCTATATTTCTCCCAAAAAGTCATAACAGCCTAATACTCAGTATTAGGAGCGCATCGTTCCACCAGATTCTAGCCAGAAAACAGCAGGTTGTGTTTTAATACCGCAGGTCAGACATACTTAATAAACTCGCCTATCACTGGTCTCTGATTACTGCCTCTAATTAAGTCAAGTGACTCTGTTTCTAAGAGCTGCTTGAGTCCTGCTCCCTAGGTGGAATTTAACGCTTTGTTCTTCCGTTGTTCCCCTTAAGCAGATAATGAGCTTTTCTCAGCGAACTCTTTTCCCACCACAGACATCGCTCAGGGAGGGGAGGCCTCCTGGCTCTGCGGGTACCTCTGCTGTCTCACACCTCCAGGACTGGGGCTCTGAATCTCATTTCTACTCAATGTGCAAAGTTTCCTCAGGGTTCCCTGGTTTATTATGCCATTAGGCAAACTGATATCTTTGAATTACCCATAGTATGTATGCGCCCCTGCAATGGACTGGCATCACACTCAGTGTTTACAGATACACACACAGGTTTGTAATTATATCTTTGTGGAGACTCTCCATTCATTTCTATGGGGAAAACTCTAATCCCAACCTGACGACCATAACCCCTACCCAGACCTAACCAAACCAAACAAAATACAAGTCTTTTGGTATGTTTAGTTTTTTGATTGCCGTTACATATTTCTATAAAACTGAATTTCCCATTGTGGGGACCAAAAATGGTTTGTATCCGATTGAGGGGATACTTGGTCCCCACAATGTAATGTATATCTGAGCCACACACATAAACAGTACTGTGTAGAACCTACGTCAAGGTAGACGAGTTCAGAGGCCATTTTGCGCACCACTGTCATATTGAGCTGTTGCTTTTGCACTTCCGGCCTTCCTGTTAGCTTTAACAAGTCTGGCCGTTCCCCTCTGACCTCCCTCATTAACAAGATGTTTGTTTCCCACAGAACTGCCAGTGGCCGGATGTTTTTTTTTTCATTGTTTATTCTCTGGAAATGCTAAACAGTGAGAGATGCTGAAACCACCTCGTCTGTCAGCGACAACCACAGCACATTCGAAATCACTTAGATCAAGCATCAGAGCCGTTCTGATGCTCAGATAAACAGTGACTGAACCTCTTGACCCCGGCTATATGTATTCAGTTACAGTGGCATGATTTTCTGTTTGGCGGAGCAAGGTGTCCCAAGCAGACAAGCCATTGAGTGTATGTGTATAGAAAGCATTCTGGTTTGCATTTCTTATACCATAATGGCTAAGTAGGTACGTACAAATAGAAACACTCATTAATGCCATTCAAAGGGAAGGTGACCATCGGAAACAGGGAGGCCTGTCACAGAAGACAAAGGTTTCCATGATAATTAGTCTCAATTGTCACTCATACCGGGAAATTGACTTATTACTGTTTCATGATTTGTTTCATTTAAAAGCCAGTTTCAGGTTAGACACATGTAACCATTTTGTTCTTCACTGACTACATTGTTTCTTCCACCCCCCCCATGCTTTTATGTATTGTATATAACCCCCCCCCCCCCCATGCTTTTATGTATTGTATATAACCCCCCCCCCCCCCCCCCCGTGTTTGTTTGGAATTCCGAATGAAAGGTTTCGCAAAGTCACTCTACCTCTTTCAGTGGATCATTCAGCTCACTTAAAATATTATCTTCATCAAAGATCTTGCCCTGG
Source organism: Brienomyrus brachyistius (assembly GCF_023856365.1). Taxonomy (NCBI): domain Eukaryota; kingdom Metazoa; phylum Chordata; class Actinopteri; order Osteoglossiformes; family Mormyridae; genus Brienomyrus; species Brienomyrus brachyistius. The sequence continues at coordinate 19,211,538 of NC_064539.1, read as the reverse complement.
TACCGGTGCTCATAGTAATCGTGTATCTTCTGTCGCATATCTGCAGGTAGCTTGTGGAAGGACATGTACTGCTCCACTTGCTTGTACTGTAGAGGAAAGAGAGAACAGACTGTTTAATTACTATAACGAACTGAATGAATCATCTAAGATAAAGATAATGCATACAAGTAATACTGTCTACTTGAATTACACTGATTGAAAATGTTATTGTTGTACAATGTACACATATGCAACTACAATGTCATTATCTTCAACAAACTGATTATGACAATGACAACCACTGCCTGAAACGTAGATTTGGCATACAAAATCTCCCTGGAAAGTATTTTTTGCATTCAAATAATGGGTTAATAAAAGTCCTTTGTCTTAAATGTTGCTATTTTTGATGTACGATCTTTATCCACATTGGTCATGATAACCCTGTGATGGAAACTGATCTGATAACAAGTGATAAGAATATGATTCAGGAAACAGTGGCAGGTTTTATTTTAATTCATCGCTTGAGCATCCTCTGGCATGTATTAACAGTGCGTTTTGCATTCATCCACCTTAAAACCACTTGCCCAGCACTGGGACCCTGGGGCCTGGGGCCTGGAGCCTATCGCAAGCAGCACAGCGCAGAGGTGCCACCCGCATGGAATGCAGATTCACTTAACTGTCTGTTTTTGGGTTGTGGGAGGAGACCAAAGTGCCCAGAGGAAAGTGGGGCACCTCGAAAGCTGGGGGTGTAAATCCCTCCTCTGGGGGGTGTAGAGATTGCGTGTTTTCCCCGTCCTACATGGGTTTCCCCCAGGTTGGTAAACTGCTCGCAGTGTATGATTCAGCATAGTAGGCTGTGCCATATCATCCCATCCAGGGTGTCCCCTGCCTTTACAGGAAGTGCTTAGGAAGAGGATACATACCTACATGACAATAACTTGTCGTGACTTCAATTTAGCTCGAATTCTACAACAATCCCAGGAACCCTGCCATCCTTCAACCTGATTTCTCTCTCTTTTTTTAAGACTTTGAAGAATAGTTCACACTAACTGGAGCATCAGTAGGTGTAGCAGTCGCCGCATAAACTGCATATGTGCTATTCCCTGCCTTGCCTGTAGGAGGCGAAAATGGTTCCTCAGCTGACTTCATTTCCCCTACTGTCAATCAATAGATAGAATTTAGGCCCTCAACCACATAGTGCTTTCAGTGCCTTAACTGCATGGGTCAGTCAGATATTCCAGAAACTTTTTTATTTTAATACATACATAAGTCATTCCCCTCAAAGAGCATGACATGGCATAAATAAAAAAGCAAATGCAATTTAGAATATGCATGAATGAATATTAATTCAGTCTTTGAAAGTGACTTGCTAAGATGCCGTCTTGATAATTTGCATATGGGACATATTTGAATCACTGTTGGCCTCAGCCTGAGCAGCTGTCATGAATCCAGCACGTCTCTGGAACGCATCTATGATGGTTTCAGAGATGCTTCTGTTGCAGCTGTGGAGATGATTTCAGCAGGGGATTAAAACTACAGATTCAGTGCTTTTCTGATGCTGAAGAAGCCACCAAACATTCGATGGGCACACGGGAAGGATCTTGTCTGTGTTACGTAAAGGCTCTTCTGGTGTGTCATGCCTAATTAAAATGTACAAGGTTAATCAGCTTTAACATAAGGCAGAATTACAGACAATCTTGCCTTATTCGTAAAAAGCTTAATAGTTCAGATTTTCATGCCAAACTGAAATATGGCAAGTAATTGATTGTTATCTACTAAGCAAACAGTTATAAAACGTCTTATTGCTTTTAAAGAACCTACACGACGGACCTCAGTGCTAAAACAGTATATGATGGCAATTATTGTAAATCTAGCTATAAAACTCCCTCACCAAAACTGCAAAGCATTTAATGGATGCTGCCCAGAATCTGTTTCACGCAAAGGGAAGGAATGTCAATTTAATATCTTCTCTTCGGTATACCCTAAATTAAGCCGATAACATCACTTGTCACAGACATTTTCAGGTATAAAATAATCAACAATAGCTCTGCCTAGATAATGCTGTAAGTAAAAAGCAGCAAAACAGATATTATTTACGTCAAATACTATCTGAAAATCTTTCACACACTGTGGGGTGTGAGAACAATACATCTAAAAACAAGTACGTAAGGTACAAACAAGTGCGCCAGGTACAAACAAGTACGCTAGGTACAAACAACATGCAAGGTACAAACAAGTACGCAAGGTACAAACAACACGCAAGGTACAAACAAGTACGCAAGGTACAAACAACATGCAAGGTACAAACAAGTATGCAAGGTACAAACAAGTACATAAGGTACAAACAAGTACATAAGGTACAAACAATATGCAAGGTACAAACAAGTATGCAAGGTACAAACAACATGCAAGGTACAAACAAGTACGCAAGGTACAAACAACATGAAAGGTACAAGTAAGTACGCAAGGTACAAACAACATGAAAGGTACAAACAAGTATGCAAGGTACAAACAACATGCAAGGTACAAACAAGTACGCAAGGTACAAACAACATGAAAGGTACAAGTAAGTACGCAAGGTACAAACAACATGAAAGGTACAAGTAAGTACGCAAGGCACAAACAACATGAAAGGTTTACCTTCTCTTGATACTGCCTTCGAGACGAGTCCAGGGACTGGATGAGGGCGGTGGCATGGCCGACAAACATGGCGTAGCAGGTGGCACCCACAATCATGCTCAGCATGGTGATCCACAGGTCAGACATGCTTACAGGCGCGCGGGCTCCATAGCCAATGCAGAGCATGTGGCTCATCGCTTTAAAGAGGGCGTATGAGTACTGCTTCCCCCAGGAGTCATTCTGGAAGAGAGACAGAAGTAGAGGCAGGAGGTTATCGGATGCAACCTCCGAGACGAGGCTTTTTGATGGATCACCGCACCACCCAAAAAACATCCTGCCAACATGCCCTTCAAGCTTGAGAGGTTTCTGTCCATGAAGTAAATTTTTTTTATTTATTGATTTTGCTGGCACATACAAAGCAATTAATGGTTGTAAACCTTGATAAACGACACCACTAACATTCATTCATTTTAGACAGCAGATTCATAGCTTTCCCCTGGTCACGTGGATTTTGTAGTGGACAGAAACAAAATGGCTTGGGTGATTGTACCCTGAGGTGGTGATTTCAGGTCCAGAGAGTACAAATCCCTACCAGGATTTTGCTTCACCCACCCAGTTGAGTATAAAGAGTCACAGTCGCAGACTACTCAACTGTTTGGTCGAAACAAAATCTTGATCTGGATTTGTACTCTGTAGGCCTGACATCTCTCCCTTTGCTTGTGCCTGCGTGATTTTTGTCATTATACATTTGTTCATCTTATATCTATTACATGGGATGCCTGGGATAGAAAAAATAGATCAAACACAGTTGTTAATCTTATCTCACCTAATGTGAATGCATGTCTAAATATATAGATAAAAAGTAGGCAAATAATACATTTACAAAAACACTTACACAGTTTGTCAGTGTACAATACTGGGTTACCTAAGGTTCTACATATAAAATACTTCCTGGTACTAAAGAATAACATCTGATAGATTTGTTCCATAATAGTGTCTCCTTTTCATAAGCTAATTATCAATATTGCTATTATTTTCACAGTTTGCATAATAATGATGAGATATTAGCAGGCTGATTGTCCTGTTTTTTCTTCACTAAAAGTTAGTGTAGTAATACTAATAATAATAAAATTCAATACCAAACCATAATAACTGGCTCTGCAGACAATAAACTAGAAAGCCGTTGCCTTCTGTCTGTGATGATAAAGGTAAACAGGCTGTGTGTAACTTTTCTCTTGCTCAGCGGCCATCAGCCAGGTGCAACTAACAATCGGAGTTGAATTGCTATTTTCTCTGTTTCCTTCATTAAAAACGTAGCAATACGTTACCTATTACCGGACTTCACAGCAGCCATTCATTCTAGTTGATAGAGGTTCAGTCTTTTCAGCCACACCCTATACATTTTCTTTTTGGTTTGGATAATACAGTATTTCCCAATGTGGGAGGGAGCAAAAACATGGACTGCTGCAGGTCCCCAAGGACCGGACTGGGAGACACTGGCATAATAGACCAGTTATAGTACTTATCTGCTTGAATTGGCACAGAACCAGTCTATTAGGACCCGGGCTTGAGCACCTGTCAAAGCCTTTCAATCACAGGCACTGCTGACTCTTATTGCACTTCACACAAACCTCAGACATGCAGGCATGCACACAAAAAATCTCAGCCCCTGAAAGACGTGACCTCTCAAATCAGCCAGAATCCAGCTTCTAGACACCGATACCTGCTACTAAATCAGAAAAGGAAAAGCTGAACATTGTTTTCCTATAAAATCTAATTTTCAGCGATGGACAGGAAAAGCAACAGCAATGCAATAAGCACCACATACCCCTCACCTGGATCTGGTGAGACATAATTACTGCACAATGCACACGACGGCCGTACTTATTAATCATTTATGTTGTGGCTACCTGGTTAAGAGAAGCTTGATGCGGAATACATATTTAAGAGGGTTAAAAAGATGACATGGTGTTTCAATGATCTTCCTCATACTCTTCATGATTTTAGTCATGTGTGAGCAAAAGAGTCTGTCTCTGCACATTGTCCCCACCCACAATTTCTCATATAGTTATATCTATATATAATCTGTAAGAAATATAACAGAGAGAGGAAACTTGTATTCTGTTTATGTGGAGCTATTAAGGAGCCATGTTACTGTACATAGGATCATATGAAATGTAACCAATACACTTTATGTATAGTTAGACAGTTATAAAATATAATGAAATGTGATGCTTGTATGATAAATTATTAATTGTGGGAAATATATAGCATTATAGATATGCTATAAAAACAAAAAAAAGTATAAAGACATATTTTATGCCAGTGTATTTTGAAAATGCTGGAATTGGTTGTAAAATAGCAAAATACGTTGTCACATTACAGTCAGCAAAATTTTATAATGTTACAATGTATTAAATCCTTTTGAAATGAACTTGTCTTACGGTTAACTGAGTGATTTTCAAAGCTTCGGCAGATGATACACTGTATTTAGAGAACATGTCAGACGACAAATTTAGTATTTGATCTGAAGCTTGTTCACAGAAAAGCAGGGATTTCAACTGCTTTAATTTAGCTTACAAGGTTATTTCTGTTCAGAGTATTAAGATCAGAGTTTATTCTTTAAGATGTCCATAAATGCTGGAGTTAAAGGAAAAAAAAAACATCACATTGATTGTTTTTGTAAAGCAACACAATAACTCTGGGTCTGTAAAAGGCAATAAAATTACAGGGAGAGAAGGTAAAAGGAAATTTTACACAAAACTTTTTCCAAAATCTGCTTGAATCTGACATTTCTGGTGATTGTAATGACTGATTCCTAAATGGACACAGATTATTTCATTTATATATCTGGCCAGTTAATAATCATGCTAAACATAGAAAGGCAAGGCTACGTCACACTGGGCCTCGGATAATCTGCAATTATTCTCATGCGATTCTTTCCTTTCCCGTTTTTCTTTCTAATGTCAAATAGTCACATTTTTTTGCATAGACCCTCACAAATCTGATTATACACATACCCACCCATCTCCTAACCTCATATCCTAGTCAGGAGTGAGGGGAATGATATAAAATACATGAATTATATATACTGGATTTACAGGATTCCAGTCCATCACAGGACATACACACTCACAATGTATGAGTCATCGCCAACTACTCAACTTTCTTGGGGGGGGAGGGAGTCAAAGCCCCTCACTCCAGCAATGTGAGGTGAATGGTATGCTAGCTAGCTCAATGTGAGGTGAATGGTATGCTAGCTAGCTCGATGTCAGGTGAATGGTATGCTAGCTAGCTCAATCTGAGGTGAATGGTATGCTAGCTAGCTCGATGTCAGGTGAATGGTATGCTAGCTAGCTCAATCTGAGGTGAATGGTATGCTAGCTAGCTCGATGTGAGGTTAATGGTGTGCTAGCTAGCTCAATCTGAGGTGAATGGTGCGCTAGCTACGTAGCACAATCTGAGATGAATTTATGCTAGCTAGCTCAATCTGAGGTGAATGGTATGCTAGCTAGCTCAGTATGTAACCTCACTCTCCCTGTCAGCCAGAATCCTGGATTTGAGTCTAGCAGAGATAGTGTTTATTGAAATACGATTATGTCAATCTGCAACAGCATGAAGAGCATAACGGACTCCTTGTGATTTTTTGTTTCTGAACTAGTTTAAAGATATTTCATGTAAATAATTAAATCTTGGGAAAAAATTAATTGAACAGTAAAAAACAGTAAGGATAAATGTGATTGTTTTAAAAATTCAATGCAATGTGATACTTTAGGGCTGCATAAAAAAAGAATATTATTTATGTAATTTCAGATCCTCGGCACTGACACATGGAGCAGAACACTGATTGTTATAAAGATGTGCCTAAAACCGCACCATACTTGACTCTCATTTTTCCCATTTAATTTCAGATTAAATTGTTAGACAGAGCTGACACAGATGCTGTATGAGGTCATTCACTTGTCTGTCGTACATTTTCAAAGACGACACTCCGAGGCATTCATGGAGATCACTGCTAACTTTGAACACTCCATGCTCTGCAATACACTGAGCAACTGTGCACAGAATGTGAAGTACAAGATGACGGAAGGCAGGATCTTGGACTTGTCTTACACTAGCTTGAATGACGCATACTGCATTGCTTTGTCAGACACGTCACAGTCTTGTGATGTCACCAAATACAAGCGCCTTGTTCAGTGACAGGTCTTTATTATGAATGCTATGAAATTGCGGTCAAAGCAATAAATACATCAAGACACAAGGAATATCAATACAAGCAGATAATGAAGCGCAATAAATCATGTGAAGCATTTGTAAATTATATTAACCTATTTTTAGGTTAGTTAGTTATTAATGAACTACATGAAGCAAAAATTTCAATTAATTGATTGCAATTTCCATGCCTGTTTGCATACCTGACCTATGGTTTCTTAAAATAAAGCACCTACTTAACCCATGTACTCTTAACTTTAAGGATCTAGTTATGAAAGAATGGTATAATATCTGGGCTAGATGGCATGATTTTCTGTATCCGCTGTTGGTATTTTAGAAACCATTGCATCACTTCCAGTGTTTTTAACACCTGACAGCAATCAAGACTCCTTGTGACCTTGTCCCATCAGACCACACCCTAGCAGACCACACCCTGGCAGACCACACCCTGGCAGACCACACACTGCCACCTGTATATTAAGCACCCCTATTACTTTATCTCCTAATTAGGTAAACAGTAATATAAGCTTTTGTGAAGTATAGTGGCTGTGCTGGTTGTTTGTTGTGATCCTCCAGTTTTTCTCTAGTACATTGACCCTGTTTTTTTGAAATGCTGATCTAGGCCTGAAATCTGACTGGTTTTCTGACCATAACCTGCCCTTCAGAATAATGACTGTTGATGAACCTTGATGTGCCAGTAAAAGATTTGCTCTGCACATCGATCGCTGCCTCGATTCACTGCAGCATAGCTCATCCTGACAGGTACAGAAAAGCTCCAAGAGTAGTGGCCAGGCTGAGTGAAAAGATTCACTCAACTTCTTCAGACAGTCCAATCACCTCTGATTCCCGCAACCCCCGTGAAATATCATCAGACACATTAGCTGGTCCTTCACGCCCCGCAAAAAAATCTAAGTATTTCCCAGCCATATATTGTAACTGTCACACCTGAGAGGTATGATGGCAACCCCAATGTACTGAGGTACTGTTGCAGCCTTCCCTATATACGACCCTTTACCCAGAGAAGTTTCCATCTTCCATTTTCCATTGATTGGTAGAGCTCTGGACTACGCAAAGGCTTCATGGCATCAGAATAGCCCTCTTTTTAATTCAGAGACTCAATTTCTCACACTGTTTCACCAACTGTTTAATCATCTGGCTGCAGGCAGGAACCCAGTACATCTACTCTATGACATTCATCAAGAAAGTCATTCTGTGGCTGAGAACGCCCTTGAATTTTGCACACTGGCCGAGTGTAGTTATCGGACTGAGGCAGCTTTATTAACAGGACACGACCATGGTTTAAATTCAGAACTTCACCCCATCTCCAGTTTGGATCAATACACCCATAAGTCCTTTTCCATTGACAGTCTTCTTCCTGACCAATGGAGACCAAACATTTCACCCACTATTCAGGTCCGGTGCTGTTTCTGGACCCTGAACCAGTTCAACTGGGTAGAGCATCCATTCCTTTGTGTTTATATTGTGGGAAACCTGTACATCACTAGTTGGAGGGTCTCAGTGAGTACTTGTGCCTCCCCAGGGATCATTACAGATTTTCTGAAGGCCATTTGTGATTCAAACTGTTTCTTCTGTGTTTTAGTGCTTCGTAAATTGGACCATTCAGATCTTTTCAGATAAATCAATTCCTGATGAAGCCTGGAACCATGTCTTTTCCTGCCCTGTATGAGCTCAGTTCTCAGTCTGCCTTCAGGTATGTTAGAACCATTGGCAGAACCTCATAAAGCCTATCAGAACGGATGTTATCATGGACTTTATATCACAGTTTCAGTGTACCGTAATAGAGTAGCTGTGGGCTGGTTTTCGAAAATGTGTTGTCTTGTTTCTCTACATGGTTTGTCCTCTGCCGTGGAGCTCAGAAAATGTTTATTCAATCAGGTTTTTAGGTTGCACAGAATTCCTGAGGACATTGTTTTAAACATATAGTTCACATCAGGATAATAATTTATATCAAATGTGTAAACAGCATTTTGTGAGGACCCTTCCATTGTTTCTGTTGAAAATGGAGTCAGAAAAGGTTTTAGCTGTGTATTAATAGTTTTGTTGGAGTGGAATCTGGGAAGCGGCCCATTTTCAACTTCGAAGGTCTGAGAGACTTGTTCCTTTCTGGTCAAAGCGTGCCTATTGATTAAATTCAGTTTTCTATCTCTTAGAGATACTACCAAGGCATCAAAAATCATCAATTCTCCCCACCAAAGCCTGTGTTTTTTTACAGCCCCTTATTCCTGACCTCTACTCCTGCTGTGCCTCCCTTCCTCTTTCGGAGGCTGGCAGAGAATCAGCATATTCATTCGATGTCTTATTGGACTCCATATGCCACAGGGGACCGTCCTGGGTTCCAGAACATGACATCCTCAGCCACTACCTGAACAAGCACTTCCATCGTGCCCTTCCAGACCCCTCAGCTCCGTGCCCTTGTGGTCACCCACCTGGGCATCATTCCAGGGTGTTGGGTACTATAACACCTTCCGCCAGTCAACACTCACTGCACCTACACCAACTGGAACCATGCCCTGCCTTGTGCTTCACCAGAATATTAGAATATTAGTCACACCTGTTGTCTGTCTCCAGGGTTTGTCCAAGGCATAACTGAACTAAGAGGCTGCTCAGATACCACCAGGGACCACTCCCATCTGATCAGCCTGTCAGAATGGGAAGAAAGATGACAGCTGACAACTAATCAAAATTTTACTAAGGCCCCAGAAAGGGTTAGACCAGCCCCACTCGTCTCCTTTGATATATCCGATTGTGTCTGACTATCATGTTTAACTTTTGCCTGAGCTATTGACCACGTCTTTTGGATTTTTGATATGGACTCGTCTACCATACTTGTCTGACCCTAGCCTGCCCTTTTGTGTAACAATAGTGGATTCCGTTTTGGTATTGATGAGCTGTCCTAGTAAAGGAATTGCTCTGCTCTGGGACCATTGGACTGATTCATTACAATAATGTATTTTCCTCTCTTATGGTGCATCCCTTCAAGGCTGCTGTTGACTTTAAAATATCTATTCATTTAGACGGGAAATGTCAACAGTCTGATGACAGTATATAGATTTCAATTATTAAAATGCAAAAATAATGGATCAAATGCATTGATAAAGTGATATAAAAAAAAATCTATTTAGTTCATTTATGTTTGCAATATAAATGCCACCTCTTACGTTTACTGCGACCCAGGTCATCTATTTCATTGTGACATTTTTATGTACAATAGAACAGAATGCAGGCATTTTATTCATTCTGTAAGTAAATCAAGTCATTTGCACATACATCAGATTTTGGGGTCAAAGGGCAGTTGGGGTGAGAATTGACATAGACCTCCCAATTTCACATTATATATTTCTTTGCTGATTCAATATGCATTGTAATACCTCATTGCTGTAAATAACTGTACTTACTGTATTGTTTTGTACAGGTTCATTTTCATCAGCAGTTCTTGCACTGACATGCCCTATTGTACTTTGACAATCAGTGATAATCTGCCTGTATGTACGAACATACTTGGCCAAATGAACCAGATTCTGATTCGAAGAGTTCTAGCAAATTTTAAAGTGAAATTGCAATTAAAAAAAAAAAATTTGCTGAAAAGAAGCTAATCTTGCTTTGCTTGTCTGTTGTTTTTTAACATGATTCCTCTTGAGCCTTTCAGGTCTACATTTAAAGTAAAAATTATCTTCTCACTTTAAACAGCCTTAATTAAGCTCAACTCAACAAATAAACCCTAAAACAAAAAAAGGTTAACATAGAACAATTCAATACAAACTCTAGTATCTACAGCAGTATCAGCTTCGGAACTAAAAATGTAGCAAGTGTCATGCATATCAAAATTACTACCTTTACAGTACAACATGTATACAACTGAGAACAAGCAGGGTGTAAAAATTCAGTCTGAACTGACAACTTGAAACTGCAAACTGAAAACTCTCTTACTAAAGATAAACTAAGTAAATAAAATTCTCTACAGACTATCAATGGCACTGGACTTCATTATTCATTTAGCGTTGTCACTACAGCTTGGGACAAAATCAGTCCGCATGCATCATCCATCCATCCATCCATCCATCCATTTCCTGAAACCACTTTGCCCTATTCAGGGCTGTGAGGGTCTGAAGCCTAAAGGTACAAGACAGGGAACAACCCAGGATGGGCACACTCACACACCAGTCACTTAAATATGCACAACTACAGGCAATTTGGCAACTCCAATTAACCTCGGCATGTTTTTGGACTGTGGAGGGAATAGAATACCCAGAGGAAACCCCCCCAATGACAACACAGGGAGAACATGCAAACTCCACACACATGGAACCCTGGCAGAGACTGAAACGTGGGTCCCAGAGGTGTGAGGCGACAGTACTAACCAGTGCTCCACTGTACCCCTGTGCACACCAAGGCCAATACTTTCGCAGTAACAAATGTTATAACATTTTGTAACATATTGTAACATTTGTAACATAACATAATTACAGTAACCTACATGTAAACTGATGCCTAAAAAAATCAGAGCTCTCCTCCACCAAGAAGATTTTTTTCAATGTTTCAATTCAGTTTTATTTGTATTGCGCCTTTTCACATTATATTGTTTCAAAGCCCCCAGTGAGCAAGACAGAGGTGACAGTAACAAAGAAAAACTGCTTAGTAGGAAGAATCCTTGGGAGGAACCAGCCTCAAAGGGGGAGCACATCCTCCAGGGGCCGGCGGAGGAAGTCAAATGAACTCTGCAGACTATCAATGGCAATGGACTTCGTTATCCATTTATAGTTCATTTTCACCCACCCCCTAGTACAGGGTTAATCAGAGTCCAACACCCCTATGTGATTCACACACAAAAGCACACACAGCTGTGAATGAACCTTGGGGATGAGAGTACAAGGTGAGCCATTTAAGGGCTAAGGCCTTTGTCCAAAGTTCCCATGGTAACACGATTACTCCACTGGCCACAGGATTCAAAGCCACAACCTTCAAACATGGACACAGACCTCTAACACGCCGATATGGTGGCTATTCATCTTCCATGCGTTACTGCATAGCAGAAAAGAGGGTTCGTTAGTAGGGGTGTAAATCGTTGCCGTCAAGGCGATTCCATTATGATTATTTAAGGAACTATTTGGTGCATAGGAAGTCCTTAATTTCCAGCAAGAATTGTTTTGAATGATCAGTTATTTCATTATTTCAATAGTTTAACTTTGCTGAAAAAAAGATCACAAATATGACGATATAAACTTAAACACTACTAACTGAATACAAAAAGTTTAACCTCAGAACATGAATTTTTATTGATATTATGAAACAGGGAGAATAAGTCACTGTAAATTGGCAAGAATGCTAACTACTGAACTGTACAGAAAAAAAAAAACACATGAAGGAAGCACTACCTGATTGGTTGCTTTCACATTGGCTGACTAGTGGTGCATCAATGTGGAAATTCGCTGGTGGTGAAACTTGCTAAGCTTGCTGGTGCAGATTAGCGGAATGACGTTACACTTATTTATTCTGAGCAAAATCAAAAAAAATGACTTATGGGCCAGATTTAATAATGAATTATAAAATGCTGCAGGCCAGTACTTTGAGACTACTTCTGAGTGGTAAATAAGCAGATGAAATTCCTCATCTTCTCCTATGGAAAATGGTTAATCGTTCAATGGAATCATCTCCATTATTTTAGAACTTTTGTCTTTAGCTCAGTTGAGGCTATTTAAATACCGAGGTTTAAATATTTGCCAGAAATATCAGTCGAGATTGATATATAGGACCAATGCCGATATCTTTAATCTTAAACTCTTGAGTATCAGCTGAAAACAATATGTTAACAGACATGTGCATCTCTAAGCCTAACTATTTTTTACTTAGCTAGTCACCTCATGTCTTGATCATTGCTACCATAGCTAATAATAGGTATGACTTCTTTACGCTACAAAACAGGGCAAGTGCCCCAAAAGCATTGCGATGCAGAGACCATCAGATAGTGCTTCCTTTACGAATATTAAAAATCCCCCCCCCCTGCATCCAATGTTTCATAAATTCATGTTCCAGTGCTGCTAGTTTGCACATCTATCTACAGCACTTGAGCATAAGAAGCACAGTATCTTTACCTAGTAGGAGTATCTTTAAGAAGGATCTTGCTGATTATAATCGATTATAATTGATTCTGATGTTACAGACCAATGCAGCCAAATCGCAACCTTAATAATCAAGTCATCTTGATGCATCGATGTATCTTTAAATCCCTACTTATTAATCTTACTTTGTAGCTCAGGTAGTAGCAAATGGTAGTAACTTATGAGAAATATAAAAATTAGGACTCAAAGTAAGATGTATACAACACATTTGTTGCATACATGTCAAATTTGGTTTTCCAGACCAAGTTGTTTTAAACTGAGTTACACTCATTTATAGATATTTTCTTTATTTATTTGAATGACATATTTTCTTATTGTTTTATACAAATACAAATGTCATTTTGTACTTCTCTAATGAAAAGGTATGAATACTTTGTATTGCCAGAGCAGTAAATGTAGAAGGCCTTGCATTTTTTCACGGTTTCTGGGGAGCGGGAAGATGTCCAGCTAAATTAAGATTAATCTAAGTCACTCCTGCTGTCATGGAGGGACACCAGCTTCTAAGCAAAGCACATCTGATTGATTTTCTCTGTACTCAGTCAGACTGACACGCCATCAATTTCCTAAAGACGGAACTGAAACTAGACATTTCTATTTTTAGAATTTCCCTAAACTTAGCCCAAGGTTACACGAGAAAACAAATATCAAAGAGTGACAGGGGTCAATTACTTTAAAAAATATTTTTCGGTACTTTTTTTATGTGTGTGTGTGTGTGTGTGTGTGTATACATAGATATTGTTAAAAAGGTTGATTAATGCTTTGATGTCACGCCTCACGCACAATCAATTCAATAAAGAATGGGTAGAATTTTTTTTTAATAATGACTAGTATTACCATCGCTTGCATTATGTAAGCAATATTGATCTCAATATAATAACAACAACAACAATAATAATAATAATAATAATAATAATTATAAAGAATGTATTTTTTAAGACTTGATCCCCATATGTTGCCATACTTATTGTTAGGATTGCGAACAACAGATATGGCCAAAATAAACTGAATTATGTAGTCATTTAAAGGCTAAAATGAATGTCATTCTGATGTGAGCAGCTGATGTTGGTGTGAGAAGAGGCTGCTTGCTGCTTGTTATCTGTGTGTCATATATGTGGGAGTGGGGGGAGGCAAATATATCCTGGAATTTGGTGAGGAATCTAGCCACTCAGTTTCCCTGTTTCTTGTGGCCAGTCCAGTCCATTAATTACTTTGTTCTTTCATACCCGAGTTAATCTGCCTGCATCCGTGAGCGTCGTGTAGCCTGTCGTGGTCAGTTGCATATTTTGGTGCGACCTCACCCCCCCCCTCACGATATGACCAGGATAATTCCATCTCTCCTCTAGCAAATTAAGTCACTAGACCTTCCATCCATTCCTATGTCTTGGTTTATTCTCCATCTTCCACCTGGATCGTGTCTTGCTTTTACACACATGGTACCAATTCATATTAAAATACGTTTTGCTTAATAGAAATTCTCACTGTCAAAGCATGATATGCATACAGGATAAAATACATGAAACAATCACCTAATCGCCTATTTCCAAATTTCCCCGAGCACTTCGTGTTTTGGAAGCTATAAAAATAGGACACACTAGGACATACAGGACAGGACTCTAAAATGTGAAAAGGTGGAAAAAAACAAACAAACACCATGAAAAATGTACAATACTTACAACCATACCATTTAGCGACACCCAGCAATCAGGTGGGAAATCTTGGAGAAGGGGGACCAGGAACTGCAGACAACCGTCCCAGTGGCAAAGGAGAAGCATCATTCCAATGAGATTAAATATTCTTACCACGGCACTCGCCAGGTCGTAGGTCATATGGAAAATCTGCGGAGAGACGCCAGGGAGGGATCAGTTAGTGCGCGGAGTCAATGCGTGTTTCACTTTAAAATACCGTTAAATCGTATTTCATTTTTTATTCGTATCTTGTAAATTTACGAAATGGGCTAACGGCATTCTCTCGTAAGAAAAAAGAAAGTATTCACTGATGTTACTGCTTCTTTCTAATGTTCTAATATAGTGTTTAAGAAAAAATAGTCATGGGCATATCGATAGGAATTCTTACGTTTAACCAAAATCCTTACAGTAAATCGCTGGCCCACTTATTTTTACTTTATGATAACCAGGATCCGTGTGGGTTGTACATCTACCAACGCAGCCGATAAAAGTATAAGGTCTGCTCATTGCTACTATTACTATATGATTGTATTACCATCACACATTGTTTTTTATTCACAATACCGACATTATTGATTCATAACTATAAATAAACATTTTCAGTTCAATGGATACATGGACCTACAATCCTGTAAATAATAATAATATAGTTACACAACTTATATAGAAGACAATTTAAATAAATTAATTAATTAAAAAATCCCAGAAATAACAAACACTACGTAATTTAGAGGCCTCTCTTCGAAGACTTACAGTTAAATAAAGCACAGTCTTTCCACCATCTGTGGTTTAAAGTTTTCTGAAACCCAAATGCATTTATCCGTCTGAAACTGCTTGTCCTATTCAGGGTCACGGGGGGTCTGGAGCGGATCCAGGAGGCTATGGGCGCGAGGACAGCCCAGGATGGGGTGCCAACCCATCGCAGGGCACAATGTAAGTAAAAACACTAATGAAATAGCAGGCATAGTCCAAACACCAATATATTATCTGCACATATTTATAGTAAAGTTTAATTGTACCTCATTTGAATTTAATTTTGTACATTTTTTCTTCCTGTACAAGATATTTGTACTAGTGTGATGAAGATATTTGTAAAATTAATATTATTTAATTAATTCTAATTATTAATTTTAGCATGGATTTTCTGGGTGAAGTATACACTACATAAATTATCTAATCAGTTACAATGCTTGGTTTTTCACAGTATGTTTTTGGTAGTTTGTGGAAGGCATAGAATCATGGTGTCAATGTCTGCTCTTTCTTATGCTGTCTGTAAAATGGGAACTTGCAGTTTCCATCATATTCTTGATCACTACATCCAGTTCGAATTTAATTTGCTTAATATTTAGTGTTTTATTCCCTAATTGTGACAAACTAACCTTGTTAATTTGCCATGAAATATGAGTGTGATAGACCAACATAAATAAATAAATAGTAAAATATAAGCATTATTATTGCCATACTTTCACAAATTTAGAGTGTTTCTTTAATGTTTCTATAAATATGGAGGATCTTTATAAATCATGTGCGAGAGAACAATGTAAATAAATGATAATAAATGTGTATTGTGGTGCCGTTATTTGGGGTGTGAGGTGCTGTGATTACCAGTGCACTGATGTACCAATAACTTTCTCTTTTCTCTCATTACTACACGGCAACAACAATCTGATTTACGACAAATAAAATTATCTAATCAACTCTGTCCTATGAGCTATGATGATTATGCAGTATAATGCTGAGAAGAGATGGATAGAAAACACTGTGAAAAAGCACAGATGTGTGTGCAAATATGCATTTCAGGCGGGAGCCAAGAAACAGACACAAGAAAACTACCAAGAAAACAGCAGCAATGGGATGAATTTGCCCATAATCAGCTCTCCCAATTAGCCTGACTTAATTATTTAATGATTCGTAATCATTATTTTGTCATTTTTTTCAACCTAACCATTTTTTCTTAAAATTATGGCAATGACTAACACACCAATGGTACAAGTACAGAAGTAGCAGAAGGAGAACAGTGAAGATAGGAGTTTTAGCTCCATTAATCTATGGAGAGATATAGTGCAGGACATCTAAAATTAGCAGCTGACTCAAAGGACAGCTATTTCAGTGCATCCTAACTGGAAGTCTCTTATTCCTCTTTAGTGTACTGTACGTATTGCAGCGTTACAATGCCTTATGGAAAGCTCATAATAATAATAATAATAATAAACATTTCCTCCATATTGCTGCAATATTGAAAGCTTTCCCCCATCCCCATTACAATTGCTAATGTTTTACAGAACTGCAGCTTTCCTGTGGATCCCAGAGGACTCATAAGCGAAAATACAGTGGAATAGTCAAGAATGTGCACTGTGTGGGGGGGGGATGCTTCGTGTTTCAGGTCTATTTCACCACTGCAACTGCAGGTGCTGTGTTATTCTTAGCTGGGTTTGTCATATCAGTAGGAAAGTGATATGCCTGTTATTTAATTTGAACATACTTTTAATTACTGCCTTTCATTAGCCTGATATTACATCATGTTTATAGAAATTATCATATAGGGGAATATTTTGATTCTGCTCGGTCAGAAATAAGTTTAACTCTCTTATTATCCAAATGCTAGTAGCTACCTGGCTGAATAAACCTTATTGTAAAATGCACATATTCTGTGCAGGACAGCATTGGTGCCTCACATCTGCAGGGTTGGGGGGGGGGGGGGTGGACCCCTGCATTTGTCCTATGTGTGTGCAGTTTGCATGCCCTCGTGGTGTAACATGCCTTTACTCTCCCACAGGCCAAAATGGTGGCTTTGATTTCCCTGCACAGCTGTACGGGTGGGTTGGCGCCCTGTGATGGACTGGAATTAAGCCTGTTCTTTACACCAGCCTTTTGCTCTATGCATGTATTTAATGGCAGTAACCCTAAACATGTTTCGAAGACGCATGCTTACCCAAATGAAATCTTAAAAATACAATATGGAGTTCACAGCTTGATTGTAATACAACACATACTGTGCAATATCACATTTCTGTCAACTTATTTTAAACATCACTAATCAGATTTTGTATGAGTAACATGAGATGATGCAAAAACAAGTTTTACAATATACCATTTTACGATAATCATTCACATTATTATTATTATTATTATTATGGGCAGAGTGAAATGACATGCATTTATACAAGAATTAACAGATGACCAGTGCACTTATTCAACAGAGGACATTCAATAGTGTTTAAACTACCCCGTTTTCATTACTTTAAAATCATGTGATTAACCTGAAAAATATCCATTTCCAGCATCAGGCATAATGAAAAATAAAAAAAATGCTTTGTTGACATACTGAAATCTGCAGTCCCAAAACCTTGTACATTAATGTATTTTTTAGCTCAGCACTTCCCAAGAACTTTGAGGAAAATAAGCACCAATCATACAGTACAGACTACCCAGGTCCCAAATATAGCCTGGTTGCAGTCATACTTGGCATAACAGGCAAATTCCCTCTTTCAGAAGACTAGTCATCATTCATGTCACATGTCACACAGTACAAATTTTACCATCAACCAGTACTTTACATGAATCTGACAGGCAATGTTTTGCATAAGCACTGGGTAAAGGTTCTTCTCAACCAGGCTAAGAGAGCGGCAGGGCTGTCAGCTGATAGACACTTTGAGCTGAGTTAGATTTGGTGCATGGAGAGGAGACGCGACGCGACGGGCCAGCGAGCCCCAGAGGCACACGCAAGATTTGCTGAGGAGGTCTGGGTGAAGCTTCCATACAAAATCAATTCAACTTCTTGCATGCTGAGTGAGGGCAGGGACGCTCCGAACGCCACAGTATTGAAAAAGAGCTGGGGTCAGAAAGCGGACAGTGCCCGTGATGGTGCCAACCCCAGGAGGCGCTGGTGGGCACCAGTGGTAGGGGGAAGCTGTCAAGCTCCAGGAAGGCATCAGGACAAAGGTTACTCAGGGGTCTTTGGAGGAAGTTAAAAGGGACCGATAAACCAGGAAGGTCGCGGAGGTGAAAATCACACACAGGCCGAGTTTGGAGAGGCCATTACAGGGGACTTTTGCGTGGCCAAAGATGTTTTGGCAAGCTGTTCCAAGCTTCATAAAGGGGAGGTGAGAGCTCATTCAGGGCTTCTTCAGTGGCAGTGGGGGAGTGCTGACACTGGGCACACTGTCAGGCCATATCTGAAAAAAACACTCTGAGGAATTCCAACCTGCAGTTGAAGGTGGTGGGGGAGACCTCCATGGTGTAAAGGCTACTGGGATAGATAACATGTGCCTAGAGATGCTGTTTGGGGTGATGTCATTGGGACCGGAAACGGGATGCTGGCCTCAATTGTGAAAAAGCAGAACCAGAAGGCATGTGCCAACTATTGGGTGAAGGTGGAGGAGATGCCAGCTGATGGTAACATCTAGGATTTATGCCGGGGGATAGATATTCTGGTTTGCCCGTGGAAAAATGGACCAACTCCTCTCCCTCAAGCAGCTTGGTGAGCGTCCTGGGGATCGTCCCAAAGGAGTCCACATTCGGGAAGGCGTAAGGCTGCATGCCCCCACACAACGGGAGGTTCTGTCGCAATATGGGGTACTATGTTCTGTTCAGTCCCTATATAAATGTAGTTATATCTGCATTATACCTGGCACAAACTCAGGATATTTTCGTGTGGGCGTCGGCTAAGTGTCGCTTAATGTTTTTAATTTAATAGAACCTCTATATGGCAAAAAAACATATTTGTAGGTTTGTTATGTTTGTTTACTTTCAGTCAAGACTCCTTCAGATTGATAAATGAACTGTACACTCATATTGTTAGCTAGCATCAGCATCATATTTCAAGACTAAGGATTTTGCCAGTGAATTCTCCTGGACTTCAGTGAAGGCTTCTCATTCTCTCATCACACTGAACCTCCAGGCTCTGGAGCTATTTTTGTCCTGCGAGTGTGATAACCTAGACGCTTCTGTTCTTCCCTAATCTGTGCATTTCCTTCTGAAGCATCTCCATATGACCATGTACAGGACTGTGGGTCGTCCTTCATGGTGCCGCTTTCTGCTTTGTAAGAAACAACAGGACTTACACTGATGTGACAAACAGCAAAGCTTTAAAATAATAAAATAGGCAAAATTACACTAGATTTGATAATATGGCGTGTGGGTTTGTGTGTAGCCATAAGACTGCAAAACAAACAACAGAAAAAGATTCGGTAACACTTCCTATGAATGCCATGTCTATAAGAATCTGTGAACATTCATACGACCTTATAATGCATTCTTAAGGGATTATAAACATGGTTAGAAATATTAATAAAAAAGGCATAACACATTATTCCCATGTTTATTATGCATCAGGGAGGCTTTATGAAGCTCTCGTCTCTATTGTGCTCTAAATGCCATTGAAGAAAACGGTGACAGCCGGTCAAAACCCCACTAGGCTGGCTGGAATGGGCAGAGCTGTTAGCACTCAGACTGTGATCGCAAACTGGATAACATCACTGTACCTATGGATCGAAAATTGGATAACATCATGGAGAAGCTCACGGCTTTGCAAAAATTATTGGATGGCGGAGACCAGCGTGGACATTAGGGGAGTTGGAAATTACAGCTTCTCGCCCGGAAACCCAAACAACCCTATTCTATCAGGTTTTGGCTCCCCCCAATCAGCACTGGCCTGGGCAAGGCCGCTGCTGAACTAACAACTCCCCCAGAAGAACAAGGCAGCGAGACTCTCTTGCATCCCTCTCCCCCAATCCCAAGGACTTACCGCACCCTCCCCCCATCCCACGCCTTTGCCGCTTCATACCCCCAGCGTGAACAGGCGGGTCTGTTGACCAGCGCCCCCCATGGCGGCAGGACCGGATGGCTGTTTGTCTGTGCTGGACTACCACCACCACCCCTTTTCCTTCACCTGTTGCAAGTTGTGTCATTTTATGTTGTAAGGTGTAGTGACCATGTGCTTATGTTGCTGAGGTGTTTTTTTCGGTTCCTACAATGTCCTCCCCACTGGAGTACAGTCTGGGGGCTGTTTTTTTATTCTCCTCCTCTCTCCTCATGTTATTCTGTTTCTTTTCTTCTCTCTAGTTGCCACTGTCTCCCGACCTGTCTACCCCCTACTGTGATGTTTGTGTATATGTATGGTCGGGTTGATGGCCAGTTTCTTCGCTGGTACTTGTGACTAGTGACATGGTGTATTGCAACAGCAATAAAGGGTTCTCATCAAAAAAAAATTAAAACTGCTCTACATGGTCAAAAATATTGGGACATGCCTCTTAATCATTCAATTCAGACCCATTGCCACAGGTGTATAAGATCAAGCACCAAGCCATGCGGTCATGTTTACAAACATTTGTGAGAGCTCAGTGAATTCAAGTGTGGTATTGTCACTGGATGCCACCTTTGCAATTAGTCAGTTTGTGAAATTTCTTCCTTGCTAGATATTCCATGGTCAATTGTAAGTGGTATTATTGCAAAGCGGGAAGCATATAGGAACAACAGGAACCCAGAAACAAAGGGGAAGTATGAGAGCAGGGGCACCAAGTGCTGAGAGTCTCTGATGACTCAATAACTGCAGAGGTCCAAATGTCCTCTGGCATTAAACTGCAGCACAAAAGCGGGGAGCTGCATGGAATGGGCTTCCATGGCCGAGCAGCTGCATGCAAACCTCACATCACCAAGCGCAGTGCCCAGCATCAGACGCAGTGGTGTAAAGCACCACCACTGGACTACTGAAGCAGTAGAAATGTGTCTATGAAGTGAAAAATCACACTTCCCTGTCTGGCAGCCTATTGGATGTCTGTGTTTGGCAGAAGCTAGGAGAACGTTACTTGCCTGACTGCATTTCGCAAACTGTAAAGTTCTGTGCAGGAGGGATAATGGTATCGGGCTGCTTTTCAGGGGTTGGACTAGGCCCCTTAGTTCCAGTGAAGGGGAACTCTTAATGCTTCAGCACACCAAGACATTCTGGAGAACTTTATGCCTCCAACTTGTGGGAACAATTTCGGGAAGGTATGTTTCTGTTCCAGTATGACTGTGCCCCAGTGCACAAAGCCAGGTCCATAAAGACATGGTTGGGTGAGATTGATGTAGAAGAACTTGACTGGCCTCACAGAGCCCTGACCTCAACCCCATCGAACACCTTAGGGATTAGCCAGGCCTTCACGTCCAACAACAGTGTCTGACCTCACAAACGTTCTTTAGGCAAAACTTCCCACAGACACACTCCAAACTCTTGTGGAAAGGCTTCCCAGAAGAGTGGCAGCTGTTATAGCTGCAAGGGGGGGGGGGGGCACATTGATGCCTATGGATATAGAATGGGATGTCAGAAAAGTTCCTGTAAGTGTAATGACCAGGTGTCCGGATACTTTTGTCCACATAGTGCACCTTCATAATGCAGTACAAAGCATCCTTTCTTATACCTATAATCATAATACATTAAGAAGGTAAGTCTAGTACATTGCAGGTTAGATAGAGATGGAGAGCTTTATTGGAACTCATGAAGTATTATAATCAACACTGTAATGCCATATGAATGTCAATAGAAGATTCTGTCATGCTTTATTAATTATTATACTGACCATTATAATTCATTATGAAGGAATCTACAATGCATTATAGATGACAGCTTCAAGTGGTGTTACCAAAGATTTTTGCACATCACAATTAACAATTCACATTCATATTTGATACATTCTATCTTTTATACATATTATCTTACCTATTGCCATAAATATTTGCCCTCTAATCCGAATCTAATAATAATAATAACAATAATAATAATATTAATAATAATACATTCATACTTTGTACCATGAAACCATATGCTCATCAAAGTAGCAAAGCTGTTTGCCTGTTCACAAATGAATCAATCCTCTACTGCCATTGATGGAGTAATGGGGGACAGGAGATGGATTACATGGAGAACACTAATGCAAGTCACCATCGCCTGGTCCTGCCATCGACACAGAAGTCTGAGAGGCCATCCACCACTCCTAATTATAGCAGCTGAAATTACCACATGTAAAATATTTAAAAGGAGGGCATTAAATTGTAGTGTCAACTGGATGATCAAGCAAAAATCCAATTGCCCCCACCTCTCATAGGGAATAGTCACCTTCTTTTTCTACTCAACACCTGGTCACTTGAAATGCCATTCAAGTTATCATTAAGACTTTCCTGCAATGAATAAAAAAGGCTGCTGGCTGGTCAGATTTATTTCATAGCACAGGCCAAAACTCACTGCATGTGATCAGCAAACTGTGCTCACCCAAAGGGACAGATGACGCATATAAGCCAGTAGGTGATTTTAAATTAAAAAGCCAGATGAATATGATTTCACATAAAATTGCACCTGTGATCAGAACAGATAAAAATGTCCTTCTGTTGGACTGTGACCCTTGAATAACATACTTAAAATACTTTATAGTTTACTATTTTCAAGGCTACAGAAAACTATCTATCTATCTATCTATCTATCTATCTATCTATCTATCTATCTATCTATCTATCTATCTAGTATCAATAAATAATTTATAACGTGTAAATGTACTATGTAGAGACACTGAAAAGCGGAGGTTACAGTATATAGCAAAGTAGCATATAAAAGTACCCATAATGCACAATGGATATCAATTTAAATAATACATTGCAGATACAGCTCAACCTAATATAAAAATGCAATCCTCAGACCAGCAGTCTGAATTTCCTGCTTATAATATAGATCAGATACGTATCCCTTACCATTTCCAGGCCCCAAAAACAGAAATTACCATTTAAATCAGAATTAATTTTTTGCAGATAACGCAAAGATATAATATTCCATCTAGCTAAACATTCACATACCATTCAACACAGAGGTTATTTAAAAATGTGGTTTATACTTCAAAAGTGATTATGTACTAAGAAAGATCATAGCTACAATGTAGATACACACAATGGCCAGCTTATTAGATGCACCTGTTTGTTAACTCAAACAGCTTTGCTCCTCTGAACAGTAAATCACTGACTACGACTGAATACAGACAGGGTCAAGAGGTTCAGTTACTGTTTGGCTAAGCGTTAACAGCTAAAACGCGTGATCTAAGTGATTCTGAATGCAGCGTAATTGTTGCTGCCAGGTGTGGTGGGTTCAGCATCTCTCCTGAGATTTTCACTCGCTACAGTGTCTAGACTTTTTACAGAGTAGCACAATAAGCAAAAAAACATCCATTTACCAGAAGTTCTGTCAGGGAAAACAGGATAGTTAATAGGAGCGAACGGAGGAGATAGCCAGACTCAGGGGTGCCCCTAGGCCTACGTTTGGGGGGCGAAAACTCCCCTAAAGTCATTTTATTTATGGACTTAAACCATAACTGTCATTTATATTATATATAAACATATATTATATATAAACCTGTACTGTATATATTAGCTATTGCTCCCCCCCCCAGGCAGGCTCATCCTCCCCATTCATCCATGCCTAACTACACCCCTGGCTCTCGGTAAACCTAAAAAGAAGGATACAAAATAAGGCAAAAAATATCAGCCCAGCGGTGTGCAGAAAGTATTCTCTGAAAGCACAATTTGTCCACCACCGAAGCAATTCTGCAGGCAAAAGTGGATTCTGCCTGGTACTAGTAAAGTACACTGTGTTCACGGTATAATGTACATACATATCTACACACGAGTAAATAACTGGTGAAATGTTATTTTTATTTTATTTAAATCATAAACATAAAGATGTTAATACTATCTGTTATAATTTTATATATATAAATATTATATATAAATAAATATTTATAATAATTGTTATCCAGCATACTGTAGTACTGCAAACGAAACACTACATCCCTTATTTGGCAATGGAAGTGGAGAATCCAGTGGTTGTTATATCAACTGCGTTGTGAATAATGCACTCATATTTTCACAAATCAACAAAAACCACAATACAGATACATTACTTCCTCTCCTAAAACTCAGTTTGCTGATTTGATAGTTAATTTAGAAAATCTTATGGTATTATTAGTGTAAAACTGTGACAAAATTTGAAAAGGTAAAACATTTATTGCAGTCATGCTAGGTGGTTTCGTTTTGTGTATATCTGTGTACACGCCTGTGATTACTAAAAGTGGTCGCTCTTTTGTAAATCCTCCGCTGTGAGTCACCCCCATTACATAGAGAGGTCAGCGGCTCTTCATCGCCCCCACCACCATTATGGGGTGCTTTTAGATTTGGACACTGCGGGACGTGCTCATATTGCATTGCTTGATTGTGTTCGAAACACAGCAAACAGAAGAATAAATGTTGCCATGTGAATTCAATCTCTTACAACTACGCGTATATTCAATGTTATTTTTATCTCCGCTTAAAGAAAATCAGTTGTACACTCAACTTTGGTAATCACAATGATTATTTTATGACTTTAATTCTACAAATAAATAGGAATAGGATTAGACATAAATGTTTTTTTCATAATAAAAGTAACTATACGCATTAAGCATTAGACGACATCTTTTCATCAAGGACACATACACGCATAGGCTAATGGCTTTTAAAGGAATCAGCCGTTTGTTGACTTTAAATTGACCTTACACTATGTTAATCAGCTTTACGAACCATGTTGTGAAGAACAGTCATGCCCTAAGGTGTGCTCTTGGTTGAGGAAGGTTGCTGCACAACCTGTGCATTTCATCAGGCTCGCTAAAGACCGTACAGACACTGCTGAGATGACATCTGCAGTCTTGGGAGATTAAAGGCAAACAAATCCCCTTTAAAAATCACACAAATCTGTGTGTACCACACAAATCTGTATTAAAATCAAAAAGACCATTTCTTCAAATAATAACCCGAGTACTTTTTTATTATAGGGACTGCAAATCTAGTGTTAGTATTTTTTAGCTATCAGATAGTATTTAGCTACTACTTATTAATGAACCATGAAAATATTTTTGATGAACTGAAAAGTATCTAATAATGTCAAGAAATTATAATGCTGACTCGTTTAAAAAAGAATACAATGTTCGGAACTGATAAAAATAATAATAATATTCCTCCCACCCAGGGTGTATCTTTGCCTTTAGCCCCTGCCTTTCGATCACTATAAGCGGCTAGATGTTGGAGGGATGGATGAAGCTAATATGTCATCAGAAAAAGAGTCATAATTTTGCAGTAAACCTCAACCTATGGCATGTACCTCGAATTCGTACGTCCACCCATGAGGTTCAAACAAACAAACCAATACACTTCAGGCATATGAGGTAAGACTGCAGCCTGGGGAGGTCACGCCAAAATGCTCTACATTACTAGGCCCAAATAAACACATTTTAAAACTGTCTTATGTACAATAAGAAAAGATGACATGGAAATGTAACATTTTGTGCTATCAATTTTCTATTTCTTACCATTTGAATATATATATAAAAGGGCATGTTATATAAAGGGGGTGGGGTGTACATTTTGCACACGCTTTATATTAAAAGCCTGTATTAAAAATGAATAATGCAGTGATGTATCTAAACATAAAGAGCACAGTGGTTATGATCACGTCCCTGCTAAATGACCACCATAGTAAATAGGTGTTTGTTTTTTTGTTTTACTGACTATATGTCACTATATAATGAAAATATTATATAGTCACTATATAATGAAAATATATAGTCGTTATATAATGAAAAACAGCGTAAACTGTTTCAGAAAATATATGCTTTTCAATCCATCAATCAATCAATCAATTTTTATTTATACTGTATAGCACTGTTTTCTAGATGTTTATAAGAAAGGAATTAAAATAGGCATGCACAGAAAATAATTTTAAAAAGAATCAATTTTAATAAACAAGCAAACAAACAAACAAATAAATAAATAAAAACACCCAAGCGCGGGACTTTAACCACCTACGTTCTTGGTAGGGGACTGTAGACCACCCTCTCTGGTCACTGTGGGGGACCCCCCTGTCTGATACTTGTGAAAGGGGACACAAACCCCTGCCACACTGGGACCCAAACCCAGTGTCCTCTTTTGGAAGCGAGCCCCAGAGTGTATTTGATACCTAACAGTCCTGGTGTTTTCACTGTCGCGTGTACTTCTATAATTACTGAAGTGTAATCAGAAGGCAGCTCGCTCAGTAGCAGAAAGGGAACTTGCAGCATTGCTCTACTACTTAATTATACTGAGTGTGGCACCTAGCCATACAAATGTTAAAAATAAGTCATTTAAAGTGTTATCTAAGGAATATTTAATTGTGTACCCTGTGTAAATTCCAGAGCAGTTACATTTCTGAAGTCAAAAAGTAATGATTTTGGGTTACTGAAGATTAGGGAAAAAAAAAACCACCAGCAGTGATTTGACGTACCGAACTGTCCGGCGTTTGCGATTTTTCATTAAGATCATTTACGAGGTACCACCCCAACAGTGTTTATTCTTATCCTGTCTCGCATACCTCTCAAAATTATCTGCTAAAAATGCTAATGACGTGAAGGTAATTGTGGTACTAAATTATTTATGAAAGTTGAAAATCATTAAACATGAAGCTCAAAAGAATCACTCCGGCATGATCAGAAGTGCACTTTGTGTGTCTTGCAGAAGCTGAGGCAGGAATGCCTGCAGTGGCAGTCTGAGTCTTAGATCAGTGGAGGATGACATGTTAATGGGGATTACCTGCCACTGTGCCTCCTAAGGCAAACCTCATCACTGATAGGCATGGCTGTAAAAATAACCCAGATTAATCTAATCTGTCCACTTATCACCTTCAAATGGTCTTTTCCCTGCTAATTAACTGTTACACACTAGCAAATCTATTCAGCAATTTGCAATTCATCTTCTTTCTGCTGTAAAACCTACTTCATTAGGAGTTTTCTTCTCCTTAAATCAATTCAACAACAACAACCACAACAACCATAACAACCACAACAACCATAACAATAATCCCTCTGGCTGTACCGTACTCATATAGGATCTTACCTAAAATAAGAGAAGTAACTTTGTAAAGGACATTAGACTTTTGCTCTCAGGAACATTTTCTCCTTAGTTTTGTAAGTTTGCTTGATGAGCTCCAGGGATGATTATCCAAGAAGTGTTAGCATAACTCTCGAGTTTGGCCGGCTGCCCTCGCTTCATCCAAGGAAGCTCGCCCTGTGTCTATACAGGTGACTTTGTCACCTGATATCTATTTGTTTGCCATGAAAGTGTTGCTTGACAATTGATTGAGTTATTTGGCAAGGAGATCGCTTGGTAGTGCACATCTGGTAAGCTTCTAGAAGGCTCTACAAAGCCAAACTCGTACATATCAAAGTATTTGTTTGCTTGTATTCTTGCATTTCTAACATCCTGAAAATAAATGAGGTGCTATCACAGACTAAACAAATCCACATTATATGTTAAACTACAGCAATCTTTTACACGTTAATGTTTTGCTTTCAGCTAATGTTTAAACACAGGACACAAGATGAAATTCCTAATTATTTATTTTATTTCAAATTACTTTTATGCACAAATTTAACCAATCGACCTATGAATACCTTTCCTACTAAATATTAATCGGTAGTACCCAGGGGATTTATAACATGACAAAGAAAATTATTAAAAATGATCATTCAAGATTAAGCCAGGTTCAAGACAGCGGCACAACATGCAATTTCGTGAACAATTAATTTAAGGCTTATTTATATGCTACATTAATAAATATTATTGATCCACAACGTTGTGCCCACCATCATCTGCTAATAACGTCCAGCGTCCAGTTTTGCATTCACATATTCCTCCCTGTATTCTCTCTTGCTGAAAATATGATTAACCAGAGAATCTAAAAGAAACTACAGGTGACATACTGCTACACATCTGAAATATAATGTGGAAAATCCAGCAGAAGTTCAGCAAATGGTTACTTTTTACCAGCACCTTGCTAAACATCCTATTTATGCTCTACACTAGTACACAGGCAGCTACAAATACATTATTTGCACCACACTGCTGAGTGTCTGGCAAACCGCTGAAACTTTGTGACTCATTCTCCATCAGGTGGGATTAGATGGGAATATAATCCCCCCCAGGTCAGCCTGTACTAATCCATACCAGGTTTATCCAGGATCGCCTCAACTGGACATTTTTTCTCACTTTCTGGATATAATTTTCTGTTTCAAAGCAGCATAAACACAACCCAAATGAAGTCTAACTAACATGTCATTATTTTGGTGACATCTAGACTAGAGCTAGATAATAAATACAAAATGAGCTAAGTTGTTCCTTTATTTTACACTAAACAAATAAAAAAACTAAATAGCTATATTGTGCATTTGTTTCCATTAATTACTTCAATACACAGATCAAGTAAATATAATATAATATAATTATAATATATATGTAAAAGTATGATTATCACTGTGATTGGAGCATTTTCATGAACAATGCATATCACTCCTACATGCCATATGACATCTTAAAAGTCTGTTATCAAATTTGGTGCTGAACATTATGTCACGGTTACGTCATGTTCGCAATATCATGTGACTAGGACAAGACAGCTGCTGTTAATGGCAAAGACCTTGTACTTTGTCACAAGAAGTTTTCAAAGGTGACTGTCAGCCGGGAAATGCGAATAGGTACCGAAAATAGAGGATATATCCTACAATAACCAAAGTGCTTAGCAGCACAGATTTATCCACCCATTTTCCAGCTACTTCTCCCGTAGCAGGTTGTCCAGGTTGCCTGGATATTCTCTCTCACAGGGTCCTCACACTGCGATGCTGTGGACAGCTGGCAGTCTGCCAGTATATTTTGTCAGATGAAAACTGAGTGACATATAAAAATATATTGTCTATTGAATTAAAATTATTACTATTGAAAATCAGAAAATGTTTATCATATGTGCAACACCGACAAATCTAAAATCTTGCTCTGTCCATGCTATCTATCTATCTATCTATCTATCTATCTATCTATCTATCTATCTATCTATCTATCTATCTATTTCAATACATGCAGCGTAAGTCGGCAAATGGTTGCCGGTGAGCCAGATCTGGCCGGCTTAGAAAAATATTTGGCCCCCGGAAAGAGGCTTCCTTTCCCTTTTTAGTTTTCATTAGGCCACCCCCCCCCCCCCCCCCCAATCCACCCATCTGCTGGACTATTGCTATCTGCTGACCAAAAGAGACCAAATTATATTAATACACAAATTTTCCAAACATTTAAAAACGTTATCTAGACATAAAGTAATTAAAATAAAATTATTAATAACTAGGGCACTGTCACTGTCACTATTGATCATATTAATAAAAGAGTGATCTGTCAATTAAACTGACAATTCATTGAGCAATTGCTTATAAAATAATATAATATATAATATAATCGGGAGTGGCACTGTTGCCTCACACCTCTGGGACCCGGGTTCGAGTCTCCGCCTGGGTCACATGTGTGTGGAGTTTGCATGTTCTCCCCATGTTGTCGTGGGGTTTCCTCCAGGTACTCCGGTTTCCCCCCACAGTCCAAAAAAATGCTAATTGGAGTTGCTAAATTGCTCGTAGATGTGCCTGTGTGAGTGAATGGTGTGTGAGTGTGCCCTGCGATGGGCTGGCCCCCCATCCTGGGCTGTTCCCTGCCTCGTGCCCATTGCTTCCAGGATAGGCTCTGGACCCCCCACCACCAAGTAGGATAAGCGGTTTGGAAGATGGATGGATGGATAATATAATCGCATTGCAATAGGCATGAGAGCAACCAACCAACCACTGCAGGGTGCACTCTCAGTCACACATAAGGGCAATTCAGGCACTCGAGTTCATTTAAGTTGCATGTTTATGGACAGTGGAAGGAAACCGGAGAATCCGCTGAAAACCCACACGCACCCCGGGTGAACGTGCAAATTGCACACACATTAAGTGGGTTGACAGCCTTACCCACTGCACTGTGCTGTCATTTCTAAGCTTGCACAATGTCCGATGTTAATATTGCACATGCAAAGACTGCAAAAGTCTGCTAGGTTCAAAGCATGAAATAATTGCACTAAAACATATTTGGTCAGTCACAGGATACAAAAATTTTGCAAGCATTGCAATTTTAATTATGGTTCCTTTGGAACATTATCTAGTATCCATCCATCCATTTTCCAAACCGCTTATCCTACTGGGTCACGGGGGGTCCGGAGCCTATCCCGGAAGCAATGGGCACGAGGCAGGGAACAACCCAGGAT
This sequence comes from Brienomyrus brachyistius, assembly GCF_023856365.1. Lineage (NCBI taxonomy): Eukaryota > Metazoa > Chordata > Actinopteri > Osteoglossiformes > Mormyridae > Brienomyrus > Brienomyrus brachyistius. The sequence goes on along the minus strand of NC_064539.1, from coordinate 19,180,771 downwards.
GGGGGGCCAGCCCATCGCAGGGCACACTCACACACCATTCACTCACACATGCACACCTACGGGCAATTCAGCAACTCCAATTAGCCTCAGCATGTTTTTGGACTGTGGGGGGAAACCGGAGTACCCGGAGGAAACCCCACGACGACACGGGGAGAACATGCAAACTCCACACACATGTGACCCAGGCGGAGACTCAAACCCGGGTCCCAGAGGTGTGAGGCGACAGTGCTAACCACTGCACCACCATGCCGCCCCCATTATCTAGTATATGTAAAAAAAAAAAAAATAAATAAATTTTGTGATCTCTGCATGCGCTCTTTGAGACAATCATAAAAATTCTCAGCCTTCTTGTAGACTGTGCCAGCATGTTTCAATATGGTCACTAAGTGTACTCTGCACTTCTTGTTTGTTTACATGAATAACACAGCACAAAGATCACAGATCTCAGCATTTGTATCTCCGTAAAGGTCCAAAGATTGATGTCCATCATAGGCCATTAGTCTGAAAACAAACTAAAATGCTTAAAAATATAATAAATATCCCTGTAAATATGGTGTCTGTGACATCACCAGTGTTAAACCATGGAATTTAAAACCTTTAAAAAAAAACTGACATTTCTTACATTTCTCCTAAAAGATGATCAGTCACTCATTGCAAATAAGTATGACAAAGGAGAGAATTATTTTCAAATGTATTGTTGTTGTCGGCTTATCCTGGCATTTATTTGAAAGAGATTCCTAATGCTAATACTGGTCCGAGGCTATGTTGGTCTCACGCTCACTAAAAGGATGAGCATCGGCTATCTGGTGATCAATTCATTGTCAAGAAAACAAACAGCGAAATCGGTTATATGTTTAAGACAAGTTGCATCACGCTTACATAAGCCAAGACCATATATAATTAGCAAAAAAAATTTGAGGCTATATTATTATTGTTAATTAACCGAAAAATAACGGTAAATCAGTAAATTATGTACACAGTCTGAATACCTGTCAGCTTACATTATATAAAATTTTTATTAGGCTGTACTTATTAAAACTAAGTGGTCAAACTATTCTTGATCTATTCAGTGTAGGGCCCGTGATGTATTGTTAAGTTCACCAGCTTCATTTATTTGACATTTTTATTATGAATGCAACTACATTTGCAAGGTCAGCTTTTGTTAATCCACAGATAAGTCTCACAACCTACCTGACTTATTTAAGTTTTCGGTATTTATGTCCCTTTTCCCAACCAACCTGAAAGTTCAGACTTCACTGAATATTGCCTATGCATTCTGCTAGTTGTGACATGGACACACAAATAAACAAGCAAAACAACAAATAAACAAAAGAAAAGAAAAATCATTCTTGAACAATCCCAATCTTCAAATATCTTTAGACTTCATATGTACCTCACTACAAAATTTTCCATTCTTGCTAGCTAGCTACAGATATAAACAAGTCGATTTCATTTTTGATCTTTAAAAACAAAGGTATGAATTCAATGCTAAAATTAAAGAAGAATTCTTAGCAAACACCAACGATTAATGCCTGCTTTAAAAGCAGATAAACATTCTTGAAACCACAGTTCTAGCTTCTACTTACTGTATTTTTTTTCATATTTTGTTGCTTTTACCTTTTCTCAAAAACATCACAGCCAGATAACAATGGCATAACACCACGTTTCTCAACCTAGGCCTTGGGAGACCCCCAGATAATCCACATTTTTTCTCCCTCCCAGTTCCCAAAACACCTGAAGCAAACAATGAAAAACAAACCAATCACGGGCACCAAATTCTTGGTATAGAGAGCTGGGTGTGAGCAAAAACGTGGACTGTCAGGGGTCCCACGAGGACTGGGCCACGAGAAACAGCAGTTTAGCATAACATGTGCTCACGCACCTTCATAGGTTAATTAGGGTCCTGTAGCCTGACATCACACTCTCCACCCGTCTCCCGCTCTCTCGCACAGCCACACATATAAATGTTCTCACCTCTTCCCATTGATGAATGTATCTGATGAGTCGTGAAAGACGCAAAAGTCGCAGGAGACTGAGGATTTTCGTGAACCTCACGATGCGCAATGCACGAGCAGTCTTGTACACTTCAGAGTCAAACCCCTTCTCCACAATTAGAAAGATATAATCCACGGGTATAGAAGAGAGGAAGTCGACCACAAACCAGCTTTTTAAATAGTTCATTTTGATCACCTTGGGATCCAATATGATTTCAGAGCTTTCTTCATTGACAATCCCCGTTCTGAAGTTCATGACCAGGTCAACCAGGAAGATGGTGTCTGAGGCAACATTAAACACTAGCCAGGTGGTGGTTGTTTGTTCAGAAAAGAATGTTATTCCGACAGGAATGATGATCAGATTCCCCATCATCATGATCAACATTATCAAGTCCCAGTAAAACCTGCAACAGACAGAGCAGAAAGAGAGAATAATAATAAACATTTTGTTATGAACAATCTAGAAACACACCACACTGCAAAACAAATGAAAGACGATCAAAGCTAGACCAACAGTAATTAATAAAGATGCACAGATTGTAACTATTAGTATCAGCCGATACAGCTACGATCGGCCATCAGTAGATGTTTAGAAATGAGCCGATATTTACTGCTAATAATTCCCTTTAAAATGGTGACCTATATTGCTTTGCACACCCAGGTACTAAACGGATAGAAAAATAGTGTGGATTTATTTTAATGTTAAAGAAAACGACATCAGAAATGCATTTTGGAAACATCGCTCTGCTATAATTTCACGAAGGATGATCTATTAATAAGCATTACAACACAACAAATTTGATTGCTCACCTTAAGGCGAGACAATGAAGGGTATGAAGTGTTTCCGATAAACAAATCCATTCCAATAAAGAAGGCTGCAGTACTGCCAGATCACGCTAGTCCATCAATAATGCAAGAAAATTCAGTGCAGACAGTGCGAAATCAAAATACATTACTATATATATTTACATTTTTTATATATATTACTATAATAAATTACGCAGTTTACACAGTGCTCTACAATTGTTGTTATATGGCACAGGTTGTGTTTTCTCACCAAAAATAAATACTTTTTCATATTTTTGGAATGTTATAGTTTTATATATTAATTTTCTTATTTTGGGTGGAGTGTGCCTTTAGACTAATTTGAGCGGAACCTCCCAAATAACTGTAATTAAGAGAACCTTTTTTTATTTAAATTTTATGCCTGATGTATTTTTTAGCCCAGCATGCTGCAAAACTCTTACAGTATAATTATCACATTGCATTTAACTCAACACAAAAGCAGTTTTTAAATAAAATTTGATTAACTTTTTCTCTGGACAAGACTGTATGGGAAAAATATGCTACTGTACAGGTACAATTCTATTTCATTTACTCTGAATGTTATGTTAGAATGCACAGTGGTAGCATTTGTATGCCTCGTTAGATTCAGAGATATGAACTTGGTAATTAATAGGACAGAATTGTTGGTTTTTTATGCTTTGCGGACTGTTGCTCCAACAAATGAAAGTCAACATTGTATTTTACAAACATAATTTAGATGTTTATTGATTCTTAAACCAGTCTAAACCAGGTTGTTCTGGTGTTACAATCTCGGTCTCTTGAATCACAGTCATGATGACTAGATGCAATAGATCCAATAGATGCGAAAGCATTCATGCTCAAAATGTTCACAGTAAAAGCAAAAAAATAAGATCATTAGAAGACCTTCTTCAGCCACATCATTGATCAATCCAGACATTTTTTATGATATGCTCAGACTCTTGAACACTGACTACATAATCTTCAATCTAATATTATCCTGTATGACTTATCAATATTACATTTTATTTTATTTAATTCTCCTTCTCAAAACATGTGTGGTTTAATAATCATGGATGTGTAACTTGTACTCCTGTTTATAAATTCTGCAGTAAAATCATAAACCTTATTTTTTTTTTGTATTATGTATATTTTTTCCTTAGTTGATCACAGAAAAACACTTGCAAACTCTTGGCAATGGTGCGTTTAGTAGGAGATGTATATTTTGAATGACCATACTAATGTGTTTTTTGCAAATGAGTGTGCTATACTGTACTCTTTTTCATTTTGTGCCTGTATAGCAGATATTTTGGCTTTAGTACTGCATATAACTTCTATAGATTCCAAACAAAATGTGGCCCCGGCTACATCGAATAATTCAAACAATATGGATGTAATATCACCTAGTTGCAATGCTGCTGTTCTCTTCTTGCATTGGCTGTGTTGATATTGCATTGATTTGTTTTTAGTTACATTTCTTAGTTATATAATTGCCAGATATGTCTCCGTCTCACACTCTTCGACTATCTATGTTACTGTTCTGCCTGCTCCACACGAGTGATGCTCCTCTCTGTCACTGTGGTGCTCGCATCTCTCTGCCTCTAATTCATGATTGCGGATCAAGATAAACAGTTTTCTGCAGCATTTATGACAGGATCAGTCTATTCCCAAGGATATTTATGGCCTATTTAATAATCCCTTGATCTGTCATAATTTTTACCACTGAAGTACACTCCATAGTATACTTCAATACTTGTGAATAATTTAGTAAAAGATGTTACCAAAATATTATTGAAAAATAAATACAAAACTTGCTTGGTGATGATTGGGTTTCAGTGCAGCACTGGAGGAGACAGTTAGAATTGCGAGGGCATTTTGTGCAACTGACCGGAGTCATAAATTGTAAACAGACAGACAAAGTTTTGTGAATGATGCCTCGTGCCTCTTATATCCAACATATTCATCTAACCTCTGTATATACGTCATGTAATCTACTTTCATAAAGCACCCGTCTGTTAAATGGGGAGGTCATTGCTGATTTAACGAAGTTAGTTGCCATTTGTGTAAGATTAAGGTTAATCAAAGGTGAGGTCAAAACCACACAAACATATGCATCCATGTCAGTTTTGATAAATCAGTATTATACAGCCACAACATCTTTATGATGTTTTATTTTGGCCGACATCCAGCTGAACACACAAACATATTGAGGTTATTTACATACATTATAGAGTATGCTTGCTGAATACACCACGCCAGTCAGTTCCTGAACCTTGGACAGTTACCTTTGGGAACTGAAGTAGCACTTTCAGAGTTAGTCACGGCAGCCGATCAAACTTTGAATGACTGCGACACGACCAGCTGTGACACGCGACTTAAACGAGAATTTACCCATAAATATGTAACACGAGGTATGAACACATCTTGTCTGCAGACGTTTTACCTTCCTGGGGTACATTACTTCATTTTTGCCATAGATTTTCTAGCGTAAATTTCCACAAAAACACTTCCTTGAAAACACATGTTTATGTCCATTAAAGTTCAATACTTTCTCGCTTTTTAAAATAAAAAATAGATTTTTAGGTTCTAAAGAGTGTGTGTGATACATTGCTTTTATAAACATTCACAATGCCTGTGTTTATAAGGGAGTCTTTTAAACTTGAATATATATATATCAATAATCACCAGTGAAACATCTGTCAAATTCAATTGACAGTCAGGACGCAAGGAAATAAATCAGAGGTGCTTGATTAAAAACATTCATAAGAATTACTTTTCTGGACAATTTAAAAATAGCCTGTGAAAACTTTAATACTTTTAATTTTAAGCCCCAATTGAATTCCTGGAAACTTTCTAAGTGCTAATATACATCCTGCAATGGGGAACAGTGAGTCTTTCTAAGCTCAGCCATCAAACAGAACTCACTGAAATTCCTAGGCACTGATAACAGTGAACTGTACATGCTTGAACTAAAATAGATGCTTTTAAGAATCCTCTCATATCTGTAAATTCTGACCATCACATAAAAGTTTTTTTCAATTCATTAGCAAGCTTAAAAAGATTGAAAATAATAAATAATAATATGTATAGAGAGATATCTGTAAACAACTACAAATCTGTACAAAGAATAGCAGGAATATAGGCCTACTGGATGGAAACATATAGACAGAACAACATTTTAATATTACCATATTTTTTATTTAATAAAATGTTCCCTGCATCAGTAGTCGTTTTATAACAGGTCTTACTTTTTCAGACATTTGGGACATTCCCTGCATCACTAATTGGTTCTATTTTAATATCTCACACTGCTTTCTACTGAATGATGCCTTTTATTCTTCAGAAACCAGAATGAGGTCAGGTAAAGGAGAAAACGCCTGTCTAGAACATACACTTACAGGCGCAACACAGAGTAAATTTAAAGCAAAACACATTGACGACATTGTTGTATTATTCACACATTTCCTGTCTAACATCAGAATCGATGACATAAGAACAGGTCTGCTGTTCTGTGTGTTAAAAATAAAACAGACTAATTCAGGAACTATATAGTTATACTGTATAATTTTTATACTATTTCACCAGTTTTGTGTAAGTCTCTGGTTGCAGAGCAGAACTTTTTTCTATTGTATATTGCTGGTACAGAGAGATAATTTAATAACATTTATTTTACAAAAAAATGTATGTACTCATAATGACTCTATATAAACAACAGCAAGCACTTGAAGCCTAAGAGTTTAGAAAAGAGAAACCAAATAGTTTCGGGTTTTACTTTTTAAAGAGTCCTCCAAGTAATTATAATATAAGTAATTATAGATACGCCTTGTATTACCAAAAAGAGTTTCACGAATAATGCCGGTAACACTCCACACCTACTTTGGAGCCCTCAGTTCTATGAATAATAAATATTACTAACGTGGCATTAATCTTTAAGGAGTCTCGGTATTAAGACATTGTTGGATATTGAGTTTCAAAAGCTTTCAGCTGGACACAAAGAACATGTGAACGCAGTTGTCACTCATTTGCTCTTCCGTTTTTTTTATTTTTAACTTGATGTTGTTGCAATTTTTTTTTTCTTGGCGGATGGAGAGTTTTACCATGTTGGATAACAGACTGTAACAGACTGACATCAAATTCTGAAACAAACCTTAACAATTCTTTTAAACTCGTAATTATAAATCATGGGGGGACTGACAATCAGGAAATGACTCAGTCAGCCCGGTTCACAAAAAAAGAATGAAAAAATAAAAAACTAACTCCTGAATTTCAGTCACCACTGCAGAATGTGCTGTAAAAATAGAAGAGCTATAGGATGAGGTCTGGGTACAGACAGCAATGATGACTCTCCGGTCCTGTTACATATACAGTACACAGGCCCACCAGGTGATGCATGGGGTGAAATTACAGAAAATACATAGACTGAGAGATTTAAGTACCCAAGCAAAGCAAACTGACTCATTTCTTTGTCTCTAATCTCGATTTAGCTTCAATATAGATAATTCCACTATATGTGTGTGTGCGTGTGCGAGCGGGTATACCTATCCTTATGGGGACACAATGTCCCCATAACGTGATAAATATCCGTTTTTTTCCCCCTATGGGGACCAGGAAACTGGTCCCCATAAGGGAAAACTCTATTTTATAAAAATCGGTGACTGCTATGAAAAAACAAAAAATGCAAAAACTCTTGTATTTTGCTTGGTTACTTATGGTTATTGTTAGGGCTGGGTGGGGGTTAAGGTTGTCATAGTTAGCGTTAGCATTTTTCCCATAGAAGTGAATGAGCGGGCCCCATAAGGATAGGTATACCCTACATGTGCGTGCATGCGTGTGTGTGTGTGTGTGTGTGTGTGTGTGTGTGTGTGTGTACTCCATCAAGTAGTAGGCTATTGGCGGGCAGGTGCATTGACTTTTAATCAATACAAATGACTAAAGCATGTTTCGTGGATCATAATTAGATTTCGACATAGATCTCTTCCTTGTTATTGTCACAATCACTTTCAAACGACATGCCCATTGGTGTTTAAAAGCCTGCAGTTATTGTATTCATGCCAGGTAGTAATGCTCTTATCTGTACTTGCCTTTAGTTGAAGTTGTGTCAAGGAATGGACACAGTGCCTAACCCTAACCTTAGATACGTTATCACAGAGGAGAGACTGAATTTAACCAGTAACGTATCAAATCTGTACATAGCGGTCTGCTCTTGGAGAAATTCATAAAATTGATATTTAAAAAAATATATATATACAGAACAAGCAAGCAAGCAAACGAACTCTGTATCCTGTATTTTCTGCTGTGACCTGTCAAATGATTCTACCATGATGCAGCGACATGTATTCAGCACCGCGGACAGCGTTGGGTAAGATCAGGGTCAAAAACCAGGCTTTTGTAATGCGATTGCAAACCACTGATACACGAGAAATGTAAATCTAAAAAAACAGCGCTTTGTATTCTTATAGTAACGCTTTGATCTTTTTATATGCAGGAATCAATAGCTGTTAATTATTCATTAACCTTTTATGACATAAATAGTAACACATTTATCGTTAAGGGTTAGAGGAATAGAGAGATGTAATGCAAAATATCTTCCATTTCCATGGCCAGGTGAAGGGACACGCTTACGCCTCCTGCCCCCTCCCTCGTGCCTACCCGCCCCCACTAAAGCACCGACAGGACAGGCGTCACGCTGAGGCATTCATTTATCAACTATGTTGTACGAAGTGCAGATTAACTTTGCTGGGGAAAAAAATAGCTGACTAAATTTTCACGACTGTGAGACGGTGGTTAAACTGCGCCTGATGGAATGACAATGAAAAGAAAAGCGCTGCAACCGCGACATTATTAACAAAAACCTGCAATGCAACGCGCACTCGAGAGGGTCGCGAAAACAAGTTAATCGCGTTAATTCGTCCAAAATAACGCAAAACTGTAACGTTTTATAAAATCATTCGCTTGACTGAACACTGAAGTAACAGAATTAAAGACTGACTTCAACTGTATGCCATACGAAACCCATTAAGAATGTCACTGCAGTATAACAACAAAACGTGTCAAATGCTCGATATATATTATATTTTTGTTGAGTCACGACCATAATCTGGATAAGCGCTTTGGAAAATTCACAGGTGCAAATTTATGCCTCGTTGGAAATCATAGTTTAAAATGGTATTCAACATTTTATTTGCTCTCCAGGTTTGTTAACACATTTCCCCCCCATGCAGTCCTCCACGCGAATGGTAAATGCTGCATGAAAAACATCAAGCCACACTAAAAATACCAAAGCCATACCAATTTAATTGTCTTACTTATATGGTTCCCGGGCTGATTTCAAACGCTTTGAATGGCTTTAAATTGTAAACTGTTTCAGAGACGAACGTATTGTACCGTATCAGCTTTATAAATGAGTCACACTGACCCTTATCCCAATTATTCCATAACAATTATCGTCATGTAGCTGCCTTCACATTTCATTTGAATACCATCCTCAATATTACGGTAAGATTATAAAAAATCCAAGGTGCAAGCAATGAAATCCTAAGCATATTACAAGTGGAACCAAATGAGATAAAGGTATTTCAACTGGTTCAGTGTTTCACAATGTGACAATTATGGGCAGGGATGACATTCACCTAGGCGTTTGGCAAGGGCATGGAGCTCTCATTGATCATTATAGATTTAAACCCGTAAAATCCAAGTTGAGTGATTTTAAAAGAAGCACACTGCCATTGTTTTATATTGCATTTATGGATTAAGAGGGAATTGCTGGTATCTGCATTGAGGGTACCGCGCACCCCTGCTGAGGACTGGATGGAAATGTGATGTGCTGCAGACTTGAGAGAAGGTGACTTTCCACGTCTTACCTAAAATCGCTGTAGGGATGAATGATCCAGTATCCGGCCGTTTGCACCCTTTCTTGCTCTTTCTCCACGGCTTTCTGGCTCCCGAACATACGCAGGGAGAACTTATTAACCCCGGGCTGCATCATAGCCCCAAACTGTCGCTGCATGAAGCCGTGCTGCCTCGACGTCCCTTCCAAATCTTCAAAGCCCACCATGGCTTCTTCCCTGTCCCCCTTAAAGCCCACCGAATTGGCGTGTTCTTTCATGTTTTGGCTCCCCGTGTTATTCTTCTGTATGGAGTCTTGCCTCTGGAAAACATTATTCCCGTCGGCTTTTTCGTCCTTGTTGCTGGAGATGGAATTTGATTTGTCTTCCATGTTCTCACGACTTGCCGACTCCCGGCTCCTGGTTCTGCGAAAAACTCGAGAGGAGCCGCTGCGAGCGATCGCGTTTCATTTGATGTCCTTCAGCTTTGCTCGGCTTCCCTGCCTCTATTTTTTTTGCGAATGCAAACTGAGACAAGGGGGCTCTGGTGGATCTGTCAGATCAGCTTTCTTGGGTTACCGCCATCTACTGTTAGCATTTTACAACCTGACCCCCCGTGCATTGCGGTTTCTCTGGCAGGCGGGCGCTAGCGGGCTCTTGCGTTTCATTTCCATAAAACGTCTTATGCTGTAACAGTCTCCCTATGACCAGGATTAGAGGCTGCAAGACTGATGGATCTTGTATATGAATAGAGCGCAGTAAAATGAGTCCGGTGTGACAGAGGACAAAGACCAATGATTGAATCAAGATGCACAGGACGAGGTAGTATAGGACGTTGAAAGTTTTTACTATTCCAGAGAAAATAAAGAAAATGATGCTCGGTTAAAACAATATAAATATATTTTATATATTTTCTAGCTTCATTAAAAACCAGTGTTGAATACAGGATACACTTAAGACAACATGACATATACATCCCCCGTTTCCAAAAAAGTTGGGCAGCTGTGTGAAATGCAATCAAAAATAGAGTGCGATGATTTGCAAGCCATTTAAACCCATATTTATTTGAAAATAGAACAAAGACAACATATCATATGTTGAAACTGAGAAATATTGTTGTTTTATGAAAAATATATGAATTGGGACAGGGGCAACGAAAGACTGGAAATGTTATGTAATACTAAAACAGAACACCTGGTTGAATATCTCAAGCTAATTGTCAACAGATCAGTAAGATGACTGTATAAAAAGAGTCTCTCAGAGAGGCAGAGTGTCTGTGCAGTGAAGATGGGGTGGGGGTCACCACTTTGTGAAAGACTTTGTGGGCAAATAGTGCAACAATTTAATAATAATGTTCCACAACATGGGGCGGCATGGTGGTGCAGTGGTTAGCACTGTTGCCTCACACCTCTGGGACCCGGGTTCGAGTCTCCGCCTGGGTCACATGTGTGTGGAGCTTGCATGTTCTCCCCATGCCGTCGTGGGGTTTCCTCCGGGTACTCCAGTTTCCCCCCACAGTCCAAAAACATGCTGTGGCTAATTGGAGTCGCTAAATTGCCCGTAGGTGTGTATGTGTGAGTGAATGGTGTGAGAGTGTGCCCTGCGATGGGCTGGCCCCCCATCCTGGGTTGTTCCCTGCCTCATGCCCATTGCTTCCGGGATAGGCTCCGGACCCCCCGCGACCCAGTAGGATAAGCGGTTTGGAAAATGGATGGATGGGTTCCACAACATAAAATTTCGAAATAATTGGGAATTTAATCATCTATGGTATATAATTTGGTTAAAGGATTCAGAGAATCTGCAGAATGCCTGCAAGGGACAAGGTCGAAAACCAATATTGGATAGCAGTGATCTTTGGGTCCTTAGACAAAACTACATTAAAAACAGACACAATTCTGCAGTGAAAATCACTGCTTTGGCTCAGGAACACTTCTGAAAACCATTGTATGTAAATATGGTTTGTCACTGCATCTACAGATGCAGGATGAAACTTTACCATGCAAAGAAGAAACTATATTTAAACATGATCCAGAAACGCTGGGCTCGACTGAGGCAAATTTTCCGATTCTTTTTGGATATCCGGACTGAAGAGGAGAGGGTCCATCCAGCTTGCTATCAGTTCACAGCTCAATAACCAGCATTCGTGATGGTATGGGGGTGCATTAGTGCCCATGGCATGGGTAGCTGGCACATCTGGGAAGGTACCGTTAGTGCTGAATGATACATGCAGGTATTGGAGCAACATATGGTGCCGTCCAGACAATGTTTTTTTCAGAGAAGGCCTTGTATGTTTCAGCAACACAATGCCAAACTACATCCTATGTGTTCAACAACAGCATGGCTCTGAGTAGAAGAGTCCGGGTGCTTGACTGGCCTGCCTACAGTCCGGACCTGTCACCTGCTGAAAACGTTTGGTGCATCATGAAACAAAAAATACAACAGGAGACCCTGAACTGTTGAGTGGTTGAAATGCTGTATCAGGCAAGAATGGGACAACATTTCACTTTCAAAACTCCAGCCACTGGTCTCCTCAGTCCCCAAACATTTACAAAGTGTTGTTAAAAATAGAGGTGATGCAATACAGTGGTAAACATGCCTCTGTCCCAATATTTTTTAAATGTGTTACTGGCATGAAATTCAAGTTGAGCATGTATTTGTCGTAAAACAATTATTTTTTCCCAGTTTCAACAATTTATGTTGTCTTTGTTCTTTTTTTCAATTAAATATAGGTCTGTATGATTTGCAAATCATTGCATTCTGTTTTTATTTAAATTTTACACAGCATCCCAGCATTTTTTGATTAATCTCTCATCTATTTAACATGTATGCATTGATATTAGCAGTGTTTAAAGTAATGCTTTTATTGATGCAATAAACTGTGTAAAATTGTTTACTGTCATGAAATTAAATCTGGGTTGTTAAGGAATGGGCAATCCGTCTTCCATAACTGGTTATTCCATTACAGGGTCACGGTGACCCGTTAGCTTATCCTAGGAAGCAGGAGGCCCAAGGCAGGGGACACCTTGGCTGGGATGTACACTCCAGCGCAGGGCATGCAGTCTCACACGTAGGCAATTTAGAGTAATCAGTTCCAGGCCTGTACCCAGAAATAAATTATGTTCACCTTTAGTTAACGCACAAGGCCAGAAGCTGGACTCAAACCCCATCCCATCTCAATAGGTCCTGCAGTCCTCTAGATATACAGTAACCAATAAGTAGCAAACTATTTCATTAAATAGGCTGCCATATTTCAGTAGTAGCATTTTACTATTTCACACAGACATATACAGTACATATACAGACGTTCCCAGGGTTACGATGGGGTTACATTCCAATAATCTTAAAGTAAAAATATCGTAAGGCAAAAATGCATTTTAAAACAGTACACCTAACCTAACAAACATCATAGCCTAGCTTAGCCTAACTTAAACATGCTTAAAACACTTACGCTAGCCAACAGTTGGACAAAATCATTAACACTAAGCGTATTTTATATCAAAGTGTTGAATATCTCATGTAATTTATTGAATAATATACTTAAAGATAAAACAGGATGGAACTGGAATACCCATCGTAAAGTCGAAATATCGTAACACAGACCAACGTAACCAGGGGAGCAGCTGTGTATATTTACATAACTATTAAGAGCAGCAGATTCAATCAGCCTGACAATATCGATAGTCTGACTAACTATTGCTCTTAGATTGATCTCTTAGATGAGATTACATTAGATCAACTTTATTGACGGTTTTATACACCTGTGGCATTATGTAAACGTATTTGAGGTAATGGTAATCGGTAAAACTCTGAAACGCTCATAAACGCTGCCGCAATAAAAAGTTATAGGCCTCAGGTACAGTAAACATGGGGCATTGTTTATTACATTAATAAGCTCTTCAATCACATAATGTGATTAAAATTAAAATAATTCGAAAAACTTTTTAAAAGGCTCGCGGGACTATTCATGTGGCAAAGTATATCCTTGTTTTATCAGGTAATTGAATTACCAGCATCCCCTGGTATGGCAGACATTTTTCTAACCCAAATAACACAGCTTGTCTCCTGGTGATCACCTTAGCAGAGTATTACCATGCGACATGGCAATGTAGTGCCACACGGACACACTCGGAAATGTGTCAGAGGAAATTTTTGCCCATTCATCCAGAAGAGCATTACATTACATTTTACATTTACAGCGGTTGGCAGACGCCCTTAGCCAGAGCGACTTACATAAGTGCTTTAAGACTCTACAATAAATTTTCTGATTCAAGCTCAATAAAGACCCAGGCTATGAATACCATCTATCTGAATACTCAGTTGGGAAAGTGCAATTTTTTTATTATTTATTAATTTTTTTAAATAAGAAAAAGTGCTCAGGGTAAGATGCTATAAGTACTACTTCTGAGCATTTCTGAGGTCAGGCACTGATGTTAGACGTGAAGGCCTGGCTCGCAATCTCCATTCTAGTTCGTCCCACAGGTGTTTGATGAGACTGAGGTCAGGGCTCTGTGAGGAAAGTCACGTTCTTCCACACCAAACTCACCCAACCATATCTGGAATAGAAAAGGGCCTTCCCCAAACTGTTCCCACAAAGTTGGATGCATAGGATTGTCCAAAATGTTTTGGTATAGTGAAGCATTGAGAGATCCCTTCACTGGAACCAAGGGGCCTAGCCCAACCCCTGAAAAACAACCTCATACCATTATCCCTCCCCCACCAAACTTTTGAGTTGGCACAATTCAGTCATGCAGGTAATGTTCTCAGGTAATGCCAAACCCAGACTCATCCATCAGACTGCCAGACAGAGAAGTGTGATTCATCACTCCACAGAACACGTTTACACTGCTCCACAGCCCGTTGGCAGCATGCTTAACATCGCTCCAGGTGACGCCTGGCACAGTGCTTGGTGATGTGAGGCTTGCATGCAGCTGCTCGGCCATGGAAGCCCATTCTATGCAGCTCACGGTGCTCAGATTTTGTGCAGGGGGTTATTCAAGAGAAAGTTTGAAACTCTACAGTTACTGAGTCAACAGTGCGCTCAGAATTCTTACGCACTATGCACCTCAGCACTCGGGGACCCCACTCTGTCACTTTACATGGTCTGCAGTTTTGAGACTGAGTTTCTGTTGTTCCTAAACGCTTCCACTTCGCAATAATACCCAGTACAGCTAACCCGGAATATCTAGCAGGGAAGAAATTTCACAAACTGACTTATTGCGAAGGTGGCATCCTATGACGGCACCACGCTTGAATGCACTGAGCTATTCAAAATGGCCCATTCTTTCAGAAATGTTTGTAAACCAGACTGCATGGCTCAGTGTGTGATTTTATACATCTGTGGCAATTAGTCAGAATGAAAACACCTGAATTCAATACTTTTGTGCATATAGTCTAACTATAGTAATATAACACATGAGCATATGTCCTGAATAAATATAGCCTTTTTTAATCTGCTGTGTTATGTTTCTTAATCCCTAGTTTGCTGGAGTCTCACGCCTATTTGCTTTTTCCTGATTTTCCTCTCCTCTTTAGATTTCTTGTTCCTGACATGTGATCGGTTCCTGACTTCTGGTTCTGAGGAAAATGGTCACCTGGACTGCCTGATAATGACCTCCTTGGGACATCCATGTGATCTGTGATAAGTATACGCTGATAAGAAAGGTTCGGAATACGAAGAAGACTTCAGCTTTTCAGTAATCATTCATGTCGTGAACGCACACCATAGCAGAGTTCCATAGTTCCTTGGGACATTTTTTTCTGCAAAAATCTACCCTGGCTCTGATTATTTACAGAACTCCAGGTAAAAGAAACAACCTTCTGCAAACACATTACCCAGTGACAAGGCGCCACTCTGAGAAACCTGGAATCTATGACATTCGGACTAAAAAAAAGAGGAGGAAAGGGAAAACAAGGACAAAAAGAGAAGCATGTGGAATGGCTTTCGTAGGAGATTTCAGCATTACCTGGGAGAGCAAAAATGACATTGATTTCTGCAGGCATCAGCAGAAAGTTGAGTAGACTGTCTAGAGAGTTAAGAAGGTGAAATAAAGTGATTATTGGGTGAAATTGAGAAAAGAAATGTTATTACCTCAAAAACCTTTATAATTACGTATAATTATACTCAGTATAAAAAGAATATGTTACTTTAGATGAGAAAACAATGCATTTGCATACATGTATCGGAACATATTTTAATACGGATTTTTCATATGAAAATTTTACTCTAGTGGCTGGATGTCAGTATGTACAACCTGTCACATCTGATTTTAAAAAATATTGTTTTCCTTTGTTCCTTTTATTCGCATGAATAGTGGAACAATCCATGTAGGAGTAACTGACAACCTTATTAAGTGCAATGCAATGATTGCGTGGATGTTGGTATAGGATTTTGATGGGCATTACTTAGATGTCAAAGTA